>NC_071345.1:14996000-15695500 GCF_027744825.2 Synchiropus splendidus | reverse complement strand
GGTTAGGAGCTTCTGACTCCTTAAAACTAAATTGTCCACAGCTTCTTATACATCCTCGTGATAAGTTACCATACATGATTATAAGCATTCATAATGTCTAACTTCAAGAAAGAAGAAATGCTGTGAGTTCGGGTTTCATGGTGTGTATACTAAAAATTCAATTAAAATGAAGGTAAACTAAGGGACTCTTTTTCGGCCAGGTTTTGACACATCTGCTTCAATGTTCCTGTTTGTTTACATCTGAAAATTGTGAATATTGTAGTCAGTTTCAACCCAGAAGGAGGCGAACTTTCAATGCAAAAGGTTCCTGTGCACCAGTGAAATGTTTGCAGAGTTCCAATGACGCTGATGGTTGCCACTTGTCCCTCATTGTAATAAGTTACTTCACCTTTTCTACAGGCTTACATGCTCAGTGAAATGATTAGAACATCAGCTGCAACAATAGTTCGGCATCTCTTCACTGACACTGAAGCTGAACAGCTTGTTTACCTTGTATCCATTTCTCACTTACTGCAGTACTGAATTCAGTTTAGCTTTCTAATTCAACAGAACTTTCTAGGCGAAATTCACATCATTTTGTCTCTATTATTGTGAATTTCTTGCCAATTTACCATGTATATACCATAGAGAAGACGGAAGAAGGAGACCTCCTGCTGTGACAACCATGAAAGATAAAATATAGAAGAAGAAATGTTGTAAATTTGCCTTAAATTATGTCTCTAAAATATTCTGAAACAAGAAGACAATAGGAAAATGTTTCATTGAACCACAATATTTTCTTAAAATGTGTTATTTGTATATTGCTTTTGAACATGCATTTTATTAATAGGATTTATTATTATTTTATTATTACGATTCTCAATATGAATTATGAATATTCAAAGGTGTTTTTAAGAAGTAAAGACAGCAGTAACCGGAAAATGTGGGCTAAACTCGTAGATATTATATAAAGGCACTCAATAACAAGGCAGGAGTTGACAAGAGATTCTACCGCAGATGAGCTGGCTTTGCCAGCCCAAGACAGAAAGCACATTAGACACATGCTTCGGCATTCAGTTTGGGCTTGGTCTTGTGTTTAGTGGGCTCGACTGCAACACAAGCCCTTGGTGGATAAAGTTTGAACACCCCCGACTTAATTCATCAAATGAATTGTTTTGCAGCCAACAAATGCCATTGGCAAAGGATTTAATGTAGGCTTCATTAATTGGCAAAGACCGGAAGAAAAAAGAAGAAATGCTGTCAGGTGTAGTGTTTAAATACACCCAGACAAAAATAACTGTTTAATTGAACGAATAGCTAACAACAATAAGAATTCCAGTTGCAGTCAATAATAGTAATTAATCAATAATAAAGGTGAATGGGAAGGAGTAATTAACACTGTATTACACAGGTGAAGCTGAAAGCTAGTTCTGTGTCTGCTGAATTTTGTGTTTGTGAACAGACTTTACAAAACATATGGGAATACAATTGTTATTCCGAGTCACTACTAAAATACCCTTCAAATCCTTGACTAATGAACAAAGAACAACATATTTTCTGTCATGGATAGCAGAGCAAGATTGCACACGTGATCCCTCCTCCAATATGTTGGATAACAAAGGTGCCTCAGGGTGTCATTAAGCTGTACTCTCCCTTTAAAAGCCCTTTTTAAAGCAGCATTATTCAGCTCTGACAACATAACAAATGTGGTATTTATTGAGTGGAAGATTTTCTGTCCATCTCACGCTGTAATTTAAACAACAGTTCTTTATTTTATCATATGGCCTCCCACATCTGTGGAGTGTTTTTTTCTTACTTCAGTCAAATCCACAAAGAAGTGGCAATGCATTTTGGGGTGTGTTTCGTCTGAGTTTGTTCATTTATTATTTATTTATTTACAACCAACAGAAGCCCAAACCGCCCCTCACCAGCAATTCCATGAGAATGATTTGATAAATACAGAGGTCCCGTCTTCTGTCTGCCCTTGTGGTCATTCTGTACTGATACTTTCTCTTCTCTGTGTCTCTAATAAGTTAACAAACTTGGTTCAGATTCAGATCAAATTGTGAGTTTAATGCTATGTTTTGGACGTGACATGTTCGTATGAACGTATGCTCACCGTTATTGTGTAGCAATGTCTAATAGAGTACCATATAGTATTAGTAGTTATAGTGGAGTATGTTACTGGGTCAGCATGACAGATTGTGTGCAAACGTGTGTGTGATGATGTGCACATGCACCACTGGAACAGTAGACTCCATTAGTGTGAGCTTTCAGAACCACTTTTAGAACAGAAGTTCGGGTTCACTGGGTGAGCAGTGTGTGACCTGGGAGGCCAGCTGATTCAGGGTGGAAATTAAGCAGCGTTTAGTCCAGCATTCCCTCCAACTGGAAAACAGGAATGGTGGAGGTGGAGGTGGCGGGGGTGTGAAAAAAAAGACTGCTCTCTTGTAACAGGAAGTATGTGAATAGTGACTTAGACGGTGCGGCTCTGTTCATTGTGCCTAAACTATGCATCACTTATGGTTCTTTGTCATCATATCCATGGGTGGGAGGGCATATTTCCTGCCATGCATGTAGATAATGAACCACAGGGTGAGAGCAGATCATATTTCAAAGCAGGGGTTGGTGTATTTTTATCGGAAGGTTCGACGTTTAGTCAAAGAAATGTTTCAAGTGTTTTCATGTGAGATATGCAAGGTAGGGTTAATGCTCTGATCAGAATCATAGCATTGGTTATTGTGTGTTTCTGACCTTTGGATCAAATGGAGGAAGCAGCGGTTATCAAACATGCTCATGATATATTTGTTTATGCGCTGCCCTGGTGGAGCTCAGACTCAAAAAAAGGGGAGAAGAATATATGGATCTAAAATTCAAGGGCTTTTTGCTGATAAGATGACAGGTCTCGGACGCAGCTCCCTTGTGTATGTGTGGAAAAGAACACATGCACAGAACAACTGCACGGTCAAACCTGCAGTGTTTTGGAAACTTGGATTTAAAATTAAAAACATGTGCACTTATTATTACACGAAGCCTGCATGGACATAATCTTTGCAATAACAGACTCCCAAGTAATCATTTTTGTTGCTTTTATTTCTCGAAATTCCAGTCCGGCAGGTTGTAAGTTAAAGCAACAAAAGATCATTACTCATCTTGTTTTTTAAACCTCAGGTTACACTCGGGACAAAACACCTGGGCTGGAAGTTTTCATGACATTTAAAGGTGAGAAAATGATTTTAAACTATGTGTTTCTTTAAAAATAAACTCATGGCTGCATGTATTTAAAAACAAGCTTATGCAGTACTTTGTGTTGTCGTGTAAATTGTTAAATCACCCAGTGCTGTTTGAGTGTCTTACAAAGTCCAAACTGTATTCCCCTTGAAACAGATGTCTGGCTGTTGCAAAAGGGTGGATCAAGGAAAAAGAATCCTCAGCTGTCTGTAGAATGGCACTCGACAGAGGAGCAAAATGACAGCATCTTCTTTTCTTAGTCCTGCGTTCCTCAAACATAAGAGTGGTTGAGGACATTATTTTGAGTCCAACAACTTTTCGCTGATGAGACAATAGCAGATAGTTCTATTTAATACGGAGGGAACCATTAGAGCGCTGAATGGGTTTTTGCACCGACTAAACAGCTTCTAAACTCACCTTTTCTGATTGTTACGTTTGTATTTGATTTGAGTTCACTAACTCCGTGGTTGTCTGTGTTATATTTCAAAACTGAGACCCACGCTGCTGTTTAATTTTAAATCGGATGAGACGCTGGACGAGTCTCCCCCCCGCAAAGCCAAATGGACTCGCCCTACTCAATCATGCACTTCAGCATACACAGCAAAGAGCATGCTTTCACCTTTAGGACTGAATAAGCCTCTTCAAGTCACCCAGGATTATTCGTTTCCGATGAAACAGGTATGTGCATCCAAGCCCTCTCTACACGTCGACACATTTTTTGAAACGTCCTCGGCGGATTTATCCATGTAAAATATGTATATTTAACCTCTGAACAGTGCTCACCTCCGGGGATTAAACACATGGAAATGCTATTGACACTCGGTGATAAGAGATCGATGTGTCATCTTGAACGATGACACCATCTCTCCGTGACTGGGAGAATGAGAATTTAAAGGACTTCCATCTGAGCATCATTGCGATTCAACTTTTTAACAACTACTCTTCATGATCATTCATGATCGTTCATATCACAGCTACCACGAGTTATGTACACGACAAATAAAGCAGCATTCCTCTCACTCTATTTAAAAAAAAAAAAAGATTGTTGTATTCAGGCGGAGACAGGGTGGAGGTAGGGAGATGGGGAGAGGAAGGAGGGGGGGTATCCATATTAGGAAGTGGTGTCCTACATAATAGTAATGGTACAACTGCCGCTGAGCAAGGCACTAGTGCTGAGTTCATACTTGGCTCTGAGATTCAAGGATCTGATGGTTGTGTGGTATGTCGCACTTGTTTTTCTGCTGCGATTGTTCTTAACGCTCTCAACTCATCTGCATGCGGTGTGTGTTGGAGGGGCGGGGGTGGGGGGTATGTGGCGAGGGAGTGGTAATCGGGAGGGGGTCGTGAAGTGTATCTGCGGGGTGGGGGTGCGCATGTAACTTTTTTTTTTAGCGTGATGCTGCACCTACAGGATGTGAGCCCGCTGCGTTTGGAGACGGAACACAATGGTGCTCAATAGGAGAGAAGAAGGAGAGTAGGTGGGAGAGGGAGGAGGGAGAGGGGTTGGGGGGGGGGCGACCCCGTAATCTGGCGTGAAGCCGTTGACACAGGTGACTGCGTCCGGCTGAGGATGTGAGCAAAAGTAAGCGGCTGTGGTAGCTGTGACGTGTCGTCACCGATGGCGCTCGCTCGCTGTCCCCCTCGTCTGCAGACAGTTTACAGGAAGTTGATGGAAAAGCAGACGAAAAGAGAGGACTGAAGTCGAATCGTCACGTGACACTAGCGCGGGGGCAAACTTTTCCACTCCAAAATCTTCACGCCGCCTGTGACACATTCAGGGACACGCGAAAATAGAGATGAAAAAAAGGGACGAGTTGTCGATTTGAGTATTTTGTGAGGATGGCTCTTTTGTTTAGTCACGCCCATGCACTTGTTTGTCCACCATGAGTTGAAATGCAAAGAGGGATAAGTATATTACAAATAATGAATCAAGCAAACCGAGTTCCAGTAAGGACATTCAGACATTTTAACTTTGGATTGGATTTTGGAATAAACGAGGACGAGTCAGGCTCATTTTGAAGAGGCGATTTTATGCTCGAATGAAGTTTCTTCTCCCATTGTTTGCAAGATCACCGAAGGCGTCTTGTAACTGTGATACGTTCAGGTGCATATCTAAACAAATACACACAAAGATAGTAAGTCAGTATTATGATTCATCTTCGTGTTCTTCAGATGTCAAAACTCCAAATCGCCACGAAATAGATTTTTGTATAGTAAGAAGCAATTACTGTTGTGTTCTGGATTTTATATTTTATTTAACTCGGAAAGAATGGACACCTGCTTCATGAGTTGGGATCTCCTTAGTGTCAGCGAAGGCAGCACCGGTGAAACGACGTGAGAGTAGCGTGAAAGAGGAACCGGGTGATAACATTAAAATACATCGTGATCACGTGACTAGTCAAAAATTACACAGGGATTTTTTTTTTGATGGATTAAAAAAGGGAACTACGACACATTCTTGTCCCCGATGTTTCAGCCTGAGCCTATTATAATTTGTGAGGCTTTCAGGGACACATGCATGTCGGGATGTAATTCACGCCGTTCGTTTTGTAACTCCAAATAGTGTTTTTTACAACGCGCCAGTCAACGCAAGTGAGTTTAAATAATGTCAGCATGTAATGTGTGTTTGCTTTATGTTGAAGTTGTACGTGCGAGTTGAGCGTTTCGTTCATTCGCCTTGTAGAGAGTGAAAACTCCCTATTGCCAGTGAAGGCAGCACCAGTGAAACGACAGAGGAACAACAGTGAGTAGAGTGAGAGGAACCTCACTCTGCTGCACCACGAGAAGACAGGAATGCGACTGAGATAGTAATAACATCAACATTACACGTGATAACATTTTTTATTTGGTCAACCTGTACCTTGGCTGGCTGCCAGAGGCAACTCTTTAAGAGTCAACTGGTCTGCTTCTTATCTCTCTGGAACCTGGACTCTGCTTTTAGAGAAGTGCACCGGTCTTTTTTTGTGTGTGCGCGACTGTATTGAGCTCAGCGGCGCATAAAATGGTAAGGAAGTTACTCTTTTCTATCACTGTCAGTTACGAGAAGGGTGTGTTCACAGTGTGTAATATGTGACGATTACATATCAGCCACAGATTCTTAAAGAGTCGAGGTAATTAAATAAACATTTGGGATTATTGTAGAATTAAATTTCAATGTCTCACTATAAAAAGCCTATTAAAACAACGGTTATAAATGCCACAAGTATGTAGCAGTGTAATTATACACTGTGGTGATGGGGTGAAGAAGAAGTCCATGAAGTTAAACGTCTCAATAAAAGCTATGAAAAGACTCCACACGGGGCTGCAGGACATTAACAGTGACCCCCCGCGGGAGCAGAGTGGAGCGGTTATCACTGGTCTTCGTTATGTAAAAAGCAGTTTGCTGGAAAGAGAGAGGAGGGTCGTGCACACGCATGCGCGCACACGCGTGCCAAGACATCTCCGATGTTGTTTTCAGTTGCTGTAACATTCAGAAAGAAACTAGGCGTTGTCTTATCTGTTGTTTTGGGAATTCTAGCCCTGCATGACACCACACTCCAAAATGAGACAGAACCTATTTGTTATTCTGCCTTGTGTGTGTGGTATTGTCTGGTTATTTTAATATATTTCTTTATGCACAACGATATAAATATATATATATATATATATATATATATAATTTTTTTATTTTTTTAAACAAACACTTCTCCAAACCTGATATGGAAAAAAGAAGAGTCAGTAAATTTGAGTAGGTTTTGTGGCCGTTATGATTAGGTCATCAATGGAATCTTGAAATGACTAAGATGGAAAAAGAAATGTTTGCTTCTTTGGTAATCCAGCAAAAAGTCCCTCAGTAGAGGCTAAATGTGGATAACAACATCCTTCAAATTATATTTTGACTCATATTTGTCATATGTTTGTTTTCCTTTTTTCTTTGTTAACAGTAGTTGTCAAACAAAAGTACATTCATTTTCACTGTCAATTTTTCTGTCAGATATGACATTTCTGTTTTGTCTTTGGAACTTCCAAAAATATTTGTCTTTATTATTTGGACACACCTTGTTGGTGTGGCCAGTGAAACGTGTGGCCGTAATACTAATCATTTGAAAAAAATTCGAATTGATATAATGAACGTTTCAAATACTGTCTTGAACTTCATAAGTTTATGCAATGGGGTTTTAAAGTATGAAATTTGGCTGGAGATTTTGTGAAAACCCAATAATGATCGATCCATCCCACCTCAGATCGCTCCTCAATTTCATATCTTGTTCTGTTTTCTGTGTTTTATTGGTGTGTTGAGGAACAATGAGGACAAGGCAGGGCTTTGTGGTGGCAGAAATGCATTTTTAACCCGTGTGAATGAATGGCGCCTCACATTCCACGGCAGCAGGCCCTTCTACTGAATGGCAGTACTAACTCGGCTGTTTTCATTACTCATTACTGCCTTGTGCCTTTTCACCACGACGTCGTCATTTACCTTCACCAACTGTGGACGCGCTTTGACACTGATGGGGCGTGATCAAAGAAGTTCCACGAGGTAACAAGGTTGGACAGACAGTCCTTAAAATCAATCAGGAACCCGGTGAGTTTGTGCAGCCTAATGACAATCAGGCTATTTGGAGGAAGTAGGTATTATCTCCAGGATTGATGGCAGCTATTACTGTTGGCTGGCCAAGAATCAATGTTTAAATTATTGACACACAAACAGGTTTGTTTTAATCAGACAACAAAAGGCTTTTCTTACAGTTCAAATATGTTGCCCTGCTATATATATATATATATATATATATATATATATATATATATATATATATATATATATATATATGGCTACACATCATGGAAAGTCCAAATGTCAAAGCATGATGTAGACACAGACATCACTGGATCATGTGATGTACCTCAGCACCACCCCATGGCAGGACCACACACACATACACACTCACAGGCATATACTTATCTAATAGACTGTCACACATATGTTTCCAATAACAAGGAGACATGTGGCTACTCACTTTGCTCAAACTTGAATGGTCTCTTAGAAAGTCATTTGTGGTCCTTTAGGTGATTACAATTTTAAGTTTGGATTTCATGGTATTCAGTATACTAGTATGCTGTGTATCTTTCAACTTTCAAGAAAGATAATTCTTAACTTGCTAACTCAGAAGTTTAGAATTGATTGTGCCTCATCCATGCTTCAACTATGCAGGAAATGTTGCTGCATTTATTACGAGAATACGTTACCATGTGTCATGAGTCAATTTAACTGAAGAATTTCCAGTCCATGAACCCTACCTTGGGCGTGTTTTCACTTGATATTGTCTCAAACTTGGCACTTATTAACTTCATCTAAAGTGACAGCTATTCATCCAAGATAACTTTTTTTGCTAAATATCAGTGTTTGTAATTTGTTTGTTATCTGAAATAAGAACTGGAGACAAAAATTAAATTATGTTCCACTGTTTTGTCCTGAGTGATCAGAACATAATAAAAAAATGAGGATATGAAGACACTTTTTAGTTTTTCCATTAACTTTTTTTCCCCGCTAAGATAGCCTTGGTAATATTAAATATTATCCTATTTATTTTAAAATATTTTTGTCTTTGGGAAAAGTTGTTTAAAAAAACAAACAAGAATCTCGAATGGAACTTGAAAGGAAGTAGCTCTGCAGCCACTACTCTGTCCTTGTTGTCAAGAAAATAGATTTGTCTGTGCTCCGGTGTTACTTTTTTTGCCGTGAAAAGGGAAGATCTGAAGTCAGTGCAGGGTCCAGCATGTATTCTGTGGCGACAGCATTGATTCTCTACTGCATGGTGGGGGTTTCCACTCTGAAAGGGCAATCTCTCTGTGTTAGCCTAGAAACACCAAGCTCTTTGGATTAAATTATAAATGAGGCCTCAATGGGAGAAGACATTGCCTGGGATAATCACGAGAGAAACTACATTTCCACCAGCTATCATATCCAAACAACATTCCTCGTTATTGTCGGCTGAACAAACAGTTGTGGCCATCGCGGGCCACTTTTAACTGAAATGAAAGAGTGTTGAGCAGTGCGGTGCTTCGGGTAATAAAGTGTGATGGCGAACCAAATGAGATCCAAAGAAAATGATGTGGTAATCAGAGGATTAAGATAGCAGGGGGGTAGGGGCCTAGCTGCTGCGGGATTAGGCGCAAGCTCACAGGAGCCGAGGAGTGAATTAGCGGAGCTGGGTCCAACTGTTGCTGATGCTATGAAAACAGGATGTTTTGTTTCTCTTTTGTGAACCGGGCCCTGGCTTGATGCTCTGTCGAGAGAGGTGGAGGAGAAGCTTTGAGATGTCCCAGCACGGCTTCAAAGTGAAAGTACCCCAGACAGGTTCATCCCAGGGTCACAAATTAGTCATGTAGAGATCATCTTTTCGCTGCTGTCGTCGCCCTCCTCCATGAATCCAGGGGTAACGGGAAGAAGTTTTTACAGGGGAGATGGATGATGTCTCTCCTAATCAGGTTTCACACTGCTGCACGGCTGTGCCCCTAATAACCGCCTCTCTGTGCTGGCAAGCTGCTGAATGCCTCACGGCGGCAGAGCGTTTTCAGAAATGTATGAAGCTGCCGGAAATCAGAAAGAAGGGAGATGAACAACTGAAAGAAGGACCAGGGTCGGATCAGGGTCCTGTAAAGAAAGAGCCTGCTTGAGCACTGTTCACTTTCTTCGGCAGTTTGGTAGAAATGTAGATCTGTGATATCTAATGAGTTTTTTGGTTGACTCCAGGGTGTTTTTTGACTACTTCATTGTGGTTCCAAAACAATGTTGATGATACAAATGTAGCTGAAGCTGTGTGTTTTCAAATCCAACACACCCTAATATAACCCACTTTGTATTATAGGATGTCTCTTACTCACTATTGAAATGAAAACTCAGCATGATTTTGTAGCAAATTCTCCAAAACTCAGGTTGAACCTGGGGAGGCTAAATTAGTCAGCTGTAATTAAGACTGGTGTTTCAGCTGTGTTTGCTTTCTTGGCCAGGACAAAAACCTATTTAGACAGGTGCCATCATTATCTGGGAGTAACCACTGCAGGGTGTCGCTGCTCAACAGCAACATTTTACACGAGTCACAAATTGATTTACGCCCATGCTGCCTGATATTATTGTGCTTCTTTGAATTGATCTGTAAAGTTTGATACCTTTTTATATACTAAATAATACAGAAGAGCTCACTGAGGCAGCAGGTGGCAGTAATATTCAGGAATTCGCTCGCACAACACGCACAGCTGGAGTGCACAGAGAATCCCTCAGCAGGTTCAAGGATGTTTATTGAATTTAGTCCTTCTATTTTTGAGCTATTTTGCTAACAGACAGACAACATTTGAAAACAGTGGTTATGCGGCTTCATTAGACAGCAATTTCAGAGGTCAGTTGGTGCCGCTCTCGGTTTGAAAACAGCAGAGAGTGCCATCCAGTGGGCTTTGAAAACAAAGGCACTGTTTCATGAACCTTCATGAAACAGTATCGGCTGGCTGGCTGTTTTAATGGCCTGGTGGGAAAAGCTGTCCTTGCACTCGACTGTAAGTACCATAGTGCAGTGCAGCAGTTAAAGCTCTTTATGATTAACCTTTCATGCATTTCTGTCACGAGAGCGAAGGGACGAGGGAGCTAAAGCCACGTAGGACGACGTGACCAAGACCCAAGTGCGAGTGGTGAAAGGCACTGGAGGCAGGACGGAGTAAAAATTAGATATTTAATAATTAAACAAACAACTGAATCACAACTGAAAGCGTCACCGAACCGGGAGAAACTAAGCACAAACTGAATATCAATGAACAGAGAATAAACTACAAAAGGGAACAAGAAACACATGGAGACTGGGGAGAAAAAACACTAAGCTCAGGGCACCAGGGTTAAACAGAGAAATCCAAAAACTAGCTAACAGAACAGGAGAAGCCGAACACAGGAAGAGACACGAGAACCAGGAGTTAAACAAGCTAGCTGCACACAAAACAAGAAGCTTAACACAGGAAGAGACACGAGAACCAGGAGTTAAACAAGCTAGCTGCACACAAAACAAGAAGCTTAACAGAGAGGGAGCGAAACGAGAACCGGGAGTTAAAGGAGCTAGCTAGCGCACAGAACAAGACAGAACAAAAAGCCGAACACAGGGAGAGACACGAGAACCAAGGAGTTACCACAGGGAACGAGAAGTCCAAAAAACACCGGAACGAGAGGAATAATCACAGGGACTTCCGGCAAACACAGGGAACAAACAATGGGATCAAAAACGGTCTGGCACACGTTGCTGGAGCCCAGGTGTTCTTGTAGACCACCAGTCATTAGAGGTCAATCGGCTCCAGCCGTGTGCCAAAGGAACAGAGGGGAAAAACCAAAACCAGGACTCGGAGCCTGGAAGCGGAGCCATGACAGTACCCCCCCCTTAAAGAACACCTCTTGGTGTTACCAGTCCTGGATGGACGGTCGTCGTAGACGAGGGGAGGAGGAGGCCCATTGTAGCGACTGGAAGAGCCGGCGTGGCGGCGGCTTGGAAGCCACGCTGGAGACGTCGGGAGGCGGCGGCGGCTTGTGAGCCACGCTGGAGACGTCGGGGGGCCGCGGCGGCTTGGGAGCCACGCTGGAGACGTCGGGGGGCCGCGGCGGCTTGGGAGCCACGCTGGAGACGTCGGGGGGCCGCGGCGGCTTGGGAGCCCCGCTGGAGACGTCGGGAGGAGACGGCGGCGGCGGCTTGGGAGCCCCGCTGGAGACGTCGGGAGGAGACGGCGGCGGCGGCTTGGGAGCCCCGCTGGAGACGTCGGGAGGAGACGGCGGCGGCGGCTTGGGAGCCCCGCTGGAGACGTCGGGAGGAGACGGCGGCGGCTTGGGAGCCCCGCTGGAGACGTCGGGAGGAGACGGCGGCTTGGGAGCCCCGCTGGAGACGTCGGGAGG
Organism: Synchiropus splendidus; assembly: GCF_027744825.2. Taxonomy (NCBI): domain Eukaryota; kingdom Metazoa; phylum Chordata; class Actinopteri; order Syngnathiformes; family Callionymidae; genus Synchiropus; species Synchiropus splendidus. The sequence continues at coordinate 15,683,394 of NC_071345.1, read as the reverse complement.
AGACGGCGGCGGCTTGGGAGCCCCGCTGGAGACGTCGGGAGGAGACGGCGGCGGCTTGGGAGCCCCGCTGGAGACGTCGGGAGGAGACGGCGGCGGCTTGGGAGCCCCGCTGGAGACGTCGGGAGGAGACGGCGGCGGCTTGGGAGCCCCGCTGGAGACGTCGGGAGGAGACGGCGGCGGCTTGGGAGCCCCGCAGGAGCCCTCGGGAGGAGACGGTGGCTTGGGAGCCGCGTAGGGGCCCTCGGGAGGAGACGGCGGCTTGGGAGCCGCGTAGGGGCCCTTGGGAGGAGACGGCGGCTTGGGAGCCGCGTAGGGGCCCTCGGGAGGAGACGGCGGCTTGAGAGCCGTGCTAGAGTCCACGGGAGACGGCGGCCTGGGAGCCGCGCAGGAGATTTTGGGAGGCAGCGGCTTGGGAGCCGCACAGGAGTCTTTGGAAGGCGCCGGAAAAATACAAAAATCTTCAAAAAGAAAATCACGGACGGGAAGCTCAGGTTCTGGAGCCAGGACGGGAACAGAAAAAGTTTGCTCTAACATGAGAGGAAGAGCAGAGGAAGCAAGCGGAGAACCGGACAGAGCAGAGCCGGAGGAAAGCCGTGCAACCGCCTCAGACATGGAGTCCAACAGCTCAAAAATAGACAATGTCATCCTCTCCATATTGCCTATACTGGTGGCCTGAGCGTCTAGCTCGTCCTGCCAGCCCTTCAACACTGCTGGGTCTATTAACATGGCCAGACCGTTATGTCACGAGAGCGAAGGGACGAGGGAGCTAAAGCCACGTAGGACGACGTGACCAAGACCCAAGTGCGAGTGGTGAAAGGCACTGGAGGCAGGACGGAGTAAAAATTAGATATTTAATAATTAAACAAACAACTGAATCACAACTGAAAGCGTCACCGAACCGGGAGAAACTAAGCACAAACTGAATATCAATGAACAGAGAATAAACTACAAAAGGGAACAAGAAACACATGGAGACTGGGGAGAAAAAACACTAAGCTCAGGGCACCAGGGTTAAACAGAGAAATCCAAAAACTAGCTAACAGAACAGGAGAAGCCGAACACAGGAAGAGACACGAGAACCAGGAGTTAAACAAGCTAGCTGCACACAAAACAAGAAGCTTAACACAGGAAGAGACACGAGAACCAGGAGTTAAACAAGCTAGCTGCACACAAAACAAGAAGCTTAACAGAGAGGGAGCGAAACGAGAACCGGGAGTTAAAGGAGCTAGCTAGCGCACAGAACAAGACAGAACAAAAAGCCGAACACAGGGAGAGACACGAGAACCAAGGAGTTACCACAGGGAACGAGAAGTCCAAAAAACACCGGAACGAGAGGAATAATCACAGGGACTTCCGGCAAACACAGGGAACAAACAATGGGATCAAAAACGGTCTGGCACACGTTGCTGGAGCCCAGGTGTTCTTGTAGACCACCAGTCATTAGAGGTCAATCGGCTCCAGCCGTGTGCCAAAGGAACAGAGGGGAAAAACCAAAACCAGGACTCGGAGCCTGGAAGCGGAGCCATGACAATTTCTTTGTTATTTGTCTCCTGAACATCATTTGTTAATTTCATCATTTTTAGTCCTGATATTCAGTTTTCAAAATGACCCTGCTTTACTATTGTCATACACCCTGAATGACCTACCCTCCTAGGCAAATCCTTGGCCAGTGCTAAGCAAATATCTGAATGGACTGAGGTTTATTTCATCTAAATAGAAGCCCATTATTGTTGTAATGGATTTCCTCTCAGTTGGAGTCACTTTGATTTAACATAAAAGCACCATTCAGCGTCCAGAAAAGACTCAGAAGTGAATTTTAGAATGTGTTTGGAATACAGGCATTGTTCAGGTATCACCTGACCTAAATATGGGCGTGCAGTTAGTCACTCTGAACACTCTCAACTTTGTAAATAATCCCATAGGATTAACTGTCCGTCTTCCTTTTACATGGATGGTAAATATAATGTTTGTAATTGTAGTTGTAAAGAGTTCATTAAACCAGAAGAGAGCAGCTCGTGGTCATGGCCAGATCTAGCCTGACTGATCAGAACATATGAGCTGCCTGAAACTGTGAAAACTGTGTGTCTCTCAGGTAAATCATGACAACAAAAGTTTGCCGAGCCTCTCCTGTTTTCATTGGCATGCTTATCATAGTTAATGGATTTTGTCTACAAAACAAAAGCTGGCATGGTTGCTGTGATTGAAGGCTGTGCAGGATCGCAGCCGGGAGGATCACTCTGCTCTGGGCTGAGGGAGTGCGGAACCAGAACTCTTGGGAGTTGATCACCATTATTGACCCACTGTTGTGCTCGCCTGAACATTCAGACACTTTACTTTAATACCACTAAGCAATGAATATGCTGTATGTCTTGCTGTTTCATACTTATTCATATGTTACTTACAATGTTAGTTAATATCAAATATTTTATCTATTTAGTCCTTAACATATCCTCTTTCTAGGCTAGTTTTGATCAAGTATATTTTCTATTCTAGCTCATGATAAAACTTCTTTTGTGATCTGAAACTTAAAGTGTACTTAAATATACAACCAATCCATTCCTATATGTTCACATCATTTCGTGTCAAAACAACATGGCATTTGCTTCATCCTGAAATTTGGTTTCACTTGCAGTTCTTGTTTTCTGTCTTGTCGCTTTGTGTCCTTTAGGGATACTTTGCTTTCATATTTAATGTCACAATAGACTGGACCGTGTTGTTCCACCAAGTTCTTCTTCCCCTGTGCAAAATGTATTTCTCCAAAATACACACATTATTTTCGGGACGCTGGTTGACAAGTTCTGCTAGGTACGAGTGCATATCTGGGCAGGAGAGGGGAAGTACCACCCAAACTTAATCCACACTCACAACAGCCCAGAGGGCATTAGAGACAGATGGGGGAGGGGGACTTATTTCCTATGTAAGTAGGCGAAACAGTCTTTTATATTTCAAATGTGTTTAACAGAAACATGATGGTGTAGCCTGTAGCTTTTTAGCTGTTTGATTGGTCGACTGTAGGTGTGGATCACTCTGAAGAAGCAGACTAAGAATACAATGAAATCCTCCTCATTGGTTCAACCAAACAATTGCAGTTCAGTTTGACAAAAATATGGATGAGAGAATCACACCAGTCACAAGAAACCTACTTCACCCTGTAATTATCGCACTGTTACACCCATGACGCACACACAAACACACACGCTGTTGTCCTCTCCCTGAAGCTGATTCAACACTTACACAGGTCTGCAATATTGTTTGGACCACAGTCCAAACAATAAAAAACATAGTTTCAGCAGGGTGAAGTGGAGACAAAGGCCAGTGATGTTGCATGTCAGATGAACTTAAAACTAGCTGGAAATGTCTCGGGGCGACTGCAGCTAATCGTTGAGCTGCACACAGAGGCTGATCGTTAGCCACTGATGTCAGACTAACCTTGCCGCGATGTGTTTGGTAGATGTGCGTGTTCATGCGTGCGCTCGGGACAGAGGAGCCCTGGCAACTTGAACAGCTGGATTTGAGTCCAACATGCTTGTTTGCTTCACATCTGAATGTAAAGATACTACTGTACAGCCTTCCACAAATGGCTTTTGCTTGTTTGTAACTTTTAAAATTTAAATAAAAAATCTCATTCCAATACATTTACTGAGGTCCCATTTTGCTTCACTTAATGGGCAAAATTTGTCTACAAGCTAATGCAAGCGCCAGTGACATGTCTATTTAAAGCATATTTCCTGGTATTTAGCAGGGAGTTTGAGAGTTTTGTCTGATAATATCGATATTAAATGGTTGTAGAAATCCAACAGACTTCTGTGTTACTGGAATTTAAGCAGTATTGTTGCTTTTAACAGACATGTTTATCACAGGCATCACAATAGCAATTATTAATGTGTTACTTTCATGACAGCTAATATGATTGGCATGAAAGGAGTGGGATATATCGGTATCATTTTTATCAGTATCGAAGGTCAGGTGTTTGGACAATATCTGCAAATCCGATATCAGCAAAATGTCAATACCACAAGCACATGATACCCCTTTGCACAACAGAGTTCTAAGAACAGCATGAAAGCTGTGTTATTCAGCAGGGAAATAAAGAAATACAATAAGTTGGACACAAAAAACACCCATGAATAACAAACTCTTATTCAAAGTTTTAGTTGAATGTAGTTTGTTGCCACATTAGGGAACAAGCAAAAATGACCCATAAAAACATGTTTTTCAAATTAAGGAAGTTTTAGCATGGAGCTACAGGAACTATTTCAACATACATAAGTTAGTTTATAGCAGAAGCTAAGTATATTTATTTGCATTACGTACCTCAGATCACAGAGATGACACAAATCATTGTGTGCAAATAGCTTTTCAGATTTTAGCATGAGCTAACAGGTGTGTACGTTAAAAACATTGCCAAATCTGCCTTTTAGTCCATCAAATATATCTCCTTTTTATGTGATTGGTTTATTGATAATATAGTTCAACTTAATATTTACAGTAGCTACAGTTTTGATTGATAGTTTAGATACACATTTTATGATAGAATTTCCCGGCCTAATTTTAAGTAAAATTTCAGTCAAACTGTTGCTCTGAGTTGGTCCCCTGGAGACTTCATTGCTGTCACTTGGCTTTAAAGTGGCTTTGAAAGTGCAATGACAAATTCACAACATATTCACAAAAGATACATCAAAGGACACATACCTCTCACACCATATTTTGAGCAATTAAAATGCTAATGTAAGGTTACAGAACATTTTAAAATCTTTGTATTGTGGTTAATATGAGCAAATATATATATATATATATATATATATATATATATATATATATATATATATATATATATATATATATATATATATATATATATTATGTGCATTCTATTTATATATCCACTGTCAAAAACACCGTAAGCTGCAACCCTCATCAGATGAAATTTGAATGACAAATTCTCGGTCTTCCACAGGAATGTAAAGGGCAGCGTGTTCAGCAGAACCGTTTGAAAGGAACTTCAAACAAATATAAACTCATTTGATCCTGTGTTAGAAGGTTAATCTGAATTGTTAGCGAGGAATTATTCATCCCATTGAAAGTAGTGTTGAAGGAGGCTACAAGGGCAAAGATTCACGTTTAGTTTGGGACATTGCTACAGCAAAATAAAGGAGCACTCTGAAAGATAAAAGGCCCCTTTCCCACCTAAATATTTGTATTTATTTTGGATTCACGATTTGTCGCTAGAATGTCAAAATAACTACAACATTTTCCAAACATTATGATTCAGACAAGTAGCACTTGAAGCTTGTGAGAGCATTCCACTTGTTTTTTCTTGTACTCAGAGAGCAGCCCGGGAGTAGGCTGTAGGAAACAGTTGAGGAAGTTTTGGAGAGTCGATGGCGAGGTCAAGCAGGCTCTTGGGTCACTGAGGACAGAGGTGAGGAAGAGGAGGGCTGGAGGGGGGCTGAGGATAATGAACTCACCTCAAATCCACACGTGGATCTGAGGAACAGTTTAGCTGCAGGCACCTGGTGACGACAGAACAAAGATTTTTGGAACAATTTTAGAATTTGTTTTCTAAATGCTCAACAGTAATAATAAACAAATGAGCTTTGAAAGGTTATTTTATTTGATATACAGGTGTGCATAGTGATAATAATTTGTTCTTGTAGATGGCTGTTTTTGCTGTCATCATTTAGAAAATAAAGAGTGAATTAGAGGCATGTCAGACTCAAGATGACGTCATTGATAACCAGAGATGTCATGAATCATGCGCTGCAACTTCTATCGTCTGTGGGAACAGAAAAATGTTAAATCCTTGGAAAAAAATAGACAAAAAAAAGATTATTAGCATGAAAAACAGAACTGTAAACAAATAAAAATTCCATTAAAACTAATTAAAAAAACGTTTTTACTTGCCAGTAAATAAAAAAATAAATAAGACAACTAATAAAACAGACTAACAACAAACGTTTAGTTAAACCAAGGGCAGGTGCTGGACTAAGGGCTGTCGGTGTTGCTGTCTGCCAACACACATTATACAGTTAGAAGTCAGTCACACACTTGTGATATAGCTCAGCACAAGATTCAAAAGAAGACTGTAGTTTGAGGTGTGGCCAGTAAAAGGTCTAGATTCAATCCAGAGAGCTGAGAACACAAAGAAACTGAAGTTACAACAAATCTGGTTCAATGGTTTTTCCAAACCAAACAGAACACTACAATTTCTAGTTAGTGTTTTTTCTTGTCAGAACTTGGACAACGCATTTAGAATTGGCAACAACTTCCTACCGCTGGCGCAAGCTGGGTGGATTAAATTTTTTTTTTTTTTACACGTACCGAACATCTTCATTACTTCTCCCTCAGATACTAGAATAAGGACTTAATTAAAACATTTTCATTCCTGGCAGCAAAAACTATTTTTATCCGCAGTGTGTTTCTCAGACTGCTGTTTGCTTTGCAGCTGCAACCCTGTCAGTCTGTTGCTCGGGGCTTTGCAGTCAACTACACAGGGAAGAGGAGACCAAAAGATAGGGTGTGTTTCAGTGTCCCCCCCACCCCCGACCTACCCTCTCTCCATACACCCCGATCCTTCTCACCAGACAACCCCGGTGCTCCATGTCCAGCAGCTCAACCTCTGCCTTTTCCATCGGCTCTTGATTCTTTGTAAAGAATTCCCCAGCAGACTCGCACCCTCCCTTCAGCCATTCTGTTGGCCTCACTGCCCCATTTCCCACATTGTATCCAGATGTGATGAGCATTGTGGAGGCAAGGCAGGAGCCCCTGGTACGGCACCCTGCCCAACTACCCCCCATCCACCCAAGTATACAGTCTACAACCAGTGTATTAGACACTCATGATACTTTCAGAAAGCTGTACAATTCAGACTTTTTGTTTGACTAACACCACTAAAATGAAGCATGTGCTCTCCATTAGAGGCTTCAAACTCAATTACAGAGGTGGGTGGGTGAGAGGGGTGGGTTGACATTTATTGAATTTAGCAAAACGGACCAAGTCTAACAAGGAATATAAATTTTCTTTATATGTTTAAGTCCTATTGTGACAGATATGTGTTGCTCTGAATAACAAAACATGAACAGTCCGCAACAAACAGCACCAATTCGTACGATTACATCCAATGTCTAACTGCAAAAGCCCCAAAACAAATACCACTGTTGCACACAGATGCTCTCTAAACATCATTATTCCGTAATTCACCAAAACTGCTGCTCTTCAGGTTGACTGCCCACGATTGTCTAATCCCTGGCTGCAGAACTCTATTTAAAGAGCATAGTCGTAAATCCCATCAGATTATACTCGACTGACTCCTCAAAATCTCCCAATTACCAGTCTTGCCTGTCTTCCTTAAAAACTAGACACAGTGTTTGTTCTGGCGTGGACCTTTTTGGATGGATTTGAAGGGGTAATGGTTTCACATAGATATAGAAATTTTCAAATCAAATAAAAGAAGGGGACTCTCTGAATGACAGTTAGCGTACTCCCAGTTTATTTCAGTAAATAGTCCTGAAGATGGCTTGGAATTCATTTGTTGGTCACTTGAACACACCTACTCCTCATCGTACTCCATAACAGGAGATTTCTCTTCATCTTGAATAGACATTTATCTAATATAAATAATTCAAACCCATTAGTTTGTGGTTGTTTGTGGTTTGATGGTGAGTCGTCTCCATTTTTAGTAACTCATCTTGGTGATCCCGGTGCCGTGTGATGTGGAGAGAGTGACCCCACGCATGTGTATGTGCACTTATTTCTTGTGTAAATGGGCCTTGTCACTCTTTTTTTCTTCCTCCCCGAGTGGAACACTGGCTTGTTGGCTGGGTTAATGGCGGGTTTTGTTGCCTGGGTGATGCAGGTAACTCCCGCTGGAAGCATCGGCGCTCACCAGGGAACGCAGCGTAAACAGAACCGCTTGACGCAACATTTACCTTCTGCTGAATTAGCCTCACTTGCTTTTCTATGAAGCGTGTAAATGGTTTGAAATTTCTCGTTTTATACCCACTCAGCGTGTGGGAGGCTGGAGTCATACTGCATCATCACTGAGTAATTTGAAACTTGTGTTTTTTTTTGTTCAATAATTGCCTGAAAAATGTGTCATTCTGAGACAGTACTTGCTGTGGAAGAGTCTTCTTTTTCTTTCACCGTTTCCCATGTTGATCAGTGACTCGAGTCACACTTCCCCTGTCCTAGCTAGCATAACTACCTTTGATTTATATTTTATCTGAATACGGCGCGTGAGTATCGATGTTTTTAACAACCTCAACTCCACCCAATTATAGCGATTATGGAATCATCCAATCAAAACGGAGTTCGCACTATATCTGGCATTGATCAGTGTATTTTTAAACTGTCATTTTTCGTGATAACAGGAAGTAGCTGAAAAAAGAGAAGAGTGACGAAGATAAGGGATGTGACAGGGCAAAGAAATATGAGTCAAGCAATTGTAAACCAATCTCGCTGACTTTTATCTGTGGTGAAACGCTGCCTGTTCTGGGCAGCACAGAGTGACACTGACAATTGTTACAATCCCCAATCATTTTGTCTAGCAGCTGCCAGTTTAACTAATAACATGAGTCTGCCAAAATACTTTTTTAAAGAGATAAGTACGGCACTCTTCTGTTCTAATGCTGGGCTTTTGGATAGAACACCACCATTATTCTTTGTCAGATCAACAGACTACACACGGAATCCTTCCGTCTGTTGGCTGCCAACTGCCAGGCTTCAGTTTACTACAGTTTGAAAACTAGGACAGTCAGAGAATGACCATTAATAATCAATTATCACTGTCCATCAGTTGGCAAGGTGGACTGAGGTTCACTTCTGGTCGTCTTTTTGCAGTGTAACTACACAACAAACGACATTCATGCAATTCATTTACTTAGTTCTTTTGGTTTTATGATCTGATTCTGGTGTCATGTAGACTACACAGGATTATTGGTGACCAGTGATGTGTGATTTATTGATATTTTTATGCATCTCTGCTGAGGCAAAATGAGAGTGGATTCATCAATTAAATGACTCTGGCTGTTTTTTTTTTTTATGTCTGATCAGTGTTCTAGTTACAACTAATAATTACAATTCTTCACAATTATTCTTTTTTTCATTCTTGTCTTAAAAAATAAACCGGCACAATGTATGTACAGTTTCAGTGCAAAAGTGCAGAAATTTGAATAGGAATTCATGTAAATTATTTAAAAACTGCAACTCAGTGGAAACAATTAAAGAAAGCAGAAAAGAATACGACGACACAACAAACTGCATAATAGTGGATTATTCCTACTCTATTTACGGTTACAGATTATTTAAAGACTGGAGGCTCAGTCTAGCATGATAGTCTCTCTCTTGACTGTCTTCTTTCCAAACACACATCATAGCTCAGAAGAAACTCTTCTATCATTTTTTTTATTATTATAAACATTTGTATTGATGTTCTGCTGTGACAGGCTTCCAGTGGTACAAAAGCAATGGTACAATGAATCAGAAAGCTTTTGCAACAACAAGCACCTCCTTACTGTCAAATTCCTTTCTTTCCCCATAAATTATTCTGTTCTATTATTGTTGGCATCAATGATGTCTTCTTTTCAGTTTAGCTTAGTGTTTATAGCCCACTATATCTACATTACCTTGAATTAACCTTTGAGCCAAATATCCCACAGGCCACATAGAACAACAGTGGGCCAGATTTGGCCCCGAGGCCTCAAGTTTGACACAATAAAATAATGCTATTCATCATAGTCATCTTGATTTCCTCCTTAAATCACAGTGCCACTTTATTTCTGGTCCACCTCAACGATGCGATCCATCTCCTGCTGTCTTCCTCTTGCTCATTTATTCCTCCTGTCTTCTGTCTCCAGCCTTCGCTTCCCTCAGTGTCAGTTTAGCGTCCTCCACTGGGCAGGTTAACAAGCAAGTCAGGATTTCATCAATGTGTCCCAATAGCTCTGATAAGATGTGACCCAGATGGAACTGGCGCTCATTTTATTCAGCAGCCCATCACTGCTGTGCCGCTATTAAAATACGAGCAAGTTCTACTGTTTATATGAAGCGGCCTTTGAAGTTCTGACGTCTTGTTTCTGGCTACTTTTGCCGATGTTAAAGAGCCGTATTTACTCCCTGAATACACACACACACACACAGACGTCCACTAGTATGTTCCACTGTAGTCTTTAACTTCCTGTGTAGTAGTTCCACATTCCAAGAACACGCAGTTTTCAAAGAGCATTCAACACAAAACTAAAGGTGAGGGTAGTTGATTTATAGTTTAGTTGCAGCCGCCAAGTTGCTCATATTGGAACATCAAACAGGCTAGAATGTCATGTGATCAAGCAGGATTTCATTTTTTTAACACCTTTTTCTGGCTGATGTTTACTTCACCTCAGCCTGTTGGAGCCCACACACACGGTCGCGCAGGCTCGCCCAGAACCCTCAGAAGGTTTGAGTGTAAATACACCTATCTTGCTTTCCTTTCTGCATGATAATGGGAGAATGTGTGTGTGTCTCAGATGTGTTGATCTTGTGTGTTATCGTATCTCCTCCCACTGCCTGTTCCTGGCAACTTCAGCGAGCTCAGAGAACAAATGGAAATATTTAAGGTTTGGCAATATTCCTGTTTGTTGAAAATCGGAAACACCACCGAAACTGGCAGCTATTTGCCTGAGTGTTTAACTAAACACAAAGTGCTTCATCGATGAAATAGCAGTCTGTTGCTGTTCAATAGCTGTTAAAAATGTTCACCAGATGGTTAGGTAGTGACTATACATTAACAGTTTATTGCTATTATTATCATGAGGCCATGCATCTGTCTGACAATCATAGTGAGGCTCACAATATTGACCTCTGTCATATGGGACCTGAGGAAAGTTAGTTGTCGATTTAGTCTGACAAAGATCAGACTTCTATAATACAACTCAAAACACCTTGGAGAGTGAGGTCTCAAAAAGTTTGCTACACTACTCTAAAGCATCTCTCTGTTGAGTGAATATTTTCCAATGACACTCAAACAAAACCAGCTGACGCCACCCCTGATTTTTTGGCATCCACTGTCTCTATGTAGCATTTTGATATTTGAAACATTCATAATGAAAATTACAGGCATTTATTGTTTATTCTAGCAATATAAAGGAAAGTTTTATCTTATTGAGTGAGACATTGTCCAATATTTCGATACACTCTATGACAAACTCATGGGCTTAAAGGAGCTTTTGTCTGACTATTCTCTGCATGTAAACACGGTCAATCATTCATGAAATAAACAGATAAATAGACAGAAGTGATGGAGGCTTACATTAATAATATAATCAGTGTTCCAATGACAAAGCTTTGAAAATGTGAAGAGGCAGTCCGAACCGTAATACCATACCGATTTAAAAGATCTATGAATGTTTCTTTTTTTTTGTTCCAGGCGGACAGAAACAAAGGAACTTCAATTTTCCTTTCATAATGTTTAAACCAAGGACCTTTTGTTTACATGGTGTCGGCCGTTGTGTAACGCATTCACTTGCTTCATATATAACAGTGGACCCAGTAAACTGATCTGAATGGACGGTGCAAAGGGCACTCATTCATTCTGAGATGGCCTTACCCGAAATCTATATATATGCTGTGAGGCGGTGATGACTAGTTTTTGTACTTTAGGATGAGAAAAGGTGTGCTTTTAAACTACCTATGAAGGTTGAAATAAACAAAACTCCAAGAAAATAACAAAGAAATTGACGGAACACACCTTTGCCTTTGCAGAAATCTTGTTTATCTATCCATGGCGTGTGTAATAATGGGTGGGTTTATCTTCTGTCGGTTCCAGTTCATGTTATAAAAGCCAACACAAAAATGACATTATTTTTCCTGCTGATAAATGTCCTCCATCCCGCTAGTTCAGTGTGTGAGAGACTGCGTCTGGACACCACTGCAATCCGGCTCAAATGAGTGGGGAAATAAAAGGGCGACATCAGAAAGTGTGAACGACTGGTGGGCAGCTTTGAGGTCAGCGGCGTAATTACCCATCAGAGAGACAGATGTAGGTTCAGTTGCAGTTGTTTTGGAGATCTCAGGCAGAAGAAGGAGCACAGAAGTGAAGCACGGAAGCAGAGGGGAAGCTTTCCAGAGAACAGTGAATCATCAGGAAGCGTTTTGGTGTGGATTTGAATCAACCATAGCAAACCAAACTGACACTTTCTCTCTCCTCCAACAGTCATACAGCAAAAGATTACTACTTGAAAAACAACATAGTCACAGTCATATTCTAAATAATGTCAGAACAATTGAAGTGTTCTGGAGAGGTACAATGGAAGAGTGCTTACATGAATATTGTAATGCACTATTGTAACATTTTTACGACTGAAAAATGAGCTGAAGATGTTACAGGATAAAGAGTTTACCAATGCAAATGAATACTAAAAAGAGGTCACAGCAAGACTGCAGTAGACCTTATATGCCATATGAGTTTGCTCATCCTGACCTGGCAGTAAATGTCAGAGTCCACACTGCTCAAATATGTGTCTCCTGTGTGCCTATGCATACAGGCAAAAACACGTAACTGCCTCGATATGCTGTCGACATTTTTTTGACTTTTTAATCACAATAAAACTGAGCAGTTGAAGGGATAATTTATCCACTCAGATTTAGAAGTTTACCCCAGGGTTCTCCCTTGTGCATTAGCAGGATATGGACCCCCAACACTGTGATTTTGACCCTATACACTGAGATTTTGGGGGGTCATAAGCCTTCAGGCATGAATTTTCTGTACTGTTCTTCCCTGTTGGTGAAGAAGCTCCGCCAAAACACAAAGATCTGGTTTTAGCAAGTGCTAGTTTTCTGATCATGACCCCAACTTGCATGCAAGGGGCCTAGATGAGTTCTCTCCACAGGGCGTTTGGACCTTGAGAAGCTCAGTCGTCTGAAAACTCATTTTGAAAACTTTGCAGTCTGCCTTTTTAAAGATGTTTTGCCCCACAGTTGTATTAATTGATAACTTTGTAAACCCATAGTGAGTGAGGGGAGGAATGCTGATGTTCTGCCGGCAGGGGCGGGGGTGAGGGTTCTCTTGGGACCGGAACACCCAGGGGTTAACAAGTAGTGTGAGAAAAACAGGCGTAGACGAAGGAAAGGGGTGGGGTTCGATTCACAGACGTATAAATCACCAAAAACTATTGATGGTTCCAGGAGCAATAAGTGGTTCAATCCGTTCAAGGAATTTTGCATCATCTTCCTGTTTCTACTGAGGAGAGGTTCATATGGATTTCTTATAACACTCATCAGTCTTGACACCGGAGAGATCTGGACTGGTTGCCAGGTGCTTGGTATCAAACATTCCCAAAACAATGTTGGGGACGATAGCCTCTTCCTCTGGGCCCATCCAGTAATCCTTCTAGCATGGAGCAGTTACCGAAATGTAACATGACAGTATTGACCCAAACACCTGCTTCTTCCTACACACACACCCAGTGGACTCTTTTTTTTCCTCTCCCAGTTCTGCTTCTCACGCAGCCTGAATCCCATCTCAGCCCTATTTGTCAGAGGGGGTGTGTTTTTTCCAAGGGACAGACAGCACAGACCCCCACCATTGTTCTGGCTGGGCTTTAAGGGTGAGGGGGGGCAGGGATGGAACTAGGGATAGGATGAGAATCGGAGACCCCAACAATGCCTCAAAGCCCCCCACTGCTTTTTCTGCTTATGAGCATGACCTGCTGTGAGAGAACTGCAAAATGGATACTGGACCTAAACTTAAAAATTTCGAATGTCAACCTCAGACCTTATTGAGGTGAAAACACCTGATGCTTTCTCTATTGAGACAAAAAAAAAAGTGTGACCACTGTGCTACACAAGACTGGAGTTGCCGTAGAATTGCATCAATGTCAACGTAAACATAGTGTAATTCTGGGAGTCTCACCCTTTGAGTCTCCTTTTACCCCTTCACTCTGTGGCTTTTGCTGCATCATAGTCACTCCAACCCTGTTGAGATGAACACTCATATTTGCCCGTAAATATTATCACCAAAGCTCCTGAGTATAATAGACAGACGTTCTGGTTACCAAATGTAACCGCAGTTCTATGAATATGCGCTCCGCCCTCTATCAGCCTTAGGTGTGAGTTAATCCACCTAAAGGCACTGTGCTCTGCCTGAGACTGACCAATAGTGAAGGCTGTCATAGGCCGGAGCACATATGATATAGAACTTAAGAGCGTAACTCACTAGTGCAGCGCGCCATCGCCCGAACGTTTGTACGGGGCAGGCGTAGGGAGACATAGCTGAACATGAGATCAATCTCACAAAACACTACATGAAAAATGCCAGGACACTCACCATGAACTAATACCTCTGTTGCTTTCCATTCACACTGTTCTGATTGTTCTGACAACAGTTTAAAAATACCTACATGACTAACTTGGAAGTGCATGACACGATGTTTGACTCAGTCACACTATTGGACATAAAGATTTTTCCCCCACCTAACTATCAACCAAGAGCATTTGGTAGTTTTCTTTCTCCTCCTCTGTTCTCCTTAACTGTCTTTAATCTCGTGCATTTTGCAAACAGCCCCTAGGTGTGTGTTTGGTTGTGTGTGTGCATCCAGCTGTGCTTTACCCCCCGACCCTCTCTTCTTTATGAAGCTCACAGCAGACCTCTTTGTCTGCTGTTTTGGAGCAGGGTGGGAGGTGAAGAGCAGTTTGTTCATAATGGATTATTGATTGGTCTGAGAAAACACTGCCTCCACGCTGTATATGTGTGTACTTTTGAGAGATCACGCCATTGTTTTTGTCAGACTGGGCAGTGAATGTCTCCGCTTTATGAGTAACTGCACTTCTCGCAAAGTGATGTCCGTGAAACTGTGGACGTCTGTGCGAGGAAGCTTCTGTACTGGCTGTGTGACACAGTGTGCTCATATAGACTTTCTAAAGAAGTGTGGACAACATTAAAAGCCCCCTCTGTTTCTCCCTTTCGTGACGCGGCGTGTGTACGCCCGTGTGTGTATTTCAACAGAAGGTTGGCTCTGTTTTTGACTGCAGTGGACTTCTCCATCAAACACTTGTCTCTTTGCTGCGGGAAAGGATCCCATCTCAGTTGAAGGATGTTTAAACACGAGGATGCCTTACAGCGATTATCAGTGAGCGACAGGAACGGCGAGTCGGTGCTTTACCAGTGTCAAATTGCACCTTGGTTGTCACGGCAGCAGGGCATCTTGGATAAATGGTGGCAGGTTCCAACTTTAATATTTTCTTAAGACTGTCCTGGTTTTGGGCGTCTTACCTGTCAGTTAAAGGGACACTGGTAACTCTTTTAGGGCCGTTTCTTTGGAGCTCTGATTTGCTATCAATATTTGAGCCCATACATTAATTTAAAATAAATACCTCTAAATTATCACTGAGAACCTTGGACTTTTCACTCAAACTGAACTTAGAGCTGGACAATACCATCATTTTCTTTGGATTGTCTTGGTGTCCCAGAATTGCTGGGATTGATATCGTACAGGAAGAGATGTGCCTCCATTGTTGATGTAGCTGGATTCAGTCCTGGATTTCTCTGCCAATCTGAAGCACAGCAGGGTGTGACATTTTCCTGAGGCAATGTGACACGAGACGGCAACATAACTAGTGACATAACTTACTCGACTCAACTTGGTGAGGAGTTATCTAATCGGAAATCGGCTGGACCGCATACACGAGGGTGCACAAAGGATGGTTCTCTTTGTCGTGGAACGTGAACAATTATGCGCATACTGGCCCCTCAGGGTGGAGTGAGTATTGAAAAAATGGCTCACAGTTTCACGCAATTTCAAGGAAAAAAAGTGTTGGTATTTGTTCTGAGTAAGGGAAAACCTCCAAGCATGAGTGAGCTGTAGCCACTTTGAGTGTCCTAAACAATATTCCATTGATAATCCGTGGTCAAAAATATGATACAGTTTAAAGATTTCTACTCAGAAAACACATCATAGTGTCTCTGTTTTTCTTACAAGTGAAGTTAGTGAGCCTCGTGCCTCTTTTGTTTCCTCACGCACTCGACTAACAACTTCATGTCTGCGGTAATGAGTAAATAATTGAACTCACAGCTGCAGGTTTCCATCTCCAGATGTCAACCATTTGTAATCTTGCTAAACGGAAGTATCCAAGTCTGCTCTTGTGAAACGTGAAACATCTGAATCGATGGGAAAACAAGAGCGGATTTCCTCTTGTTGCTCCTCAGCCGCTTCGAGCCTCATGCTGAGAATACAAGAAAGAGAGAGAAAAAAGGTTTGTTTTTGTGTTACAGTGAAAAACTAACAGTTGACGTTACACTGAAGTGTAGCCTCTCTTTCCCAGTGACCCACGTTTCCATTAATAGAATGTGAAATGAAATCATTGCTATGAAGAAAATCGTGTCAGAGGCAGAAGTGATTTTCCACGAACGATTTAATGGAACATTAGGTTTTTGCAGATTTAATTACTTTCTTGGGAAGTAAACAATGGTTATGCAATGAGCTGCTGCTGAGTTGTGGATCTGTGTATGTAACTTTCATTTCATGATCCACTCAGTGGAGGTTTACAAACAGGGTGGTGATTGATGGTCCAAGGAACCACTTTTTTTTTGCAAACCCCCCAGACTAGTGTCTCTGTAAAGACTCTCTCTCTCTGTTTCTGGATCCTTAAACCAATTTGTCATATTTCCCCCTTAGCCTGTTCGGCAAGAAGCTCACATTATTTCCCTTCTGGTCGCTAATCTCATTACATTTCAATTTGCACATGTGACTCTCCGTTAGACCACAGGCTGACTGTTGCAACCCCCACACTCCTCCGACCCCAAATCAACAATGTAAGACCATTATCCCTCCTTTTTTTTAACACAGGATCCGAGCAAAACAGAGTATTAATGAGAAACATTAGACAGACAGAGAGCAGACGGAACAGATGGAGGAAGCAGAGGACGAGGCGAGAATAGCTTTGCTTTTTATCTTAGAATCACCTTTGGATTGAATGTTATGACACCTTGAGCTAAACGTGATTCTCAGTCTGACTATGATAGAACAGAAGGCAACATTGATTTTTTTTTTGTCTAATTCAATTCAATTTAAATGTCCATTTTTGCAAATGTATTTGTGAGTTATCCCCTGACTTTCGTTAAATACTGCATTTTATTATATAGCCAGTAGAGAATCTCCAGTCGAGATTTATTTATTTTCATAAAATTTAAGGAGATTTTTTTCTCTTTATAGTCCCTAACTGGGATTGAGCATTTATAGGGTCAAAGGTTTACAAACATAGCAAAGTCAGCTTGTTTATAGAAATGTGCATTTGTCAGTCATATTAGCATTTAGCTGTGTTTTATTTTCAAGCATTTGCCTCTGCTTCGTACGCTTATTTTAAATCAGTGTAAGCGTGGATGTGATTACTTTCCTGGACAAGAGGAATATATCAATATTAAATGAGTCCATGTGAACGTATTGATTTGCTTGGAGTCCATACAATGTGTGGTCACTCTGTGTTTTCGCCTTTTTAAGAAGCAGATGTCTATTCATAAGATTTGTTAGCGGACAGTTTGATGTTGGTCTGAATCATCCGAGTAACGGTGTGGTTAATGGTAATGACAAACAAACAAAGAAATAAACAAACAAACAAAAAATAGGAACAGCAAAATTATCCATTAAATGAAGCCAATGTATGACTCAAGACACTCCCGTGGGGTTTTTATCATCAAAAATATTTTATGTTGTACTTGACCTTATGTTAATAATAATAAAACTTAAAAATAAATAATAATAAAACTTAAAAAGTCTACATCTGTCAAGACATGCATTAGCATTTTAATCTTGGCGAGAAGAGATAGCAGCTAACTTAAAGTCTAGATCTGCTATCAGCTGATATGAACACTCAAAAAAGAAGCACAAAACTCACAAAGATGTGGTCTAGCTTGTTCTTTTGCCAGCTTGAAAGAGAGTCACTTATAACCAAATATTACAGAAACAAGTTATGTCTCCATTTGCATGCATCAATCAAAGCTAGCTCGTCTTTGTGATTGGAATACATTTTGACTACTACTAACTCCTTAAATGCATTGACATTTGTTACAGCTGTTTTTTTTTTATATTATCTTTTATATTCCTTAATAGGCATAAATATTAAATCTCATTCATTTTTTGGAGTGTCTCTAAAACTGTGACCTAGACTGCGAATTGTATATGTTGAAACATATTTCACATGTTCTTAAATGTTATTTCTCAGTGAACGAACAGAGTAAACATTACTTTATGCTCTTCGATAATCTTCTGATTCTGTCGCACCACAACATCATACTGACAAAATGGCAGGAACACTACTGCGGCTCATGTGGAACCTCACATGTACAGCCCATTTACCTGACGGGAGAAGTGAGAGCGGCTACAGATCAGCAATATTTATTTACTTCCCAAGATGAAAAGCCAGCATCTTCACTCTCATCTCAAACAATGTCTTAAACTACCCACTTTGCGTCCTTGTTTCTCAGCTCACTGCTTGGCTACATTCCATTACGCGTCACATCGGGAGGACGTCTGTGGTGTTACCGCTTCATGAAACCAACTACGTAAAATAGATGTGCCCTGAAAATGTGACGTTTTTTTTCCTTCTTCCTGATGTATTTTTGACTGGTGCGACTTGGTAGTCCAATAATTACGGTAGCTCTATAGAAATGTCGCAGCTTCTTCTGGCTTGAACATGAAAGACTGATTCAGGATAAAAGATCATAATATAAATGTAGACACAATGGAAAGCTGGCAATGAAGATTTATGATCGCTCTTCAGCGACAGACCTCCCGCTTTATGTCATACACTTGTGATTACGAACAATTATTCATTTAAAATTACAGCCTTACACTTACTCTCCCGTCTTTGACACTTTATATAATAGCCTGTAATAACACTGACACTCATTTTTTCATTTGTATTTCAAGCATCACTGGTACTCTTTAAATCCTGGAGAGTGGAAGAGATTTCTATGCAGAGGAGGAACACGTTCATGGATCCTGCTAACCGTCAATCACCTGAGCGTCACAGTTGGGTTTTGAGAAATAGAGCAAAGGAAGCTGTCTGAAGAGCCACTTCCTGTTGTGTACTTAAGATCCCTGTCATGTGATAGTGTCAGTTGAGGCGAGCGTATGAGGCCACTATTGGAGCGGGGAGTGGAGAGATTTAGTTGTGGCACTGCTGATCTTGCTGACGTGAACACGTTTGCCCCCGGCCACTATGCTCCTGCAAAGTGTTGACTCAGCCGCGGCGGAGAGGCAGCATCAAGCCCTCCACCACTCACACATGCAAGTGTGCACTATTTACTGGGCGCGATGTTGGGGGCCAATTCACATATGTTCAATCTGATCTGAGTGACTGAAGCTGTGTTAGCCTTTAGTAACTAGAAAAACCCGTAAAACTCACGCAAGGGGTGGGAACGAAGTCGCGTGCCAAACAAAATGCAGATTTATTGGACAGTCTATAATAGTGGTGCTCACCACATGCTCTGCTTCCTGACAGAAGAGAGACTTTTTTCCTTTAAGTTTCCTGGTTCATTCTAGACGTGTGTATTTATAGCATAGGCTGTCAAACAGCAATGCTTGTAGGACATGATACTTTATATCAGGGGTGTCAAACTGGTGCTTACAGGGCCTGAAGTGTTTGAAGACATTGTCATCAGATTGGCAGTCTGGTTTTGCTTGTTTCAGCTCACCAATGTGTGTGTCTTTGGTTGGAACAAAAACCGGGGTCCGAAACTGTGGATCAGTTGAGACCCAAGCCTTAAATACAAGTAACATCCGACTTACAACCGGGATCGGTTCCTACCAACCGGTCGTAAGTCAGATTGGACGTAAGTCGAATGCCATTCAAAATGGCCGACGCGAGGGTTATAGGTGCTACTGTAGTGGTAGATCGCTGGGTGAGAGTGAGATGCTGAGATACTGTGCTGCCGAAACTGTTGTACGTGTTGC
Source organism: Synchiropus splendidus (assembly GCF_027744825.2). Lineage (NCBI taxonomy): Eukaryota > Metazoa > Chordata > Actinopteri > Syngnathiformes > Callionymidae > Synchiropus > Synchiropus splendidus. Next base: position 15,663,472 of record NC_071345.1, on the reverse strand, counting down.
TGGGATGTCACGTGCTGCGGGGCCAGACATTGAATACATTTTTTTAAGCTGCTGTTAGTTATTAATGCAACTCAACACTGTGGCAGTAAATGGTAAATAAGGGTCAAAAATTTTAATTCCATCCCTGGCTGTCTACTTGACTACCTCATTCAATTTTTAGAAGTCAGTAGGTGGCGCTGTGTCCTTAAAAATGATGTCGGGTTTCAATGAACTAACAGTACTTCTTTCTGTATCTCCTCAGGTGGACAAACCTTGTGGGACGTACTCAAAGATGGAATGAGGAGCACATACATCTGCGTCCAAAACAATGAATATGATTCATTTAAGCTGTGTGGGACCACAATGAAGATGGACCAGTGTTGTTTACGGTGACTGGACAGCGGCTGCATTAATCTCTGTGGATGCTACAATAATTTAATTCGACCAGATTGTTGACTACACACGGTATCTCTAAATGTGTCTCTGTAGATAGCAGTAGTTTCACTTTAGCGGGGTGTACAAGATCCAGGTAAACTGTGCATGATGAGTTCCGGTGAGCGTGTGGAGATGATGGAGGTGGAGAACCAGAAGGAGAAGCTGGCCACTGACAAAGCCAAACATGGAAACGGCTCGGTTGGAGAAGAAAAACTGCAGGAGTCGTTTGACTGCAACATCTGCGGACGTAGCTTCCCTTTCCTCAGTTCTTTGTCGCAGCACATGAGACGACACACAGGTGTGCGACCGTACAAATGTCCTTACTGCGACCACAGGGCCTCTCAGAAAGGCAACCTCAAAGTTCACATCCGGAGTCACAAATTGGGGACACTCTCCACCTACCACAGCAATGAAGACGATGAGGGAGGCGCTGATGAGGTGGAGATGAAAGTTTCGGAAGGTCTCGATGGAGGAACAAGTCCGACCAAAAGTAGCTCGGCTTGCAACAGGATGATTGGCGGAGACAGTGGAGAGGAGACCCGCAGAAAAGTGCCTGTGAGGAGCATGAAAAGAGAGAAGTCTGCCGGAGACCAGCGTCCTTTTTGTTGCCGCCTCTGTGGGTTTGAAGCCCAGCGGGAAGACCAGTTGCTCAGCCATATTGAAAAGGTCCACATCACTGCCGACGCAGAAGACGAACCCATTGTGAAGGATGAGGCCGTCGCCGAATCGGACCCAATCCAGCCACAGAACGATGGGACCTTTCCGTGTGAGACGTGCGGGCAAGTCTTCTCTCAAGCCTGGTTCCTCAAATCCCACATGAAAAAACATGCAGGCATTCTTGACCACAACTGCCGGATTTGCGGGCGGCGGTTTCGCGAAGCTTGGTTTTTGAAATCCCATATGAAAACACACAACACCAGATCCAGGTCAAGGACAAAATCAGAATATGCCGAGCTTCCAGTGACTATCAATGATGTAGCCCAGGATCCCGAAATGACTACCACCACTAATACGTCTGTGTATCAGATGTGCAGCAAATGTGGAAACTTGTTTCACAGTAAAGAGAGTCTGAGGGCTCATGATAAAGTCCACAGCCTCAACAATGGAAGAAAGTCCAAGAATGAGGTCCAAATTAAGGATGATGAGGACACACCTGCTGCTAAACGACGTTTACTCGACTACCTAAACCTTCAGCCCATTGAAGAGAAGATGGAGGAGGAAGATGGGGGAGAGAAGAAGCTGCTGGGGAAAAGAATCCCAGAGCTTGACCCGCTATGCAGTTACCAGGCCTGGCATTTGGCGACTAAAGGAAAAGTTGTGGAGCCTGTGGAGACCAGCCACAAATATTCAGAAAAAGATGGTTATGGGGAGGAGGATCTTACCGGAGCTGCTGTCGTGTTTGAGAAGGAAAGCAGTCAATATGTCATACAGGGTCAAGAGAAACGTGGGTCAGGCCGGCGCAGCAGCTCTGGCTTGGGGAGCCAGGCGTCCTCCGGCGATCGCACCCCAGACAGCCTCAGCGACTCGGAATACAGACCGTCGTCTCGCCAGGACCGGAGACGATCCCAATCTCAAGTGCCCAACAAATCCAACGAGTGTTTTGAGTGCGGGAAGGTGTTCCGCAGTCGACACCAGATGATTGTTCACCAGCGGGTCCACAGGAAGGAGGAGAGCAGAGCGTCAGCCGTGGACAAAGAGGGAATGGCTAGAAACGACCAGTGGGGGTCCACCAGCGATCTCGAGTCCGGCTCACCAAGTCGACCAAGCACTCCAGGGTATGGAGACTCTCCACCAGCATCGACGCTGCGGGACCAGGCATCTGAGATGGGAACTGCTAACTCAGGGGAGCCAGTGGCAGGTGAGACATTCATACGGATTAGCTCTTCCTACAAGCAACGGAGAATAATTGAGAAGCACTGGCGAAGCAAATGGCTGTTGAGTTGCACAGATGCATCACCATCCAATCACTTTGGATGTTTTTTTTTTTTAATTTTAGATTTAGATTAAAGATTCTTTAAGCAATATAGTTAAAAAAAACAACAACCCCTGAAACAAAACCTTCTATGTGACGTTTAACAGTTACAGTTTCATTTTTAAACCATTATTTGTATTGACTGTCTGAAAAAAAAGAATACATCATATTCATTATTCAAGATGAAGTGTCAAACGACCTCATTCATTCCTTCAAATACTCATTTTTGCGCCAAATATTCCTTTACATTGTATTAATCATTTAAAAAAACAAAGTCTCCCACATCATTTCAATGGGGGTAATAGAGGCCTCCTGTGGCGGAATGATGATACTGCATTTTTTCTCTATTTAATTTGGCTAATTCATTAGAAAGGGGGTTAACATTTTTCCCCCTTCAGCAATTAGTATTATGGTCAAATGATCATGTATGAAGGCAACATAACACACAACACGCTGCTGTTGAAGTTTACGTCAGCAGTCGAGCGTTCAGGCATTTTTGGGATGCCTATCATATTTTTCACCTCCACAACCAATAAACACGGAGGAGCCAAAGTAAACAACCCGTGGAAGGATGCCTACAGTCAAACACAGACGTGTGTAATGCATATAAACTCCCTCATGTTTAGTATTGGAGGACTTCTGACCCGCCTTTTTAAAATGTTGATGCTTTTGTTCTGATTGTTTCTCTCCTGTCAGTACAGCCACTCAGAAATAGCAGCAGCGTTTCTTCAGGCTTGATCGAGCTGTGTGCTATTTCAGCTCTTCCTGTCTCAGGAAACTCCTCTCGAGCTCTTGACTGTGTATCTTAGTTTTTGATTTGCTTTTTAAAAGGTCTCTGTATGAATGGAAGGATGAGTCTTGAGTAGAATATAAAGTGATATTTGGGTTTCAGAGAGTTTTTCAAGAAGAAAATGAATATTCCCAGTGAAGAAAATGTGTATTATAAAAGCACATTTTTTTCCCAAGGGAAACCTTTGCACAGTGAATCACGCTGCAGCACATTACTTTTTACAGCCTCATTTATTAAGGTTACATCATCAAACCATGCCTGAGGTTGAGAAGACTGAGAGGTTTACTTGTCATTTCGACCATTCCAAAATGGAGCCATCAAAACATTCATCCTACTCGCTCGTCTTCAATGTGACTTTTCCACAACCTCCCTTCTGATTGAGTGCGGTGACACTGCTGCTGATCCACTCGTCTTACCTCAGAGAGTCAGCCAGGCGGCCTGATGTTTGAGGGATCGGATATTTATAGAGTCACCTGGATGCAAACACTCAGGGACGGACTCCTGGAGGATCAGCGCTGCTAAGTACTCTGGGCTTTCTCTCAGCAGATACAAATAAGCGTGTCGAACAAACCACTGAAAAAAAAAATACTGTGCCGATCAGAATAGGTGGATCTTAAATGGCTACTTCTGGAATGTGAAGCAGCTATTCGCTGCATTATTACACGATAATAATATGACCAAATAGTAGTGTCATGTAGTGCACTTATTTGTTGCACTTTTCCTTTAAGATTAATCACTGTCTATAAATGGAGGGGAAAATGGATTGACTATGTCAAACAAAGCGAGAAAAAAAATGGATTTAGTCGAAGTATTGATGAAGGGGACTTTAAAGAATTAAAACTGCCTGTTTGGCTGCAGGGCTTCACCTTGGCTGAGTCTGAGCAGTGCGTGTGCGTGCGTGTGCGTTTGAGTCCTGTTGCCAACAGGAAGCAAAATGCAAAACAGATGGCTGCTTACTATTGTTGTCAAAAAGGGGAAGGCGAGCAGCAAGTGCAATGGTGTGATTCTTGGCTTCACTGGTTCATCCTGCTGCGCAAATAGTTGTGTGTGCGCTCGTAAGATGTCACGATGATCTGTATTAGCAAAGGCCTTTTTTGTGTCTTGGCTAGTTATGACCCGGAATATATATGAAATGTCACTGATCAGTTTAATAACTTTCTCAGAATGTCGATTTAAAACAGCCGGAATCTATTTTCAGAGCGGTGTAGTTCTGCCACCTTGTGGAGGTAATGGAGTACTGCGTGTATTAAGACTAAAAATCCCGTTGACTCGAACATTTTTTCTACAATTTTGCGGCAATCGTTTATTATAGTAATATGTAGCAACTAATGAATGTTTAGTTCATTAGTAGAATTAAATGTCGCAGAAGACTGAAGTACAAAGTTTGGTACACACTTTGACACACGAGCAATAACGTTGCTCTAAATAATTCATAATTAAATAATACATTATTACGTGTATTTATATTAAAAATACAAGCTATCATATATTATAAATGGTTACGTAATCTAATTTGCCATGTTAGATTCCTGTTGTGTCCTCAGTTGTTGATGTGGCTAACGCTGCCATCTGCTGGCGCCATTGCAAAACTACATCAGCAATATCTGTTAAGAGATAGTTCCTCAGCGGTGCCGGTACCTGATGTGTTCTGTTTCATTCCCTCCTCTTGTAGATGTGAAGCCTTACGTCTGCAGTCAGTGCAACTTTGTGACCAGCGAGTCGCAGGTCTACCTGACCCACGTCAGAGTTCAACATCCAACTGCTGCTGAAAGCTCTGACCCCTGCTTAAAGAGAGGGGCACCCTGTGGGTATCCCAAATTGAAGATGGCCCTTCTCCAGGGTCTGAAAAGCTCTCCACCCCACTCAGAGTGCCCCTCGTCTCAGACTTCGGCACTGGATCCCAGCATGACACCGGTGGACTTGTGTGTCAGGGCTGAGGGCTACAGGGGCACAGCCTTTGCAGCCGTTGAGGAGAAGTTCATCCCCAAGCACAAGTGCTCCCTCTGTGCCCACTCCACCCACTACCCCGAGGTGCTGTGGATGCACCAGACCATCGCTCACAGGATCAACAGCAGCAGCTCCAATTTGGCACCTAAGTGGGCCCTGAAAAGTATCCCAAAGGGTTTGAAAGACCGCCGACGTACTGGTCCCCCTCCAGTTCTAGAGGGTAAAGAGTGTCCACCGCTGCCACAAGTAAAGCGTGTCCAACGTACACGACCCCCCAGTTCCACCAGCGAGGTGGCAAAGAGAACCAAGCAGCACACAGCTACACAGTCCTCATCCTCGAGTGCTTCGTCCTCCAGAGGACCCCCATCAGCTCCACAACCGCTTAGAACGCCAGCCCGACCTGGCAGCAGTGGCAGACAAATGGAGGTCCAGAGTCCTCGCTTTAAGTCTAAGTTAGATCACTGCCCTCAAGGGGCAGCGTCATCCGCCTCCGAGAGGAAGACCGGTGCCCAGTCCCGGCCCGCGGTGTCCAGCCCCAGCTCTGCGGCAGCTGCCAAGATCTCTGACCGATACTTGATGCCTCAGGAAGGCCTGGGATTCATGCTCTCCAGCCAGCGTAATCTACCAGAATACAGCCGAGCCAAGGGCTCCCCTAACCCCGGCTCCCACGCCAGCGCCTCCAAGCCCAGCACCATCAACCAGAGCTCCACAGCTGGGCACGGTTACAGAGCCTACCACAGCAGCATGCTGCATAATTCCCTGTCTTCGTTGCTGTCGGAGCCACATGCAGAGGTGAAGCCGGAGCCAGTTGGAGAGACGCCGGACATGCCACCAGACATCCTCAGCTTTCTTAAGAATTACACCCCCCACGAATTGGCGGCACTCTACCACCGCTGGGGGCCGGCGAACGCACTGCTGGATCCAACAGGTTTGCACTCTCTTCTCTGACTTTCTGTGATTATATTCAGACTTTTAAGGAGTTATTGAAGAGCGCTCCCCTGTGTCTTGTTTTTTGAGCTTTTCTTCTGGTGCAATCGATCGGCTGTGACAAGCTTTGTGCACCACAGTCATGTACTTCATTTGCTCTCTTCCGAGCGCTCACTCGCCATCTGGCAGGACGTGACTGACAGACAATCGCACGTGTCCAGTCAGACAAGGTTATGAATGATGACGACTTAATACACAGAACAAGCGCTCTCCTGAGTGATGCTAAAAGGCAAGGCCAACATGTGTTTTTGGATGCCTAAAAAAAAAAAAAAAAGGCGGGGGGGCCTTGTGTGTGTTGCTCCCGTGTGAGAGACGTGAGAGAACCTTGCTGCTCCCAGCTCTGCGAGGCATGCCTAGTCTCCAGCTCCACTCTCCCAGAAAGCTGTCACAAACTGTTTAGGTCACGGCTTCGCCTGATGAGACACTCACACACACAGATGCGAACGGAACAGGGCAAAAAAAAAAAAAAAAAAAAAGCGAGCGAGCGAGTGGGAACAGAAGAGGCACCGAGAGAGATGAGACAGAATAATTACCCCACCAGCTGCTTTGGAAATGGTCATTACAGAACATTGGTATTATTTGCCCATTTTCAGTTGTGTCTCGAAGGTCAATTTGGGGCTGTGTTGAGTTGGGGGTCAAAGACAACAGCCCCAGAGCGGACGTGACATCGCTGTCACCCGTCCAGGCGTATATCGTCAGCGTCCGCCTAGCCCTTTGAGTCACATGCTATAAAGTGACCTTTTTTCAGACTCTTTCTCCCCTTTATTCTCCCCAACATGAGCGTGTGTCTTCCCGTGTTTTCCGTCCAGCTCTGTCTGATCTTTCATTAGTGCATCAGTGAGAAGGGCTGGCGGCCCACAAGTGGAGTATCCAGAGGCCAGCAGTCGGAGTGCCAGAGACACTCTCTGTCACCTCCTCCACCTCCCTGTCTTACGTGTCCTGCTGTGTCCTTCCATCTCCGCAAAACAAACTCGCAAATATCTGCAAAAGGCTGGTGGGCACTGCCCAGGTGCTCACCAGTCTGTGCTCGCCGTGTTGATGTGGCTGTTGGGGGGGTTTGTGTTGGAGCAGCCACCACCCCTCTGGGCCTGTTAGCAGTCAGCACGAGAGGTGTGTGTGCTCAGCTTGCTTTTGAAAACTCCTTCAGATGCCACGCTGAATGTGTGCACACGACCTTATTGGATCACAACCATCATGGCGAATACTGAATCATACCTGGTCAAAAATAGGCGCTGATACATCACAGACCATGGTGCTCTATTGAGAGGATTTGATCTGCCAAATCACCGTAACTTAGTGATGGCTAGACGAGGAAATGATCATGAAACAGTATTGAAGGGTTGATGAAACAGCGTCCAAGCTTTTGGTTCAGAAGTGATGTGAGGTTTCTTTGAATTAGCTCTTCAAGTCTGAACAGCAGACAGTGCCGTCTGGTGGCCACTGAAAACCTGTACACTGTCTCATGAAACCTCATCGACCCATCACTAGCGTAACTCCTTGAAGGCATGTAGCTGTAAATACGGTAGCAGGAGCACTGCCCAAACCAACCCAAACCAACCAATGAAGTTACATGAGCTTCTGCCTACAAAAACGTGAAGACTTGTGTGAGGTCAAAAAAAGATGATTTCAATGATTTCCAAAATTGTAAATTAGATAAATAAATAAAGCAGTGTTCCTACATGTATTGCTTTTGTTTGAATTAGGACAAAATATTGATGTGAACGAAGCTTTATCTTATGAGTAAAAACAAGATGGAACACTGTGAAAATGCTGGTCATGTGACGATACCGACAAAAATAAGACATAATTTTGTCTTTATTCATCACTTACATCTTGCTTCCAGTGTTAAACATGTTCAAACAAGTGCAGCTCACCAGAAAAAACACTATTTCCACCATGTTTTATACAGACAAGTAAGCTGTAATTCTTTTAATATCTTATGTTCTTGGGGTTTAGTTTGGCACTGAAGGACTTTTCATTGTCATTCAAGCTGTGTTATTGTTTCTGTGGAACACTGTCCCACGTTGACAAATCCTATATTGAGAGATATATTGACATAGAAGCAAGGAGCGCTTGATAATGTTCATGCTTTCATGGGATGGGTGTCATGTTTGTCTCAGACCAAAATAAGTCTAAATTGTTCAGCTTTTTTGGCTTCTGAAACTGTAACAGACAAAAAAAATTTTGGCTGTGACAACATGTAATATAAACTTACAGTATATGAAGTAGTATAATATATAAAGAGTAGTATAAAAGTACAATTCAAACAGGCTGTTGAAGACAACACTAGTTCTTACCATATAACATTTTTTTATTCTATATTTCTCATTCTATTAAAACTGTTATTACACAAATCCTTATCACAAACTTACTTGTCACCGAGAAAAGGGGCAAAAGTGGGTACTCACTGCATGTTTTTAATGTGCACATAATCGGAGTAGTGAAGAGGATGCAGTACTGCACCACGTTTGAAAACTTAAAAAAGTCTATCATGGGTCTGTGATCAAACCCTTTTGACCAAACCAGACACATAAAGTAGATCCCAGCAACAACACCAGCACCTTCAAGGGCAGATTTCCGTTCATGACCTGAACACGATGACCTTTATGACCCCTAAAACTGTGGGTGAGCACTGTAGACCTCGAACACTTCTGTAACAAATTATTCATCTGGTTACGTCACATGACAAAGCGGCCACATTCCTCCAAACCTCAACAAGTTATTTTAACCTGAAATTATTATGCAAAAGGTGCATGTCATCAGAGTTAGTCAACATGCCTCACTGGCCTCCCCTGGACCAAACACACGTGCACACACACACACACAAGTACACCTGACATGTGACACACGGGCACCGGAGCGGGCACATCACAGCCGGGGCGTTTTAATTGCCTGTAATTTATGCGGCGTGTGCGTGTGTGCCGCGTGTGTCTGGCTGTCAGCCTCTGAGATGATGCTGTGTGACAGCTGCAGTCCAGCCCCCGGAGCAAGCGGCTCATAATGACACATTAGACATACTAATGATGCCTGCACTAGTCCACTTCTGATGCTACCTACTTCCACATCCAGCCTGCCGCAGTGGCTCGCTGGAAGTTCTCACTCACCTCTTCACTCACTCACTCACTCACTCACTCTTTGACTCGAATTCAGGAGCGCAACATACACGCGTCCTGGCTAAGTTGGAATCTGCTGCTAAATCTACTGAAGATTCTGTTCGTCTCGATCTACTGAAACAAATCTGGAATCTGTGTGCAAGTGACTTCAGATACCGATATTGACCCAATGTTTCTCACTGGAGAAACTGCAGCACACGGAGCACAGTCACGCATGCGCTTCACGCAGATGATATCAGAAAGTAGAAGTGTAGGCGGAAGTTTTGAAGCTTTGTGTGGAGTAGGGCTGTGTGTTTATGGCCATCAGAATCACTATCATTTTGAATTGCATTGAAGTCGCTGCTATTCAGTCACTTTATTGAACCGAAAACTTTATTGAATATTAAACTGACAAAATTAAATAAAAATAAAATAGTATACATTTGTGCTCTTGAGGGCTAAAGGGCTGGAAAATAAATAAATAAATAATACTATAAACTTGCACTTCCACTGTAGGGAAATTATTTTCTCAACTTTTCAAAGAGCGACTGGCCATTTCTTCAGACAAATGACTTTTTTTTTACAGTCATAAAAACAGCAGAACACATCTGTTGCTACTTTTCTGGTGATGTCACAGCCACTGGTGCATGTACCAAAAATAAAAAATACAGTTAATGTTGTTCATGGTTATATGTCATTGTAGTATTTGCATGTTTATCTGTCGTATATCAGTTTTTAGTTTTTCACATAGTTTCAAAACATCTGAGCTCTTCACCTGGTGTATATGACAACATAAATAACATGTTCACTTGCTATGTGAAGAAGCTTTGCTGTTTGTTTTGTGTTGAACATAAATGTTGTTGTAAATAGTTTTACAAAAAATGTCGCTCAATTGTGACATCATGGGGCAAGCAACACGCTATGAGCAAACTTCTTAATATTTCTCTTAGATTTTTGTGTATATTGTCACAGTCATAGTTTTTTGAGGATTGCCTTGTTTCCATAATGGTGGGAAGCGATAACCGAATTTGTCAGTTGTACCACACAGAGGCGGAGTCTCCCAGCGATCTCACACCTGACTATGGGTGTCAAACTCAATCCTCAAGCTTCACCTGTATTTGGCCCCAGAACAAGAGATTGACATTTGAAACTGACATATCAGCCCTTCAACTGGATGAGATTGTAATGTTCTCCGGCGTTGCCATGATCCCTACTCATGCCCTGTGTTTTCCTCTCGTGAACAGGGATGCTGAGGTACATGCGGCAGGGGCAGCACTTCTGTCCCGAGTGCGGGAAGAGTTTCAGCCAGCCCAGCCACCTGCGGACCCACATGAGATCCCACACAGGTAAATGCTCAGCGCAAAACTCATCTTTTATCTTGAAGAATTTCCAAATGAAATTCAGCCGGAAGCATATATCCATGAGCGATAACTTTTTGGTGAGGAAAAGTTCAACCGAATCCGTAATGTCGCCTCTTTATTTATGAGCAGATGTTTCATTTTCGGGCCACTCCTTCAACATTCACTCATTCACCTGTGACCACGCATCTCCTCACCCGCAGCCATTTATCCGCGCGGACACGTGTGATATACCGTAGTGAATAAATGCATGCAGATTCACATCCTCAACTATATTTCATTGTCTGCCTGGCCATACGTCTGCTCCCTTCCTGCACTTTCCAAAATAAATCAGATCACATCTTTTTGTTCAGCTGCGTGTGACAGCCAGTCTGCGAGAGCTTCCCCGCCCTCGGCTGGGCAGCTGTCTCCATTTTTTACACTGAAACATGATCCGTGCTCCGCAAACTGACCTGTGACAAATTGTATACATTATTAATCACATGTCAATTAGAGAGATGGAATTGTGCATTCTAATGAAGCAGAAGAGCGTTTGTACGGTCCGACCTCAGGAATGCATCTGCATGCGCCCCGGTGCCTCTCGCTAAACAGAGCTGTTGGTGCGGTGTCGTCGTCCTGCCGCCGCCCACTTTCTTCCGCTACTTTGTTGCCCCTGTTTTTGGAGTTTCCCTCAATAATTTCCTCCAACTCCCAACTCTCTTTTCATATCAATGTTTCCTCCCAACATTCTTCCTTTCAACAATCTCATCCCTTTTTTATTCTCTGCTACACTTTTGATATTCATGTGGTCTTTTTTCCTCTAATTTTAATCTATGCTTTTCTGCTAATAATCTCCTTTCGTTCTTTAGAAATACTTTTATATTATATAGAGTTTATTTTCCTTTTCTTAAACATACCTTCATCTCACTTCTCTTCTTTATCTACCTGCACACTTTATTTATTTTTTCTTTCATCTCCTTTACTCAAGGTTGTAGCTTTCACACCTTTGTCTCTTCTCGTTTCTATTCCCTTCTTTTGAGATTGAAGCATTTTGTTTTTGTAAGAATCCATTTGTTTTTTTTCACCCGCTCCAGTCACCTGACGAAATCACATTCCGTCAACACTCATTGACCTTCCTTTTCTGTCCCTCCTCTTCTTTGGCACGATGTTCCTTTGTTTTTCTTCCTCAACACAACCACGTTTCATGTCATTTCACTTCCAAAACTTATATCACTTTACATCCCATCACTTCATCCTTTTCATTGCCTTTGCCCTTTTTTGTTCAATCTCCCATCATCACTTCATCCCTTTTCTCGTTGCCCTTTTCAACATCCTCATCCTTCCACTTCTTAAACTTGACTTCTCTGCTCTCCTCGGCCTCATGTTGTGTCCCTTATCTGTTAGTGAATTCTGTCCCTTCCCGTCCTCCCCTCTGGTCCCCTGCCTTCCTCTATGGCTGCGTATCTCACTCCCCACCGCCGGCATCCCCTCCGCCTCCTCCTCCTGTCTTTCTCCTGTCACGTCCATCAGCCGTACTGGCAGTGATCGCACTCGACAGTGAGATAAGTAGCTTCTTTATGGAGAGTGTGAATGATATGTGGCACTGCCCGTGATTCTTAGTGACAGAGGCCAAATGGTAAGTGATGCAACTCGGCTTCCTCTAAGCAGCGTTGTGAGCACACGCACACACACACACACACGCACACACGCGCTCGTGCTGAAGCTCTGTAAACACTCAACGAGGCTGTAATTAATGTTGTCACCGACAGTTGTCTTCAGCACGGACGTGCGCACGCCGAAAAGGCCAGCCACCCCGAGGCCTCCATTAACATGCGTCATATTAAATCACTGACTTGCCTTCACCAAGTTCCATCATCATCATCACCATCATCATCACTGCCAGCCTCCCTCTATTAGCGAAGGGCGCTGGTGGCTACTGTGTTTGGCTGGTGGAAGAGAATAAATATGTGCTTGTGTGGATCTGGTAGAGCTTTTAACCGAATGCCCTCCTCCCCTGCTCCTCCTCCCCCACCCCGTCTCCCACCTCTCCCTCCCTCCCTCCTTCTCCCCCCACAGTTGGGTTTGATTTTAATGGACTCCACAGAGGTACTGACGCTCACACCACCGCTTCTGAAGCTCCCAAACAAGTATGTGGCACATTGGCTAATCACTGGGCTCCCCCCCACCCCCCGCCATGGCTTCTGCATGTTTCTTGTTTTGTCGTCTCACGATCCGCATGTCCGTGGTTGTCCGTCCCCCCATCCCACACCGTGTTTGTCTGTCTGTGACTTTTTATTTCTGGCTATAAATGGTGAAGTTGTGGTGGAATCTTGTTTGCATGTTGGATCCACGTTCACAGGTGACATGCCACCATTTTTGCCAACTTCAGTGTCACTTGAAACACACATTCTCAGTGTTCTGTTATGGGCGATTTATCCTAACTGTTTTGCTTTCCCATTGATGCACTGACTTGTGTGACAAGTGAGACAATGTTCAGAGGTTCGGACACTTCAAGAGGATGGATTGTGTCGGACTAAGAACATTAGCTATAACTGGAAGACGATCGCGTTCATGGTTGTGGTAAAGAGGGATATGTTACAGTAGTGGTAGGGCTGGGCCGAAAAAAAAAATCCCCAAATATTATGCCAACCTGGTGATAAAACCTGACATTAAAAAAATCACAATAAATACATTTTCATTCGATTACATGTGTTTTCCTCACTACATTCTGTGCTGAAAGCCCAACCAGTTACTAACTGAACTGGTCTGTTCTGTTCCGCATTACTCTTGTATGTCTCCAATATCAACAAAGATTGTGTTAATGTTTGAATATTCGAATTAAATTAGTGCAGAGATGAGCAATTTCAGGCGGCTATGTTACGGTTCTGTTGCCGCACCAGAAAAAAAATCTTCTGCAACAATCCCAACCCTGACTCCGAGTCTCAGCATCTTCTAATGTCAATGTTTAGCATTTCTTGTCTTAAAAATATGTTCAAAGCTATGATGGTAGTGTTTAGTCAGGTATCACACGCCACGGAGCCGGAGAGCGTGTCGCGCTGTCACGGCATCATTACAGTCCAATGCTGCGTCTTGCACTTGTGCCCATTGAGTGTGTCATGAGATGTTAAATTCTCATTGTGGGCATAGTTTTCAGATGTAAATTGTTTACGATAAATGATCGCCCATTTGTCGGTGGTGGTGGCCAACTGGCTATGGCAAACCCCATAGGAAGTAAAAGAATAGGCCGCAGTTGCAGTCAAGATTTTTAAGAAGCCCATGCATTCGCTTTTCACTATTTCCAATTGAAATTTTGCTCGATGAAATAAAAACAAAATGCAATATAATAAACAGAACTGAGAGAATGCTGAGCCAGTGCACACCCCTGCCAAACCGCTCATCTGATGACTTAAACGCGTCATGCAAAAACATCAGTGTACCACCAGGAGGTACAGTAGGTCAGTGGCGCTCCCAACTATTGTACCGACCGGTTGTCAGGAACCTTTCCATTTCCATTGACTTCCCCACGCCCTGTTCAAAAAGTGGGTCAGTCAGCTGGGGGGCGGGTCTAAAGATTGTGAACGGTGAGGCAGAATAGTAGCCATTTGTCTTCTGTGGAAACTTATTACGAGCAGAAAGAAAAAGCGGAGGCTCAGTCAGCTTGTTGAGTCGTGAATGCCAACAAGCTTCTTGTCCATTCCACTTCTTGTCTAGTGTTTTTCACGCATTGTGTCTATCACTGCAAAGCCTGGGCTCTGATTGGTTCAGAAGTTTTTGAGTTTTACATATGAAAAATGTTGCCTGAAACGTGCTTGCTGCCCAACATGTGTTGCATGTGTTCAGTCATTCAGTAATGTGTGGCTCCTTTACTGTGACTGTACTTGTAAATCAGTTGCATTGGTCACAGAGATCGTGTTCAACGCGTGCGACGTACCCTTTAGATATGTTTTCGAATTAACGACAACAATCATCACAGCAAAACTTGATTTTGTTTCAGTGGTTCGATTGAATGCTTTTATAAAGTGTCACCACTTCCAGCTAGTTCTGAGCGCAGCTTGGTGCGTGAGCAGCAGAGGTGAAAGAGGCCTTTAAAACCTTCCTAAATGACTGAAGGCCGACTGAACAGTGGACAATAAAGTTGTGCGCTGATGAGTGATCATTAAAAACGTCCATGTATTGAGGTTTAACATGTTACCAAGCTCTCTGCACTTATTTATTGATAAAAAAAATCAATTGAAATTGCTTGGATTGTTGCAGATCCATAGGAATTTTGTTGCGCGGTGTAAATATGGCATGATTCATTTTAATAACATATTATTGTTCTATTTTTGTATATTTTACGTTATATGTGAATGTAACCGACTGAAAAATGAGCAAATAATTCACATGAAAATACAATTAACCAGCCATAGATGAAGCACAAGACATTGAAGCTATTGACACACATTTAACGTCTTGCCGCATTTTCAGTATGAAAATATGTTGAAGTCTTCAGTTTTAACTGGCGACGGCAGAAGCAATTTTTAAAGCTCTAGTTTTGCCGAACTTATTTATAAATGAAAATTTCAAAGTAATTCCAAACAGTAATTTTTTGGGGAAGGAAGTAAAGCTTAAAAAGCTTCCATATGCGAGCGGAGTCATTTAGATCTAGCTCTTCTCCTACCTATAAAAGTGAGCGATTATGAGCAAAAGCATTGCGAGAATTAATGATGAGCAGCGAGTGAAAAACCGAGAATTGCCAGTATGACGGCCAATGTAAATGGGCCGTAATTTAATTCAAAAATATTCCTGCCACTGCCTTTAACGTCTATTAATCGTTTTCCATGTCAGTCACTGAGTGGACGGCGGAATAAATCTGTTCTGACTTGACATTCGGAGGAAACAGATCTGTGCATGCCTGCGCCTGGGCTTTATTAATCACACGCATCACACACACCCCACATGGACTCAGATTTAGCGGCGCTATGAATGATGGGAGCGCGCCGCCAGGCGGAGGGCTCCAATTAGATGTAGTGTTGACGCTGCTTTACGGTAACCTTTAGCATAATGTAGTGCGCCGCTTCCTGTCGGCCATGTTTGCTCGCCGCAGAGGCTCTGGCTTTCCTCTCACGTCTTTCCAGTTGTTGTTTTTTTATATTATCGTGTTATTAATGCTAGCTTTTTTTTTGTTTTTATCTGTTCTCTCTTCACACTCCGCTCTTCGCTCTCTGTCCGCGATTCTGATGATGTATTGTAACCGCGATATTTGCCGGCTTCTTCTTCAGGGGGGAGCGCGGCGGGGTCGGGCCATTTGTTTTCCCACTTTGATATTCCTTCATTTATCAAAATGATAATTAGGTGCAATTAAATGGCAATCTCATTTGTTTTGTTCAGGTGCGTCTTAGTTATTTTTCCTTCTTTTTGTGTAGCCGTTGTAGGTCAGTCTAATTAGCGTGCGCGCGGGTGTGTGTGTGTGTGATGCTCGGGTGATTGAGAGAAATAGGTGGAGACAAAAGTAGGTCTGTTCAGACAGCGATGTGCGGCGCTCCTCTCCAGATGGCAAAGGAAGAAATGAGATTTCATCCATCTGGGTCAGGAAGAAAGTTAAAAGTGAAATAAAGTGTAACAAATTCAACGTGAGCGCTCTCTTGACTCGCAAAATGCTCCTCGGCGTGTGTGTGTTTTCTGCTTGTTGTCCTGCTCCGTGGGTGATTCTGAATTACTGCGATTATTTCAGGGGTCTAATGTTGCGGTGTTTTCCTCAGGGGAGAGGCCTTTCTGCTGCCAGCTCTGCCCATACAGAGCCTCTCAGAAAGGGAACCTAAAGACGCACGTGCAGAGCGTCCACCACATGCCTTTTGACAACAGCCAGTATCCCGACACCCGGACTCTGTTCGCCAGCCTGGACGAGCACGGCACGCTGGCTCCAGCTCAGCTGCCACATCAGGATCCTGAATGAAGAAATGGACTCAAGAAGTCTCTCTCCCTCTGATGAACCTGTGGTGTAATGGAATGGTTTGAGCGACCGTTAAATTCAAACATTTTTTCCTTTTGTTTCTTCATGTTGTCACAGTGGACCTCAGGTTCCCGCTACTGTGTTTCACCCCGACCGTGTTAGCCATGTTAGCATGGGGACCGCTGTATTGCCTTTTTATTTTCTGACTCGCTGCAACAGCTTTCTGGACGTAACGACAAAAGAGTTGAAGAGAACGTGGATACCACAGGTGAACGCCAGGAATAGATTTATTTTTAAAGATATCGAGACTTCAGAGCTCTTTAGCGCAACCCCTGTATGTAGCGCTATGGGCAATAGAACCGCCCGAAACGGATTGTGAAAAAGTTGAGGTCGCAAAATCATGTTTTTCACATCTTGCAAATGTTAAAATTACTACTTGTTTTGGGCTCCTCCAGTAGCGAATCTGCTTTGCTTTACAAAATAAATAAACAAAAAAAGAAAATGTTAGGCAAACCATTTTTGAGACGTTAGTAGTTACCCAGGGATAGTTTTTTCACCACCATCAGCTGAAATAAAAAACATAATTTTTAGTTGAGCAGTGAACTGTAGAGTGGCAACGTTTAGATTAACAGACTCTATCCATGCTAAAAAGTCCAAATAAATCTCATCAAATTCTGTGAGAAGTAGGGACCCTGTCACTTGAAGGAAACTTGTCTTTGGCAGAACATGTAACCATCACGCTGTGGTACGTAAAACTGCAGGATGGACATGAACTATGGTTTTCACTTACAAAATTATACATCTGTTAAAAAACTTCAAACCTGTAATAATGTTTTGATAATGAAATGAGTGAACATTTGGCCGAAGAAAACAATTTGAATATGTGGTGAAAACGGTCAACAAAAAAGTTTGGAGCATTTTAAATACATTTTAAAACAGCGCAAATGAAATGACCTGAAACTGAAGATTGTCACCCACATCCTGCTTTAGCACTTGGTGAACCTGGTTGAAGTCAGTAGCACTGTCTCGGTAGCAGAACTCTGTTTCAAAGGTTTGCCGGAGAAAAGTGATGGATTTATTATTTGTCATGTGACAAGACGCCCTATTTTTTCTTTGAATATTCTGGTCATCACCATCAATGATTTTTGACCCCGGCGGCCAAGTGGTGTCGCAGGCTGACAGTGGTTTTTAAACATCTCGAATTCGCCTCAGAATTGACTCCTGTGATAACAGCGATTCATGAAGAATGAATCACTCCCCGCTGTAAAAAGTGACGTCTTGGACGTTTTCCTTCTGCCTGACGAGTCGTAAAAATGAAGGGTTGCACTCATCGGTGTTGCTGCGAGTGCGTTAAACTCATTTATCCTCAACTCTAAAGTGTAATGTTAGTGCTGACCACTCCGAGGATGAGAAGACGATGATTAGAAAGAGAGAGGGAGAGAGAGAGAGAGAGTGCTAATGGGGGTGTCTGCTCTAGTGCTCATTAAAAAGAGTGTGCGCTTTTAATAGCTCATATAAATGACCGTAGCGCTTTTATGGTTGTTCAATTATTGTCCATTTAAGAGGACTGGACTGAGTGAAGGCAGTCGCTTCTGTCACTTATTAGTGTGTGTTTCCCGATGAAGTCGACTTTGATTTGGCTGCGAATGTGGGAATACTGTGGGTCGGCAAAGACTTTCCAAAGACGGAGAGTCGGCGTCAGTTTTGCTTGTAAATACTTGAATTGTGCGTTTTCTTTTTGGAACGGATTAGTGTCCATGGATCCCCACTCTATACTGTATGTATGTGTGCATACACAGGTGTGTATTTGGACAACGTTTTACGGGACCCTGTCGAACCGCGGAGCTGCCGCAGCCTTAACGCTGATGCATGACAACTTCATGAATGACATACTTGTGTTTCCCTTTTTTTTGTGCCTACCTCCTCTGCCTGTTTTAACATTGCTGTTCTGTTTTCCGAGATATGATTCCTCAACAACCCCTTAAAATGTCTGTACACAATATGCTTAAAGATAAAAAAAAAAAAAAGCTCATTTACATTTTTCTAGAATCCATATACATGCAAATGAAAGAGCATAAAGAGTACTGTACATCTCTATTTTGAGACCTTTTACATGATGAAATGGTTTGAATACCAGTTGAGTTATGCATACAATATGTGTGCTTGAAATTGCCTATTAATACACGGCGGTGTATTCGGAAGGTCGAGTGAAAAATACTTGAAATGAATAATCTAGCCTTGGAGGTTGTGTAGTACTAATAACCTTGTTGTACAGAATTTCCCTTTAAGAGTGACTCCGAAGTGTGACTTAGAGAAAGCAGGAGCCTGTGCGTGTGTGTGTGTAACATAAGGGTCGTGTCTATATCCTACTCTTACCAAACCCTTTATATACAGCAGTAGAAACCAAATGGCATTACTAGTGCACTTAGACTAGGTTACTGCTTTAACTGTCGTAATTTGTTAAAGTTCAGCGGAGGGTGATATTTTTTCGGAGAATGTGCCAGATCAAACACTTGGACGGAGTTTCTGGTTTTAGAGTCGATAGGTCTTTAGCTGCAGCAGTGCTTATTTTGCGTAGTTCCTTTACTAAATTTATTCTTTAGCTTGTGGCGGCAAAGTGTTGTTTATGTTCCTCTTTGGTGACTAGTTTGAAGTTGTACGCTTTTTTTTTTTTTTTCATTTGAGATCAATGTAGACATTATTATAATTTCAAATGTGATTGGTTGATATCTGTATTTATTATCACTTGGTTTGTTCAGTTTGATTTTTCTGGGATGTTTTTTGTTTTGTTTTGTTTTCCTTTTGTTTTTATACCGTGTAGTTTTAAGCCAGCAAGCTGATGTGAAAGCTCTACCTCGTCTGAGCCATTCTCAGTTCTGTTACACTTTTGTACATCATTTCAAACAGATGTAATGTCATGTCCACAATAAAGAATCACACAAAAAAAGAAGCCGCTGGTTGCTGCTCTTTCATCTGCATTATTATTTCTGGCAGGTTTCCCTTCTGTCTGTTTTAAATCTGCCTCGGAATCACTAAGAAATATTTTTTTTCTTCTCTCTTCGGACCGCAAACCTGTCGGTTTAGACAAACTAACAAACGCGGCTCTGAACTTTCAATGCACTGACAGATGTTGGTGAACTCAATGGCATATGCTTCTAGGTTTATAAAATAATTGCATGTTCTCTCTTTATGTATGTTCTTTAAACCACATTACTGTGGAATAACAGGAGTCTCTCTTGTTTATTTTGACTATTTCCACACCCATTCATGAGTTTACTTATTTCCTTATTTTCACATTTATTTCAAACATGATGGAGGAGTGATGATCAACATTGTATTCATGTCACTGTGTTACACAAACATCTCCTCTGGCTTCTTGTTCAACAACTTAAAATTCTTGTCACTTCTCAATCTGGTCCCATCATACCTTACTGACCTCCTCACACCCCGCAGTATCGACTGTAATCTCAGCTCCTCAGGTGCTCGCCTGCTCTCTGGAACCTGCCAATGCACTGAACTCGATACATTTTAATGGCTTTGCGAATTGAACATTTTACAGTAACTACAGGAAAAAGAATGAGTTTTTATTGCCATGTTAATATGTGACACGACACATACAGATATTAAACAGGACCATAAATCACAAAAATAGATGGATAAATAAATAAAAGTTGCAAAAATATTAAAAAATATATAATAAATATAACAGAAAAACATAGAATGTAATAAAATATAAAGCCACCATAAAGGTATATGTTCACAAATTATGATATTGTCGGCCGAAAACGTCTGGTTTAGTTCATCACCAGTGTCATATATTTCTGATAACAGCCACAGTTTTTTTTATACACTCAGGACAGAAGACAGCTTCCAAAGCCAACTGCATTCATCATCACTCCATAAAGGTAAGTTTCATTCATTCATCTGGCTTTTTAATCGCAGACGGATCATAGGCAGTTGTTATCAAACAGATAATGTGGATGGAACAGACTATCTCCTGTGGTCTATTGCGGTGGAACACCACACAGTGATGGGGAAACTGATGTGTGTAGAACTGCGAGAGTGGCATTTCTCTTCCGTCTGTTTCTTGCACCAAGGCTGATGTTCTCCCCACTTGGTGGTGATGCATGAACGGTATGGATGAACTTTGTAGCTCTCTAGGATGAAGCACGTGGAGCTAGTAGTCTCTGGAAATCCTCAAACACATCTGCAGTGTTTTGAATATTCACACCCAACTGTAACACTCATGGTTCACTCATGAGGTAAAGACTGTGTCTGTGGCCAGCAAACTAGTTTGGAGGAGTTTGGCACTGAAAGTAGTTGGATCATGTCATATTTTAAAGAGCAGTAGAGGCTAGCCTGGCTTCAGAAATGGTTTAAAATGAATGAAATACGCCGTACAAAAGTCTTCAACGTGCTGTATAGTTTAGCTGTTTACAGGGATCTGATGAAACTCCACACCTGTTTGGAGTGCCACCTGTCCACAGTGGTCCTGTTACCTGAAGGTGAAATCGCAGTCCAGGCGGTTCGTGTTCATGGGACGTGGCGTGTTTGATGGATGTGGACTTTGATGTTGGTCCCGGCTCGTTGGCACCTTGATGTCTGTGTGTGGCCACGCTGTTAAAGGGGAGCTGCCAAGCAACGCCAACAGTGAAAAAAAAAAAAAAATCTCACCCTTCAACTACGAAGGACCACCAGGGGATTTGCTGCTACTTTGCCAGTCTCTTTCATGTTCAGTGTCTATGTGCACCATCTGTCTGTCGGCCTGAGTGACGGCTGAGTGACGGGTTCCCTCTGAGAACATGGCACACGACGCTAATGCCAGGCAGGCCCGCGGGCTGGGGAGAGACTGCAGCTGCCCGTCACTCTTTCCAACCTCATCAGTCACTGCGACGGCAGACGTGACGGCCTTGAGCTCCCTGAAAAACCTGTTCGCTGACATCTCTTCTTTCACTCACACTGCAGAGGGAAGGTGACTGACTGACTGGCTGAGACGGAAAATATGCCCAACGTCAAGCTGATTCAGATTTGATGGATAGGTGAGATGGAGAAAACAGTATTTTTCATTCGCTTTATGCCTCGTAAAAGTGCCATTCCCCATTCTTTTATAGAGGCATTACTGCATGTGTGTCTTCAGATAAGTGCTTCACGTCGCGGCTGGGAAATACATTATCTTTTTTTGTTCATTTGGAGTGTTTAGTTTGCGACGTTTTTATTTCATCTCTCTGATATAAATCATATGCAGCCATAGCATGAGCGCCTTCCCTTGTACCAGCGTGCTGCAGTGATGAATCATACGAGGAATAGCAGTTATTTATGACGTCTTGTGTCATCACCTTGGAAGTGACCAGCGGGAAGCAAAGGCCCAAACAAATGCATGCAATGCCATTGTGCTTGTTGGATTTTGTACATTGGTCCAGGTCTGAACTGTGTGGGATCAATAGTACGACAGCACAGCATCCCAGCACCTCACTCTCACACAGCCATTGACCACTACAGTAGTACCTGTAACCCTTGTGTTGGCCATTTTGAATGGCATTCGACTTCCAATCTGACTTACCACCGGTTGGTCGGAACCAATCCCAGTCGCAAGTTGGATGTTTCTTGTCGCCTTTTCACTATCCTTCACTTGTCTTCAACAGCATTGTCCAGATCAAGAAACCTCCACTGAGCTCTTAATTTAGGGATCAGTCATCAGAGGTTAGGATGGAGATCAAGGGATATGAAGAGGAGAGTGCAGGCAGGGTGGAATAGGCGGAGACAACTCTCGGGGGTGCTCGGAAGAATAGCCGCTAGAGTGAAAGGTAAAGTTCAGAGGATAGAAGTGTGTCCTGCCATGATGCTGTGGAGACAGGGAGCAAGATTGAAGGACTGGTAAGGACAGGATATCAGACGGCCAGCTCAAATTTGGAGTTAGAAAAGTTCGAAGAAGGGACAGGGAACAATGTGGACAGAGAATGTTGGAGACAGTGACAGAAGAAAAATAGGAAAACAAAACAAGGAGGAAGATCATTTTGGTCCATTGATGTTATCGAGGAAGACATGAAGAGGATAGGTGTGGCTCACTGGGACATACCCTGATGGTGCCGAAAGAGGAAGACCATCGGTGTGTTATCATTCTGACATTGGTTTGTCTGTTGGACAAACTTATTTCACCTGCCTTTTCTTTGCTTTGGAACACAAAACTTTGCGCCTGTCATGATGTAATTTGATACACAAAGTAAATCAGTCATGTGTCCTGGGCGTTACAGTTGTGCCAATCTGAGGTCACAAGGATGTCAGTTTAGAGGTCCACTGATGGACTTATCCAAGGCTGTCTATCTTACTTGGGTGAAAAACCGTCTTTCACTGACCATGACATTCACGCTAAAGATGAATATAAAATAAATAAATAGAAGTAACATCTGACTTACAACCACGGACAGCAGATGCTTATCTTTTTTTATTCAATGTCTGGCACCACAGCACGTAGCAGCGCGGCAACGTGTACGAGAGTTACGGCAGCACAGTATCCCAGCATCTCACTCTCACACAGCCATCTACCACTACAGTAGTACCTGCAACCCTCGCGTCGGCCATTTTGAATGGCATTCCACTTACGACCGGTTGGTCGGAACCGATCCCGGTGGTAAGTCGGACGTTACTTGTACATGGATCAACATTTCATAATGTACTTGTGTATTTTCTAAATTATCCTTGTGACATCATCCCTCCAGAGAAGCCAACTCCTCTGCGCAGCGTCCAAGTCAGAGGGCATGATCCATATCAGCCACCAGGGAGCACTATCCCGCTCTAATGGCTGCTAAACGGCCTTCCTCAAGAGGATAAGGGCCACATCAGAGACCAAATGGCACTTGTAGACGTACAACAGCACGGGCGGCGCAGGGGTAAATAGACTCAAAGCACTCCGCAGTGTATCTCTGCCTCGACTACACTGCGAGCCACTAGAGAGTCCGACTCCTCCGCATTTCGCAGGCAAAAGGCCAAACGCATTTACAACACTTCAAGTGTCTGCGACACAAGAACGCCCTCTCCACGGTGAAATATGTAAATATTGCACTAATCAAAGGGTTGTGGAATTGCAAAATGCCACGGAAAGGTTATGACCCGGAGCCTGTGCTAATAGGGGAGGGATGAAGGGGGAGGACGAGGAGGCCGAGGCATGGAGGTGGTGTTGCAGGGAGGGGAGGGGGGTTGAGGGGAGCAGAGGAGTGACAGCTACCACAGGCGTTCCTCCTGCCTGAGGAGGACCTTCACTGGCTGACCTCCGCCTCCTGCACTCCAACGCGCTGACAGTAATGAATAGGAAGGGGCTGTTTATGCATATCAAATGTTATTTACTCTCCCACAGTCAAGCCACACAGGAAAGAAATAACAGGATATTCCCAAAGACCGTGGGCTGCCATTAGAATGATGTGGACAAGAAGGCAGAGGCCTCTGGTGCATTGAGGTTAATCTATCCATCACAGGAAATTATATAAAATGGTTTTAGTTTGACTTTGGCCACAGAAAAAAAAAAAAAAAACTGCGGTGTTCTTTGCTGATCGGATTTCTGCTCCCCAGGATTGGAGCGCCTGACAGATACAGAGCACCTCCGTGAAAACAAGGCAACGTGACGATGAACCCACTCGACCGTCCGCGGCCAACTGCTGTATCCGGGGACGGAATCGAGAGCCACGCTCTCGTCACGTACGATATTTTAAGCGGGATTAATTCTTCTCTACATTGACATGATTGGTCTTAAATAGCACAAACCTTAAAGCCAGAGGGGAGAAGAAGCCTGAGCAGAATTATTCAAGGGAAAGACGTTTGGACACGACAAGCTCAAGCAAATAACCTTGAGCGCGAACAATGAAGAATCAGCCGCCAGAAGAGGTTTGTGTTTTCGCCGAGCCCGCGTGTCATCGCCATCGGTTGGCGGCTCAGCTTCATTTCCCATCAGCCCTTGTGAGAATTAAGTTGGATCTTAAGTATGCAAATGAGAACCTATTCGGCGGCCCCCTCCTCGCCGCTCTCTTCTGCGAATCCCAGGACAGACCATGACATTTAACATCGCCTTCACTAATTTGCGCTTAATAGCCAAAAAGTGATTAGAATTAACATTAATGGCATTTCATGTGTCCTCCTTTCTACATCCATTAGCTCTTAACTGGCTAATGCTCTTTCTTGCAGCTTAAATCTCATGTTATAGTTCTGGCAGGAATCTCGCAGTCACCCCTTTTTAACTTTTCCCCATTGCTCCTTTGGACGGAGACACAAAAGAAAGGATGTGAAGGAGGTCAGAGTTGGGAATCTATTCTATCGCTCACACCCTCTTCACCAATTGACATGAGCGTTGCAGCAGATTAAGAAAAGAAGAGGGGGGGGGGTCATCTCTGTTCTGGCTCAACGCCTGCTCCATCACCCTTAGCCCTTCCTGTTGAAACAAATGCGGAGCGAAGCCCTTCATCTTCCCTGGCGTTTCAGTTTTCTCGCAGCAAAGCCAAATCACCGGGGATGACAGGGCCCGGAGACACGCAGGCGTTTTATTATCATCTTCTTGTTCAGATCTGTGCACAGAGGAGATTATTGTCTGAAAACCGAGCATTGTGTTTCTGTCAGAGCAAAGCCTCCGCCAGCTCTACGCCTTCTGTAATTAGTGATGGTCGGCGACCTTGTTCAAGGGCACAGAGATTCATCCAGTGTTTCTGCGGGGAGGTCCGGCGTGAACCGAGGGAGGTGGTTCGCTAGTAAATCGGGATTAAAATAATTTTTTTGGAGCGTTTGTCTAAAAGAATAAATAGACATTTCCTGGTGAGACTTGTCGGAGACGCTTTCATAAATCCACTGAATGAGTGCGACTATGATGTGGTGAGGCACTGAAAGAGCAAAGCTGTGGTTGAAAACCCGGCAGCAACTGAACTTGTTTCCTCGAGAGCCAACCCATGTTTTTTTGCTCCTCAACCAGATAAATGACAACCAGCATCTCTGGTGTGACGTGGTCTTCAATGAGGAGCAAGTGTAAATACAATTGCAATTCATTATGCAGTAATTACAACGACTACAGCCACTAATGAAGATGGAAGTGCAGTAATTTGCACCTGGTTACTGAGGTGATATTTGGTGGCTGCGCCACAATTAACTCATTAATGAAACATTTTTTTGAGATATGGAAAAAACGCTCACCATGAAAGCACCTGCAAAAGTTATTGCTACTGCTACTACTGAACTAACGCCAACATTTTTCCCCCTTTTTTGCAGTATGTTTTCTTTTTTTTTATTGATGTATTCATCATCTGTTTCAGAATTCTTTTTTGACATATATTATTTATTATTTATTTTATTTATTTATTTTTAAGAAATATAAAGTTAATATATTGATTCTTGAAATTGCAATCTTTAAAATCTCTAATTAAACAGGTAGTGAATGAAAGAGAGAAATGAAATGAAATATATAAATAAATTAAAACCAAATATACGAGGAACTATTAGTGTCAATATGGAAATGTGAATATGTGTATATTTAAGCAGGTATACAGTGTAGAAATAAACATGCAAAACGTGAGCAAATACACATTGTTCAGTATTCATTTATTCGCTTTCGACCACTCATTCCCTCTTCAAAATGGAGCCAACATAAAATAAACTTAATAGAAAATAAAGTAGTTGATGATTTTAAAACACATTTGCGGAAAAGAAAAGAGAAAGATTGCTACAAGTTTTGGTCAGCTGTTACTCTGTATACAGTAGGATGTCAGTTAAAACCTTGTTCCAGTGCTGTTGAAGTCCACACACACATAGGTTGTGTTGAGTGGAACATTTGGGATGAAAATAAACAGGTGAGCAGCAAAAACATTTTTTTTTTTTGTTTGCTCTCCTCATGATCGCTGACAGATGAAAAGTCTTGAAGTACCACAAGCTTGTAAGTACACAGCGGGATCACGGGGGGGGGGGCCTGTACGAGGAGAGAAGCCGAGCGCTGTAAACAAACTGAGTGGACGCTGCGTGGCTGCGCAGAGGTGGAAGGGTTAGAAGGCTAAGAAGAGCTGGGGGTGATCATGGGTAATGGCAGGGAGCTGGCCGCTGACAGACAGGCCAATCTCCCGCCTGGACAGACTCAAGAGAGATGTGTCAGTCTCCACCGGCACCTCGGGCCGGCTGCACCAGCACACTGCTAAATGCGTATTGGCAAAGTGTCGGTGCCAATGCCATTAGCCAGCAGACTTAAATTCTTCGCTAATTTTCAATGGCGCTACTTGTTATTGGCACCTCTGATGGGTGGACTGTTTGAATCCTGCTTTAGTTTTAATGGATGACTGGTGGTCGAGAGCAGAGGGGCAATTTATTATCACTTGTACACACACACACACACACACACACACAGCAACACAAGTCAAATCGATGACTTTCCTCACCAACACATGCACAGGCAGACAAACTTTTCTTTCATATTGCAGCCGAGTCTCAATAGCGTTTTCAAAAAGGAACTTGTTCAACAAGTTTGCGAAGTCCAATACTCAAAAAGTGTTTATTGAGACACACATTCATCAGTGATGTATGGAGGAAAGAGGCAGAAAAACAAGTTAGCTGTTATGGGAACCTCTTTTATGATAAGACGAGATCATACAATATACTGCTTTAGCTTAATGCTTATTTAGGTCGACCTCCACGGCTTCTTTAAGAGCCTCTCCCCCTTCTGTTTTCCTGTGACCTTGTGCATCTTGAGTCACCACAAGTAGAAGGTAGCATTCTCCCGTCTCCGCCTACAGGTGATGTAAGACAAGTGACTTTGTTCAGATGTTTGTTCAATACATATGTGGATGCAGGGAGGTCTCTTTCTCCCTCCTGCCTGTGTGAGCTAGATTTATAGAGTTGGTCAGAAGTACCTCATAAGTCACACTGCTGAAGAAGAAATCATATCCAACACGAGCTTAGTTCCAATCAGATTACCATGAAACTCAAGTGTTGTTGGCGTTTCTGTTCAGAATTCTGCAGGACTGACATCTCTTGTTGGAGCAGATCGATCTGATCACAGATCAGAGACTCAGTAAAAATGTGTTTTGCCTTTACACTTCAGAATATCTGTCCCAGATCACCTTTTGAGATGGACTCACAAAAGGTGTTTGGGGTTGTCTTCAGACATTTCCTAAGTTTCTTCATGCCACCTGAAGTGTGGGGTTTCTCTCAACATCTTAGGCTGTTTCATTCATTCAACACGACAAACTCATCTGGATTGGAACCAGAGACCCTCTTCCCCCACTTCCCCGCCATCCCTCTCTCATGAACATGAACAGTTCCGGCTTCCTGAAGCCTAAACTTTCACCAATTCTAGACAGTGATTAGCATTTACTTCCACTCTCTAGGGAGAGTATGACTGAAAAAAAAACAGAACCATATCCCCTTCACGTTGCCGACAGTGACCCCAAAACACTTTAAACTGCTGGAATTTTCATGAGCCTGAACGTTTTGGGAAGTTGTTTTGGACTCTTGTGGGATTTGTAGCTTTGAACGGCCCTTTTTCACGATTAAAAAAAAAACTTCCTCGCTGCCTTCCACCCTCCCAGCGACACCGCCGACATCGGCGCACCGAGGGAATACAGGCCAAGGCAAACACACACGCCAAAACACACACGTGAGCCGCCACTACAGTCAAGGAGCGTACCGCAGCAATTTGGCTCCGCCGTCATTTGTATATAGTGCTTGACAACCTTGCTGAAGAAGTTTTCACCCTAGAAATGCTAAGTAGTCCCAGCAGGAGTCAGTCAGGGAGAGAAGACCGGCTCTTTTGCTGTTTAATGTATTCTTGGGCTGCCCAGAGGCCTCCAAAACGCTGTGCGTCTCTACCAGCCGGCGTGCTCGCGCACTCACACACACACGCACACATCTGTCGGCTCTGAAGGAATGCCGCTAATGGGGCTGTTTTTAATGAGCCAGGAAGACGAGAGTGACCCTTAGAAGGTGAATATCTCTATTTGGCTCCATGCGCTCGCATGTCCTCCTCTCTCTGTCACGCACGCAAACACACCGCTCCATGCAAAGTTGTAATATTTAATTGTTTTTAACCGCCATAATTACTGGCTGCTCCTGGCTCATGCGCTCAGCCCATCTTCTCATCAGGAGCATGCGGAACATCAGACGCAGGAAATCTGTGGCCCTTTTTTTCCCCCTTCTTCTTCTTCTTCTTCTTCTGCATAAATTGTGAGGCGTTGAAAAAACGAAACCAAGAGCCCCTCAGCAAATAGTCCTCCGCAAAGCTGCAGGAGATCTGTCGATTTCCTCAAGTTCCACTTCACGTTGCAAGGGACATGTTCATCCCCTGACAGCCATTTCACTCCATTTCACTGACTTTATGAGCTGGAGGAAATGAAAACGGCAGTTCAGCTCTTGGCCAAAAGATGGCACACTATGTTTGGCTGCGGAGGCGCCTGGGCCGCTGGCTTGGAAGCTGGCAGAGGTCTGTGGGCCCTCAGCTGGGGACCTCCAGCAGGTAGAGGTGAAGCAGGCTCCTGCTCGTAAAGGAACCTGGGTGAAGCTGCTCTTACATAAATGAGCTCCAGGATATATTGCCGTGACATTTCCGGCGCTTTATTTTGTCTTCGTGTCACACAGTTGGAGCGCAACCACTACAGATGCTGGATATGCTGATGATTTGTTTTTATAATGCGCAGAACAAATGATGACACAAGGAGGACTTGTCACCTGGATATGCTGTACCAGGACGCCGTACCTGGAAACTCATGCAAGAAACATGCTATTAATGAGACGTGTTGTTTTAGCATAATAAATATATGTAACAATAAACACAATAAAAAATATTTAATAAACATGGAAATAAATCCATGTTACAATTTAAGCATGGTTAAAAGGTCAACGGATATAATAATAATAATAATAATAATAATAATAATATGTACATATAGACTAATACAGTTGACAAATATAAAATTTGTATTATACTATATTGTTTACATAAAATCCTGATTAAATGCGCTATTTCGGAAAGTGATTCAAACAGTATATTCGTAAGGTACACGTTCACCATAATTCACTTTACAAGACTAAATTTGAATCTTCTTAATCATCATAAGATTAACTTCTCTGCTTTTTTTCTGTGTTTGAAAGGATTTAAAGACATAAAAAGCAAAAAGACAATTGGCTACATGTTTCATAAATACAAGAAGGACAAGATAAGATGAGATAGATAAGAGGCAGAAACAGAAACACAAAAAAAAACAAAACAAAAACACATAAACTCATCAGCTACATATACAGTATGGACAGTTGGATTCAATGGATTCAGGATCATGATTTGAAGGATGTTTTTTTTTTTGTAACGCAAACAATGTCGATGAAATATGCATGAATAATCTGTATAGTGAGAACAATGGAACAGAGGAAGCAAAACATACATAAAATTATACCTAGAAACAGAGCATTGGCTATTTGAGCACTTTCAAAGTTTCCCCTGACCTTTTTGTCCAACACTGTTTACAAACAGCTAAAGTGAGAGTGTGTTCTTACAGTGTAATTACATTTGCTCTGGGAGCACAGACCCCTCACGACATTTGAACATGGACTCCCACACACCTACACACACACACACACACACACACACAACCAACAACAACAACACTGGTGAGAAATCAATGTGACAGGTTTCAGTCGTCCCTCAGTGTACACATCCCTCTCAGACTCTCCACTGACATCTGCTCGATTACCTCCTGCAGCCACACACATGCACACACACACACACACTCCCATGGCCGCTCTAAGCCCCTCTGAGCCATATGAAATGTAGTCAGCGCAGGAGAAACCAGATACTGCTGGCTGTGTCACATTGCGTTTGCCGCCACCCCTCAGAAACGGCTGCGTTTGAGCGCCAGACGTTATGACAGCGTCAGTCATCCAGCAGCCCCGGCAGCTGAGTGCTGGACGACGAGGAGGGGAGGCAGAGGGAGGAGGAGGAGGAGAAGGTGGATGCTGAGGGAAGGATGCCTGTAAAAGTCTGAATTAAGTTGAACCGTCCAGCGAAAACAGCACTAACAAAGACACAGGAAAAGGCTTGACTGGATCACGGATCAAAAAAGCAAGAGTGCAGGCAAACCAAGAGTTCAAGATCAGACATGGCTGACATTATGACGCCTTTCACCGCCGTTGCTATCGTAGCTAAACGTTCTATAAACGTCTTTGTTCATAACTGAACAATAATTCAAACATCAACTCACTATAAGTCATGAAATGAATGACATACATTATGAGAGAAATAACTAAGATTGTCGCTGATGTGGTCATAAAACCACCCAAGTAAGAAATGAAGCTGATGATGTGACGTCTTTCTGGTATGTTGCGAGTGACAGCTGGCAAGTTGATGACTGAGCTGCTTACTCCGCCACGGCTGACAGCTAATGCTGCACTTTTTATTTCTCTTCTCGACGCTGAGAAGATTAGAGGACGCCCCCAGGACACAGAAGTAAGGGAAAAGTGGACATAAACAAAGCTGGCATTCATCCATAAAGACAGACAGGTTTGCGAGTGCGTCCGACAGCGCAGACAGTACCAGCAGCTCCCTTGTGGTGGCGAGAGTTTTCTCCCTCTTCCCCTGGCTGGTCTCACCTCCACCCTCGCCCGCTGCCTCTCACGGTGCAGGACAGCAACCCTCAGAAGAGGCGGCGGGATGAGAGGTGACGGACGGGCCGTGAACCCCACCGACACACAGACATCACACCTGGGCAGCTCACTGTCACGTAAAGGTGCTCATGTTGGCGTGAGTATCGTTCTATCTGGGCTGAATTACCTCACTGGAGAAAAGATTCATCTTCACGAATTTGCAACAATTATCCAATAAAGCGAGCGCCACACTGCTGCAGCAAAGACTCACAGCTATTGTGGAACCTTAGCAACACTGACCAGGACAAGGAAGAGTCAAGAGGAAATTCATCACCGGCTCTTTTTCGGATTTTGTTTGCAGACCTGGCGTGAACAAACCAACAAAGAAGGGTCATCACATCGGATATGTTAACCTGCTGACCGACCAAACAGACTGAAGCAACAGCATTTTGAAAACACCCTGGAAAGAAGAACAGAAAAGCTGAATCTCCTAAATACCATCATTAAATACCATAAACCACAAGAAAATATAGAAATGTATGTCATCATCAAAGTAGAAAAATAATAAATTGAATATATATAGAGTGAATATAAAAATAAACTCTGTGAAATTTAGAAGAATGATGGAATTTCTGAGGTTAAACATAAGAAGAAAGAAAAGTGGCAAAATAAACAGAATGATGAATCAGCAAAACAGTAGGTTAAAAATTAGGAAGCACCCTGAAAGCTCATTCCTCCACCATGAAGCACATTTTACATGACTTTGTAAAAGACAACACCTAATTCAATGAATGAAACAAGTTTTAGGATCCAAGAATTGCTCACAAAAAAGTTCCCTCACATTCTTAAAACCAGGCTTTGTGGGTGTGAGTTTTTTTTTTGCCAAGACTGCTGCAACAATATCAATAGAAGCCTAGTGTACGATGTCTTCAAAACCTCCCTCAATTCTCTGAATTCCATCACAACTTACAAGTACACGTTCCTTGACCATTACTCAGTCATTTATATAGGGTTTCATTTTGTTACGTTCAGAACTTTATAAGGTAAAATAAAAATAAAAATAAAAATAAAAATAAAAATAAAAATAAAAATAAAAATAAAAATAAAAATAAAAATAAAAATAAAAATAATACTTAAACTTTCCTCTCATGTGACTGAATTTGATGTATTTAAGAAAGAACGTTTGCCAATTTTTGCGCCAGCATTTGTGAACTTCCAGCGAAGGAAGAAATGACCTCAAATCCTCTAAATAAGAAAGTGAAAGCATTCACATCCGGTAGGAAAACTGATCAAAGGTTTTGAAAACTAAATATACTGACCTGAGCATCCATTGTGTTATTTGCGATGTAACAAAGGGATGTGATATCTACGTAGATTTTTTGGGGGCACATCTAATGGGATTTGTGTTTAGGTATCCTCATTGAGGACACATATAGATCTACGTGAAGGAGATAAGATTCCTGGGAGTCTTTGTAGATGAACAACCAACAAGTAACACAGTAAATATTAGACTCAAAAATAGCTATACTGCACACTGAAAGTTTGACTGCTGCGATGTGGAGACACAATGTGAGGGTATAATCAGGAGAAATTGATTTATAAAGTTTTTAAATTTACAAACAAACAAGACAATTGGTGAGTGTTCTGATGTCAGAAACATCAGATAATGGATTCTCAGTGAATTTAGATTTTTCCCTTAATACTTTCGAGAGGTATATTCTGTGAAAAGTGATTGATTAAAAAAAATTACATTGTAAGAAAAGACATTAAGTTACTTCAAATTAGAATTTAAGAAATGAAATTGTTGAGAGAATTAGATTAAATGTTTTCAGCACGACTCAATCAAAAATTAATTTTTGAAACAAAGTCATTATTGTGATCATTAAATCGTGACGCGCATGTCTTTTCAAATGGGGGAAATAATAGAGTGGAAGTGACTGGATTGAAATTGAACTAACTAGGCAAAGAAAAAAAAATCAAGAAACATGTATTTTGTTAAAAATAAAAATAAAAAATCAATAAGAAATCCTATTCTTCATATACAGTATAATTGTTAAAAATAAAATAAAAAAATCAATAAGGAACTCCATTCTTAATATATAATATAATTGTTAAAAATAAAATAAAATGAAAAAACAATAAGGAACTCTATTCTTAATATACAGTATAATTGTTAAAAATAAAATAAAATAAAAAACAATAAGGAACTCTATTCTTAATATACAATATAATTGTTAAAAATAAAATAAAATAAAAAACAATAAGGAACTCCATTCTTAATATGCAATATAATTGTTAAAAATAAAATAAAATAAAAAAATAATAAGGAACTCTAATCTTAATATACAATATAATTGTTAAAAATAAAATAAAATAAAACATAATAAGGAAATCCATTCTTAATATACAACATAATTGTTAAAAATAAAATAAAATGAAAGACAATAAGGAACTCCATTCTTAATATACAGTATAATTGTTAAAAATAAAATAAAATAAAAAACAATAAGGAACTCTATTCTTAATATACAATATAATTGTTAAAAATAAAATAAAATAAAAAACAATAAGGAACTCCATTCTTAATATACAATATAATTGTTAAAAATAAAATAAAATAAAAAAATAATAAGGAACTCTAATCTTAATATACAGTATAATCGCATAGTTATGATGGCCAATAAACATGGGATCCAAAGGTGTTCAGTCTGGTATATTGTGGGGCCGCTCTCTTCCTTTCGTCTGAGATTTTTTTATGAATATACATCAACAGTTAGAGGATGTAGAGATAAAGAAGGTGGAGGATTTTAAGTACTTAGGCTCAACCGTCCAGGGTGATGGAAGATGTCAGAAAGAGGTGAAGAAGTGGGTGCAGGCAGGATGGAATCATTGGAGAAAAGTGACAGGTGTGATGTTCACAACGGTGGTGAGGCCAGCAATGTTGTATGGTTTGGAAACAGTGTCACTGAGGAAGAGACAGGAGGCAGAGCTGGAGGTAGCAGAGATGAAGATGCTGAGCTTCTCTCTGGGTGGGAGCAGGATGGACAGGATCAGGAAGCAGTAGATCAGAGGGACAGCACATGAGGTCAGGCGTTTAGGAGACAAAGTCAGAGAGGCTAGATGGAGATGGTTTGGACATGTACAGAGGAGAGAGAGCCAGTATATTGGTAGGAGGATGTTGAGGTTGGAACTGCCAGGCAGAAGGTGGAGAGGAAGGCCAAAGAGGAGATTTATGGAGGTGGTGAAGGAGGACATGAGGTTTGTAGGTTTGAGAGAAGAGGAAGCAGAGGACAGGTGAGATGGAGGAGGATGATCTGATGTGGCCACACCTCAAGGGAGAAGCTGAAAGGAAAAGAAGATACAACATACTCAACATACAGCGAAGAACTGAATATGCATCTCATAAATGAGAAGTCTACACGCGAGCTGCGGCGATGATTGGACGACAGACAGGAAGAGCGGAGTCCTCTGGGCGTCCATTTGTCGACAGATGTTCGCCTTCTGCTCTCTGCTGCTGTCAGTCTCCTTCAGAGGCATTTTCTGTATCACTAGCTCAGAAATGACGGCCCCCCTCCCATGAATGATTAATAAACAAACCTATTAACAATGCCGCAGACATTTCACAAAAGGTTCATTTCCGGAAATACAATCTCCCTTTTGTTAATAATGTCCATTAATCACGCGCGGGTGTCACTGAACGCAAGGTTAATGAAACACTGCTAATGCCTGGCTAATCTATCCCCGCTCTGCCAGTGCGATGCCGAACCGCCGCCGCCGCCGCCGCCGTTTCATCCCCAGGATTCTCGGGGGTTTGATTGATGGATGGCGGACAGGGGATGTCCATTATTTTTAAGTGGAACACAGAGGCAGAATGTGGGGTCAGCTGAGGGCCGGACTCAGAAAGCTTCACCTGTCCAATTGGCTAATGAACCATTGACAAGATATATGGGAACACTTTAGGTGTGAATTTAAGTATGACATAACAACTTGATAATGGATTTATTGTGGCACTCTGAACCGCACAGCCACGCATAAAACTCCTCTTTCATTCGGCAGGAAAGTGGAGCTGGGAAGCACTTTTAGCTCCTCGCGTGTTTGCGGCGTCTCAGCTGTCATCCACCAGCTATTAAACAGTGTATTGTTTTTCCTGGTGTCGATGTGCATTGTGTCTGCGGTGTGAGCGCAACATTAGGGGAGATGTTTATTGTAATATGAGTGTCTGGTGCCAGCTGAGCTGAGCTGCGAGCTGTTTGCAGAAGAAGCGGATGACTGTTTGATTGTTTGATGACAATGTGAGCCTCGCATCTCTCTTCCTTTCGTCTGAGTCTCTGAAGAGACGCTGACATTAAATGTTTGATGTTGGCATGAACAACTGATGTACGAATAAAAATCTCACCAGTGAGACATGATTCCCCCCCTTCCTCCGCCCTCCCCCCATTTCTATTCTTGCATTTTGGCAATATATTTGTTGTTGTTGCTCAAATTCCACTCAAGTTTACCTTTTCCCCCTGTTCTTTTCTCACAGTTTGAGGCGCTTCATCTTCCCTTGTCATCACAAACGCCTCTAAATTTCAGCACAAAAAAACATCAGATCCAGCTCTTAAATACGCTCTTCATTTTAAGGGCAGGAAAGATGTGATTTTGCATCACGTTGACACCGTCGTTGGTGCTTCTCTGTCAGTCTCCTTGCAAAATGAGTGAAAAACACAAGGGAATTCAATGGAATTTAGAGCAAATGTTGGGACGAGGAACAGACCAGTATATTGTGTGTCATTTCAAGACCGCGATTTGAAGATCAAAGACTTGTCTCAAACTCCAACGTGTTGGACTTTTTTCTCAAGACCAGTCGAGACCACCGCTACTCTGATCTTTCTATATGAATTGAGCGAGCCAAGTCAACAATGACTGTATTCACAAATTGGAATCATAAAGGGTTTGTCTTCAAAGCATCTGAAAAGACAAGGCACTTTGCAGAGTGTGACATTTGCTAAACAACTTTCACTAAAGCGCCTGGGAAAACATCAAAATGAACAGGAACTATAAGTAGATAAAAATATAATTTCAATATTAATGTAACCAATGACAAGTCTTGTCCAACACAAAAAACACAAGAATGACGTTTAGAAATGTCCGTAATGCCCAACAATAAACAGTGCGTCCAGTCTGAATTCACCGCTGTGCAACCCCAAAGCAGTGGGCAGGATGGAGCTCCCTAATGCTGCAAGGGTGGACAAGTCCGCTGCCAGAATGAGAGCTGGAACCCAAAACACAGCAGTTACATCTGCCGCAAGCCATTGCTTCCCGACCGGCATGGAGTGGTCCTCTGACACGGTCGTCCGCCTTGGTTCACATCAACACATGCAGGTCTCCCACTGTACTGGCGCCTCGGCGAAACACCGTGGTGAAAATAGTTGGATATTGGACGGACATCTGCTCTGGTATTGGTGGCGGCGTCCTCTACTGCGTCCCC
The DNA here is from genome assembly GCF_027744825.2 of Synchiropus splendidus. NCBI lineage: Eukaryota > Metazoa > Chordata > Actinopteri > Syngnathiformes > Callionymidae > Synchiropus > Synchiropus splendidus. The sequence goes on along the minus strand of NC_071345.1, from coordinate 15,626,945 downwards.
ATTAGGGTTCACTACACTCTCAGAGGCAGCGCTAATGCTACGACCCGACATCAGTTAGGGACCATCAACAAATTCTAAAGGGTGCACGGTATTCGTGAAATCTTCAATAATGCAAAGAAAAACAACCATTTTAGGAGAAAAGGTTTTTCATCTCACTAGATAAAGGACTGACAGTTTGTATAATGATTCCTACAATAGATTTGGACTCATTTATTCACATGATTTCTAGTGTTTCTTCAATAGCATCGAGGAAATGTGACCAGACTGGTCCATAGTTCAAGTCAACTGTTCAGAGACATGAGATACAGCAGGCAGACGGCTCAATTTAACCGCTAAATAAAGCTGGCAGAGCAGTCTGTCAGACACGTCCGAGTTTTACAAGTGATGTGAAACATTGAATTTCTCATCTCTACCCTTAGTTAACTATTATATTTAAACATAAACAAATAATGATGTTGCAAACAAACTCCACCAAAGAGTTTCATCATAAAACAGTGTCAAGAGAGACTGCAGAGTGTCCAACACAAGGAATAGAATGAAAATGTATTTATCGTGATCGTTATCGCCGAATTTTTTTGGTCCCTATCGCCCATCCCTAACGTTTGTCATAACAGGATGGTTGAAGTAGGTTTTTGATATGAGATAAAAACCAGGCCTTGGATGGCGACGGGAGGATGAAGGTGCTGCTGAAGGAGAAGCAGGTCAATATGGCTCCCTATAAAGCTGGAGTTCATTTCCACCCCCTCCCAGCCACCGGCCGCTCCATATACAAGTCAAATCGGCTTTTTGCCTCCCAAAGCCCCGTGATTTATGACCTGCCTCCATTGACCAGACCAGCTAGTTTTCATTTTTGTTAAATCATGTGGCCGCTTAAATGAAACTATTGATTTAAAGTCAGCTTACTGAGGATTTAATTTGTATTTAGAAAATTAAATCAGGTAACGCTTTATAATTTCACACAACACTGGAGTGGGACCAGTCATCCTCGCAAGAGTAGACCCCTCCCCACACACACCAACACCCCCCCACACTTCTCGACCACCAAACACACTCACTCCTTCCCCTCTTTTATTTTTCCTTCCATCTGGTTTCATTGGCTACTTTTTGCAGCCTTTAATGAATTTTTGGACACAGCAAAGAAGGATTTATAACTCTGGGACCGCAGCCTGGGCCGTCCCGTATTTAGTGGCCCCTTTGCTCCTGACTGCTGCGACAGCAAGTCGGCACTTAACTGTTGTCTTTTCCCCCAAATTCCTCCTGACTTCTGTCTTCTACGGACCGTCCTCTTTTCAACTTCACTACCGTCACTGGCCTCACCTGGCCTGTCAATTCATCACACGGACACTAAAAACATCACTTTTCCCATTTGATCTATGAATCAAACGTCTAGAAAATCATATTTTGAAAACAGCAGGGGACGCTGCTCAAGCACTGCCTGGAGAACCGTTTCACAGTCTACAATAATGAAGCATCACGCCTTTCATATATCTCATGAACCAAAAACAGAGGACACAAGGTTTAACTTTATTAGCTGGTGCAACCGTTGCCACTAAATGCTATGCTAGTGCTGCTTATGTCCACAGAACAACGCTTCATTGAAACTCTTCAAGACGGCATCGAAAATGACTAAAGGCTCCCACACACAACAACAATGATCAGGATGTTTGTGTCGCGATTTTGCTCCTTCCCAACCAAAGATGGTGACCATAACTCTTCATTGACTATCTATCAAGACAATACAGATTTAAAGGGTGTGTTAAGACTGAATTTGTCTTGATAATATGCTCTGAAAACAGTTGGGGCCCACAATAATAAAAGTTAAACATGTTTAATATTTACGACCAAAACATTTTTTTATGTGCGCAGGGAGAGCCGATCGCTTCTGACTTGTACTGTAACAAACATGGAAGGGAATGTAACTATTCAGGAGCAACCCGACCCCTCTGCCACCTGCAGTCCAACTGAGCTCATTGTGTTCAATGATATTTCAAAAACGTATCAAAGTGTATAGAAAAAAATCTTTTAAAACTATATCATGGGAGAGGAATATTGTCTTCACCGTCATGGCCACAATTGTTGCCCTTTTCCCCTAAATTGGGTCAAAGCCAGCTGGTGCCAATCCCAGCTATCCGGGGTATGTTGGTGTGACACACACAAACAACCACTCACACCACACATGCACACAAAAAAGCTTGTCTGAGACTTTTTTTATGCCATTGTTGACCACTTGACTGTTGCATAGGATGCAGAGCAAGGCCGGCCAACTTCCGAGTCACATGTAGCCCTTTCCCCAGTTTCATGTGACTCTTCACCAAATGAGCCGTCAAACTGGCTGCGATTTTGGTCAAGTTGCTGTTGAGATGATCATTTATACAGGAAATGAGACAGAAAAAAAGAGCTATTCCGGCAAGACGTCAAAATATTGTTCAAAGACTTTCACTTGCATTTAATGTTGAAACATTAACAATAAACTTCGCCATGGGGCGTTGGTGCACGTTCAATGCCGATGTGAGTCGCAGTCCTAAGGCTTGGACCGTCATCAGATCCACGATCAGCACGATCCACATGACTGAGTTCCACGTTTCACTTTGTCATTCCCAAAACTAAATGTATAGTATGTGTTTCACCCATTACTTATTGTTGATCGTCGTGAAGTCTGTTTAATTCAGTGGAGTGTAGATGACAGACACACACAGACCGGGGCGACATTATTGATGGCATGAGCCACGTCAAGGAGGATGACGGTAAAATGTATGAATTTTGAAAATACATGCACAAGAGACATACACCGGACATGAACCAGCAACCTAGTGATACACAGGGATGAGCTTTAACCGCTATACTGCCGCTAAGTCACGTGACCAGCTGTTCAGGTGAGCCTTACATATCTGTAGGATGTGGCTCTTTTCAGCAACACAGTAAAACAATGTGGCTCTTAGACTCTGACTGGTTGGTTGGACCAGACATCAATGCTGTCTCATGCACAGCTCTGAAATTCATGATAATTCTTATTCAAAGCGATTTAATTCAGAGCAAGAAAATAAACTTTGCAACTAGAAAAGGACACATTGAAAAAATGACCCAAGCAAGGCCCTTCCTCTGGTAGGTCTGAATGTGATGAAACAATGAGGATCATTCATCCAACTGACAGGTGCTTGTTTCTGATGGTCCCACCTTTGTGGACTCATCTGGACACTGGCTTTCTCTCTTCCAATGTCACCCTCTCTGACACCAGCACGGCGCTCCTTCGCTCTCCTCACCCTCCAACCCTGCTATAAGCTCTTCCTCCAAGCCCCTCATTAACCCCTCCCTCTCCGCCAGCTTTGAAAAGGCGCTGTCTTCAAACCTGTCCTCGGCACTTCCCATCGCGAGCCACCCCCGGCCCCTCTACTGACTGCGTTGTATTATCTGGAGCAATAATAATCACAGTTATCCAGGAAAGCGACTGGAAGCAGGCTAGTGGGACGACGTGGCTGTCTCCCAGGCCTCCTCACCTCGGAGGGTGTGCGCCGCGCTCCCTCCATAAAGGAGAGGGAGGATCGGCGGGTGGGGGTTCGCCGCTCTAGGGTGTCATTAACTCCTTTCTTCTCAACAGGAGGAAACAGCAGTTTGACTACCATGATCCTGAACAGCCTTCAACCTATTCAGCGTCGCCCCCTGCCCTCCCGCACCCTTCAGCTCACTGGTATGGTGATGAACCCCAGCGCCAACATCCCCGGAGGACGCTCCATAACTGTTTATTAACACGTCTTTCTCCTCAGCCGACTCTTTAAACGCAGCTCATCTCTCCACCCACCACCTTCACTCTCTTTCCCCTCTATTACTGGGAACCTGTAGCTGGAGCACGGGACTCTGATCCTTTCAGTGCTTCCTTCAGTTCTCGGCGGCAGAATTTCCATCCTCTTCAGAGTCCGACTCAAGACAACTCGAACTCAGATTGTGTGGACGGAATACATGACATTGTTAGAGGAACAATAAAATAAGAAACGTTTTGATAAACAAAAGTACATTTCACAACCTCATTGTAAGCGCATCTTTTTTTGATACACAAGATACAAGCACAAATGCAATTCATTCTATTTTGCATTGAAGTATTCCATGTGATTTTTGCAAACTATATCTGCCATATTTCTGTGGCAATCCAATTGTATTATTTTGTCTGCACTAGAGCTTTGAATTCAGAAGTTGTGCATGTCAAGGGACTTTTAAATGTCCTGTCAATAAGGATGGAATTTCGATTGTGTTGAATTGAAAAGAGAAATAATCATCGTCATCATCATTGCTTCAATAAAGTGCGACCTGGTTTTTGACTCCAGCTTTCATTGTGTGCAGTAAACGTTCTTTTACTCTTCTTCTTTTCTTTGCTGGAGCGCTCACTCCAGGGTTTGATGTCCTGTTGTGGGCTGGAGCTGGGACAGGGATGAGGCGAGTCTGGGACAGAGCGTTACTTGGTTTATGACTTTGTCACAGCCAAACTGCACAGAAGCGCACATTCAGAGCTGGACACGCACCGGGCACCTCTTCCCTTCTGGAGAGAGGTCACTCACTCGGCAGCCCCTCCCACATGCAGCGGCCACACACATAGAGGAACAGCGCACCTGCAGCAGACACTCTACATTCACTCCTACAAAAGACTATTTTAAGGCTTGGAACGCATTATTGCTTTTTCCATTCATTGTAATGGGACAAATCGAAACAATTCCCTTCTGGAACGGCCTTCTGGAACGGATTTTGGTCGAGAACCGAGGTACCGCTGTATTTTCTTCATCCTCAAATTGAGACCTACCCTCGTGGGGTCCGGCAAAAGGGACCGCCTGAGGGTCCCACAAGTGGATGTTTTCCCCCAAAATTGGACCTCAGTAGGATAGATATGCTTAAACACCCACACACCTAGTGGCACATCTGTCTTTGTGAGGTCCTCTCCTAAACCTAACCATCATAAACAAATGGCTAACCTTAACCAGGACTCTGAACCAAAGTAAAATTTATCATAATGACCAAGTTATTTTGAAGTTTTAATCCTCAAATTAAGACTTATAACCTTGTGAGGACTGGCAAAAGGTCCCCACAAGGCGTGTTTTCAAGAATTGTTCCCCACAAGTACAGCTATACAAGCACATGCACACAGACAACCGTGTGCACACACAATATCATTTTTCATGAATCTTGTGACGGGTGTACAGATCCCCAGCAGATGCACTCGGTGTGTTGAAAAGCTGCATTTCACATCTCACAGTTGTAATTCTAGTATATTTATTTAGTATAGTGCAGATTCTGAAGCAGCTTTCATAAATCAGTGGAAAAAAAGAGGTTAAAATGTAGCAAAAGAGTGTGTGTGTGTGGCGGGGGCTGATCTTGGAAAGTCGTCGCAGACGCCCGTCTGAATGCGGTACAGCTGTCGGTCAGGTCTGGCTTTGATTGTCTCTGGAGGAGGAAGTTGGACCGTGTTCTGGATGGTGCAGGACAGTAGTAGCTGACTGTGTGAGTGTCCCCGAGGGAGATTTCGCAAGGGTCTGTGGACCGAGCTGCCAAGCTCATATCTCTCCTCTCCCATAAACATCACAGACCGCTGATGTCTTTAAAAGGCTCTGAATGACATCTGGGAGTAGAGCAACACTATGATTAATCTCCACGTTGATTCTCATGGAAATCACCACGGGTCGATGCAGAAAGAAAGGAGGAGGAGCCCCAAACCGTGTGAAACCAACTCAGGCCAAACACACAAAGATGACTGCTCACAAGGGGATTTTACGTTATCAAATAGAGGATTGTGTGAAGGACAATGGTCTGCACTTTCCGTCCATGTTTAACACTATATTTCAAGTCTATAGCTTATAAATTGGCATTTACGAACATTCTGAGAATGAATTTGTGCTGCCTGATGAAGTGTCCTTTAAATCATTTCCCAGTGATGGAGCAGTCATTAAACCACTCAATCCACACACAAAGAGGAGCTGAAAGGACAAATTCAGAAAGTCATGTTTAGCGTAAAAACAGTGACCTACAGGAAACCATCAGCCGGCTACACCAGCAACACAGAGTTTCGGTGGCAAAGATGAAAAAATAGACTTGTTTTATGTTAAGTCTAGTAATTTTGAAGGGTCGTAAACCAAGAGACAACATGTACAGTACTTTAAGAATTGGAACTAGGACTAAGACTGACCAGAGGCTTAAACAAACCAGCAAAAGAGTAAGTTGAAATGTATGGAGGGTTACGGTCACTTTCACACTCACTGCAATTGTGCGTCCTTTGTTGCAAAGGCAGAAACCACTCAAGTCCAGTGGATGTATGTGAAAAACATAGCTGTGGACAATACAGTTAAAATAAATAGATAAAAAAACCTTCAGCCAGTACAGACCTCTGACCAATGAGCAGTCATGTGATACCCTTTTACTTACTTGGTAGTACAATAGTGTTCTAGAACTCGCCAGGACAATCGACAAGTAAAGCAACAAAGAATTCGCATTTTCTTCCGACAGAGACGGGCGAATACTTGAAATGGTTTGGCAATCCAGATAATAATTTGGAACACCACCAAAATTGTATCATCTTTTTCTGGAGATTTTACTGAGGAGAATTGTGGATTTTCAATCCTACATTCCACCGGTTTCGGGTAATGACGAAAGGACTAGTTTGTGGACGCGGCCGAAATGAGCTTTCTCCATCTGGTGTCTGAGCTCAGCCGTACGGATAGCGGAAAGGATGCCTTCCGGATATGTATTTTTTTAGGTATGTCCGTCAGAGAGGAGGCCACGGGACAGACGCAGGACACGTAGAGAGATTACTGTATATCACCCAACCCAATCCAACCTGAGGATCTGGTGGAAATGGCCGGGGATAGAAATTTGATGGCTTGCCTGCTCAGACTATTGCGCCTGAAACGGACCTGGATAAGTGGATGGATGGCTGGATCGAATACCTTGACTATTTCTTTTTTATTCTGTGTCTTTCGTAAACTCAATTTCTTCTAAATAGAAATGGCAGACTGTCACTATATTTAAGTCGGATGGGGGGTAGTTGGGTGGAACTATTCTATATATATTATATAAGGGTTTGTGTGTCACAGCGTGCTTTTAGAAATCCGTATCTCTCTGAAAAATCTAAGAACAGTTTCAAGTCATCATCAGAATGCTGAGCCACTTGTAACACAAAGTAACAACCCAAACATCAGCAAAAGTCGGAGAACAAAACAGCCATATTTTAGGTGTTGTGGTCACCACCCTCCTAATGCGATTTAGGCACAGGCGTCAACAAGAACTTAAGGAGCTGAGGTCAGGACAAGAACAGAGCATGTCTGTTAGACACGAGCTTTTTAGTGCAGATACCATATTATGAAAATGATATTCCATGAAGAGCGTAATACAGTGAGTTTTAGGCTTTTGCCCTGGACAAAAGGAAAGGCTTTTAGATGTCTATCTCAAAAACTATTTGTTACAGAGACCAACACAAGATTGGGATTTTAAAAAATTCTACACCATGAAGATCAAAAATATATCCAGGATTACTAAACCCCATAACATATTCGCATGAAGAGATGATTAGTCCTAAAACCTAAGCACTTTGTTGCATGGATATGTTTTCATGCTACATGAGATGGATTTGTTGTTGTCAAAAAATGTCCTTGAACAACATCCACAGCTATTGACTGAGCTCCATCCATTACGGTGTTACTGGGGAATAAGTGGCGGAGTGGTGGGTTTACACTTGATTTAATGTTGCTGGTGAGCACTGAGTCAGTAACTGTGATTTCCCACAGGAAAAAAAACTATCTATTCTAAATGCCGTGCATGTGTCCGCTTTGGTAATTCATCTATAGGATCATTGAAATAAACAGATCTTAGTGATAAATGTAGCAGCAGGAGAGACAGAGACAGATGACCCCTCTTTTCAAAAGGTGTGCGCTACATTTGAGCAATGGCGGAATTCACAACAACAAAGCCCTGGAAAGTTGAAGCTGACAAGCCAGGAATGAATGAAAGTTCAATTCTGAGTGTTTGTCAGATGGTGTAGTTTATACTGTTTGGCATAACTGCCTTGTGCGAGCGATAAGTCTTTGCCAGCATTGAAAACAAATAGCAGGACAGAAAAAAAAAAAAAAAAAACAGGGATGGAGGAAATTTGCTCGAGTGAGGAATTGATTTTGTCTGGCCCAAGAGAGTACTTCATTCTTGGTCATGGCAGCAGGAGGGCTGCGGGACTTGTTTTACTAACAGGAGAGCAAAGGCACCCATGCAAAACTCTTTTTTAACAGCACTTGGAAAAATCACCCACTTCCCTGAACCATGTTGTTTCTGCTGCTAACGGATGACACAATACTTTCCAGTCAGTCCTCATCTTGCAGGCACTTTATTAGATTTGAAAGTGCTGCGGTGCTGTCTTTTGTTGTACCGCCACTCCACAACTTTCGGGATTTATCATCTTAGAAAATGGCTTTATTAGTGTTAATAGAGCGCACTGCTCTGTCCAGCAGTTTAGTTCATAAAGGCCCATTTATGCTCAATGTGACGCACGCATCCGGATATGGAGAGACTTCTGTCAGTGCTCTGTCTTCATTTCCTCTTAGCTTACGGATACAGGCCAAACGGAGCAGTACCACTGGAAACCATGGGGGCAGTGTTGCAGTTACTACCCGATAGGTAGTCATGAAGAGGACGTAACAATGGCGGAAAATCTCCGTCCTCCAGTCGCGATATATATTTAACATCCTCACTGACCACTGCATTGGCAGGGCAACATGTCAGAAAAAGATAGACGTTACCACGTGAGATGACGTGTCAAACTGCTATTTGGAGGCATCAAACAGCTGTGCGTTTCAGTTTAAATACTGTAGCAACGGACAACCAGTGTAATTCTGAGAAGAGAGCTTCAGCACGTCTCACCATGAAGCTCCTCCGCGATCAACTGCCTTGCGTGTATTGTATTTTTTTTTTCTGTTGCTCCACGCATGAGCACAATGCACGATCCACGCCGTCCTGCTTGGAACGCTACGGAAAGAAAATGTTCTTTTAGTCGATTGAAACGCCTACATGTTTGCGTAACATACAACACTGAAGGCTGCGTTTTTCGTCACTACAGGACGCAGAAGTCCACATTCCCAATGTCCACATATTACGCCACAGTGAGTGAGAATGTGTTGCATTCAACGCTACCTCCGTTTTCCTCATTGGTGCAAGAGGTTCACTATCAATAAATACTTCTTCCACAGTTGTCATGTTGGTTTTTGGAAGTATGTGCTCTGTGACGGTAACATTGTTTGAAATGGATGGGTACTATTTTGTACGCAAAGGAGCATAAATGGGCCTTAAGGATGTCCAAACAACCAGGCTACAGCATGAACTCCTTACCCACCATGCTCGCCCATGAACAAAAATACTCGCTGTATTTCCACACTTAAAAATCGCAACTTTACTTGCAGGAATTTATTGGCGTTTCCATAGACTTGCATGGTTATTCACGTGGATTACGTGTAGATATTACCATGAAAACGGACTCTCTCTCCTTGGCATAGCCTTCAACATGTCAGATCTCTTTTTTGATATCTGTTTTTTAAACCTCATATATAGTACCTCCCACACAGATGTGTTAAACGTGTTACTACACAGGTCTAAAGTATATTGGGAGCACGGTGCATTGATGTTTTGCTGCCCACAGCCACAAATGACACGGCGCGTTACAGAGCAGAGATTTATTTTATTATTAACAAATATTTATTAATATTATTTATTCAAAATTCTCATTGTTCGTACAGATTAAGAACCATCATATTGCAATAACAGTAAAACCAGTTTGTTAATAACATGTAGTACAAGATCAGGGTAAAAGCGTGAACATGTCGAATTCTTCAATTCTATGACCTTGATTTGTATTTATTTCTTGGGTATTTTTTAGATTTTGATAATATTGCACATCATGTTTCTTCTGTTAATAATAATAATAATAATAATAATAATAATAATTTATGGAAAATTTGTCTTGTAGTATATGTAAGGATAAGGACATAATGAGGCAGGTGTTGAAAGAAGAAGGTTGCAGGTTTGAATCCAGCGTGGAGCAACTTTCAATTTCGAGCGAACCTGAGTCACGTATGTTCTTCCTGGGCTTCCATCGATTTGCTCTGGTCCTATGTGAGTCTGCATGATCATCTGTACTTTGCCTGTTGATGGACTGGCGTCCCCTGTTTCCCACCTCGTCCCCCATGTTTCTGGGATAGACTCCTGCCCCGCCGTGACTCTCCTCAGCCAATAAATGGAAGATAATGACTGAATATTTAGTCATTGAAAAATGTATTGTAATTTTTAAACCACATGAAGTGATAACAGAAGCTCGTGTTATTTTCATTCAAAAGGTTTGAATAACATATCACTTCAGTATCAAACATATTATTGTCAAACACGACAAGCGACATATTGCATTGCTGAGCCACAATTTAAGAGGATAATTCCATTCTCTGTGCATAATGGGGCATCTCTTTTCTTTCGCTATCCAAACATGGAATACAGACACATTGTACACTGGGGCTGTCATCGTTTCTGTCCACCTCAGCACAAGTGGCGGGTTTTATAGGCCCGGTAAGGAGCGGAAAATGTGAATAAGCAAATCTGGCTCTTCTCTACAGCGCTAATTTACTGTGAGAGCTAAGTGGCTCATTTTTATGTGAACGCCATTGTGTTCCTAACTGTGCAGCAAACAATCGCTGTTCCAAGGCAAGGAATGACACAATGTGAACAATGGAACAATGAGGGTCTTTTTTTTTTCTCTCTCTGTTGGTGCCTGCAGGAAAAAAAAAAAAGATCCCTTTAAAAACAGAGCCGGTGTAATTGTTTTCTAAGACTGTGATTCTGAGATGTTAAGTTTTGAAAGAGAGGAGGGACGGGATGGGAAGACGGCGCTGTGCACAAAGGAATGTGAAGTGTGCTTTTTACACACATTGCTATCGTCACACAGGCATTTCAGGGTCGTGTACACATGACATACACACTCAGGTGCATCAGCCGAGATGCCCGATTTTGTGTGTGTGTGTGTGTGTGTTGGTGTGCATGTTGACAGGGATCAGCGATGGGTGTTAAAACATTTCAGGGCCTTGCTCCTCTCTTGCAGCCATAGCATTGACAGTGTGAGCGCTGCCACTGAGCAGCCTAACCTGACACTATCTATCACTGGGAGCATGCACGAGTCAATGCTACACTGCACACAGCGACACACAATCTCCCTCACTGTCTGCCGCACTCTGTCTCACTTCCGCTGCTCGCAGGTTTCATTCCCCTTCACTGTATTTATGTCTCTCCGTCCCTCTGCCTCCTCTCAAAGACACTAAAGTTAACACACACACACACACACACACACACACGGGCCTGTATGCATGTCGTAAATCAAAATGATCAGTCCTGCGCACAACGACGTATTTATTGCGAGGAATGATGATGCAATAGCTTCCATCCTCTCTGGTGCCCTGTTAGGGAGCGCATTCCTATTTGGGAGCAGGGGCGGATAAAGTCATTTCGGAGGCCTTGGGTAAAGACAGATTTTTGGGTTTAACCTTGGCTGCTACTTAAAAATGTTCTTTTTTTTTTTCCCGACACTTACTGTATTGGTCCTTTTCACTTCAGGGCTCAAACCTGTGGAAAAGGCCTCTATAGCGTCGGCATCGCGTCACAGGCATCAACACTCAAAGGTAAAGTCGCATTTCTACCTTTAAGTAGGACATCATGATCAGGCTCCAAGAAGACTGTGGTGGTGTTTTCCATTGGGCCCCATTCGAAGTAAAGGAAAGCTGGCTGACTGACCACTGTCCAAACACACAAAACACAGGTCCAATCTAAAGAACAAGTATGATACAATATCCAATGGCCTAGGAAGGACAAAAATTGCGGGCAGAGAAGTCAGATTCTTGGGAAACAAAGACTTGTAGCTCAATGTTTTGAAAAAATGCTAGCATGGCAGTGAGTTAGAAATGTCGCTTGTTGTCGTCAGACTAGCTCCCAGCCCTTTCCATTGTCTCCTCTTGAAATTGCTGTGTCAAATCGAAAAGCACCTCAAACTCAAACAATAACTTTGGCAAAACCGCAGATATATCGAGCACTTTTACTTTTGAAAAGTTGAATGACGACAACATGGCGACAAGGCAAGGCCTCAACGTTGGACAAGCACACGCAGACAGTTCCATTTATATTGAGACCTTTTTCCATCTGGTCTATTTATTTATTTTGGGGGGGTACTACCACTCTATACTAGTCTATTATGACACATCATGAGGCAAAGGTGTAAGCTTCAATGTTGCTTTAAAAAGGACTAAGTAGAAAGATTCCACCAGAGAGGTTGTGCTGTGAAACACCCTATGCTCAGATTTCACTTTTGGAATGTCACATGCTCAGTCCCGACACTTGTCTCGTTCCAAATCCCCCCAGGTAGCACACAGACCTACATCTGTTTGTGATATACCATGTAATCCAACACCTCGCCCACTTGCTACAATGCCCATGATTCACAGTGTGACAGTTAACATGGTCTACATTACCAGAAGGTCTTCCTTGTCCGTCCCCCACCCCCACAAACCTTCTCTTCTCACCTACCCCCGTCAAACTCTCGTCCCCGTAACATGGACAGCCCATAATAGCGGACATGAATCTGTGTCTTCTTTGGCTCCAAACAGATGCTGCCTGTCCATAAATCAAATGCCTCCATTTTGTTGCGGAGAACAAAAAGCGCGGTTTCCGTAGGCCTGGTAATAATCCGCATGCCCCATGTTGTGTTTTGTCTCTAGGCCGGCTCTCGTCTCCCCTCTCCTCTGTCACGCTCCGGCTTCTCCACACGCATTACAATAGGGGCAGCCAGGTGATGAATATTTGTGTCTGGCCTGCTGTTAAGATTTCATTAATCACCCCAAGACTTGAGAGCGTAGCGGCGTACCTGGCCGGCCAGCAGGCAGCGGGCCTCGCCGCACACCCTCCTGGGGATGACGCGCTGCCATGTTTGTGTTGCGCCGAGCCTTTGTTGTATTTGTCCCCCTCTTTCTTCACGACACTCTGTTTACACGGGTCCAGGAGACAGTGTCACTGAGAGGAAGGTAATTTGCTAAAAGCAGCACAAACTAAAGTTATATTGGGGTCCGGAGTTTGCAGTCAGCCGAGCCTTGTTAGTGTTGGTGATCAATATCAAGTGAGTCAACAACTGTAACAATTGCCCTCTTGAGATAAAAGTGGTCTGCATTATATACGGATGTACGGCATGTTTTTGTCTGTGGAATCATCTATTTTTAAGCACTAACATTCGGCCATCACGCTGCCTTCAGGGATCTTTTTACCTCTCAGCCAGCCACTTTAGGTACTGTTTATATCCACAGTGTGGAATTTGTGAAACAGTTTTGTAGCATTTTTTCTAGATTTTGGATTAAAAGCCTCAGTTGTGACAGTTGTGAACTCTTGTCACCGAGTGTTTGAATTCCCCTTCAAATGAGTGGCTATCAATGTATTTCCTCTGTTGTACGGCCTCAGTGTGAACACTCGCAACTCCTCCCCCCATGGAACACATTGCCCTCCGCTAGATTAACGTGTTAAAAAAAAAAAGTGTCGCCATTAATCGCTATTATATTCGATAATTTGACAGACCCATTGGCTTCCATGGTAACGCTATAATAGACAGTTGGATGACAGCTTTACATTGTCATTGGAATCCAGAGGACACGAGAGAGAGAATCTTAGTACAGTTTCCCTGCAAGTTGTGGATGTATCACACCCAACTCATAAGTATCTCATCCAATACCAGTAAACTATAAAGTTGATTTAAGAGAGGCTGTCAATCTCAACATCAAAAATGATGAGTTAACTCGCGATTAATGCCAACTAAAACACTTAAAGGAAGAGTATACAGACACAAGAGTGGCCATTCATGTTTGCAATGTTGTGCTTTTCACGCTTTTTTTTTACTTTTCAGTGTTTCTGAGGTTATTTTTAAGAATGTTCTTGTCATTATCTGTTATTTTGGGTTGTAGGAGTTAACAATTGCTAGCATGAGGAAAGCATTATTGGCCGCACGTGTTGATCCAGAGTTAACTCAGCTTTAATTTTTAATCTATTGAGAGCTCCTCATTCAAGTTCTGACTCTGGCATTTACTTTACTGCAAAATGTGTTGAACCGTGTCTAACCCTACGGACTGATGTGAATGACACTGTGACACTATATAACGTACACTTGCTGCTCCAGCCAGAATCTGCAGGTGAAAGACTTTAATACCCAGAGTTTGTCTTGACTCAACTGATCTACATCCTGTTTCATACTCAACAAAGAGATAAAATGCAAGAATCAGTTTTGAATTCCATTCAGTGTACAAACACCTGAGTTTCATCGACAAGTTTATGATCATTACATTAAGATGAGAGTAATAACACACATCACCAGTTCACTTCCTGCATTGACCTTCAGAGTATGTGTCATGGTGATACATGTATCAGAACAAGGGTAAAACTCTCCTTCATTGAAGCACATTTTACACTACTATTGGATAAATGCATTTTTCGTGGTGCTTCATTGTTGTCTGAGAAAGATTCTGACTTTTGTGCGATGGAAGATGAAAGCCAGACTAAACCATATATGGACCTTTCCCGGAAGTGCTCCATTATATATATATATATATAGTGCATTTAACACACCCTTCTAAAACATCAGAATCTTTGAGGTTTTCCTTGTATTTTACACTACTGTGAATGAGGAGGCAACTCCCGTTGTGCCCTTGAGCACAATGTTAGTAACCCCTAATTGAAACTGTCTGACAGCCATCTTAAAAAACGGATCAAGATCAGGGAAACAGGTCCAGAATTACAGGAACGGTCATTGGACAGCAACTTGAGGGTCGATTACTTTAGAAAAATCTTTAAAGAAGAGGAGGAATCTTAAGCTGGAGCGGCAGACGGCAGTTTTCACTTTTTGTAAACAGTTTAATCTGACCAAAGCGGCAAACAAAACTACTGGCTTTTTTTTCTGTCCATCTCCTGTTTTATCTCGCCTCTGCTTCTTTTATCTGCGCAGGCGAGGAAGTAACAGATGGAGACGCAGAGTGTTGGAATGATGAGGATGTAAAAAGTGCAACATTTATTCATTCTCTTTTTTTTTATTGTCTCTCACTGCTGGAGAGAAGTGAGGGAGTAAGCGGAAAACAAACCAGTGGGTACAAGGACACAGGCCTCCCGAGCCTCATTCACCAGCCAATCGGCCTTGATAAGATCCACCAGCTGCCACGGATGCACAGACTCCCACTCACCCTATCTCGCTCTATCAACAATGCTTCCCCACCTGTTCCTTCAATGTCAGTCAATTTTTACTCTCTTTTTGCTGTCTATTTGCACCCTTCCCCTTCACTGCCCGGCTCTCTCTTCCTTTCTTCCTGTCTGTAATGCAGAGCGGTGATGGATAGACATGTGCCGGCGTACAGAGGAACCTATTTGGACTGGTGTGTCAGCCCATCTTTATCAAATGTTGCAGAGGTATATTCTCTTGCTATGCTTCATTACTCTGGAATGGTGGCCCCTGAAATGTTTGACTGCTCTGTCTTCTCCCCTCAGATCCCCCCTTCTTTCCCCTCTCCCTCACTCTACCACCCATTTATCGGTTGTGAGCTGTTGTGTCGGAGCTGTGGGGCGAGTTTGAGCATGGCTGTCTTCCTCTCACTTGCCTTAGGGGGTAGATATCGATTGAGTTACACGGCTGAGGCGCTAACAAAGCCCCTTCCTGGTCGGCCCACTCTCATGACAACCCGCCACCACACCGGGTCGCCATTGGCCGAGCCCCAACGGTGCCTCTGCCAATCATTAAACCACTTGACAAGCCCCGTTTCTGAGGATGACCTCAGGATGACATCACTGGAAAGGCATTAAAGTAATAAAGAGCTTGGTAGTACAATACTGTAAAGGGCAGTGCAACATAAAGACTCATCGATCAAAGGCGTGCAGGGTCTAAATTGAGGTGTTTCACTCTCAGTTGAACGCGAGGTCAGTTCTCGCTTAGTAGATTGTCAGGGAAAAAGTTTCCACCTGACGCCCTGTCATAATATTCACTCCATATAATGTCAGCAAAATCCAAAGGAAATGTGTGAGCATGGGAAGGTACTTCACCCAACAGGAGGGGGAGACCAATAGTGAGCCTTTCTGAGCTTGAGATTTTTCTTCAGGGAGGTTTGCACATAACACATGATGGAAGTTTGGTACAAAGGATGTCCATTCAGCTCTGAAGAAAAATACCACTACACAACTTAGAGTAGTGTGCACCGTTACTGTTGATGTGACTGTTGGAGAAGAAATTGAATACTTGGTTTGGTTGTTGAAAAATACATTTTTTTATTTGCGCCATTTATATTTTCTGTAGGTCAACGATAAGGTGGAAAAAATCATAAACATGAATTCACTTTTAAGCTTTTTTTTTAGTATTGCAAATTCACAAGAAAGACAGAGAAGATTTTTAAAGATGAAATCTCGAAACAAGCGGATAACACTTTGGTTTTTAACGGTGAAAGAAGCGACGTACTGCTGCTGACTGGAGAGAGATTTACTTCTACTACTTCTGTTTCCATGATTAGAAACTAGCATTCTTATTGTCGCCAATTCAATAAAAGTAACTATTCCACCTGCTTCCTTGTTTCTCTATCATTTCTGTGTTCCGTTCGGCAAGCTTTCCAGGGTGTCCCCCACCAAACAGGAAATGAGTGGGTGGCGCTGACTAAACACGATCAGCTGCGTAGCACTGCAATCGTCTGCGACAAGACTGGAGAAATGGACTACAGACATCCGATAGATGTGAGGGGACTGCTGAAGGATGCATGATGTTTCGACCCTTTTTAGATGTCGGTTGGCTTTGTTGACTCAAATGCTCACAGTATGAACATGTCATGAGCGCTAAGAAGGCACACATATTTCAGACGTTACGGCAAATAAATGTAGTTGTCGGCTGTGACGAAAACAATGGTAAATTATTCACAGTAAAATATTAAAACAAATGTGAACCAGTTTTCCGTGTCTGTATGTAACCACAACATTAAGTTTATCCACCAAGGTTTTTCCAAAGGACATTGAAGTAAACGGGAGGTCGACCGTTCGGCCGGCGGTTAGATTTGTTGCAGTCATTTCAAGGCCAGTGGAGCCGGTGTTCTTCCTCTAGCCCCATTTGGACTTGGCTGGCCTTTCCCAAATAGCCGTTTGGCCTCATAATCCAAGACAGGAGTGGAGAGCACTGTGGGATCAAAGGCAGAGTGTGGATCCCTAAAGAAGTCATAACTCTGGGATTTAATTGCATTTCGTGTAAATGTCAGGGTGGCGCAGACGTCTGGGAATCATCTGCTTTGCCTTTAATACCAGTTATTGTCGTTCTATCAAACAAAATCACATTTGGAACAAAATATTTAGAGAAGTAGCATGTGGGAGATTCACTCCCTGCAGAGCACTAAATTAGAGAATAAATGTAAACAGGCGCTTGTTTATGTCAGGCGGCGTAAACACGCCGTAAATCTCGCTGTCATTGGTTCATTTCTTTAAAGGGCCCGCGGATGGCTCTTTTTATGCTCTCCATTTTTCTCTAATAAGGGCATGCCATTTTGTTTTTGGGAAGGAGTCGTACTGAATCCAATTTGGAGTTTCAGACTTGAGTGACACACACACTTTCTGACATTCAATCGCAACATGCCGCCCTGATATTTAAAGAATTCTCTTGCCCAATGCAGCAGGTTTGGGGAAAAACACTTGCCTTCACGGTTCCCAAAACACTCCAACAGACAAGCAACTGACTGGCTCTTTTCAAGGATAACTGCTTGTGCACAGTACGCCGAGGTACACTGAGCGCAACACGTCCTCACTCCTTATGTGTTGATGTGTTAGGCGCTCAGTTGAATCACAATGTTTTGGGTATATGATGGGTGCTGAACCAGATGCAGGTGATGCAGCTGGAAGTATGCAAAGTTTTACTTTAAAAGGTGAACAGTGGGAGCACCACAAAAGGAAGGCAAGAACACAATCACTAACATAAACGCCACAATAATACAAACTAGAAGCACTTCTTCAGGAAGAGTAACTATGCTCAGCAAAGCAGATGAGGAAACATGGACTGGACTTGACACACTGACAATGAAAAATGGAACAGCAAACAGAACACAGGCAGCAGGTGCCATCAATAAGGGGAATGGACAGGAGCAGACAAGACAGACAAGAGGCACCCAGGAAGACCAGACAAAAACTCACCAAAATACAACAGGAAATGGACAAAAGACAAACTAAAATGTTCAAACTGTCATGGCTGTCTATGTGACCAGACCCAGGTGCAATGTGTGCTGGCTGACAGAAGGCTCGCAGACGAGTTTAACTTAACGATTTAATGAACAACGACAAAGTTATACACAGATGAACAGATACAAAGAATACACACAAGGCCTGGGGAAAAAACCTGGAACAGAAAAAAGGCAAATTATAATCAAGTCTAACTAACGGGGAGAACACAAACATCACTCGGTGATGGAAAACACACACACGAGGAAATAACGATATGTATTAGAAAACAAAGGTGAGATTTACGAAGCACTAACACACGGATCTACTGGAGAACAATTGTGGAAACAGAAAACGAAGCGATAAGAACGAGAGCTAAAGAAGCGGCTGAAAAGGGAATCAAGCGCGCACAGAATTTATAATATTCAGAGAAGCGAATGAGAGAGTGGAGTCTTGGGAGAGTTTACCGTAGGAACGTGAAGTAACCATCTGGCAACACAAGCTGGCACGGACGTGTTGATATCCATGAAAACTTGATTAGCCGATGAATGCCAGCGTGTCGCTAGGAGAGCTGGGGAAAAACAGGGAAACGGAAACTAGACACAACTGGGAATCACAAAAATAAAAACATGAAGACATGCGGACACAAACATTACTAACACAACTGATGACGTGTAAGGCAATTCCTTTTTCATGGTCAGTGCTCAATACATAAAAGGAAGGCAGAGGTTAAGGTTGGGGTTAAGCCATGGGGGGCGCTCATGCCACTGATTTTTGTCACTTGGTGTACATGCATTTCACTCACGGAGCAGTGACGTCAACATCTAACCCGAAAGTCATCTTGAAAATAGTCACTACTTGTGAGTGAGAATGTATTGGTGAGTATGACAGAGTGTAGTGCAGTCAGGAACTTGATTCACCATTTAGTGGGGCTTCTTCTGTTTGTATTCTAGCTACCATCGATGCTGCAACACGAGTCAAGTCAGGGATGTTCGGAGGAGAAATGAGATGAACTGAAGGCAGAGAGATGTGGAATATGGGTGTGACGTTCAGCACAACTGCATTAACACCAACTCTATGAAAGTATACTCCACAACAAGGTCAGTGACTTTGGCAGTAAAAGTGTTACAGATCTGAACAGGCTTGTCAACGCGCCTGGGATAGTTAAAGGAGTATTCTATTTAGCGTAATAACCAGCAGAGCTGCTGTGTATATGAAAGGAAGCTTCTCACAGAATATCATCACAAAAGGCAAGATGGGACGCTATCAATATATCTGTTTCACATCCTCTCATATTTTGACAAGCCGTATAGCACATTTAACCTTCGGTGTCTGTTTCTCAAAATGAAATTGCGGGGTGAAAAAAAAAAAAAAAGAGAGAAAGACTCATATTACCGTGAAAAAAGATGGCTTTTCTCTGGAACAATAAGCAGTCCTTGAACTCCACGTCATTAAAGTGAACGCCATCATTTCCTTTCATTAAGATGACTGTGTGCAGACACATATTGCAGTTGGAAGGCGAAGCTGCGGCAGGAGACTCATTTAAAATACGCCCTAATCTGGGAAATGATTCTAATGTTTCTCAAATGTTATATCCTCCCAACCTTGCATGTGAGGGGAGCTTAAGAGAACTGTAGCATTTTGAGGCGTTTAAATGAGGCTTAAAAAAATAAAAAAAAAACAGCCCGAGAGCCGACGTTGCTGCTCTCACGTATATTGCCAATGTTTTTGAGGATAAATATTGAAAAACCGAATTCAATTTCAGTCTTTGCTCCCTTGGAGATTATGGTTATCACATGCAAAAAGGGGCGCGGGAGCTGCTGTTGTCGCGTATTTGTTGGTGTCAAAGTATTGAAATAATACGCTGCCTCCTGTTTTCATCTTCTGAATCGACGTGTGCTGAAAAGTCCCTCATATCCTTGTCTTGTCTATATAAGATGAAATGACGTGGAGAGCGTTGCCACCGGCTGGCTGGCCGAGAGGCTGTTTCAGGAGAAATGGACATGGACATAAATATCCTCGCGGGGTGCTCTGTAAAAACACAATGTTATGAAACCCAGTGAAACATAAAGAAAGAAATCAGGGAGGGGGGGAGCAGAAGTATCCATCAAATTAACACATCCGTGGCTTTGATTGTAATCTCTGTGGCCCGGCTCTCGCTCTGCCGCGCTAGACAAGCAGCCAAACGTGATTTATCAATGCAAAGCTAATGGCATCAATATGAATGTAACTAAAAATCAATATTTCATTACCAAATTGTTAGTGAG
This sequence comes from Synchiropus splendidus, assembly GCF_027744825.2. NCBI lineage: Eukaryota > Metazoa > Chordata > Actinopteri > Syngnathiformes > Callionymidae > Synchiropus > Synchiropus splendidus. The sequence goes on along the minus strand of NC_071345.1, from coordinate 15,606,438 downwards.
AATGAAGAAAAATGGCCGCGGCCTGAGCGTTCTCCAGGGTAGGAGCATCTGGAGTTCAATGTGACAAGATGAGCGATGCGTGACTCGGGGCTTGAGGAAGGACACGGCGAGGACAGGCCTCAGTCTCCGCACACTTTGAACTCTCTCCCTCTCTCTCTCTTTCCTTTTCTCCCCACCGTGTTTCAGCCACTTCCACAACGTTCGCTGCACTTTACGATGTTTTGGCCGCTCACTCTTCCTCCTTTCATATCATTGTCACGCCGTTTCCTCAATCAATCTCCTCTTGTGTGTCAGCGGACGACCACACAGCGTTTCACATTCCTCCTCAATTAATGACCAACTCGAATATGGAGCCACTCAAGTCCCCCCCCCCCACCTCCGCCCCACCTCCGCCAACCACCACCACCACCGGCTGCTCGCCCCACCCCGGCCGCTCGCGCAGACACTCTCGCAATTTCAATTATTTTTGCCTCCTTTGAAGACAAGTCAGCATTTTTTTTATCTATTCCCTCTTCCCATCCAGTGGCGCTCTAGCTCTCCCTCCCAGTGGATCTATCTCCCAAGGCTCATCACACGTTATCCTAACCAGCGCCGCATGGCTTCTCCTGTAATGAGAGCAAGAAGGAGAGAGGTGGGGTTGATGGGTGAGACGTCCACCTCCGCTCGACATCACACCTCCCTCAGATGTGACCTTCACTTTATTTATTTTCCAGTCTGTTTTTATTTGGTAATGAGTATTTATTAGGGACGGCCCGTGATTGTGGCGCACTGTCGGAAAAGTAATGATGCACCTTTGTGCGAGTGCGGCGGCCATATTCGCAATTAAAAACAAGGGCTCTTTCTTTGCCAAGTCCTTCCCTTCGCCCTGCGGCGCGCACGCTATTAGTGATGTAGAATATGGACATTTTTGGAGCAGATATTCAACAAATAGGTTCTATACTGCACAGAGAAAGAAATTAGGATGTAAGAGGATCATACCGTCTCTTCATTCCTTATATTTATACTGTACATTTGATGCGCAAGAGCTACTATTAAATATCAAGGCTGTGACACCAAAAGTATCCAATCTAATAATAAATGTTCCCCATTGATGTCGACACTGGTTTCTTACCCGAACTCTTTCATCTTCCCGGGAGAAATGAAGGTAGTTGATGTTCACCTGCTAGGATGGGGACCGAACCCCGAATGAAACCGCCTAAATCATCTTAGTTTTCTATTGGAAAATTGTTGAAGATTCTTTCATACTTTGAGGGATTCATCAGCTGTAGTACTGCATCACTTTTGTTGCTCTCAAACAACCCATCCTCACCCCTGTGGTGTCATATATTGACGTCAGGAAAGTTGACTTTTGCGTCCGATACCAGAGGTTGGGGTTTGGTCAGCCATGGGATGCCACTACATTCATTCATTGTATGTGAAACAAAGTGTCAATAGCTCTTTAAAATAAGTCAAATGGCTGTGCGTTTTAGTCATGCAAAACTGACTCGGTACTGTCACTAAACCTAATATATTACTGTCTAAAATGCCTTACATTTGTTCAAACAACCTCAGGTAAGATTAAGATTCACGTTCTAAAACTGTTCTTTCCAGTGTCACCAAACCAGAACCTGGGCAAGTGAACATAGCGCTATCCTACCATGCTAACATAATTAGCTCATGATAAAAATCCAGATTCCATTCAGAACACAATAAAACTCAATAAACAATAAACAATAAAAATAATTTCCAGAACATTTCATTTAAATAAATTGAGTGAGATCTTCAACCAACAGGGAGATAACAGAGATGCCGATTATCACATGACCCCGTTCACACAAGTAAGAATTAATAAATGACAAATTAAATAAAAATATTCACAATAAAATCTCTGTTTTGTTTAATTTGATGAAATTGAATGTTTACAACATATTCATTTGGAAACTCTATCTTGAGGCTTACAGCAAATGTTGTAATTTTGCAAACTCACAAATTGTTTTGGCGCTAAACACGACTTGTTTTGCTGTGCTACTTCACATTGTTGCCTTAAATATCAGTTATTTGTCTCATGTTTGACCAACTTAAATTAATGTTTCAGGCCAGGGGTGTAAAAAAACGGTTCTCGAGTTTAATTTTAATGACAAACTGAACGGTCCACAAGATATATCAGCCAGAGCCATTGGATCTGTCATCACAACTTGTTATAGATATAATGGCTTACATTCATTCTGCCCTTTTTTTTCCTCCAAACTGTACAGACGCCATTATTCAGCTGTGCCACATTCAAACCAGTGCTAGTGAGCTACGTCAGTAGACCTGGGTCAGACTGACCCTCCGATCATCTCTGACCTCCAAATAGTATATTCACATTATATTTTAAAATAACATGAATAATATTAGACTGATACAGTGTTTGTTTCACGAGGATTGCGCCACATATCTGACCAAAACAAAAACAACAAACAATCTGTAAAAGACTAGATTTTTCCGATCCCAGTCACACCAATAAAGGTGTTTAAGAAAAGACTGTATCGAGTTGGTTAATGCTCAAGGTTGCAGGTTGATAAAACCACCATCTTCAATAAGCAGCAATGAAAGCAATACACAACCCTTGAACCCCTGGAAAGCTGACCCTCGAAACATGTTGCTTTGGCTCATTTTTGCGTGAAAACAGATTTGATATGGCTGTAAATGGGAGCCAACTTTTGCAGTCTAACACTCACAGCCATCCTTTGCCATCACAGTCTAACATTTATGATATTAAAAAACAACAACAACCTAAAAAGTTTTCTATACGTTTTTATCATCTGAACAATGAAGCACAATTTGTTTGGAAAAGAGTTTCCGCCGAGCATCCCCACACTTATTCCTCGGGTGTTTGGACACACTCCAGCTTGTGCTTCTTCCTCCTTCAGTCTCCCCTGAATTGCCACCCGCTCATTTATGTCTCCCCTGAGAGAGGGTGGTAATGTCCGAGCAGCCCATTTCTCTCCAGCAGGAGCGGACAGGTCCACTCCTCCGAATGAAAAGGGGAAGGGGGTGATAGTAAAACATGTGTCATTACAGTGTCAAAACACCACACGGCACAATGACTCCATCCTCCATCCTTCGCCTTGGATGTTTTGGAGGAAATTCATCCCCTAATTTATGGCTCATGAGATAAGCATCCCTGAACTGTGCCGCTGTGCTAAAGGGCTGGCAATGACGAATATGGTACATGGGCAGAGCGGCTAATATGAATGCTAATATCGCCCCTGACATACAGTAAATCGACCCCGGGTGTGAAACATATGCAGCTTTGGATAAAGTGTTCATGTTTTCCATTGGTGGGAGATTAACCTGCTATGGATTTTATTGACGTTTTCACAGAGCGGCGCTGTGGAGAGCAGGAGCGTGGGGGTGTTTTGTGTGAAGAAACGGCAACTTGGCGAAGAAAAAACAGCATCCCTCAATCACATGTATTATTGAAACAACGCGCAAACCATTCCCTCTTATCCTGATGTCACAATCAAACCTCCTCTATATGGCGCTTCAGCCAGTATTAATTATGCATTATCCTAACACCAAGTTTTTGCTGGGAAAGATAGCGCCCCATTCATTTAGGTATATTAGCAGATGTAGCTGGGTGTTTTATGAAATACCATTAATTCAGCCATTCATTACATTTCCTGCTGACAACATGATGAATCGAACATAATTTCAAGAACCCACATCAACACTGCAACGATTTCACTCACCGCAACTGTAATATTGTTCAATAATGTATGGCATTACACCGACTTCCACAGAACTCACTGCATGACAAAAGACCTCTTGACTGGGATCGATAGTATCATGGACAGCGATGATACCGCACCAGTTTCACAAGGTCCGAGGACAATGCAAAGATCTGTATCACATTTTATTGCACCTATTTTCTAATTTTTTTTTTTTCTTCTGTGCATCAGTTTGACAATAAATCACGATGGTGGCTACATTCAAGTTTTTATATCTCCTTAATTAAACTAAAGCTCTTTTTATGTCTTGAAAATATTTGTATAAGAAATTCAAGTACATTCAGAGTAGTGGAAACCCTGGCCATTGAGTAGCAAAAAACATCCCTGAACAAAAGCAAACAGAAGCTTTTGATTCCTCCATGTTTGTTGCTGTTGTTATCATCCTAGCTGCAACTTGTGTGTGTGTATATATATATATATATATATATATATATATATATATATATATATGTATATATATATATATATGTATATATATATATATATATATATATATATATATATATATATACTGTATATTTTTGTTATGTTATGTTTATGTTTTGTTATGTTTTCAGGCAGCAACTTTTGGTCACATCTTGGCAACATGACTGACCTGTTATAGGTGATCAAATGTGTCAGAGTACATGATGAATATGCGATTTCCATATCAGAAATCAGATGGACACATGTTCAGAGAATGAACTTCATGGACGCAGTAGTAGAGTTCATGAAGAGGAAGTGATTCGGGAGGATGCTCAGGATAGGTTAAGGAGGAGTGGGCTGACTTGCTGAGGCAACCAGTGATCGGAGATGACACAGGCCAAAAACAACCAAGAGCCAAGGCGACTGAACAAGACCAAAAACACTGTGGAAAAATAGCAATGGAATGCTATTCACTTAATGTCATGACGTGACAAAGCAATTTTCCAACTGTTATCATCAATGATTCAGCAACTGATCATATGTAAGGTCGCCCTATATTTCCTCCTATTATTTAATCAAAACACTTTCACAAAAGACAATTGCGTTTTAAATTCACGACGGAATCGCTCAGTCCTCAAACGTCTTTGGGGGCAGTGTTTAAAAAGAGCGGCAGGTTTGTGCACGTGGCTCAAGCTCATGTCTTAGAAATGAGGCTAACAAGCCTTCCGTTTTGTCTTAATGAATAAATTAGAGACGGTAATGCATAATACATCCACAATCCCATGTTGGATGGAGTGATAGATAATACATATCTTTCATTATTAATTTAATGACATTAACTTGGTCGGGAGGTTCGCAGCCAAGAGTCCGGCATGTCTCGAGCCTGATGAGAATAGTAAGCAGCCTGGAGTAGCTCCACGCCGACACCACTGTCAGGTGACCTGTGGAAGGCCGGACGCTTCGGTCATCGCCGTGCGTAGTTCGATAGCAGTGGAGTCCGTCGCCTCTGATGCTGTAGAGAGGTGTTGCTTTTGTCCGCGTGTAAGAACCAGTGACGTGCGGTGAGGTTTATGGCTGCTGAGGCACTGACTTCATAACAATGCACTCTACACAGTAGCCTATTCACCATATGACTGGCAGCAGTTAACAGGTTATGTTTAAAATCTCATATCAGCTTTTTGACTTTCAAACTGGAGCATACAACAACAACAACAACAACAACAAAAAACGTTATTATGGTCATACCTTTATTTATAAATGAAGTCCATGATTATTATTTCCTGCTTCGATTGAAAGTCCAGTTTAGAAAACTCTTTGAGTTTAGATATGTAATCCTCCATTTTGAAAGTAAGGCCAAAATAAATGGATAGCTTCACTTGACTTACTAACTGTACACTGTCGTTTGTTGTCACTTATTCTGTTGTCATTCTGTTGTCGCAAGAAGAATCCCTGGGATCACAAGTGCCCCCTACCATGAGGCAGGAGAACTGCGCGCCTCACTTTGTGGCTGTTCACGGTTGTTTTATGATCGCTCAGCGCAAGAAACAAGCAACACACATACAGTTGTTGACAAAATAAAAACACTGTTCATTTTATATATATATATATATATATATATATATATATATATATATATATATATACACATCGGCTATACATCGGCTGTACAATAGAAATTTAGTTTGTATCACAAAAGTGCACATTTTAATCGTAACATACAGAGAGACAGCAATACGGCACTCAGCAGGTGGCTGCCTCACCACGCTTCTCTTCTCAGTATTTGAACAGTAAATGTGAAAATTCAGCCATTTTGAATAAAAAGCTGGTGACAGAGCAGGTGAAAAAAATCGTATAGTTTAATTCAGTGGATGAATATAACCATTTAAAATATTTTTCAATTTTATATTTTGTTCGCCCCTGACTGCACATCACTGGCAAGAGCTAAAGGGACAATAGTGACACTTTTACAAAAGTCTTTCCAACAAGCATGAAGATGTGTCACACCCGCAGGTGGATCCTGGTGCTCAATATGAAAATAATAAACATGAATATAGTCACAGTTGCTGAACTATAAATAACAGAGACCAATGCGTATCATTGGACCACAGAAAGCCACACAAAGTTCAAGTTGCATTGTAATAAAAAAGCTTGAGAGCAAAAAGCTGGACACTGATGCGCCCGCCCCCACCCCCCCTCCTCCATCTCCTTTCTTTCCCATGTTAGCGATTACAGGTTTTAATTAGCCATAGAGCCCAAGACCAATTAATCACGGCATAAATTAACCAGTTTGGCCCGGACCTTGCCACTCAACACTGGAAGCACAGGACGGAGGCGGCGCGTGGTGGTCCGACCATGAGGTGGAGCTCATACAGCTCCACCAAAGATAAAATAAATCCGCTCTCTGGTAAAATCCAATTGGTTTGGTGACCAGTGGTGCTTTATTTTGTCACTTGCCTCCTCCGGGGCACTTGCACTGATTCATATTTGACAATTGAAGGGATGTATTGAGGTTAAATAAAAGACAGTAGTCTTTATCTGGAAGTATTTTCCGCGCAGATGTTATCAGTATTCCCTTACCGCTGGAGAAAACTCCTGACATCAGCACTGGAATATCCCATTAGAATTTGCAGCATTTACCTGGGGTATCTAACCAATCGGCCGCACGGCTGCGGTGGGGGAGGTGGAGGGGAAGCCTCTGGGGTTTATCTGCGGAACATTGGAGGGATCTTCATGGAGGCAGGCATGGTTTTGATGGGCAAGGCACACTTGAGTGTACGGTGAAGGCAGTATGACTAATGTGCGGAATGGGACATTTACATAGGAGAGGCAGGCTGAGCTCGCAGCCTCCCAGAGGTATGTACGGCGGGCCCGGCGCTGTGTCGGCTGCCTGTCCTCAGGGCTCCCACTGCCACTTCATTTCCATGCTCCATTTTAGATCAAGGCTTCTCTAATATTTCCACATTATCCACAAAGGCAATCTAAGATTGGAATTTGATCCACTTTTGAAAAGGACACGCCGTCACGCAACTCTGCTTTTCCCTGTTTCCATAAGTTGTCTATTTGCTACACACCTGTCATTAGATCCACTGACCGCATTTGCGTTGGCCGCAAATGAGCTGAGATCCTCATTTCAGTCCTCACAGAGAACAGTATTATTGCCTTTTAGAGTGCAGCAATTGTGAAAAAATATCTATAATTCTTACCTCGGTCTCCCTCCTACATCATTGTCTTACTCTTCTAGTTCTGGTCAGGTAATACAGATTCTATTCTCCTCACTATTACACAGTGCTGCATATCATGGCTGCTTTTACATAAATGTTATCAGCGGAAGTTCACTACTTCATCCATAGTGGTGCTGCTTTCTCACTAACACTGGGTCTCTTCATAGAGGTTTGGTAACTGTTGCCGTTCTGGATTATCAAAGCCTTTGTGCTTTAAGTTGGAGGGCACTGTGAAGTGTTACGCAGGTGGACGTAAACAAGACAGTCGTCATAGTCATCAAATTTACTGAAGGAATAAAGAAAAAAATAAGTTCAGAAAATTCCAAAAAACTGAATAAAATTACTGAAAAAAAAATACTGAATAAACAAAATATAACAAAACTATGTTTAAATATCATAAAATAAAAACATATTTTATTCTCCAAAGAAGATATAGATGAAGTGTAAATAAAAGTATTGCCATAAAATTCCAAACCGCTTCGACAGGTGCTTTCATGAACAGTTTTTACTTACTTCATCATTTTTTCTTTTCAAGAACTTGTCCATAGCTGTTAACTATCACAGATTTGCAGCTGTCAAGTCGCTTCAGTGACACACTACTGCCACCATATGTGGTTCATGTATTAAAACTGAGCGTCTCACAGCCGAAAGGTGTAAAACAAGAAAACGTTTTGTGTCCCTCTAGGAGGCGCCGACCATGGGCGCCGGCCCTATGGTTCTGAATCACTGACTTAAGCTACTGTTCACTTACTGTCTTAAGAATAACAGCTTCAAATGTCGTCGTTTCCAGAGAAATCAAGTTGATAAAATGAACGAAACGCATCATCAGATCAAGTGCCTGACGCCAGTGAGAAATTTCACGCTGCAAACCTGCTGATTTACTTGACAGCGGAAGACAATCATACTGCATTGGAAATTGAAAATTAGGCAGATCAACAGGAGGCATCTATACACATCTCTTTGCCACTATAACTCATTCTGCGGGAAGTAATTATTGCCGACAAACCTGCCCAGCTGGAGCATTATTAGTGTGCATTAAGTAGCACTCCCCTTTCTAATTGTACACGGCAAAAGCAGCAGGTTGGAGTGAAAATTGGTGTTGGGGGTGTGGGGTTGGGTGGCGGGGGGGTCGAGGAGATTGAGAAAAAAAAATGGTAAGTACATCTCACATTCAGAAGATGAAGAAGCAGAGGGTGCAGACAGAGCGAGAAAGGTGCATTGTGGGAGCAATGGATGTAAATATGACAAACAACAAGAAGAAGCCGCACGTTTCCCTCCAGACTCTCACGTCTATACTACACATCACTGTTGGTTTTAATTGGGTGTGTAAGGAGTTGGGCTGTGTGCATGTGCAGCACATAACTCCGATTTTGCCCAATTTATTTGGTTTTTTTTTTCGTCGTGGAGATGAGGATAAGATGTCCTCCATCAGTGGAATGTTAAAAATATGTTTTACTTCAATTCCATTTCTAGCATGTCCTATAAAGCCTTTAAAACACAAGGAGGAAAAAAAAGATTTTTTTTTTTCATTGGATTTGCAAAAGCATGTAAATGAGGTTGGTGCAATTTCATTTATCCCTCCGGCTTGGATTGTGTTGGAGAAAGGTGCACATAAAAGAGAGACACAGGGATTATATTTGCTCTGCCATATTTGAAGCGTTTTAATAGAAAGTACATTGTGACACTGAGCAAGAGGATAGATCACTTTCATTTTGCATTTGTTTTCATTCCATTCTTTTCTCTTCTGACGTCTTTTTTTTTCAAGGCCAACACTTCAGTCTTGCTACTGTGGATCACAGCGTTGGTGACACTGAAGATGATTCTGAATGCATCTGTTGGTCTCTTTTCTTCATCTTTACTCAGACTCCAGTGGAAAAATGACACAGTTGCTCATGTTCAAGTCGCTCCGTTTACTCATCTTAAAAGTAAAACAGCTGGTCATTTGAGATTGAATGGACGAATCGCCATGACTCAACAACCCATCCTCACTCCACACAATGGTGTAATACTGTATAGTGACGTAGGGAAAGTGGACTTTTGTGTCCTATACCGATCTGAAGGCAGCCTTCCGCGTTGCGTGTTTACTCATAGTGAATAAAAAATGTCTTCCTTCCTGTGTATTGGTCCAGGTGGGAGGTGTGTATCAGACGCTCTCTTCACTCTTCATGCTCAAGTCACAGTAACTGAAACACTTGTTTGAGGGACTTGTAGTAATAGATAGCAATGTACATGTTGTATGATGTCAAACGAAAGAAGCGTCATCCAACGCCTTCCCTAACCCCAACCTCCATCTTTGTTTGACGTGACGCACTGTCCTGGCGTCAGCATATGCCACGGGAGGCGTAACGTGCTTCAATTGATAGACATCCAACACCGAAGCCTGTGTTTGTCATCAGTAGAGGACGTAAAAGTCCACTATCAAGCCATAGGGAATAGTGAGGTGGTCCCAGAACATTGGCTAGATATTCACTCGCAGGCTTGCACTGGGTTTGCACTGGTGCCTCCTCACATTTTGGACATGGCACAAGTACCTCTCCACTTGTCTGTGAATCTCTCAGGCATGGCCAACACCAAGGCTCATTTTTTGGTATCTTTGGTATCTGCAGTTTTCAGTAAAGGGCGGCACATCCACAGGAAATCAATGGAAACCGAGTGCTGCTTTATACTCCACTTCTGTTGAGAAAGAGGTTAGAAAAGCTGGACTATGTACGATGAAAGACTCAAAGCCGACGTAGTCTGATCTATCTGGTATCAGTGAATGAAAAGGTTGGTGTCCTGTGGACAAAAGGCTGACACATCTTCATGTGGCTGGAGCCCAAGTGAGGGTCTGGATGCCCATCTGCACCATACTAACATCAGAAACTCTGTTGATCTCATGCTCAAGTCTTCCAAACAAAGGGGTGAACACAAAGCTGTAAAAAATGATGACAGTATTACCACCTGCCAGGGGCACAGGTTCGTGGTCGGGGCTTGCTGGGTTTAGTACTATCAGTGTGCCAAGTCTGGCAGAGGCGAACGTGAAACTAGGTTCCTACCCTCTCAGAGGAACACCACCTTTGAGAGAGATAGTTTGTGATCTGTGCTGTGACCCGCCTCTAGTTGGAGTGATGGGTAGATGAGGTATCTTGAAACACTCACGCAAAGTGTCCTAGTTTTCAGAGGCCTCTAGATGGCGCTCGTGGTTTAGAAGTGATGTGAGGTTTCATCGAATTAGTTGTTCACATCCAAACATTTTACATCAGACAGTGTCATCTGGTGGGTTGATAAGGCTTCTGTTTCATGAAGCCTTATCAACCCTTCAATACTGTGTCATGAAACCTCATCTACCCATCACTACCTGTTTGTACAGTGGACAGTGGAATGAGACCACAATGGCCACAATTTGGTGCGCTCAGATTTGCGCCACATTTGCTACATTTTACATAATAAAAATGATGTGAGACAAAATCAGCTACTGCTCTTTGTAGCAATAGTCAAAGTAAAAGGGATAACAATGGTTTTATTATTCTGTTGATAAGGGCAACAGGGAGGAGAAGCAGACACCAGTCCAACAATGAACAATCATGTATTTCATCCTATCCAGATGGTGGACGTAAAGACTGACATGGACAAGAACACCCAGTCCTAACTGACATGACAAGACACAGTGGAGTCATTCAAGCTCCTCTGGGACCACAATCTGCATCACCATTAAAGAGGATGAAAACATCTCCAATGCAATTAGCAAGGGCCAACACAGGATGTTTCTCCTTTGTCTACTTGGTCAATATGTCAGAACTGTGCTCTAACTGCATCATCAATAAAGCTGGTGTCTGTTCTCATGACTGCAAGATGTCATTTAAAGGGCTGAGAAATGCTGTTGCTCATCCGCTGGTAAACAGGTAGGAGGAGACAGAAACCGACAACGAAGCAACATCTTCTCGAGGTGAGCTATACACGTGAGCATTTTGAGATGTTGCATTGCAGGGTTTCCAGTTCCTATTTGTACATATAACAGTTATATTTAAGGCATTTAGTAGCACTTTTATGAACACGTCATTGTACTAAATATGTTTTTCTCATTGCGCATCTTTATCAAATCTTTTTTCCCGGTGAAGTGGAGATTCTTGGAGAGTTTTGAGCTCCTCTTGTTTGAAAGTTATTCATAACAGTTGGGTTCGGACCTACAAGTGAGTTGTGAAGCCACTCTTACTGTGTTGCGCGCATCCTCCTGGGGAACTCACTCTCACTCCTATATAGGAACATGTCAACTACCGTGTCAACTCTTACATCCCAGGTGACCACAGAAGTCAAACTTCCCGTTTGATATACGTTGTGGTGTGACTCTTCTTCTGTGATTCTTTCTCTCTCCTTTTACAGAAAAAGCATTTACTGATCTGAGCAACTCACTTTTCCGCTATTTAAGTACCATAATTTCCGTACTGTAAGCCTCTAATCGTTTCTTACACTCTGAACCCTGCGTCTCATACAAAGATGTACAGGCTAATATGTCATGCTGCGAAAATAATGAGCCTCATCACATCAAACTGAGGAAATTACTGGCATTTTTTTTTTACCTTAAAGCGCTGAAAATGTGCGGTTTTCGCTTGCATATCCACAGCTCCGCCAACAGAGCCAATGTCCTGGAGGACCAGAGTCGAGAAGCAGCAGCTGAGACCGGCTGTGGTGTCCGAACTTCGGACACGTGGGTGAAAACAGCTAATTTTCAGCGATTTAATGTAAATAAAAGATGTCAGAAGTTCATCATTGAAGGTCAGAACGCGTTTGTTTCATGAGTCAGTCTTAAAACGAATTTACAAGTGATCTTCAGGACATCCGCGGTTTATAGACAGGTGCGGCTTATGTATGGACAAGATCAAGTTCCCTTCTTAAATGTAGTGAGTGTGACTAATATTCTGGTGCGCTATATAGTCCAGAATGTAGTAGTAGTTGTAGTTGTTTCGGAGCATGTTATGTTTTACGTCTTAGTTCCTGTTGTTTGCTTACCTTGTTTTATTGTTAAGGAGATGCTGCATGCTAGCTCTATGAAGCCCTTAAAAGGCATAGCTAACAAGTATTAGAATAAAAAAAACAAACAAAAAAAACAAACTCTTTAGAAATGTACTACTTACCAAAAGTACATGGGCTGTCAAGTCTTGAGCCTCCATGACACTGGGTCCATATTTCCAGGAACAAACATGGGTGAAAGCACGCTGACCTATGTTATATGGTGGGCGTGAAGAGACCCGGGTGAGTGGTGACCTTACGTAGGCACTAAGTGCTCTGCTTGTCCCGGCCTGGCAGGTGAACTGGCAGGGGCTTCACCCTGAGGTTAGAGGGTTAGGGAGTGAACACTGGCACTGGATCAGGGTTCTGGGATTTGTCCTCTCACAGAGTGGTACATCAGCGTATACATAAGAACACATGCTCATATGTGCCTGGCCTGTGTGTGTGTGCAACTGTGTTTGTTGTTACCAAGTTCTAAATGAAGACTAGGCTGGTTGAATCAGCAGCAGATGGGGACCCCAGGCCCTTTCTTTGAGCTGCGACAGACTCTACATCGCCTTGTGAGCCCTCTAACCTCTGTCGAACGTGAGGAGCCCTATCGGGCCCCTGTAAATGGCCTCTTTTCAGTCGAAGGGCTGCCCTCAGGACCCCGCTTCTCATCTTGGTATGCAGGTGACAAAAAGGGCAGCGAGAGTCAGAGGATGTAAGAGTTCATCCGGACAGAGGAGAAAAGAAGAACAAGCCGACTACACCGCCCTGTTTCCCCAGCTGACATGATAAGAGCTGTTCTATAGCTCCACTCTGACCCGCTCCTCTCTTCGTCAGAAGATGATAATCCCTTCCCGCTCAAACGGGTCTGATGTTGAAGTCTATAAGACCCTCTCTCCGGCTTGTTAGGTTCAGTCACTTCGGCGCAACAGATGAGCAATTTGCATTGGAGTTTTAAAGCTTTTTGCTCCAAAGCTTTCCACCTTTATGCCTCCACCTCACCATAAACACACTCGTGACAAGTTTATAATTGTTTCTCCAAATCGACATGTTGGTGTGAGCCACTTGGAGGCAGAGGAGGCAATAATTGGCATTCCTACCTCTGTTTGCCAGCCGGTTCTCTCTTCTCTCGTCAGAGTGAAAGTTGACAAAGAAAGCGCCAAGCGTTTCCAATCCCACATCCCTCACTTTATTTTTTTTCTTCGCGGCCTGTGACGAGGAAAAAGGCGAGATGTGTGTGTGAGAGTGTGTTTTGGATTAGTGTCTCGCTGCACAATAAATCTTTGTTAAACAAATGCAAAGCAGATGGCACTGTGGTGTCTACACCGTTAGGCGGAAAAGGAGGGAGATGGAGGAGAAAAAAAACAACACGCCTACTCTTCATTCTCATCCTCACTAAATAGACTGATCACGGACATTACGCAGACGGCGATATGACGTGGCGCCAGGGCGATACTGACGGACAAACACGTCCTGCTCATGAGCAAGAGCAGCTTATTTATCAAAGTGGGCCGTCACCGCGTCGTGGGCTATTAGTGACGGAGCTGACATTCGGTTCCATACGAGGAGACATGACCAGGCCACGCACCGTATTAATGCAAGGTTTGGAAAGGTAGACAGCTTCCTTACGTCTCCGCCTTTTCATGTAGAAGTGGCCTTTTCTCTTCAAGGATAGCCACGCTTGGCCCCGGCTGTCGCTGATGGTTATGGATCCTTTTCAAGGGCTTGTGTGTTTCCTGACACAAAAGAACAAGGAGGCCCCTGGGCTATATTGTGCGCAGGAGCGATGTTGCGAAGATGGTCAGAGACAATTGCATGGTGAGACTGATTTGCTCGCCAGGAAGAGACACGCAGGAATTCCGCGGCCAATGTCCAGATCAGACAAGTCTCACAGACAGCGGGAGGGCTGCTATTGGATTCAGGGCAAATACAAAAAAAAAAAAAAAAATCCCTCTGTTTATACTTCTCAATGAGTTATTTATTTCCTGCTCATTATAATATTCAACTTGACATCATGTCCAGTCGGCCCTGCCTAACCCCTCTGAGGAATCATGGGACGCACACTTAAAAATAAGAAGAGGAGCGCGTGCGGTCGTAATTGTGATGATAGGTGACAGTGCAAGTGAGCCAAACATCATTGCAAATGACAAGGGCCTGTGTGTTTATATTTATCCGCAGCCTCGTAATACTGCGTCGAGCAGAAACGTGCTTCTTTGGATTATCGCAAGGATTACTCAGAGATGTGAAACTGAGACTGATTTCAAGTTTCCGTCTCTCCGCAGCGCCGATGTTTTACCGTCATTGGGCGGAGGATTGTGCTGGATGACTGTGCAGATCTGACCATGGAGTGTGTTTGCTCTGGAAAACCTCATTTTCATCTTTAATGGATTGAGTGAGTGTTTGATGCAGAGATGGGACTGAACCACGTGCGTTCCTTCTTTCATGTGGTCACTGAACACTGCAGCTCACTGCACAGTTACCTGTGTACCTGCTCTCGCTGCAATTACGAGCCCAAGACAAATAATTAGTCTGACAAATGACTGCTGGGCGCGTCGCCCTTGTTGTGGTTGAGCCGTGTAATTTGGCGCCCCGGCTCCGAATGCTGGCTTCTGTGGCAGTAATTAGCCATGTAACTTTACACCAAGCCCAGATTCTGCACGCGTGTGTGTGTGTGTATGGGTGTGCTTGCAAGTGATGGTGGGCCACTGTGGGTGAAGGTGTTGAGCTTGAGCTACACAAACTGGGCCTTTCTTTGTCGGTCATGATCTCTCAACGTTTCTGACTTCACGTCCACCATGACACAGATTAAACAACGGCTATTCTTTTACAATCGGTTCCTCCTCTTAAACCAACATCTTTGCAGCTTCTTTCCCTCACTCTTCACCTGACTGCTGCACGTCAGATGTTCCCAGCAGCTGCTGATGCATCCGTCATTCACCAGCGAAGAAGAGCTGGTACAATCTCTATCATGTCCCTCAGGTTATTTATTTTTGCAGAGCGTTTCCCAATGTCATCTATATGTTGTGTCAGATGAGATCGGAAGACTGAACTGCAGAACTGACTTTATGACAATTTGAGGAAAAACGTGTACAAACGTCCTATAGAAATCCAGTGTGCTGGCAACACACAGCTTTACAACCTGCAATTCACTTGCTGTCTAGAAGTCAACAAAAGTGTCTTCTTTACTCAACCATCACAATCACACAAGAGTTCGTATGATAAAGAGAAACACGTTGACATCTGTTTCATTAATGCGGTGTGGTGTGCGTGAATCTGCACAATTAGTCAAAGAGTATGTAGTAGTTCACATCTATCTATGTTTCAGATCTTGCAAAAGCGACGTGTCTTTTTTTCTTCCCCTCGGCCGTCAGACTATTGAAATTGTGATCAGCCTTTGCTATTTTATTTTATTTTATTTTATTTTATTTTATTTTATTTTATTTTATTTTATTTTATTCCGAAGCACTTTCCTAGTTGGTAGGATGCACAGAAATGTCCTCTGTCCTGTCCTTTTTAAGCAATGTTAGCATCACTGATCACTGTATTATTTTTTGCTTGCTGTGAAAAATCAGATCCAGTCCAAAGTATTAAGTCTCCTACTTTTATTCCTTCAGCACATTGTTCTGCATTCACATTGCAATTCCTGAGGACCCCTAATTCCAAGACAATCGGTGACCTTCCAGGTGCCTGTCATAAAATAATTCAAGTGATAATGATCACTTATAAATATTGCAAGCACATACTTCCATGTGTTCTTTATGTTGGTATTGCTGTTCACTAATATTTCCACCAGGAGGCGCAGCCCATGCTCAATAATGTATAGCAAAAACAAACTCCAAAACAAACATGGTGACTGTGGACCAGTTTTGATAATGTACCTCTTACACAAAAGACAAAAGGTAGACAGCGTTGTCGGTGCCGTTGGTCGGTCAGGCAGTTAAAAATATTGCAAATGGAGGATGGAAAATTTACGCCATTGTCATCTATCTTTGTGGAAAAGTACAGATATATGGACAAAATGAACGCAGAGCACGAACAGAATCCTTTGTCCGTGTCCGGATCTGTACATAATGGTGAAAACAAATGGGCCTAAAGGCAACAATTTCGCAAAATTGCGTCAGGCAACGTCGCAGCATCTGTACAAAGCAGCTGCAAAAATGGATCCTGATGTAGTTATTACTTCACCCAAGTAGATGGCGGACACCTGCAACTTTAGTCTGAGCAACATTTATTGGCGTGTTTCTATCGCAATTTTTGATTTAAAAAAAAAAAAAATCTCTGCCCCTCCCTCTGGTTGAGGAAATGAGGGAGGCTGTATTAAGGTAGTAGCCAGAGAGCAAGAGAGCGACATGACTGACTCAGATTCTGAAGAGGAATATCTATTGACCAACAAAGCATTTCACTCGTGCAGTATGACAGAGTGACGCTGCTTCACTTCGAGTCCACAGTTAGCGCGTACTGGACCCGAAGCCTCCACATGTAGCGGGAATATGGAAAAAAAAAAATAAAAAAAGGTAATAGTGGAGAAAATACACTGCGAATAGAGGCTGCTAGAGCAGTGTTCAAGGTCCAGCTGTAAACATCAGTGAATGCTTGTGTTGAATGTCTCCAGTGGATCAGATAAACATCTGCAAAAGTTAGATGAATGAATTTACCAGACATATACTTTCAATTCTAGCAATTTTCAAAGATGAAGCCCTTTGAATTGTGATATTAGAGTGAAATATTTCATTTTCTTTGGTCCAACGTTCACAAAGACTGCATCAAACTTTATTGATTTATTTTTAGCATGCTACTGAAACAAGACTGTCAGAGACACTCATAGACTACAACAGATTCTTGGGTAGTTGGATACATCATCAACTGAAGCTCATACTGGAGACATGACAATCTCGATGGGGAACTTTGGGTAATTCAGACAGAATCTAGTCGGTCTGGCTCCTCCACTTCACCTACCGAAGCCGACTTGTTTTCTCTCCCTCTTGCCACCAAGTCACTGACTCACCAGGTGACGTCAACAAACCCCTTAAAATCCAAGCTGAATTAAGTCTTTTCGCCAACCAAACTCCACTGTTCTCTGATACAGGCAACACCATGCATGACCTCCAGTACATGGGGGCAGAAAAGAGAAGAAGAAAAAGCGAGTGAATGAAAACTAGGCTCTGGCCTTTTATTATAAAAATACACAACAAATAGTTGGAACCCTCTGCACATGCTTTTGGGCTCCCACAGGGAGCTTTGGGGAAGCATGGGTTTCCAAGTGTAAATGGAGCACAGGTGTTCTCTTCTACTCATGGGAGGGGGTTGTGCGGGAACAGAGCGCTGACCTCTCTATGGGGATTAAGTGCAGGTAAGTCGAGGTTGTGTTCCCCGGCCGCTCCTCGACAGCTTGGGAGGCCTCCGGAGCTCCCAAGGCCCAGGCCGGTACCCACAATCCAGCATGACCCGAGAGGGCCTGCAAACTGTAGCCACACAGAGACGCACATCCAGTGTTCAGCACAGGTGTGAAGAAAAAAAAAAGACTCCTAATTAGGTTATTTTTAAATTCTTTGGAGACCCACAGCCTAATTACTACACGATGTAAACACAGACGTTTCCATATTTACTGCTCACGAGAAAAAACAGGATGCTAAGGTACAACTAAAGGGGAGGATCAGGGAGACGCTAAAGACAACAGAGGGAGGGAAAAGAAAAACAACAACAATGAGAATGAACAAACAAAGCCCTTGGTTCTTCTCACCGCGGTATCTGATCAATCTATTTTGGTTCCTCAACAGCTCTAATCTCTCTCCCACTCCCTCCCTCTGTAACACCGAGAATCATTTTTGCACTTCAGAGATAAAAATCACAGTCTTCTCATCCACTCCTCCTCTTTTGTCTCCATTTCACACAACAAAGAGATAACACACCCACGTGTGACAAGTCCGCCCACATCCATCAAACTTTGCTCAAATCCACCAGCGATGGAAAAACAAAAGGATGACTCTTTCATCCAAAGAGTGGCCCCAGCGAGCGTCTATCACTCCCTGAGAGGTTAAAGTGCGAGAGGCCGAGAGTGAGAGTGGATAGCGGAGATCTACTTCAGGTTTGAAACCAACACGGCGGCCACTTGTAGCTGTTATGTTTTACATTCTGTTAAACATGAAAACACATTGTGTAGTCCCCGGGGACCGAACGTCTGTTGTGTTTTTTTTTTTTTTTCTGTCTTCAAATAAATTATGTTTCTGAAAAATTGTGTCTTTGAGTGGAGCTCACGTCCGCTGCTGTTGGATCTTGCTGTTTTTTTTTTTTTTTTGGCTTGTGAGGAGAGAAGAAGCAACAGAACTCAGGATGGCCCAAGTGTGAACCCAGTTTCGGTATTAACCACTGAACGACCAGGCAGATGTGACGGTGATGCTCCTCTGCCTTGTAAATGTGTACCTTTCCCACGTTTAGCCTGACTGATGGGGCCTGGAGCTCCAGCCTCATCAGTCACCCTCTGATGTTTGAAATTCAAGCAGTTTTAGTTTAGGACCTGCTGAGTTTTTGTCATCCAGAATGAAAGCCTGGTCATTGATGTACTGCAGCACGTGAACAGTCACACAACTCGGGCTTTTAGAGGAGGAGGTGTGCTGTTATGTCAGTTAATCCTTAGCATGAATACGTTCTCCTCTGAGATATGTCACAGAAAAGGATGGTTTGAGAAGAAGCAGTGGTTTTTTTCCTCCTATCTTTTTGCATGTGACTTGCTTTGGTTGTTTACTGAACTTTATTGTAAGAGTTTTACTAACTAGCAGAAGCAGCATGTTCCCTGGAGCCAGTCTCAGCTGTCATTGCTCAAGTTGCCAACCAACTGAATGAATCACAACTTCATCTCAGAACTCATAATACACAAGATAACGTCTCTGTATTACATGTAATACACTGTGTAATACATGCATTACTCTTTATTGAACCATTTGTGTGGTAACACTTTGGATTGGGGAACATATATTACTTATTGATAACCTAATTACTTGTTTTTTTTATGGTTAATACTTGATAAATATGGTGCTGTTTAGAGTGAACTTTCTGTGACTCTTCTAAGGTAAACTCTAGTTAGTCATAACAAGAATAATGTGTTCGTGTGTTTGAGCTTATAATGATTACTGGCCGCGGTTATACATATGAATAAGAAGTTTATTTTGGGTAATAAATGTTCCCTAATATAAAATGACCGTTTGTATCCATAAAATAAAATAAAAATTGAAAACAGTTTTCGATAACAATTTGATTTTATCTCACTAACGTCACTGAGTCAAGATACTTAACATCACTAGGTTAAATGAATGGATGACAAATGGATGTCCAAAATCTATGTGTCTATCCATATATCCATATGAGCACTCAATATTTTATATTAATGGGGCAAGGAACAGGTGAGTACATTTTGGTGTCGGATTTACATCTGGATCCTGTAGAGTTTGTACAAGTCATTCTTAATCCTCAGGTGCCACATATGTGTTGTCACAGAAACCATGCATGTGGATGCACACGTTTCAATGGAATCAAACGCTTCCACAGTATTGTGTGACACTGAAAAAAGAGTGGTTGGTGTATGCTTCTCATGTCCCACTCTCACATCCTGTGTGACGTTACGTGGTAAAAAGAGTATCCTATGCAGCCGTGCGCTTCACTCAGTGCACAGGTCTCAAACTGTTGTTCTAACCATTCAAGAAGCCACTGACTCACCCACCAGGTATCTGACGGCTGCAAGTCTGGTGCTGTTTGTTTCAGCTGACATCTGATTGGTTTTGTGTGGATCCGTTTGACACCCTGCTCTAGTGTCAACACCATGAGTGAAGCTCATGATCATGTAGTTCCATCGATACCAACTGGCATGAAGTAGGCTGTCTTGAGCAAAAAGTCAAGGAGTGCCACACCATTGCTTTACCCCCAATCCCAACCACTGTCCATTTAAGTTTCAATAACATGCTGTCGACAGCGACAGGATGTGTCACAGGTGGTGGATCATGTGCTTCAATTGAAAGCATGGTGAGTCAAAATGCAACGCAAATGACCGACCTCTGCGTCACTCTTGTCCACTTGACAATGTCGCACCTCACGGCCACCACCATCTTCTTGCTTGTTTTTCTAAATCTGAATTGCACGTGAGAATACCAGAACACTACTGTCACCTGCTGTCCAGTGGTTATTTATTTATTTGCATACAGCTAAATATATTTACTCAGAGTTCTGTCCAAGCCAGATTCATTTGTAAAGGTAACTGGAGACAGGAAAAAAAGAGGTATTAATGAATTGTGCTGTCCATGCTTTTTATTGATAACCATTTATATTCTGCATGATATGTCTGTATTTGTTTCACCAACAACTTAGAAAGGAAGAAAGAATGTCTATGGTTTCACTAACTAAAAGGCTGTCAACTGTTCGCCACTCAAGCGCTACTTGACTGACTGCAGAAAAATAAATGTAGCGCCAGAAATACACAAATTCGCCATGATAAATTAAACTTCAATTCTAATGGGAGGGGTAAAAAATGTAAAAAAGGAGGAGGAGTCAGGAGTAACAGACCTCTTCTCCTGCTTTGTGTTGACAATGAGAAAGATACAAGCTTGTACGCTTAAGTCCGCACTTGTCAAACTTGTATCAGCAACCCAGCAAGAGATTGGTAGTGAAGCACGAGGATCCTGTACACAACAGTGAAACTCCTCAATAGGACGAGGATGCATCAGATATGATTTGTCAAGTCAACAACTAGCAACAGTGTCATTATTGTCAGCGTCTGTGTGATTGAAAAAAAAAAAAAAAAGCATGGTAAAGTGGATTCTTCCTGCAGAGAAGACGGTAAAAAAGGTCAAGGTAAAAGTGGAGCGCAGATTTTAAATGTTCATCACAATCACAGCTTGCCATCAGCTATTAAGCGTCCGCCCTCAGACAGCCACACAAATCCAGGCCTGACTGCCTCTCACAAAACCTTCTTATCTCACCTGTCCACCTGTCCTGTCCACTCGTCCATCTCCCAGCTGCCGGCCGCCATGATTGCATCTTTATAGTGACTCGCCGGACGACAGCTCTGCTGCGAAAGCAACATCAAGTCGGCCATTAAAAAGTGTATTTATTATTTTCGGAGACGTGAGGAGACAAGGAAGAGGATTGCCTCTTTATTTGGAATTGAAACGGGGGATGGATGGTGATGATAGCAGCTGTAACTCACCGCTGGATATGAGGCGACCATCTATTTGGGGGAGTCATCTTAGTTATAAGTCACCAAATAACCAACCACGTTGTTCGACACTTCAGTGAGCTTTACATGTTTCTACTGGTTTTTAAATTCATCATAACATTGGTGACCAGCCACATTTGTCTCTCTCGTCGACCCTTTGAATTATCATAAATTATATAAATTCATACTTGCTAACCGCTATTGAGGCTTTTAGTTTTAAGATCAATTGAACATAACTTAACCCTCCAGAGTTTTTCAATGAAAATTTCAGCTGTGACATCACTATTTCAAAAGGCTATAGCTTGAAAATGTTTAACATGAAGGTACAGTGTAAATGAGAAACCCATCAGTATGACCCAAAGTTTGGGGTTGAAGTAAATTCACTCTAATTCGTATATTATGACATCACTATTACAGATGTTTATCTGATCTAACTACAGTATGTTTGTTTAAATGCTAAGTTGATGAAGTTGTTAAAATTGAGATTAAGTGGTATTACTTGGACTTTTATTTTAATTCTACCCTACCCTACATTGCATTCTGAAAATTATAAAATATAATTTAATAAAATTTAAAAATAAAATATTATTAATATTAAATATTAAATAATACAAATATTATTAACATTATTATATTATTAAGCAGAACATAAAACCCTGACTGTCGTTTTTTCTAGTTTTGGGTAAAGATTCTGAAGACAATGTAACATACATTGACAAAGTATACACTCTTTGTAAAATGATACATACATTTTCCAGTAACATCTGTGCAATGACATGTTTTCATTATTATGCTTTTTTTTTTTTTTATGCTCTCTTCTTCTGCGTTGATGAAACTTCATAAAGCAGTGCCAATGCATTTTCAGAGCCCACTATGGAACTTTATGCTCACTAGTCTTGTGCTTCCAACAGTACTATTACACATAGATTAAGGGGGGTTGCAGGTTTGAATCCTGGGGAAACCCTGTGTGGCGTTTGTTGGTTCCTCTGGGCCATCCAGGGTGCTCTTCGATGACGAGAAATTGTCCTTTGGTGTGTGTGTGTGTTTGAGCTTATATATAGTAGTGAGGACCAACACCTCCCGATGGGGCCCTTTTGCCCTTGCGGGGTACTTTTGCCAGACCCCATGAGGCTAATCCTCAATTTGAGGATGAAGACTTCAAAATAGCTGGTCATTATGAGTGGGTTTAAGTGAGTCCTGGTTATGTTTAGCCATGAGTTTTGGATGGTGAAGGCTGGGGAAAGCATGATGGCAATGGTGAACACCAATATGTTGACGTCTCCAGGTGTCGCCCGCCTTTTGCTCTATGCAGCTGGGAGGAGCTCCTGAAACTCCCTCAACAGAATGACTGTTTTTCCGAATCTTACTGTTTCACTTCTTTCAAAAATCAGCTCTTAACTGGAATTAAGTGTGTGTACTTTTATGGACATGACTCTCCATCATTGTCCACCCTGACAGCCAGAGAACACGCTGAACCGGTATAATTTAAAACAAGGCGTCTAAACTCACCATTACTGTTGACGGCCCAGTTTCATCTGAATAATGTCATCTGAACCCGAACAGTTAATGGGCTGTTCTTTGGCATCTATTAACAGAACTAACAAATTCTGCTGAAGAAAAAAAACCAAAAGAAAATGAAGCTCGCTTGCATGAAGACTCAAGGGGTAAAAGTGTGGGTTTTTTTTAAAATATTTTTTATTTGGAATAATCAATGTGAAATGTACACAAGGGAACCACTGGGTATATAAGTCTGTAAATCTTGGGAGGTGTTTTTATTTTTACAAACCCATGTTTTACAGTGGAATTACACAATCCTGAGACAAGAAAAACAGGGGGAGATAACCTTAAAATATATGCAACGCAATAAAAGTGCTTTTCAAATCTAAACAGCGGTTCCAGGAGAGTGAACATCAATAAATATATAACGAAAAAACGCGTGTACTGTATCTAAATGTTAATGTCCGCTGTTATCTATAATTGGTCAGCAAGGGATTTTGGGTGATAAATTACACACCTCTTTGCTCGGAACAATAGTTCAGCGCTCTCAGGCCGTAAAGTTTGTTTTGCTCGCCGTAAAACTGACTGCATTTGTGTTGTCTTTGTTTGTTGCCGGGAGCGTTAAGGACTCTGAAGTCAACTGGTGTCGCGTTACTTCCACCAGGCAGCCACCCGTCTCTGAAGCCAGCGTGCGTCACGTCTATCGACGGAAGAAGTGCCACGCGGACAGCGCTGTCAGCTCACACCTCCCCTTCATGGTGGCGAGATCCATCCGTACAGAACGAGGTCAAGCCTGCATAATGACCCTAACTAGTCAAGATCCACTGTATTAGATTATTTCAAACGGTTTGCTGAGCTACCGTTTTGACAACAAATATCCCCGAGCCAGAGGGTGATGGTCATTCTCTGGCTGCTTCTGACATCGCAAAAACAATGTGTTGATTTGGATTTCACGTTCAAGCGCCGGTCGCGTCCGCTCGGTTTATGCGGAGGGATATGTCATTCCGGGGGTTAGGCGAATTTCAGCCAGGCCATTCCCCATGATGTCATTTCCAGCAGGAGAAAATGGAGCTGACCCCTCACGCCCTGTGCTGCTATGCTGCGTTAGATTTGCCGCTCACCAGATTTGGTAAATCTGACGCTTTCATCCCGCCCGCCCCTTGTTGCTCACTTCCTTTCGGCACGTCTCGGAGATTGGGCTCGCCGTCCCGTGACAGCTCGTCGGCCTTCTCTCCTTCTCCACCAGCAGCGCCAGCGCGCCGTAATGCAAAACGAAGGGAACGTTTGGCTCAAAAATAAAGCACATTGCCTTCTGTGTCAGTCTCCTCTTCAGGAGGCGTTTGGTGATCTCATTGTCCTAATCTGCCCTGTCTTTGGCTGTAATGATCAACCCAACTCTATACCCAGGCTTGCGCCTTCCCTTTCTTACATTGTGCCGCTTTTGTGTAACGCTTTTCTCATCTGTTTTATTGTTCTCCTTTCTGTCTTTTGATTCCTCTGGATTGAAGAAGAACAGGCCTGATTGTCTCGCCTGAGGTAAGATTTCATAGGTTTACATATCAAAGTCTATAAATAGATAAGAGCTTTTGAAAGGAAAAGTGGGCAAAAAAGGGTACGTGTGTGTGTGTGTTTGTATGTCTCTGTGTATGTGCACACAAGGAAAGATGGAGAGGCTTTCCCTCTTGCGCACCCAGTGAAAAGAGCCTACACCAAAACAAAAGGGATTATGGCGTTTCAAGGGTGTTGTGTTTGTTGTGTTTATTCACATAGCTCATGGGGCTGAGCAGGGCCGGCGATGAATGTCAATGTCAGGGAGCGAAAGTGCTGCAACACAAGATAAATATGATGAACAATAAGCAGAGATTAAGGCTGAATATGTCACGGCGCATCACGGGCAGAAAACACAGTCTCATGACATTAAGTAACCCTTGAAAGTGTTGACATGATTGTGTTTGAAGAGCGACGGCGCTTGCTCACCTCCAGAGCGCCGCCGTGGACATTATTTATATGGATAGTTTGGCAAATTTAGGTGTCACACCTGGTTTAATCCGGCTAGTCGCGGCGCTTGTATGCGCATATTAGCTGAGGAGCGGGAGGATGGATGCATCAGGTCCTGTGGTTGATGGAGCTGCTTTGAATAAAGCCATTAGCATTCGGCGGCAGGTGCAGACAGTGTTGCAGGTGCAGCAACACACACAAGCCATGCGCAGGAATCTCTGCGTCATCTGAGCCATTGCTCAGCAAACACTTGAGGCAGGGAGGAATGAAGTGAGCAACGCAGCGCTGGTCAACTTTCAGGAACCGACTGCTTTTCCTTTGGCTGCTTTTTTTGTATTTCCTCATGTAATTACACTTTCATTCATCAATGGTGATGAATAGGTCCTGTGGCATGCCTGCCTCATTTTACTCTCAATTAAGCCGGTTGATGCATGTTCTCATCAAGCAAGATGCATCGGCCTGGTTTACTTGAGGCGCTATTAGTGGACACTGTAATTAGTATCCCGGCGCAGGGAACTTCCCCCACCTCCGGAGCCCCTCCCGCCATCGCCGGCCTCTTTTAATGCCTCCCGAATAATGAAGATAAGAGGAGAGATGAGGGCGCATCAGTCCGACCCGTCGTCGGTACTTTGAGAGGGAGAATCGCGGCTCGTGGCGCCGCCGAACTCCCGACGTCTTGACAGAGCTCTTTTGTGCGCCAACCACTCCTCCCTGCGTTTTCCCTTATCAGCGAGGAGATGTATGTCTTTATCACGTTTCACACTCAAACGGGAAACAGCCGGCCTGATATATTTGCCAGTTGCTAAATGCGGGGCTTTATCGGAAATATCGGTCTAAGTTGCGCACATTAGCCGGCGCGCTCTTTGAGGAGCCACTTTAAAGGAGGACTGATTACACGCTTGTTGCTGTCGTGATACGAGCTTCAGTGGCCGATCCTCCTTTTTTCTCGCTCAGCCAGCTTTCCCAGAGCGCATCTCTGCCTCTGATTCCCTGCACTTCAAGAGAGCTCTCTGAGGAGGGCTCTGGGGGCCTCAGCAAAGAGCCTGACTGGGCAGACGGAGACGAAAGCATGGGTGAAAGATGGAGAGGGAGGCAGTAATAAAGCCAAGAAAGAAAGCCGCGCTGCTGCCGTGTGGCGGCTCTTTGTGCTTCAGACGCCACAGCGGTGGCCACGTCTCGTCCCCACGTCTGCGCAGACGGCTCCCGTGGGCCCCTGCGCGGAGCTTGTAACCGCTAATTGGGCCTGTTAGGGTCAGCAATTAGCCTGCTGCTATTGAGGGATCGTGACAGCCGGGCTTTCACAGGTCCGTCATTCTTTTAAGGCCGGGACAGAAAGAGCAGAACAGACCGTGGGTACGACACGGACATGCGACAGACAAGACGGCAGCGCGACCCGCGATGCATCGAGCTCAGAGAAACAATACAGTATGAGGCAACACGCCTTTTATTGGCTTCATTCAGAAGACTGATGCAACACTCATCTGACAGAGGCACATCAACCAGCACTTTTCTTTTCCGCAACAAATTGTTGTTTGGAACTTTAATTCTCTTGTTGAGCGATGTAGTTGTGTTTTCTTTGTTGTCTAACTGCTGGTTTCTCTTTTTGTGTCCATCAATGTGCGTGGAAGAGGCGATAACAAGCACAGCTTTCCAGCTGTTTCGCCCTTTTGTTCACATGTAAAAACCAAAACAGATCACTTAAAAAAAACTCCTATCAGGGAGGCTTCTGGAGATGCCATTTAAGGTGAAGATAATGGATGTATATGCAGTGTAATGCTATAAAAATAACATGAACATTCATTGCAACTGCTCTGAATCAATCAACACAACTTGATGAGTGCGTCGACTATTGATGAAGTTAAAAGTAGACCCAACCACCACACAGTCTTTTTTGTGTATGGAGCTGGAAACAGTCACACATTCTACTTCAGTTCCTCCTCAGTTCAAGATAAATAAAAGCTTGGTGTGAAAACGACAACATTTAAAACAGACCAGGGTGAAGTGTGGCCTGAGGGTGAAGCTGAGGTTTCATTGAAATGTTCAAATCCAAAGGTTCAATCTATAGGGCTCTGAAAATGAGGACGCTGTTTCACGAAGCTTCACCAGCCCAACACTAGTTTCAACTCCACTCAATACAACTTATTGGAACTCTTTGTTTAAGATCTTTATTTCTCTTTGTTCCACTGTTTTTTTGGAATGAAAAAAAAAAAAAATAGCAGAAAAGTGCCATCGTATAATACTCCCATGTTCTGTTCATGGCTCTTTCATGATTTATATTTCAGTTGGTTTTTGAAGCAAAACAAAAACTATAGCTGTAATGTAAAATGTCACTGCATATTTACACTTTGTATCTTTTAATTACAACATTTTTTTGTTTCCAGTTTGTCTTCCTGGGTGAAGTGTATATATATATATATATATATTTAGAATTTCCTCATGATATTAAAGCTCTTTCATCTCTCTAGCTGTAAGCAGTAGTAGTAGTAGTAGTAGTAAGTATTTCAAATTAGTATGAGTGCAAGATCTACGAAAATGATGTTTCTGACAATCCTACAATCCTATGACAATCTGTGCCGACTGCTTTTCACAATGAAATAAGATTTATTTATTTTATTTATGTCGGTGCCCTACATCAGTTCTTCACCTTATGAATATGACGGAGTGTCAGTATTTTATTTGGCCCCTTTAAGGCAAAAAGGATCGCCGCTTCATTTAGACGTGACAAAAAAGATACTGTACTTCTGTGAAGGACTAGCACCATCTACAGCAGCATCATTGAGATTCGAATGACGAAAATTGAAAAATTTCAATATAAATGTCAATATAAAGCAGGCTGTGGCTGAACAATTGAACAGTTATTATGGATTCACATCATGTAACTGAAGATCTCCCCAGTTATACTGAGGAGGCTTGAGTTTTGCATGTAAGTGTGTCTTTGCTCTTGTGGATTAACTGAAGACTTGTCACTTTATTTCTCTCCCCGCCTGCCCTAAAAATAGCTTGTGACAAGCTAATGTGAAGTTAAATGTAATAAAACCCTAATCCCACGAGCGACGTGCGAGCGAAATGGAAAGTGGTGATAATGACATTACTTACGATAAATGACTACAAACTTAAGGTCAGCTTATTCCATGTTAATAGACCACACGCTGGTGTCATTCTGACCCCAGAGGTCTCACTTGGTTTCATTTAAAATTTACTTGAATCCAGTTTACCACCAGTGCGCCCCAGGGCTCTGTCCTTGGGCCCCTGCTCTTCATCATCTATCTCCTCCCACTTGGCAATATCTTCCATAAATTGAATATTAATTCCCAGTGCTTTGTGGATGACGCCCTGCTCTACCAAAATGGACTCTCCTGCATTCCCTCTTGCCTTCATGAGACCTCAAACTGTTGCTCCCTCACCATCAACAGCAGCTCTGGCTCAGATTGATTATTGTGGCACCTTTACTTTTGGTCCTCCAGAAGTTCCTCTAGAAACATTACCTCCAGATTAAACAAAGAATCCACGACCTCTTCAACCACAACCTCATCTCTCCTTATCTGTCTCACCTCTTCGATAACACTAAGCCCCTCCCACTGCCCCCATTTTCAGCAACTTTGGAACTTGCTCACCTGTTATCCTACATTTTTCTCCAACTTTATTCTTGAATTTGCAGTTTTTCCAATGGTTTCATTTAAGAAATATGTCCAAAAATGTAACTATATTTTACTTTTACAGCCAAATATAGTATATATTAATAAACATTTCAGTGACAGGTGTCACTTCCAAAGAACAAGAAAGCGAAAATGAAGGCAGTCCAAACATCCAGGATTGACACATATAACATTGAAAAATCAGCTTGAAACATGACTTAAAGGTGATAGCTGTTTTCCCGACTAATTGTGGATGCAGCATTTATTTTTAGAGTGAAGTCTTTAGCTGGGTTTGAAGCCTTACATTGATCTTGTCATTTCAAGTTTCAAAGCCGCACACGCTCCAAGAAAGACACACTTATGTTGCTGCGTCTCAGAGCCAAATCGTCATAGCAACACTGTCATTGTTTTTCCTTCGTTCTTTTTTTCTGAGGGAAAAAAAAAAAGTTTTTCAAGCGAGTGTGTATGTGAGAGAGAGAGAGAGAGTGAGACGGGTGGGGACGGGGGCTCAGAGAGAGAGTGATGGGTTAGGCTGGATGACAGGCTGGCACAAGGGGCACGCAGGACGGCGACTGAACATGCTCGGATCTGGGGAGAGGTGTCACTCCTGGAGCCAGTCGAGCAGAAACACACAGGAACATTTAGGAAAAGGTGGTTCAGAGAGGAAACAAACAGCAGCTCCGTTTTAGATATTCCTCGCACCTGAAGACAGTCGGTAACTGTGGTGGGTCTGGATCAGCTCGGCTTTTGAGGGATCGAAATGCCACTTCACTTTTGGGCACCTGAGATATCCACGGCAGCACTGCATGTGTATGTTTGATCACTCTTCATGGAAATAACAGCAGTCATGACTTTAATTTCTCAGCAACTTCCAACTCCCTTTATTAAATCACTCACACTGTGCAACTCATAATACAACTCATAATACTGAACTCATAATACTATAATAACATAATATTTATTTAATTGTGTGAAGAAATGACTTATTGATTTGAAACGCGTGTTACTTGATCAGTTCTATAGTTTTATGGCCTCCTGAGGGCCACATAAATGCAATGAAAGGGCCGCATTTGTCCCCCGGGCAGCGTTTTGCTCAGGTCTGACCAGACTCTTGTAGCAGCAGCTGCAAACTTAAGTCCCCTCAACCTTCGGAGATGCGTCCTTTGGAGAGGTAAACACAAGTCCCTCTCACTCACAGCTGAAAACACGCTTCCTGATCTGTCAGGAAACTATATAATCCCATATAGCTCCTGCACTGACTTCACGCCATGAAGTCTGTCAACCCAGTGGTAGGGTGTTCATATTGTCGAGTGGAGTGCTTCATCAATCCCATGATCCTTTGACAGGATTCAAACATTGTGTGGGTGGAAGTTAAAATCTAAATTTCACAGAAAATGGTGAACATTGTTATTTGTCATTTGTAAATTTAAAGACATTTGTGCTGGACATTTTGGGGGCATATATAGTTTCCCTGAACCAAACAGATGTAAATATTATTGCTGTTGTAAACTGGCCATACCTGTTAGCGCTCTGTCAGACACAGACTCTACTCCAGGCAGATCATGTGTTTCATAATGGCATTTTGATGAAGGAAAACATACATGCAGTGACCGATGAGCTCAAGCATTTTACGCCAACAAGGTCGACTTACCACAGAATTTCATCTCTGCTGTATGCGGACGATGTTGTTCTGCTGGCCGGGACCTTCAGCATGCACTGGGGCGGTTTACAGCCGAGTGTGAAGCGGCCGGGATGAGGATCAGCACCTCCAAGTCTCAACCGGAATAAGGTGGTTTGCTCTCCAGGTCGGTGGAGAGTTCTTGCCCCAAGTGGTGGAGTTTAAGTATCTCGGGGTCTTGTTCTCAAGTGAGGGAAAAGGGGAGCGTGAGATTGATAGAGGGGTTGGTGCCGCGGCAGCAGTGATGCAGTCGCTGTATCGGACCGTCGTGGTGAAGAGAGAGCTGAATCACAAGACGAAGCTCTCGATTTACCGATCGATCTACGTTCCCATCTTCACCTATGGTCACGAGCTTTGGGTAATGACCGAAAGGATGAGATCGCGGATACAAGTGGCTGAGATGAGTTGGAGCCGCAGCTCCTCCACATCGACAGGAACCAGCTGAGGTGGCTCGGGCATCTGATCCGGATGCCCCCTGGACGGGGAGGTGTTCCAGGCATGTCCTACCAGGAGGAGACCCCGAGGAAGACCCAGGACTCGCTGGAGAGATTATGTCTCCGGTCTGGCCTGGGAACGCCTCGGGATCCCCCGGGAGGAACTAGAGGAGGTTTGTGCAGATCTGGAAGTTTGGGCTTCCTTGCTCTAAATGCTGCCTCCGCGACCCGACCCCGGATAAGTGGCAGAAGAAGGTGAGGTGAAGGTGAAGGTCGACTTATCTGACTATTTGTGTCTATGTACCAGTCGACTGCACCCAACACAAATGTCCGCTCCTTTTCACTGTCATCACCAGGATACTTAGCATCGTATACCAGCAAGAAACCCTCTCTACTTTCACTTTCCTTTCATCGTGGCTAAAGACTGAATTTGCTTCAGCTCCATCGTGTACGTGGCGAAAGAGAGGAAATTAATCAAAGCTGAAGAGTGATTTTTTTCATGCTGCGCCCTCAGAGAATAAACATCAATAAACATTACTTAATACCCTGCAACACAACCCCGCAGGGTCCTATTTAATTTCACTGGTGGAGAACGCCTAAAGTGCTACTGTTTTACACCAAATTACATATTCTGAAACTTTCAGGAGGCTGCTCCACCCTTGAGAAAGAAACCAAATGAGCCCCAATAAAACTGGAGGGAAGAACAAACTGTGGACTAAACGCAGACGTTTGTCCTCAAAAGTTCAGCCTGACAGCAACGTGTGAGGCAGAAGAAGTCTATATTTGAAAGTGTTCTCTTCCATCTCTCTCTCTCTCACACACACACCTTTGTTTCACTTGCCTGCATTTTTAATGTCAGGTTCCAGCACCACGTTTCGCCTACCACATGCTGACAGACATCACAACACTTCACCTCGCACTTTTCATATCAGACTTTTAAGAAAGCTCTTCGACTGTAAATTAATTACAGAGCAATTATACCTGCTGCCTTGCTGGTGTGATATCTGTGTTTAAAAATAAGCAAGAGAAGTCAGGGGTTCCGCTTTTCCAAAAAGAAAGTTTCGCGTACTGTCAATGAAGTGTCACGTTCAATCAGGGGGATTTCATCAGCCAGCTTCATTGAGTCAAAAAAAGCTGTTTTTCAGTGTTTATTTTTGCCACTGAGTTAGTGAGAGTTTGGAAAATAAGTTTTTTAAAGCAAAAACAAATTTCTGAAGTGTTTAGTTCATACTGGAATTTAAGTGTCCATAAATAACAAGGCAGTGTCTGTAAATGCTTAATCCAACAAAGTTATGTCTTCATCTATCTGTGAAGAAAATAAACTTTTTTTCAATCAAATTTCAGAGCATTTTGGAACAAAGAACTGATGATTCATCTTTATTCGATCTTCATTTTGGACAGTTTTGAAGGAACAGTTCCTTCAATGCGTTGTCATGCCTTTTCAGTCTACTAGTAATGCATCATAGATGAGCCCTTAAACTGAAGTGTCATGTCCTGCTTTTATTTTGTTGTCTTGCTTCCTGTTCCTGCCTCACTGTGGCCCAATGTCAGATTGTTGTTGCTTCTCCCAGACAGTGAGGGAGCCTTGCTTGTTCCTCATTCTGTTTTAGTCTACTTTGGCTTATTCATTCTTAGTGTGTATCATGATCCCCGCTTGCATTTTTCTTTCAGTCACTCCCCTCCTCTGCTCTTGTTTGAATTTGTTTGATGTTCATATTGGAGTCCTTAACTATTTGGTGTATTATTATTATTATTATTATTATTATTATTATTATTATTATTATTATTATTATTATTATTATTATTATTATTATTATTATTATTATTATTATTGTTGTTATTGTTACAACACAGATTATTGGACTCCCTGTTAACATTAAACTTTTTTTTTTCTGCCATCCCACCTGCCTTTCTTGAATCCTCACCGGAAGTCGTATAGTCAGTAAACCTGACTTTTAAAAATCAAAATCATGAGATACTAAAGCATGTTTTTGTTTTCCCTCAAGAAAATCCCAAATTCATTTCTGATTGATTGAAGCGAGAATTTTGATTCTTTAGAGGAGAGATGAAGAAGTACGCTTGGACCAACTAGGAGCAGCTCCAAGTTGACTCCAAAGTTGAAGCTGTCCCACCACATTA
Organism: Synchiropus splendidus; assembly: GCF_027744825.2. Classification (NCBI taxonomy): domain Eukaryota; kingdom Metazoa; phylum Chordata; class Actinopteri; order Syngnathiformes; family Callionymidae; genus Synchiropus; species Synchiropus splendidus. The sequence continues at coordinate 15,573,503 of NC_071345.1, read as the reverse complement.
GCAATGGTCACGTGACCTCCTTCCTCTATTTGAATGAAGGTATTCTGGTCGAAGGTTAGAGGACGGTTTATGCTACTTTTACATATGAAATTGTACCTGTCCGTTATCAACAATCTTGCCATCACTGATCACATGCTTCCATGCGTTCTTTAGGTTGGTATTGCTATTCACGAATATATCCACTAGGGGGAGCAGCCCTGAGTCAAGAGTTTACAACAGACTCCAAAACAAACATGGCGACTGTGGAAGAAGTATTGATAATGTACTTCTTGAACAAAAAAGGAAAACGTCAGCATTGTAGGAGGCAGTGGTTGGTGAGGACGTTAAATACATTGCGACTGGAGGACTATTACTGCCATTGTTATGTCCTCTTCGTGTCTCATTAGACCTATGTATTGGGTAGTAACAGCAACACTGCCCCCATGGTATCTGGTGGTACTGCTCCTTTTGGTATGTATCAGAAACCTGACCAGAGGAAATGAACACAGCTCTGTTCACATCCAGATCGGAATGTAACGTGAAATGTGGCCTTAATCTATCTGTTTTCATGATGGGAAACCAAACTATTAAATTCAGAAGGACATCCTCCCTCCTCTTCTGCCACAATACTTCCTCTATTTGTTAACAAACCATCTGTTAGCAACACTATAGTACATTATACCACATATTTGTGTTTTGCATAATATGTTTGTTCCACATTACTTTGGGATAAACGTCCATCCAGTGATATGCGTCTGGCCAGTGACGCCACCAAGGGGTGTTTGGTACAAGCCATAGGAAAAGCCATGGTTTTCTCCCAGACCACTTCTCCATGGACTGATCAATGATAAAACAGTTTGTATGGATGCACACGTCAAACTCTTGACGCTCCAGGCGCATTAGCATGGCAGACAAATTTGTCCACCTCCTCACTGCTTGAAGCTTTCTAAATCAAGTGTGTTCTGTGAACAGTACAGAAGTTCAAAATCTAATTTAGTTTGATTGTTACAGGTGCGAGGTGTGATATTTTTACACCGAGTTCATTTATAGAGACAGGAGGGTCTCCTCCGCCTGAACGTAACCAACTGTCATTGGGAAACATCCGTCACTCATCCTGCCGCGTGTCGCTCCCCATCATTTAACCCGTTTTGACCTGATGGCGAGCATCAAGCGCGCATGTCAAATTTCATCACGCTCCTCCGAAATTCGGCTGACATTTGAGTTTTATCTGGTATCAAACACAGATGTGCTCCACAGATCTCCGCCGCAAACCTGTCAGTCACAACTGTCAGCAGCAGCCGCATGACGTTTCTGTCACTTCCCATCATCGATCCCCGTCGCCGCCTCGACAGATGACTTGATTCTGGCGTCAGGGCTGCTTAAGACTGTGCTCGCCGGCATTCCCTTTGGATTAATACTGATTTGTTTTCATTGTGTCTGCCTCCTGTTAAGGAAGTATCATCAGTCATTTTTGAATTTTATCAGTACGAACACAAAGTTTGGGCGTGCAGACTTTTGCCCGGCTCCCTGCGGAGTCCCATGTAGTTTGGCTGTAAAAAAAAAAAGAAGGCTCATTACAAGGGAAGACGGGGTTCTGGTGTGTAGCACGCTGGACTCCCGAATCACAAACACTGTGCAATATGATGAAAATAAACAGTCGTCTAATGCGAGAACCGATCCCTGCTGTGGAAACACACTTTTGCTGTAAACAGAGGGAATGATAACAGAAGATTCCGATCCAGATTCACTGGTGAGCTGCAGGAACCTGGAGCTGACAGAAACTAACAAGGATGGCTGTGAGATTAAGGTTTTTGGCATCCGCCGATGAATCGGTAGTCAGTCTACATTTACATTCTTCCCCTTAGAATTACTGTCATGACACAACTTCGGCGCTCCAAAGTGATTTCACATTCACATCATGGTCCTCTTAAATCATTATCTATTCCCAACTTAAACAAGCCGCGTGGAATAATAGAGCAGCTTATTAATTTGAGTCCTGTTTTCCATTCTTCTGTGTTTACACAAAACGTCCTTCACTCGGATCTAAGCAGCTGTGTCAGCAAGCATCCAGCCTGCCGAGCGGACTTTGATCAGAACACAGCTTGGAGTCCCTACAAGCTGCTCATGCGCTGACCCTGACCTCTGAACTGTTTGAAAGACAAAAAAAAAAAAAAAGAAACATGATGTCTTTCCTCTGGGATCTAAAAGACATTTCGCGCACTTTACTTTTTTTTTTTAAATATTCAGGAAGTCGATGCACCAGATAGAACTTTTAAACATCCTTTCATTTAAGCTGCCGGTGTTTTAAAACTCACCCAGTTTGTTTTAACTCTTCAACAAGTCAGTCGAGGAATCATCCACTTTCCGGAGAATAGGACGTCGGTTTGTCTGATTTTTTATGAGCTATTATGAGGCTTCAGTGGCTCATACAACTTCAATCATAATTTCATGTATATTCTTGCGTTTACTCCGTTGTTTGTTCACGTTGTGTGAACAGCACTTCCTTCGGGCCTTGCATGTTTGTTCTGGGGTCACGACAGCGGCTGCAGGAGGAGAACTTGATCCACAGCTGCATGCAGCAAAAGAGGAGCCACGCACAGATACACAATCCATCCATCGCAGTCACTGAGTCCATCAGCTGCCATATTACACTCTGACTCTCTGCCGTCATCCTTTTTCTATTATTTGTCGCCATGTAATGAGAAAAAGTGTTTTTATTCTGATTTCTCAACCCTTCAGTTCAACACTGTTTTCCCAGTTCCCTGTCTGAATAAGTGACCTTTTGTTTAGCAGCACTTGAGCTACTTATTTGGATGATATCATGAACAGAGATGTTACAAGAAGTCAAGGGAAACCAGAGTGGATTCTCACACTGGTTGATGTACTGAGAGAATACGAGGAGAGGCTATTGTGCCAGGTCTTATGGGACATGAGAGAAAGATGGTTGCCAGGAGTGTGAACTATAAACTGGAGTTGAAATGGTGACTGCTTCAAAAGAGACCCTTTTTTTTTTAACGTGACTAGACAAAGATGTTCATCAGACAATTGTAGCAATTGCAAAAGATTGCTTTGTGTTACTGTGTATAGTGATGTCATCTACGGTGACACTTTGGATCAAAGGAAAAGTTACGCTAGTCATTGGAATGGACACAAAAATATACATCCTCACTGAATTTTCTTGTGCTTGGAAAATGTTTGAACTATTTTAGTTGATGTAACTTACACACGTAGACTGTCACACACAAACAACACATCTCCGGCGATGAATGAATGTACATGTTTTTATATTTCATGTGTGTGTTCACATTCTTACAGCTGTCAGATACTGAAATACTGTGTGTGTGTCTTTGAATTTATGGGGACTTTCCCTCACAAAAGACAGTAGGGTGCTGACTGGATGAGTTTTGGTGTCACATGACCATTTCACATCCGTGATTGGCTCCAGTGCCTCACAAGTGGTACGTAGTACACAGGAGTTTGCTTCTTAATGTATGCTGAACACTTTAAAACAACTCAAAACAATACGGTTCACCAATCTAAAATTGTTGACAAGATGTTTACAAAATGATCATCATGTCAAAGCGCTTTATGGGCACTGCCCACCAACCCCAAATGACCAGCCGCCTCTGGTGCCAGGCTCATCACATCCAGTTTGGCCGGAAGGCTTGGGTCACCCTGAACACTCCACCAGTGCAGCTGGGACAACCATTCACACACACACTGACAGACACTTCTGAGTGTGTCTTTTCAAAGCACACTGCCAAGCGGAAACCCTGAAAGAAAGGACCCAGGTGGCTCCCTAAAGTTACCATAAGCTATTCGAACCAGACCAAAGCAAGCCTTCATAAACACAAACGTGACCTTATGATTGAGGTTTACACTGTGTAAAGAAATCCAGTCCAAATGTGGAAACACATTCAGCACACGGTGCCTTTCATTTCCTTCACGATGGGGTGAAGAACATAAAGAAACACGTTTTAAATCACAGGAGGAGGTTGACATGATTGTTCACTCCGCGCACACACACACACACAATTCTCCTTCTTCCCCTCTCTTGTTCGTAATCACACTGAAGCCACACATCACTGTGACAGAGATGCACCTCCTCTCTACCTCTCCGTATCGATCTCCCATCCAATCTAAATGACCCTGTTAACCATTCCCTGAGCCCACACCACCTCTCCTCTTTACCACCCCTCGCCGCTTTGAGTCCTACTTAGCGCCGGTGCGAACCCCTCGCACCCACCCGCCGTCCACCCCGCCGCCTTACTCCTCTTAAAAACGGGCCGGTGCGAAATAACTCACGCCGCTACAAGAGGGATGAGGTCATTAGAACATGTGACGCCCTCTTGAAACAGCAAGCATGATTGAAAAATCAATTCCGATGCCTGTTTTTCTGCTCCGCTCCGGCCTGGTGCTGTCTGTGTTTGCATTTCTTTCACTTCCGCCGTGGAAACTCTCACTCAAAAGACATAAAACTATTAGAGCAACGCTGCTTGTACTTCAAATAGTCTTTATCGCCGTCTGCTTTTCAAGCTTTTATCTCTCTGCTCTGATTTCTGGTTTTCCACTACTCTGCTCGGATACACTTTGTCAAAGCAGAAGTTAAAGGGGGGCTCTGGAGTACCAACTCGGCTGTCACACTCAAGTGATGTTGTGCTAATATGTTATCCCAAACATAACATGCCCCCCTCTCGTGCGGTAATATCACAGTCTGGCTCATTACTCGGAGGTTCTGGGTCGGAGCGCGGCCTTCTGGGAGAGCATCAGTGGCTTTGAGTGATTTTTGAGGTTTTTGATCTTTTTAGCAGATCGCTTCAGGACAGCTCTTCCGCTCACCTCACATCTCCCTTCAATTAAACCCAAGTCGTCTTCTTGTAGCGCGTTCTTATTAAACGGCTCCCGTGTTCTTTGGGCTGAATGTTTTGAACGTTGCAAACCCAAGGACAGGGTCTGCCCACGGCGGGAGATCGGGAGGGAGAGACCCAAAGAGAGAGATGTCAGTATTTCCCTTTTTTCTTCACCAGCCGTCAACCTTGTTGGGTTCAGTGTAACTTTCATTAGAGAAAGAGATTTAGTGCACTTGAAAAGACAGATGAAAGAGTTAGAGGCTAATTATCAGGAAATTGAAAAAAGATAGATGTACTGCAGCGACTACAATTAGCGAAGCACAGAATATCAAAGACTTATCAAGAGCAAGTGAAAAGGCTGCCTTGAAGAGCGAACACAATTAAGGCATCTGCAGTCCATGTGAAGTAAGAGAGAAGATGAGGGATGAAAATCTGCTGCCGTGAATAGAAACACTTTCTTCCACATGTTAGACTTTAGCCCGATGACATTAAAAGAAACAGTTTAACAAACTTTCGCTTTGCTTGCTTTGTACAGCCGTGATCTCTACCCTGCTCTTTCACCGCCGCACGGAGACAAACGGCAGAGAGACGGGGACTGCACGCATCATCGCCTGGCAAATTTGCACCCATCGACAGTCGCAGGTCAAACATTCACATGAGGCGGACGTGTGCGTCAGAGTGTGTGTGTCCCATCATGCAAAGTGGTCATATTCAAATAAACAATTGTTGATCCAGACTCACACTGCTTGGTTGTGTTTGCACACATTTTATTATGATTTACATTCTTGACCATTAGCTAGCATTGTTATTGCTATCACTTTACACTTATGGTGGGTTCCATATGCTCACACATGGTGCGTATTTGCATGACTTTGTATAAAAGCAGTGTAGTTCTCACTCACTCGTGTTTTCAAAAGGAATTATCTGTTGCAATATTAAGTGTCATCTATCGTCATTATTTTCTGTCAGTGTTTAACTGTTATTGCACCTTTGTTAAGGGTTACGACTGTGTAATGGTGTTGGTTTTGTGAAGTTTATGTTTCATTATTTAATTGTGTTTAAAACAAAGAATATTGAGGATGAAGTAATAGGACACATTTTTTGGACATGGTGAGTTTGCAGACCCTTTAATCGCCAATGCCATATCAGCTCATTTCATCTGTTCTACGTGTTAAAAAATTCTGGTTGCAGCATGGTCAGTTGTGGACTAATTCCATTATGATTCTGTAAAAGTTTAACATAATTTATTTTCTATTCTATTTTTCATGTGTGCGTTTTTATGTGGCGCAACTAACATAGGTACACCACCATACTTCCGTGGGTCTATTGGGTACACGCAATGTGTTTCCTCCTTTTGCAATATATATATGTTGTACTATATATATATATATATGTATATATATATATATATAGTACAACAGCCCCCTAATTTTTGGGGAGTGGCCAGAATAGTTTTTCCTCACTGTGTCTATGGTCTCTGTAACCACATTACATAAAAATAAATGAATCGATAAATAAATTCATCTTCACTATAACATTTGTCACTGGAATGAAAGGTCCACCAACATCACCACAAAAACACTGACACACTGCCTCAGTGCAAGTGAAAACTTTCAGCACTCCAACGTTTGTGTCCTAATGTGAGTCTAAGTATGTCACCGTAAAATTGAAGTAACATACCTAAACAAGGACGTCTCCTTCTTATGGCAATTGCTGCACCAAGGTGTGCAGAATAGCATATGCTAACTTTCTATGATCCTTCAGAATGTGGCAAATAAAGATGCAATTCTTCCACATAAAGGTTTGATGAATCACTTAGATTGCGATTGCCAAAAAGTGTGATTTTCAAGGTTTTATTTTCACCTCAAACTTGCAGATGAAAAGGGAACAATAACATTTTTCCGACATTAGTGTTGACCTCCTCTACAACCTGGCCTTAAATTTGTCACTCCTCCCTGCGTGAGTGATGCTGCTGGGGTCTGTAGTCATTCCAGAAAGACTTTTACATAAAGGGCTCTGCACAAGCCTCGCCAAAACTACCATCTGTGGGATACCTTTCCCCTGATCTTTTCACAAATGCGCTTAAGAAATCCTGCCATTGACCAACCGGTTAGGAAGTCAGACGGCTGAGAGTATTTTGTGAGCATAGATCTTGAGGGATGCCTCGGCAGTCTTTAGTTAGATCTGTTTTTTGTGTCTTTTCGCCATTAGTAGAATGATATAAAACATGACAAAACAGTGTCTCTGTGAAGCCGGGTGTTAGACGGGTCTATTCTCTCCGGGACTGATATGTAGGGCAAGAGAGGAACAGGAGGAGGAGGAGGAGGAGAAAAAGGAGTTGGGCCACAGATGAGAGCTAGGGGGAGCAATAGCACATGTACAGCCCAGTTTGGACAAGTGTCTCACCAGACTTGTGGTCATATGAGATGTGATGAAGCAGCTCCAAATGAAAGCAAGACTCCTTTTGCATTACTCCTTCATGCAAATATGCGCGAGGAACGCACGAGGCCTTGATCTCCTCAGAACATATCATTTACCCCTGTGTGTTTTTATGTGTTCGAATGAGCACAGTCTGTCTCGCATTCTCACTTGCTCATACTGAGAGACGAGATGAGATATCGGGAGGTGGTGGTGTCTCTTTGACTGTTGTGCCTGAGGCTCTAGCACATGGGATGGGGGTAAAACAAATGCTGATGTCTCTCAGCCAACAAGCACACATGTCGAACCGGCAGTGAGAGAGACAGGGAGATGGATCGGCATCTGTCTATTAGCATCAAAAATCCACAGTCAAGTGTTGTTTTACATGCGTTGTCTCACTTGTCCTACAAGCTCTTAAAAGTGAGGTGCCAGGAATATAATTACTCTCTTTGGGAAATTTCTCCTTTCGTCAGTGGCACTCACTGAACACGTCGGTTTGTATCAATAGCACCAACATGAAAGTGTGAAATATTGGCAGGTTTTCTCTTACTAAAAAATTCAGCATAATTACAGTTTGGAGTGAGAGGGAAAATGCCTCCTTGTGTGTGGCTGCCATTGTTTTGGAGCGGAAACAAGTTTGTAACGGCAGCGATCAGTAAATATCTGTAAACTCATTTGGCTGGAAAAGAGATTTATTTATGAGAGTGAGCATCTGCAAAGGCCTTTGCATGGATGCACTCATGCAAATGTCAATGGCGAGCATGTGTGTCAGAGTGTGGAGGCAAAGCCAGAGTTACTGTCTGCTGTCCCACTAAGTCGGCCTGCCACCTGATGTCCATCCGAATTGACAGCTGTAATAGTGACTCCTGTCACCCGTGCTGCAGTCGGAATCAGCCAATAACAGCACCGCTGATGGTCTCAGTGTGTGTTTGTCACTCAATCACTCACAGAGACAGCGGCGGCGCTCATCTGCTCTTCCCCACCGCCATCACACAAGCCTGCGCATTCAAGCTTCAAATTGTCGGATGTTTCCTCACTGGGAAGCATTTCGTACATTTCACTGTCATTTAATGGACCTCTGACAAAGTGTCACAACCTGTCATTCTTCCAAAGGTATTCAGAATTTTTTGTATATTGTGTTGCGTGTCTTTATATGCAACCAACACCTTGTCAAGTTGTCTTTCACTAAAAACACCTCAGGGGTACAAGAACATTTGTCTAAAAAGCTTTTCTCTTGAGGTTATTAACTGTAAAATGTAGAAGCAAAAACATAATGCAGTCCAGCAGGTTCCATCTGGTTTAGGACACTGGTATGTTTTACATTAAAGAAATATCTGCTCGCTCTCCTTCTATGTTTAGTTCCCATCAGGGGTTACTAGCTGGTCAACAAGCTACTTTCCGTGGTCGCATCATGTCCACATTTACAACATCCATGAGCCTTATTCGTTGTCTTCCATCTTCAACATTCTCAGTAGAACGCGTCCAATGTCTCTCCTCTGAATTCAAGTCCAGACCACACGAGTCTGGCCTTCCCTCTGATATACTCACTGCTGAGCTACTGTCTCTGGACTGTACATCATGGCAGGCTTCACTACTGTTCTATAGAGCTACTGTCTCAAAGCAACGCTGACAGTCGTCTCAACCTGTTCCACTCAGCCTGCACTCTCCTCCTCACCTCTTTTGAACTTGTATTTTGATGACATCATACCCGTGTATATTCCGTTTGTTATTCAATTGCAGCTTAAAGCGAAGAAAGTCAACGTACAGTTTAGATTTTCCGACATTCCTTGCCACAAAGGGGGTCGCAGTCCATCCCACCCAGTTCGGAAAAATGTTTGGAACACCCAGTCATTGGTCTCATCTTGCGTCATTGTCAAGAGAGTTTGGCTGTTCAAACTATATCAAGATAGGCCCAGTCACATTTATGTTCTGATGCGCAGTAACACTGAGGCTAATAGGGTTTTAGCCAGTTGTCGCCATTATTCTGAGTTTGCGGTCCCGTCGTCATCATATTATCAAGTGGACATTTTAGTCCAAGGATGACGCAGAAGTCCACCATTGCAAGTTGCCACATTTGGATAACACCTGGTTGAGGTAAGGGGTTGAGCCGTTGATGTTTTGCTCTTGAAATACAGTTGTTATTGTTGAACAATTGCTTATCCTAACCTTAACCATTGTCTCAAAGGCTCGTTGAAATGGTACCTGCCCGTTTCAAATGACATTACCATCACCATAAATGTGCCTTTAGGAGTGAGAATGTTTTGCACAAAACACCCGTAACAAGCAACGTACTACCCTGGTTAAACACTTAAGAAGTCTGTGTAACACAAATGTATTTGAATGCAAAGTAATAAAACAGGTCAAGCTCATTTAGGTTCCGCAAAAACATTTTGATTTCAGATCCATTTAAAAAAGAAAAAAAAACAAGGTAACAGGCTTTGTCAATTGACATGAGTGTATGAAGTGTGGAAGAAAGTGCCAGACGTTACGGAACAAATTAAGACGTTTTACATTGCGAAGACTTCTAATTGGGATTGTCTACAGGTCTGAATGGTTTTTTTTTGTCATGATCAGTACAATTAGGAACAGCAACATCAGTGCACTTTTTTCTCTATTTTTCAGGTGGGGGTGAAATGTGTCTGACAGAATGTCATAGCAAACCAAAAAAGTGGCATTGATGGAGGCAATGCAAATGTCTTTGTCTTTTTCAAGTAGTGAAAACGTAACCAGTCATGACTTGACATCTGAATGGTCAGGTAACACACCACTGCATCAGCATTGCTTCACACCCATTCTCTCTTTATTTGTGTCTATCTCCAATGGAGGCTTAGCGAGCAGTGGGTCAGAGTCAGCGTGCGCGAGGCTGTCAGTGGGGGATTAGCCTTCGATGTTCCTGCCCATCGCACTTCATAAACGGAGCAAGTGGACTAAACGCACTGGTCCTTTTCATCAGGTACAAACCTGCTCATCCTCTTGTCGAAGCAATGCACCATGTGAGTCTGTGGAAAACACGCCCAGTGGCCCAAAGTGTCCGCGCAAACCACACGCAAGCGCATTCCTGCCCACAATTGGAATGGATGAGTAACACCAAAAAAAACCTTGTGACAACCTTGGTAAAAGTCGCCACCCTTTCCTTTTATATTTGAACCATCTTCAAAGGGTTCCAACCCACCTTTACAACGTCACTTTTCTGTGGCTGCTTTCTCTCAGCTTCCAGTCACAAGATTGAAATGTGCATATGTGTTTTATAAATGAAGCCTATTATGAAGCCTGCCAAGCCAAAGAACCCCCCCTCCCACCCCCCACACACTTCAGCCCCAACAAGCTTTGAGAACTATAATTAGCCATCTCCTGTGACAGGAAGCCTTGTGGGTGTCTGGCTGACCACTCGGGATGACACTGTGGGATAATTCACCTTTGTAATTACACCGAGCTGACGGATTGACAGAGGAGCCACGGCATCACGAGTCCAGAGAGCCGGCGGGTGCGGTGGACGGCCCTCCTTCTTCCCGTCGCTCTCCCCCCAACGTGAAGCGGCCATCAGAAAACCACAAACAAGACTCACTCTTGTCGACAGGCGCGATCATTTACTCCTCTTCAGTCAAGCGGTATTAGCAGGAGCTGAAGATGAGGCGGCGACGGTGTATCTGATTCCTCTGCAGGAGCAGGAGAGTCATGTTTGGGTGGGTGCAGCTGACGGACAGCTCTCTAAGATCCTTGACAGCTGCCACTCCAGCTGAAGAGAACCCCCTCTGATGTGCGATCAATATCATCAGGCTTCCTCCTCAACCCGATCTACCTCAGAAGAAAGAACGTCGTGGTTTGTTTAGTCAGATGATCTAGATCAGGAAATACAAACAAGACGTCAAAACACATCTATCACGGGCTGCGGCTCCGTTCAATCTTTTATTTGATGCTTGGCATAAGTGTCTGTGAAGGAGCTCTGGCTGGTGGTGAGACGGGACTGAAGGTCTCCAGATTGTGGGACTAAAGGTGTGTCATGGTGAGAGCGTGGAGGGCGGGGCGGCGCTGCTTCTACGCTGACAGCTCGACACATGGAAGGTTGCTGGTTCCCTCATGACAGAGAGCGCGGCATACTAAATGCACACCTCAGGTGCTACAGATGGAGAAGTCAAAGACGGAGAATCTTTTACAAGGCATTTTGGAAGGTGCCATTAATATTTCATCAAAACTGCGTTTACACACGCAAACAAACAAAAAGGAAGTGTGTCGCCGTAATCCGCCCTGCAGTCTTTCACTCTCACACACACACCTGCTCTGTTCTTCACTTCTGATCCCTTTTCACTCACTGCTCCTTTCTCCTTTGTTGCACCCACATCCTTTTATACCTTTTGTTTCAAATATGTCAGTAAGAAGGGTTTACAGTGTTCATTTCACTTTAAAACTCACTAGGAGGTCGACGGAACTGGGTATTGTGTATCATGCTTGAGAGCGTCATTGTTACTGTCTACCGCAATATTCACACAATATGTTGCCTCTGTCTCTGTCTCAGGTTTGGATCAGAGGTGTCAAACTGAATCACTCAAGGGGCCAAAATGGTCACAGAGCAAGTCACAGGCTAAACTATTTATAGATTTGTTGAAAGATTCTGTAACTGGAAACAAGAGTGTCAACAGAATGTGAGTCATATTTTCAGTAAAAAGAACAAAGTATCATGCGTCATGACCTGTTTTGCAGGCGATCTTGGTTTTGCTCAACTCTGAATCACAACTGAATGCAATTTTAGGCCAGTTTTAGGGAACACACATAGCCATCATCAGGAAGTTTATGTCCCAAATTTGCCCCCAAGAATGGAGAGATAATGTTTGGTTTTATAAGACTATCGTGATATAGTGATGGAAAAGAACGAACCAAACAATTCAGGCCAAAACGGAAAAAATTTAGGAACACAGCTACAAAAAAAGGTTTGGATAGCCTCTCAAAGGTGGAGTCCACGATCACAAGTGTCCATATCACAGTGCAAAATCATGAGCGTTCAAAACAATCCGGGTCGAAGAACTTAAAGCGGCTCGTATGAAAGGACAAGGCAACTAATGGTGCAGACTGAACAAACCACAAAAAGGTCATCCACAAGAGAACAGACGAAGTCAGGAGAAGCAAGCCACTCATGTAGATGATACAGAGTAGAAGGAGACTTCAAGCTCCACAGATGGTGAGGTGACCCACAGCTGTAGAGGCACAGTCGTCCTGCGTCAAGCTCCCAAGGACAGAGTGGACGTATCAAAAGACATCATGACCGTCATGCTGTAAAATAATCCTGTGGTCTGAGGAGTGTAAAGAGTGAATTTGGCCTGAAAATACTCTATGAAAATGGCCTTCAATCATAAACACATTCAATATTTACGGTCAAAAATCTTTGTATATGTGGAGATCCAACAGATTTGAAGTATGAAGTGGAAGAGAAATCAGGCAGTGATCCCACTGAAGAATGAGGACGCATCTACAGTGATTTTGGTGACAATAAAAACAGCTATTTTCTAATGCTCAGGACTAAATTACGCACCCATCAGCTGAAGTCTTCGCCTGGTCCTTCACATTCTCACTCCAAGGGCGTCAAATACGGACTATTTCCAGTCTGAGTCCCATGGTGTGGTACTCACTTCACATGGTATACTGTAAAGCCCCTATCATGAGTGAAACACATGATCACTTGAGGTGCTATAGTGACAGGAGCAGCACCCCATAGCTTCACTCTAACCCCAATCCCTTTCTTTTACATGATGCTCTGTCCACAACACCAGGAAACACATGCCTTAATTGAACGGCCAATGCATCAACAGTGACTCAAAAGTCAGTCATCCATTGCAAGTTGATGCATCATCCCAGTCACTTCCGTGTTGCATGTTGTGGTTGCAGTGATTCCTTTTCATTTTACCCACATGATTTCACAAGACTTTTTTCCGGTGTGGCCTTTTCATATGATTAAAATATGAGCGTGTAACCCGATTGAAGCTCTTGCTGGCCACTTATATGACCTGAAAGGCTGGGTTTGACACATGATAGCTACTCTGTTGTCAGAAAGAATGTAAAAACTAGTTTAGCTACGTAACAAACGGTGTTAAATCATCCTCCCAAAATGCCATTTTTTCATAAAAGCGAAAACATGTCAAGTAAAATGTTCCATTAGTGCTGAATCTAAAGATAAAACATTGGCGTCTACTATCAATATCCCCACCAAAAACCATCTTCACTCATCCTTTTGTCTGCGGCGAGCTCAACCATTTACCAGAGAATGTGGTGAAATTCTTCCTCTCTGATCACAGTGTGATTCACTTTTGAGTTGCGCAGCACACACGGATTGTCGGACACTCTGATCTGTAGCCATCAAAGGTATTTATGGAAGCTGTCAGTAACCAGGCAAATCAAAAGAGCAGCAAGGTGGCACGGCTTTGGCATGTTAATATAGACATGGTGTTTTGAGATTTGGGAATTTTCGGAAGCTGGAAATCTCCTGTGTGCTTTTGGTCATTGAAATCGCTTTTTTTTTTCAGAAACTCTGACACGAAGAGGTGAGGTGCAGGATTCAAATGTGTGTATGTTTGCATCCAATTTGAATGGGAGGAGAGGCATTAATGCCAAGTGTCATGAAATACATGGAAATAAACACAGTTATATATATCCTGATTTATGACGCATTCTAAGGTAGTAAAAATATATAATTTATTGTCATAATGCTCAAAAAATGTTTTTTATCATTAGTGTGGGATTATTAATTTATTTTATTTTATTTTTCTGAGTCACCAAAGGGGCAGACTAGAAATACTAAATACTGCAAGGTGAAAACCCAACTGCTCACAGCGAGGGCAACAGTTTGATAAAGTTTTTTTTTTCATATTTGTGCTTCTGTTTTTGAAATCAGAATTACATTTTTGGATGATTTGATCTTGTGGGCCACCATAGGTAGCACCATCCGTTGAAACAAATGCGAAATAAAAGATCTGACAAGGAAAGTTTAGAAAGAACAATCTGTAGTTTTGCTTCAAAAGGTAATCCATCCAACTAACAGTGCCTTAAAAAATAAAAGCATTGAAGGTGAGCTGTCCTGATGCAATTGTGGATCTGAACCAGAAGAAGTGCGACAGAAGTCAAAAGACATAGTGGCTCTTTATCAAACTAATCCCTGTGCAAAAATGAATGAATGAAGATGATTCAAGTTCAAGCTGGTTCAAGCTGTAGAGAGTAATTTACTCCTCAGCATTAGAAAACAGCTGTTTTTATTGTCACCAAAATCACTGTAGATGCTTCCTCATTCAGTGGGATCACTGCCTGATTTCTGTTCCACTTCATACTTCAAATCTGTTGGATCTCCACATATACAAAGATTTTTTGGACAGCTCACTTTGCTAACCTATGCACTGGTCATAAAAGATGAAAAAAGGTCACAATTTAGACTAGAGAACATATATTACCCTGAATAAAATTTGAATTCAAATGTGTCTTTGCGGTATATTAGCTAGTAATTTATCTTTATAAAGTATTGACTGACTGGATTTGACCTTGGAATAGCCAACAGAGGTTCACTCTGAACACTACCATCATTACTGAGTGTTATTACCCATAAAAACAAGCAAGTCATGACTTTATTGACACTTAATATGTGATCTCCAATCTAAAAAACATTAAGTCTCACCTACTCTGTACGATGATTGGTCAGAGAAAAGCGTCAACCATAAGAAGACACTGACATTGATTCAGTTTCCTCCTCACCATAAACTTGTTCCAGGCCTTTTGACATCGAAAATGAAAGTGTAGTTGACAGCAAAGGTGACAGTGACTTTGATGTTGATAGTTTTGTCCATTTAATCCTTTGTTTTATCAGTTTATAATGTGGTTGGAACTTGTTTACTTAGGATTCTGACCCGGCAGCTGCCAAACTATTAAAAGGCAGATTCTGATGTCACGTTTATCAAAACAAATGCGTTTGAAATGTGATGGTATGTGACTGAATGGCACGGCTGGCTGCAGAAGTCTTGTAGAGTCGACTCGTGAGCGTTCGTACGCTCGACTGCTGCCAAAATTTTGGAGCAGAACAAAAACTAAATGTTATAAAACTCCAACCTCATGATGTTAAGAGTTCTGTACGTTTGAACTAAAGGCAAACAACCTTGCGTGAGGATATCAAATGCAGGAAATGTTCACAGAGCAGAAGGATTCGCTTTGTCGTGCGATTTGTGCAAATTAGCACGTGCTTGGGTGAAACTTGACGTCGCTAAAGAAAACGATAAAAAGTTATTGAGTGACAAAAGGCGACTGAAAACCTGCAAAAAGAAGCGTAAAGGGACGAGGTGGAAAACGTAAACGTTTTATTGTGGTATTTAACTGCGTCCTGATTGAAGGGTGCATAAAGAACGGCGATGTTAGTACTTGATAATAAGTGTCGGGGGACAGTTTGGTGAAGTTTTGGGGCCCTCTTTTCCTCAAGATCAAGCACCCTGCGATGGAATGAGATATAAATGAGGATGAACTGAAATTGCGATTCATCAAGAGATGTTTAATGCACCTATAGCTACTTTGTAAAGATCACAACATATACCGCACAGGAAGTTGAAGGCGATGGGAAGATCAATGCCAACAGACACTCACAGTCTCTCCCTCAGACACTTGCACACATGGCGCGGTGGTACATCAACATGTGACGGTGAGAGATAGCAGCAGCTTGCCGTCTTTGCCGCGAGCAGCCATTAAATAAACATGTCAAGTTGTGTGCGTTTTAATGATGATCAGCCGAGCTCAGTTTTCCTGTGAAGCGGCAGCCAAAAAGGATCGACAGAGTGCGACTCCCCAGACCTCCTCTCACTCCGTCTCCCTCCGTTTCTGCCTCTCATCGACACTTCTCTCACGTTGACAGAGAGAAGAGAACAAGAGGCAGGGCCTTTTGAATCAGGTTTGAGGGGCGTGGGGGGTATGGGAGGTTGTTTGTATGATGATTTTTCATTTGAAAAGAAAGAAAAACATCAGTCAAGTGCATGCTTTTGTGAGGGCTTGAACACAGCTCTATCCCCGGTTGTGTGTGTTAGTTAGTTCTGAGTGCTACGTGGCTGACATGAGAGTGAATAGCAGGCCGGCTGGTAAACGCTCTGTTTGTGTGCTTACGCCGTTGCACACCCTCAGGTGAAGCAACTCACTCTCTTTCCTTTTGCACTTCCGTCTCGTCTTTGAAGAGCAAGGGCTCGGCGTCGGATTAAAGTTTGTTTGTTTTACGTTTAGCGAGCGAGAGCTGCCATTTCTCCCCTGCTCTCGCCGCATCCACCCCCACTCACCTTATGAACGCTCAAACTCTTCCACACACACACACAGTAAATCTCACAAACACACACACACACACCTCAGATCAGAAGTGTGCGGAGTGCTGAGGCTGCATATGTAAATGCTGAGAGATTGTCAAGTGTCTGGGTGTGCATACATCAGGGTAATCAAGCCAGCGCTGATGGGGAGAGCTCGCTCCAGGAGCAGATCCGCAGTACTGGCAGTCACACAGCCGTCACTGAACTGCTGCCAATAATGGGTTTGAGAGGTGCTGGAGGAGGAGTAGAGAGCACACTTGTGTGCGTGCCTGTGTGTGTGTGTGTGTTTATTCGCACACAAACATGCCCATCTGCAAGATGCCATCTATTTTGTATGGCATGTGTGCATGCATATATGTTAATGTGACACCTCTATGATAAAAAAGCTGATGGAGAGTGGGAAGGTGAAGCCAATCTGCCCGCAGAGGCGTTGGAGTTGCGGTTGGAGTGCTGCTGAGTTACAATCTGAGAAAAACTGCCCGTAGATAAACTGGCCTTGCTTCACCTTCATTTGCACAGCTACTGTGTCCAATTCAATAAAGCACTTTTAAGTATTACCATATTCCATCCTGCTCTGCGAGGCAACAGCCACTCCAGTCAGCTCAGCGTGGCAGCTGTCACCAGGAGTGAGTGAAGCGCAATTCATTGGATTTTTTTGGATTGCCCAACCTGCACGCACGTTCACATTTATATTCCAGAGACCATCATTTAATTTTCGGCAAAGCTATTTGCTTTATCATCACCTGCAGAATTAATAAACAGGTGTAAAGTCAACACGCCATCAGCGACAGCCTCCTCCGTGCCACACAATCTATTTGGACAGATGGTTGGCCGCCCAGCGTCGAGTTCCGTTCAGAAGTTTCTACCTCCGAGGGAATTTGTCTTTTTTAGCAGGAGCTGCCACCAGGGCCTCATCGGTCGTGAAATGTTTCCATCATACTGGGAACAAATATGGTCATTCGGAGGAAGAGAGTGCAACCACCTTACTTCATTGCCTTGTAACACCCCAATGTAGAGGACTAAAAGACGGTGGAGAAGCTGTGCACTCAGTGTGTGGCCGTGGATGCTCTAGGCTGAGTGGGTTTGCTGCTGATAATATGCAGCAGTGAGTGACATGTTGTTGGATTTTTCAGGAATTACCATTGACTGAAATATATCGGTTGTCAATGTTGGGAAACAGGGGCATTTGTTCTTGGAAAAAAATGGGAAATACGCCACATTTCAGGAGTGAATAGAAGTATTTCAAAGGATCAGTTGTGTGGGATACGTTGTATCTTTGCCTTTAAAAAGGGTGACCAGATCTTAGAACCTGAAAAACAAGGACAGTGAATTTGAATGTAGCATATTTAATCTGTCCAATACTATTTTAGGGGGCCTTGTGCGTACTGGAGTGACACCAAAGTCGGCCATCTGCGCTGCATGTTGACACATTAGGTGTCAATTGAAGCATGTTTCGCCTTCCGCCCCACATCCTGATGAACTGGGCTGCACGTCACGTAAACGGCAGTTGGGGTTGACACCCCGCACCTTGGTGTGGAGGCAAAAGTCCACTTGAAAATCGTCACTATTTGATGCCTTGTGCGTGAGAATGGCTTGACTGGTTGAATTTCTTTTCTTTTTCTGGACACTTTTTGACATGCATTTTCAACTGAATCACATGCTCAACATTCTTTGGTAAAATCACAAACTTGGGTGCATCGCTCACCAGGTGCTGACCTCCCATACACTTGAAGACAATCAACCAATCTTCTTCTTGGTCAGAACCTTACTTAATGCGACCTTCTTCATCTCTTTCCCACCTACTACAGGTATGTGCAGCAAAAGCAGAAGGTACACAGTACTTTATTTGAAATACATTGACAAACATAGTGCAAATATGACTTTCTACATGAATAAGAAGGCTAAAACAACAGCTTTGTTGTCCACCATGGCACCGTGGAAAATGAAATTGTCGGGTCACCCCTCTTATAAGGCAACCATTTAGACTCTCATAGGACTCTCACCCAATGAAAAGTTCCAAAGAACCTACAATGGTTAAAGAGCACCAGAGGACAAGATCAAGCACAAGGACACCTATATATATATGTAGGACAATGCGATACAGAGTGTACCTTCCTGACTTGTCTGTATTTTGATATGTTGAAAGTGGTTTAATAAATGAAATGATAAGAGAATGTGAGGCTGAAACAAAAGTGAAACACTGTGTCTTCTACACTCCAGTCGTACACTTAACTACATTATCCTTTCTTCTGACCGCTATGTTATTCATGCTTAGTCTGACAATGCTATTCCACTCAGCAGTATCCTTTATCTCATCCAAGTCTGTCACACCCTGCACTGCTATTGTGTCCTACACTAGTCTATTCCCTCGCCGGGGTGGAGGCACTGGCACGTCTGATCAACTAAACAGATCCCCCAGCAGGCCTCGCTCTTCCCTGTGGAGACACCAGGATTGGGGGGGGGGAATGTTAACATTGCATTACGCCACGACTCCACGCACACAATGTCCTCGGTGAACGACACGGCTTTATCTGTCTCTCCTGGGATCTCCACTGTGCCTCTTTTAGCTCTCCTCCTCAATTTCTATGATCTTCTCGCTGTCCCTTCCCCACACCTCCCCCTCCGATTCTCTGCACACGTGCCATGCACGGAACTTCAGGATTACAGTATGAGCTGACACGGTGACATGGCGTTAATCGGCAGAGTCGTGTTTGTTTCCGCCCAGAAACTGTCACCCTCTAATAATGAGCGCCCCAAAAACCCAACACAATTGGCGCTGGAATGGCAGAAGTGGCACAATAGGCACAAACCCCCGGCAATCTTGTCAACGTATACAAATGGAAGGCCTGGAAGAAAGGCTCGCTTCCCCTTTTCTCCT
This sequence comes from Synchiropus splendidus, assembly GCF_027744825.2. NCBI lineage: Eukaryota > Metazoa > Chordata > Actinopteri > Syngnathiformes > Callionymidae > Synchiropus > Synchiropus splendidus. Next base: position 15,554,073 of record NC_071345.1, on the reverse strand, counting down.
GTTGTCATAGAACACGTGTGCGTACGTCTTCTTTCTGAGTCGGCTGAGGCCTGCAATTAAAATGTTTAAATGCCATCCACGCAACAGCTGGATCCATCCCATCCTTTCTTACCCTCTAACCCACTTCTGCTACCTTCTTGGTGCCAGAGACCTATACTCAAAACCATTACATTCAAGCGGAATTTCAGCAACCAGTCGTAGTTGACGACATGAGTCGGAGTCCATATCACGTAGGAATCTCAACAAGATGAATGTGGAAAGTGAAATGAAGTAGAAAAGTAGCAGAAAAACATAGTTCAAAGGGTCCAAAACTGGAATATTTATAGTTCAATCTGCCTTTGTTAAAAACAAAATGTCCCAGAAAAGCAGTTGCCTGTTTTCAAAGCATGCAGATTCCCTGTCTGAGTGATGCATGCCTCATGTATAAGCGCATTGGTAGCAAACTAGAAAGTACTTTTGCCCTTGAAAATGAAATCAAAGAAATGGTTCCACATTCATCGACTGCTCAGAAGATGTCGTGAAACAACATTAGAACTACTAGACGGTGGGATGATGACAGCAGACATCATCAGAAAGTTTGTGGATAAAGGCCAATATAGGCAAACCAATATATTGGTCCGCTGCCAGTGCTGTGCGGGTGTGTGCGTCTGTTGCTTGTTTAATAGCGGCGCTCCTGTGCTGCCATAGGGAAAGTATGTGTAGAGCGGCAGCTGCAAAAAAGGGCCTCCCAAACCCAGGCTGACGCGAAGTGACAGCTCTGTATATCTCTCACTGGCACTGACAGCTGACAGATGGATAGCACTCATACACCGCAGGAAAAAAAGACAGAGAGAGCGGGGGAGGGCGATGGAGAGGGATGCAGAGACGGAAAGAGAGAAAGCCCCCAGGATGATTCGCCAGCATTGCTCTCTGTTCAGAAGGCCGGCGTTTGATTGAGTGCTACAGAGAATAATAAACCCTCCAATACCCGGGTGCAGTGCCAAGCGTTCTCTCCGTCCTTATCTCTGGCTTTCTCTCTAACCCCTCTCCCCCCATCCCTTTATTGTTGCCCCGCTTTTGGCGCACTGCTCCTGCCCCTTTACATGGTGTCCTCTATTCCCAAAGCCCATCCTCAACACCTCCTGGTCTATCTTTGTGTGTGTTTTTTTCTTCTTCTTCAACTCTCTATACTCTCCCATTCACTTGTCTTCTATCTGCCATCACAGCGTATTTGTCTCTCTCTATCTGAGGTGTGAGAGACAGGGGTAAGAGGTCCCTGTCAAACAAACCAACAGCACTCACTCACTGATATTCCCCCGTGTATCTCACTGAGTATCTGATTTTGCTCAGCCCTCCATGTTGCCCCGACTACAGATACAGTGACTGTTCATGCAAAAGCACACACGGCAGCTTTCATCACAGTGGGGGGGGGGCATGTGATGCACAATACTATCAATAGAATTCAGTCAAAGTCAAGCATGCACCGTGTTTGGACAGAGAAATGAATGTCGTGAACTGAACTACTGCGGGTGCAATAGCTTAAAGTCAATCCTTTCACTGCTTTAACAATAAAGTTTTCTTTTATAACTGCTTGTCAATGAATGAAGTGAGTAAAATAATGTACTTTTTTTGGTCCCAGTTCCAACCAAAATTCAAACTGTATCATTTATTATTGACCTGGTGACTCCTTTTTTTCCACTTGACTTGCTGCGTATGACTTCAGGAAATGCAGCGGAGGGAGAAATATGCTTGAGTTGAAAGTCCATTGCATTAATTGCATTACAAGTCTGACATCTGCGTCACTCAGGGACGCGCTTGACATTTGTCAGGATTTGTCCCTGAACCCAACCCATCCTCACTCCCATGGCATAATGTCTAGACCAGTGGTTCTTAACCTTGTTGGAGGCACCCCACCAGTTTCATATGCTCATTCACCGAACCCTTCTTCAGTAAAAAATAAAATATGATTTTTTTTTACTGGTGCACGAAATGAATTGTGCATTAATATCACCTTGTTTAAATAACAAAACCAACACAGCGGACCGGTAGGAAATCTCAGAGCAGGACACTTTCAATGACTGTGCCCACTAACTGCAGACGAGACTGAGGGGTGGACCTCTGCGCCGGAGGCTCCACCGAACCCCTGAGACCGACTCACCGAACCCCTAGGGTTTGATCGAACCCAGGTTAAGAACCACTGGTCTAGACATTGGGAAAGCGTCCTATACTGACGCTGAGGGCAGCCTTCAGTGTTGCATGTTGAAGCATCACTCTTTCAATTGAAGCACATGTTACGCAGCATATCCTGGCGCCGTGGGCAGCATGTCACATCAAAAGACAGAGTTTTGTGCTGTGTAAGGCACTCCTTTCATTTTACACAGAGCAATGTGGGCACGCGATCCGCACCTCCTGCCTGGAACGCTACATCGGAAGGAAGCCTTTTTTTCCTCCATTGAAATGCCCATGCATCAACATGCACAGCGGACGGAAAAGTCCACTATTCCCAACATCAATATATTACACGCCAGAATAATGTCATGCTTGTTAAATGGTGACAAATGCAGGTGACATTTGCCTCACCTCCATTTGTCCCCCCCATTGCCCCTTGACACAGCACAGGCATCTAGATTGGGCAATGCTTTCATTGACTTCTCCAATTCTCCAAAATCATTGACTTGTTTGTGAGAGTTTTTCCTCAGTTTTTTGAGTCATCCCGCAACAAAAGACTGAGTAAGGTGAGTACTACCCAGTCTGCCAAACCGTAAGCGTCTGATTGACCGCAGTGGTCCATGTGTTTTAAGTATCAGTAATGCACTGGTGGGTACTAGTGACCAGCAGGGAAGTTCATGCATGGTGATTTTACAACCGAGTAAAGGTCGGTATGTACAACAACGGTATGTACAGATACTATAGGTACTGTATGTGCAGTGATGCCAGTAACCCGTTACTTAGTAACTAAAAAAACTATGTACCAGTTTTTTTAATCCTCTTGACAGGTCAAGTTAAACAGCACTTATGGTAGATTTTTATAGATTTGCTGATGTGATGTACTGATGTTGCATTTTGTGAAATAGTAATAGGGCATTCCCGATAATATCCCGATATAAATGGCAATATGTCACTTTGTTTTGTTTTCATACTTGTTGCTTTTTGTGTGTGGTTTTCGCTCCAATGGGTCAGAATGTGTCAAAGTTAAACATAAGTAAAAAAATGACCCCAAACATGGAAAAACACTGGACCCCCAAGAAGATATTGTTTAAGCAACGAGAGCTAGAGCCGGCTGCCAAATGTAACTTGACAAGTAACTTGTAACCTAACTTAGTTACTTCTAAAGTAACTTTTTGAGGGAGTAATCAGTAATCAGTAGTCGGATTACTTTTTCAAAGTAACTGTGGCAACACTGTGTAGGTGCAACTCATCATGGAGCCAACAGTGCTCAAGTAAAATGTCACCTGTATCTCTTGCATGACTGGCTGACGGGAGCTGGCGCTCAAGGGGACAGCGATCTACTGGCAGGCCAGTAATAATAGGAGGCAACTATGTTATAAGCCTTGGGTTTGACGGTTGAGTTGTGGTCATTCATGTATTGATTCACTGTGAACTGTTCATCAAAGCCAGGCTCATGGGTCCATGGGCCAATCCAAGCTTCATCGACAAGCAGGATCGCGTTCGAGGGCACAAATGGACATCGGAAATTAAAAGGATACCGTCCACCTATAAGTGTGCCGTTGGAATGTAATGGGAAATGGGAAGTTCAGCATCAGCAGGATGTTTGTCTGTATGAGTGACCCATCTATGTACTTTCCTTCAAGGTTTTGATGGTGATAATGTGAAGGAACGAATTAGCATTTGCTGGACGAACTGTGCCACGACAGATTGTCAGAAGAGAATGTGGGACAGGTTTGATTGAAAGTGTATTTCGCGCCTGTGTCTCGTTGATGTCCAGGTTGCATGGTGAGGGCACACCATGGGCACCTCAGTGATGTCATGCCCAGATGGTGTGCAATGTCACTGATGCTTAGCTCAATCTTTTTTTTTTTTTTTGTACTCCACACACATGCAGGCTCAGTTTTGCTCTATTTACCATCTTTCACATGGGTCAGTCATGGATCCAGTCGCCTCACCACACCACACACAGACACCATGTTCCCACACGTGTTCCCTTACAGAAGAATTAACAAGTCTGAATGAACATCCATTACATCTAGGGTGGCTTTCCTTAGTTGAGACTCTAATGTGGAAGTTAAAGCCTAATAACTTTTGTTCCATTCAACCTAAAATTTGTGAAAATGTTGAATAAAAGTGACTTCAAATTGACATTTTAAAGCTGGTAAGTGCCTGAATAATAATACGAGTTGAATATGGTAATGTCAAACCAGGACTAAAAAAGAATTGTCTAAATAGAAGGTTTAAAAACAAGTGTTTGTCGGCCGCCCATAAAACACAGATGTGTACTGGTCCACTGTGGGGGAACATACCTGCCCCATCATAAATCAAGACGATAAATCCTGATCATAAGTCAGTCAGACGGATGCCAGAGACAGACGGAGACATGCCCTCAGACGACAGGGACTCTCGTGACACCCGTCACCTTCATGTGTCACCCAGCTCTGACACATGACACGCACAAAGGCCTGTGTCCGCTCTCCCTCTGTCCTTCTACCAGCCTACCAAGGACACGAACCTGTGAACCACACATCCAGAAACACACTTTCAACTGCAGCTATCTGTTACTCGGCGAGAGCAAGACAATGGCTGAGTTTCCTCCTGTTTGTCAGCGTTCAGACAGAAGAGGCCTCAGCTATTAGCCTGGGCCGACCTTTGTTAATGGATCTCTGATGATTCCTACACATAATCGCGCTGTTTACCCAATTAAAAAACCCATGTCGCCTAAATAAATATATCCATTAAACGGTGGTGTCACCCTGCACCGACTCAGGTGGCGGTAGGTTCATGTCTCTCGCTGGCTCCAGCGGAAGAGTTAAATCACTCTGTGCAGGCGAGTGCTGGACAGACCTGGTCCTTGTGCCTCTTGTCACGCACATTTGATATTTTGATAGCTTCCCGTCTCTTCCCATTAGCCCCTGGGGTGCCAAAACCATTTTAGATGTTTATCGCTAAAGCGCGAGGGGTTAATTTCATGTCCCGTCAGGAGCGCCAGCTCAGAACGGTACGGCACTGTCACCCATAGTGGGCAATCGGCCGGCTTATCAGGGAGAGTAGTGTTACACTGACTGACACATGACAATGACCCTGGTGACTCTGTGGGCTGATAGCATCTGGGTTTTTCTTTTCCCTACCTCTCTCCACTCGCGCCTTCTCTTCCTCCCCTCCCCACCACCTTCATCTTACTCTCTGACTGCAGGCGATGGTGAAATTGGGACTTTGTCTCTGGGGAGGTGCGAGAGTAGGAGGGAGAGTGTATGGTGTCTTTGTAGGAGTGTATTACTCACACACATCAACAGATAACACACACAAATCAAAACCCTGTAAGCTCAAATACACACCCGCTCTGGCTGAGGAAAGTGCCTGCGTGATAATATGCATGTCTATCTCTGCCCATCCAGTTTTATCAGCGATGAAAAGGTATTGGTTTCAGTGTTTGGTGTGGAACTGTGTGAAGCCACAGGGCATTGCTGCTCAATAATCTGCAAACACACACACGTACACGCTGTGTAAATGCAAAGCAGTATGCAAAACCATTTAGAATACATGCTGGTAAAATGTAAAATATATACACCAACTTGCAGTGCAGTGAGCTCCGCAAACACAAGCGAGAAAGCCTGGTCAGCTGGAGAGAAGCACAGTGAAAACAACAGGGTGTCACCATGAAACTGTAACACCACTCCTGGACCATGGAGACCTGAACAGCCGGTTTTCATTACCGTAATTTCCGGACTATAAGTTGGTACTTTTTTCTCTGGTCTGAACCCTGTGGCTTATACGACCCGGCTAATATTTGGATTTTTACAACCTAAAGAGCGTCACGCTGCCAAAATATTGAGCCTAGTCACTTTTATTTACCTTAAAGCGCTCCGCTTGTCCGCAACTCCGCCAACAGAGCCAACTCAAATCATTGCCGTGTTTGTTTCATGACTCAGTCACGATGCTGGACACTGTTTTCAAATCTAGTTTAGAAGTGATCCTCATGCATTTGTAAGCCCCACTGACCTTTCTACGGCACAAACAGCACCACTGCACCCATGGCTTGTAGTATTACGCGTGAACAAGATCTTACTTCTTAAATTTAGTGGGTGTGGCTAATATGTGCCGAAAGTTATGGTAAGTTATCTCGCATACTATTTATACTCCTTGGTAATTCAGTCTTTCTTTGAATTCGGTATCGAAAAATCAGCTAGAAAAAGTACTGACACAGCACATACCGGACTCCTGCCAAGCTGCGTTTTCTCTTGAGTTTATAAAACTAGCATAAAATCAAATCCAACACAACAACGTGAATCATGGATTTGACGCATAAAGCTTTCAATTGAATGACGTTTCCTTCATGTTCAATTCTCTAAACAATTACTGGACTGAAAAATAAGAAGTGGATGGATGGAGCCATGGGATGACGCTCCTTAAATTCTAGTCTTGACTGTCACTTGGTAAATATTGTACCTCACGTGACCATGAGCTTGGCAGCATGCAACATTTCATGAAAATCATTACGCAACTTATTGACCTTTGCTGCTTTCATAATTCATAATTCATCTCAACTCATGCACATGTAATTTACCCTTCGACAACGCCTACTCTGACGCCATTGGTCCAGCAGGTTTGAGTGTAAACAATAAGATAAATAACAGTAGGGTAGGAAGGTAGGTGCGACTGTGACACAGGTTAAGGTGGAACAGTGAACTGGAAATACTGAGAGGGGAAAAAAACACTGAATTATTTGGTTTATATAAACAAAAGTTGAAAATATCTGTTTTATTTCCATGAGGAAGGTGTCTTCCAAGGTTGCCGCACGATGTGCTTGTGTCTGTTACAGTGCAAAGCAGAATCAAATTGTATGTTTTTGCATGTGTGTGTTTGTTGGGTGCCAGCCATGTCAATCAGCCCCCCGCAGCGCAGCTGCCCTTCACACTTCTGTTTATCTGCTGCTGCTGCTGAGGACTGGAGAGACTGATAAGAGTACATCACTCTCTCGCTCCCGCTCTCCCTCACACAGACTCACCCTCAGATTATTGGCTGCCCCTTTATCATCCGGGAAGTTTATCAAGGCTGCATTTTAGCAAACTCATGAACAGAACCACGCTGTTTCAAGCGAGACTTCGCTCCATTGTGTATTTACCTTTGCTCTCCTGGTGTCAGAGATGTCTACAGTGATAGGGCTGATGGTCAAGGAGGGGAAATCTGTGCTCACTCTCCTCATATGCCTGTTTGTTCTCAGTTGCTGTGTTGCCCCATATTACAATCAAGGATCAGAAACCATTTTCAAATCAAAGCGTCTGCCGGAGGCGACGTTGATTAGCTCCACCACCCCCCCCCAAAAAAAAATGTTGCCTCATTTCCTCTCCTCAGTGCCACCTGAAATTTTCCTTTGGTGTCTGATGGTTAGTAGCCACGAAGCCCCACATTTCCCTGGAGACCGTCCATTGTTACCATGGTGGCCGGACAATATTGTCGACCATTGTGCCGCCCATGTTCACCTGTCACTCAAGTACAGAGAGGCGGCTCTGCGCACACCGTCGGAGCGATTGTGAGCGTATGAATGGACTTATGCTGCGGGAGTTCATGCCCACTATGCTGAGTGGATTGAGTTTGCGTGCTTGTGAGTGGCGGTGTGTTTCCGTGCGCACGCGTTTCGATGTGTGTCCTCACTCAGCCAGCCAGCTGAGTCTGCAGTCAGTTTACGTTTGACTGCGGGGCAAAAGCTTGAGCAAGAAATGAATTCTGACTTCCCAAGCGCCGCACATAAATTCCTTTTCTCATATTCAGACACAAAAAGACAACATATCTGCATTGCATTAGCCCAGGGACTCCTTTCCCATTCGGATGATGATGATTCAGGGGTGTTGAGGTCCATCCCGAGAACATCACCACAGAGGAGGAGAGAGAAAGTACTGTGACGGGTCTGGGGACGTGTTTATGTGAGGGTGAAATTATGAAATTGGAATCTAGTGTATGTTTGTACTTTGGGAAATGTTGTACTGCACCTGCCAAACCTGAGGCCTGAGGGCCACTACTGGCCAGCTGTATAGCTACAGTATATATGGCCATTGAAATACGGAACTGCCCCAGTTTTATGTCTAAATGAAGTGTCCATTATTAGACAAAAGCTTCACGCTAAACTATATTTGCTTTAGTTCTGGAAGCACCTCGACCCTGTCTCTGTTGTTGAGTGATGGAGCCCTGCCGAGCTAATATTAGCTGTCAGCCAGAACCACAGACTGAAGATTTGGACTGGGCCACCGGAGTGAGCACGACCAGGTCCGCAGGTAAGACACACGTCTGGCTCTTGTAGCCAAATTATTGTAACACTATCATAACACAACGTGATGAATAATCACATACACAGTGTGAATAATAGGAATTGACTTTCATTGAATATCAATATATAAGTTGTAATAAGGGCATGGGACTTGTGTAGAAGCATTAAACAATCGGGGTGCGACATTAGTAAAGTTGTTTTCAGACCATGAAAATGTTTTTATTTGCTTGTTTGTTTTGGCATTATTTTATTTATTGATTTTTAAATTTTTTTCTTTTTCTTCTGCTTCTTGTTTCATCTTCTTTTCGAAATATCTTTTTTTTTTTTACTAGCAATATTGGAAGTTTTGTCGCTCATAAAGCATGGGTTATCATGGCTCGCAAAAAGCTGCCGCTTGGCTCGCCTAATCGATGGCCGGCCCTTATTTTCAATTGGTCTATCATCAAAAACCAATGAAACGTGGTCACACCACTAACACTATCACAAATTTAAAACGACATTTTGAAGCTGAAATTAGATCAGATTAGATGACATTCGCAAAAATCTTGACTTTTTTTTGTTTATTAGTTGCCAGAATTGCAGGTTTAAAGTCGGGTTGTGGATAGATTTAAATTTTTTATTTAGTTTACTCACACAGCAGAGTTAACTTGAGTCTAACCACAAATTAATCTCATTTTTTAAAACCTGTTCTAAATGCAGCTTAAAGGAAAAACTAAGGAATCAACGCAATTGTTTCATTTGCGATGAATCTGCTCTAGATTAAACAAGATTAAAAATGTAATCTATTGACAGTATAAAGCATACGTATACCCCGATAGAACATTTAAGATGTTTAAAAAAGAAGGTCATCCTGAATCCATTTGATATCCTTAGTTTTACAGGAACAAGTGAGAATGAAGCCCTGAGAGACGCGGCAAACTTCATAAGTAGGGTGTGAATTGAAAGCAGCTAGTATGAAGGGTGGCAGGACCTCAGGAAGTCACGTGATTATTGAGAGTGATTTCCTTTGTTGCTTTCAAAATATCAATATTTATAAATAAGTCGGTTCTTCTCACTAATAGAAATGTCTTATTTGACAGATGTGCTTCATGTGGTGTTGTGAAATTCTGCTTCCAGTAGCGCTATGACTATGAAGAAAATCTGAAGACTATTTCACCCAAAATGTTATGTTTCAGTGGTGGGTTGAAATGCTAATTTTTCATAGCGGTCATGTCGTATCTGTGGTGCAGGAGCAAAACAAGGCTCCCTGTTGACAACAATTTTACCTTCCTTTCAGGAGTGATGTCAGAATGAAGGCTGCTGAGAGCGCGAGGCATCCTCTCTGAGTGAATGAGAACAAAAAGAGGGCTAACACGGAGGTGTGACTTCTCATTACCCTGCTGCATGTGTCCTGTCAGTCATCCACTGGAACTGTCCGCTTCGCATTTGAGCTCCTTCCCATTACTCATCCTCCGTTTGCCCCATCTAACCTCTCTGACTTCGCCACCTCAGCAGTCAGCTGGCTTCTTCTCACTACAATATTTATACATCGAACATGCCATGACTTGTTCTTCTTCTCTGCTTAAATTGTTTTACAAAATACAGCTTGTGCATTATTCACCACTCTTTGCTTTTTTTGGTTCCTGCCAACCATTTAGTATTTTTAAAGTGAGTAAACACTGTTGCTACGCACAACAGTGCTGGCTGCTGGATCACAGACACACGTATGTTTTGGGGCGTTGAAGGCGCACCAAAATGTTAAAAGTGAAAAGCAAACTGCTCAAGCTTCTTTTTGGTAGGAATTGCACTCTTTGCTCTCTTCAGGCTCTGAATGTTTGGGAATATTGCTGCATCATCTTGTCTTTACTCTCTCCTCTTCAATTGATGACTCATCATAAAAAAAGTGCTCGTATTTAGTCGACATTAAAGTTATGACCCTCCGAACTAAGAAAGGAAGAAACAGTGGATTAGATTAGATTAGATTACCTTTATTCTTTCCACAAAAGGAACATTTTGGTTGCATTAATTTACTCAAAACATATAAATAAGAGTTCAATATGACGACATTAAGACACAAAACTGAAAATTTGCAAATACATGTTCAATTAATATGTTATTACTTTTGTTTTTAGGACAGTTGGCATGTTGTATTCAAGCCAAGGCTGGAGAAGAGATTTAATTCAGGACGGCCACTTCTGATGTGTATTATGCCAAGAAAAGACCAAGCATTGCCACAGTGGCAAATGTTGGAGGGAAGGTGTTCATGACATGCAGTCAACACGCACTATCTTTGCCAACTGTGACCAGTGCCATGTCAGTCCTCTCTGAAGTCTACAGGGGGCAGTATACACAGAAAACCATTTAATTTTACAACAAAGAAAATGCTGAGTCAGCAGTGACCGGTGACACCTGGCTCCCGTGACAACCATTCTGTGTCAAACACTGAATTGTTTTCTTCACAAGTTATCCTTAGATAACTTACTTTTTCCCCTCCACAGTATGTTTCTGTCGGTCAAGTCATTTCCTGCATCTTGACCCAAGCTTCATCTGGCAAAGCATCATATGGCCAATGTGCTCTTGCTAGAGAAATGGCAGACGCATTTTGACCCAAGGAGTCCATAGCATGGAAGACCCCAAGAAGTAGACTTTTGTAATATGAATAATACACTTAGTCTGTGGTTCATCCCCAACGAAAAAGCCACGATGGCACAAAGAAATCTGTGAAGGCAAACTGGGACCTGAGGTGCAGAAAAACTAATTCAACATATTCAATGAGCTTGGTTTGTGCATTTGCCTGATGTCACCTTTATTGCATAAAAATGGCTTGACTTATTATTTTTATTTCGATGACATAGCTGTATAAAATACCAACACAATACAGCAATTAAACATGAACAGGAATGAGCCGATCAATACGTTTTCCTCACCATTCTCTGTGTGTTTTCTCTCCTGATTCGGTTTCTGATCAGGAAAATAAATACAGTTGGAAAGATGTATGCACCGTCTGTTTCTAAACGATGGACTTGGGGAATCGGTGGAAATGGAACGAGTGGGAGAAGCTGTGCTGTATGGATCATTTCATGGGTGACAAAAAATGAAGTGCTGGGTGCCTCCGTCTGCTCAGAGAAGCCAAGGGAGAGGCACTTTAGGGACTGAGAGACAGAAAGAGCTAAACAGTTAAACAGACAGAGCGGTGGAGAGGTCGTCTGCTATCACATGGGACAGATTAAAGCACAGCTGGATGATTTCATTCGTCCCTCGCCTCCCACTCCCCACATCCAGCACTGTCCGCCTGAACATCCTCTGTCTTTCTTTCCAGGCCTGTTGCTCACTTTTTATTCCCACTTGGAATCACAAATGAACAAGGAATAACGCAAATGAAAATATATATCATTCAAAAACGGTGAAAGAATATGGAGAAAACTCAAAACAAAGCGTGCATGTGTGTATATGTTTGCCATGGGGGAGCTATCCCTGGATAACACATGCCGCACGTTTTAAAGGAGGACTAACTGTCTAGAAAGAGAGAATTATTATCATGTTTTTGCTGCTACTCGGGGATTGAATTATCGTCTTAGGAGAGCAGAGGTTGACATCATTTGACGCACTGAATGTTTGTCCACAGTCTACAGCCACTCCTTTGTCTGTGGGCCCTGGAATATTATTGGCTCTTATTGCAAAAATATTGCACCATTGAAGCTCAGTTTTGACTTTTGACTACCTTGTTACACAGCAGTGCTTCTCAACAATTTTCTGTTGCGCCTCCCCCCAGGAAGAAGTAAACATTTCACACCACCCCAACTCTCCATTGCTTCTGTAAATAGTATAATTTGTCTATAATATTATTATAAGTACAGCACTACATAAACATTGTATCCTTGCTAACAAAAAGGGAAAATAAAAAAGGAAGCAATATATATCAACTTACAATAAAGAATTACTTTATTAACAATGTTTTTGAAAAGACTTCAAGAGCATCAATTTGCCTCAAATGAATAATAATTTTTAAAAAAAAATCATGAGTGGATGTGCAATTACACTTTATTCTAGTACAGCAAAAAAGTATGTTCCCCGAGGTCACATGTGCCCACAGGCATAGCACCACCCCCCTATTTGAGAAGGGTTGTTATACAGTAATAAACTGCATTTTACAGTGGATGCAGGGACAACAGGCAAGTATGGTGAGTGTCACCCTTATGTGTGGTTAGAGTACCTGCAGCTGCAAGAGCTGAGAGGCTGCAACAGCTACAGTATGAACAAGAACACCAGGGAACGCACAGGTCTTTATCATCATTTATATTCCACCAACAAGAGCAGTGACTTCTAATGAAAACAGCTGTTACAAAGTGATGGCTCCCAGTTAAATGTAGTGTATGCTGTTGTAGTTCTGCTGCAGCGGGGAGAGGTTTTTCCTCGTATCATTTTTTTTTTTTTATCTATGAAGAGCTGCGTTACAGCTCGCGATGTTGATCAATGCGAAAAAAATAATAATCATAATAATAAAAAGGAATGAATACTTATTCAGATGCGAAGAACAATCTGACAAGATTCACGCAATAATAAAAAATAAGGGAAAGAACACATTTAAAACTGCATTGGTCAGACAAACATGTTTCTCATTCACCTTATGGAGCCATGGTCTGCTTTGAAACCATCTTTGACCATCTTTTATGCGGCGCCGATTGACGGCTTAACCATTGAAAGTGTACCAACATCAGCCGCCCTGAAACTCCAGCTCCAGCCAGACAGCTACGGCCAGAGGCAATGGAGCCACCAGGTCCACATGACCAGCAGCCTATGGCTATATTTCTATCAGCACTGTAACCCCCCACCTCATCCACTTCCTGCCCCATGCTTTTTTTTTTTTTTTTTTTACTACGCAGACGAGGCAGAGAACAGACCACACATAAAGATTCAGGCCTCCACCCTCCTCTCCAAACCCCTAGTTCCCCCGCCATCTGTGCACATCCCTCCTCCTGCAACTCCACAACAACGAGGCCCTGAACCTCCACGGTGGAGTCAATCCATCACCGGAGAAAAAGAGGAAGCAGCGCTGAAGGAAGGTGGCAATAGGGTGGATGGCTGATGAGGGGCGGGGGCGGAGGGGGGATCTCGCGGAAGAAGGAGAGGTGAGGAAAAACGAAAGTGAGATGCCATGAAACTTAATCACAGAAAGGGTCGTGTCGGGCAGAGAAGGGGAACAGATTAAATTAGCATAGCATTAGATATGGAAAATGATCTCTGTCAAAATCATCCGCCGCACAATTATAATATGTTAATTACTTATTTCATTAAGGAAGTTTATTATGGCCTCACAGATGAAATCATGCAGGCCAAAGACACCTGGAGGAAAAGCAGCGAAGCCTGAATCTCTTCGCTCTCGTCTCGTGGGCCTTGTCTTGACTGCCGACTGTCTTCAATGCTCATTGTGTCGTGTTCTTCTTATCGCTGATAGTATCATGGCTTCTCTCAGTGTTGACAAGATTGAAATCATCTTGCAGGTACCAGGGACAACAAATGTCTGACTAGCAGTTTGCCTAGTGCAGGTAGACACAAGGCCAAACCATACAGCAGCATTTTCATACCTGATGTGGCAGACATACTTCTGACCGAACCCAGTGTCCAGGCCGGTGTCTCCTCAGTGACTCACCTGGATGATTCATGTGGTGGATGCAAATTACTTATTTTCTAATCCTATTCATCGCATGTCCCTGTGTGGGAATGTGTTTGTGTTTAAGCTATTTGAAGATCTTTCTGAGACCAGATTTCAAACACGTTTGTCTTGTCTTGGTACTGCCTGCATCTGTCCTCGGACCTGGACTACTCCGAAATTCAAATGTGTGACATTCAAGACTCCCGTTGGAGGAGCACTTTTGTAGACACCTAACGCACTTTACAGAAACCCATTGCCATCATGCTGAAGTCAGTGGTGGTAAGCAGAGTCTGTAGCCACAGCTGCATTGGGCCAGACAGACGGAAGCATGGATACCAATATGTGCTGAACGGCACCTCCGACTGCTACCATTCGTAAGCATTCACTCGAGGCAAGGTGGGAAAGGTGTCTTGCTCAAGGACACTGCTACAGCAACTGGGATGTAGCAAGATTCGAATGGCCAATCCTTCCGGTTGCCACCAACGTGCTTGCTAATACCGTATTCCTGCTCTCATATTGGACCATATTTAAGTCACAGACAAGAGAAGATGCAACATTAATGTAAGATTGTATATAAGATTCTATTTCTGGTGAGTTGGACTCACCAACACTGAGAAAATAAATGTGTTTTTCAAATCGCAGATAGACAGAGGCGTCTGTGTTCTGTATTCAATTTGGTCTCTCAAAACTCGGTATGCTCCAGTCCTGATCTTGACTTCATCTCGAGTTCGGTCCTCTAGTCTATGACACCATCTTGAAATACTGAACTTCAAACAATGCTCGGCTGGGGTCGGGTTGCGGGCCTGGATGTCCCACTCCTCTGAAAACCTTCTCCACCTCTTCCGAGTGACAATCATACCAACGCATTCCTTATGCAACTGAGCTCCAGGGTCTGCCCCAAGGCCCCCTTCCCGCAGGTATGCCCGTAACACCTCCCAATGGAGGAACCAAGATGATAGATCTAGACTAGATGTCGGAGCCCCTCTGAGGCTTCAATTGAATTTGGATGAGCTGCAGCCTGTACTTCTGGTCAGGTTCCTGCTTCCCACCTGGACTGGACCAGGCTTTTAGCTAGGAGGGCATGTGGGTGTCTGCAAAACATGAAAAAAATGGACACCGGATTCTCGAAGGTAGCTTAGCCGCCAGATTATGCTGGTATATGGCGGCATATGGTGGCCAAGCTACGGTCGAGAATCGGGCGTCCATCTTTAGCAGACGCCCAGATGCCCTCCTAGCTAAAAGCCTGCTGGACACCCATGCTTTCCAGATAGTTCATAATTGAGTTGCTCCATAGAATTCCAACACCAGGACCACATCATCCTGTACAGCACGCGTCACAACTCTAGACTGACTCAAGCTTTGAATCTTGCATAAACAGCAAAGGGCATTCAATAGGTGCTTCAGATAACCTGTCACAACCTATTGTTTTCACCACTTTGAAAACTTCAACCTGCACCGCCTCCTTTTTAAATTCAGCTCATGGCGGCTTTGACTGAAACGACAATTTTTGTTTCAATGAGCCTCAAAATCTTTCCCTCCAGAGCAAATATGATTTGCATTAATAATTGAGAGATAATATTATTCATTCATTCTCAACCTTGTGTTGAGAACACACCTGATTCACACTGCGCTTCTTGTGACATTTCAAAAGTTTGCATGAAATTTTCCTGACAGTTGCAAACAAACGGGGGCACAGGGCAGTTTGCGTTTCCGTCCACGGGCCTGCTGTCTGGCTAGTTGGCTCGCTGCCGTCCTGGCTTGTCAACCGCGGTCCGACAGACGGACCACGATGATGACAGTCATCGGGGATGTAACGGGGGCCATGTGACTTTCTGACAGTCGGAACATGTGGAGCAGGTGCGGGGAAAAAACAAACAGGAGGATGTGAATCAAGAGAGACATGGTGAATGACAAAAAGGAGACAGATTTGAGTAAAGCAAATGCTTTTAATCGAAGAATCTGAGGATGCAGAATACACTGTTCATTTATTCAAATATATAGTCTTCGCTGATATTGTTCCGACAACTATATCAGGTCATCATCAAATAATCATACTTTCCATAAAATTTTGAAGAGAGAACACAGCACTTTAGAGAAAACGGGAAAACAAGCAATGCTGCATTTGTAGCAAAACAAAACCTCTGTGTATCCTTTAAATGAGTGGTTCTAAACACTTTCATTGGAGCCCAGTAAACGAAAAATGTGGTTCACATTTAACTTTAATTTGAGCAAATGACGGAGACAAACTATAAGGGGTCGATCTGTAATTCTACGGAGCTCCAAAGAGTTAGTTTGCAAGTCGCTATATAACTATATAAACATGGTCTATCACATGTTTGGTTTGTAACCATAAGTGCTACATCCCAGCTCCACTGATCTGCTAATAGATTCAAAAGCAAGACTCTTGAAATATCATATAAAAAGGAGCTTCAGAGAGATCAAAGATGGATGATAAAAGGCCATAATGTCTGATGCACGTACAGTGTGCTGCTGGGAGCTGGGAAAAACAAATTCAGACATTCATCTCTCCGATGAGCCCAAATTTTCAAAACATCTTTGCTGTTTAACATGTTTAGCTTTCCCACTTCAAAAATCCTGTAGCGCATCTCATAACGCCGGCAAAGCTTCACGCGAGAACACGTATCGATCGGAAAGTGAGGAGAGTGGTGGGAGATAAATGAAAAGGAAAAAGGAAGGAGATGAGAGGGAAGCATGAGAAGACATATATGGAATACGAAGAGGAGAAAAAGAAAGATAGAGACAAATAAACCAGGGGCGATATCTTCACTATCTGGGCCTCTATTCTGCAAGGAACACAGGAGATGGAGGAGGAGGAGGAGGAGGAGGGGGGCGAAAGTGGAGAAAAGAGGAGGACAACGAAAACATCTTTGGGTTTGTGTACAAAGAGAATGAAAACACACACACAGAGGCGCACACACACCCGGAGGCAGGGGTCACAGTCAGAATGCTAGAGAGGTGCAACTGAGCTGGCGGCTACACAGGAATACCTCGCTTTGCCTTTAATACACCAGCTCAGCGCAGTGATTTCAAAACAGATACACAAACATAGAAATAATGTTGCCCCCCCCCCACCCCTTAAAACAGACATTCCCTCTACGATGCACATCCCTGATACAGATGTAGATGGGACCGGGGTGAATCTTTAGGGAATTGCACACACACACATTCACCCTCACACTTGTTACCCTGATCTCCAACACAGAGGACAGAAAAAGTTTTGCTTTCCTTACATTATTAATCCTCACAGCGTCACATCCCCAGTTATAGATGTCGAATCCGCGAGACGCAGCGACGTCACATTAGTTAAGTTGTTTTGGGCAACAGCTTGTTTTCAATCAGGACATTTATGAGGGGTTGAATCATTTATGCACCCGGCATCCCGGGCGTGTGACAGATCCCTGGGAAACACAAATTATCATGTTGACTTGCAACAAACACTGTGTAATTACATCATGGCCTGTCGGCGGGCATTAAGGAATCTTCTCCCTATCACCAAAGTAATGAGACGCTAATGCAGCTACATGTGACACAGTCATTGGCAGTTAAGAGATTCAGCCAAATATGCTGCCACGGAGCACTTATTAAATATCCCAGTTTCATGGGTTGTAATGTTAGAGGGGCGCTAGCATGTCAGCGAAGTTTCAATGAAGGATTTGGTAATACATTCACTATCGGGGACGTATATGTCTGCGGCCTGTGCTCAGCTCCCCCGTGTGTCAACCCTGCTTTTGCTTTCAGTTGTACATTTCTATTCTCGGAACAAAACTGTTCTCACTCCAGGTCCCATTTGAAATCATGCAGGTGCACTCATGTAAAAGAGCCAGAATTGGGACAGTCCTGCTGTATGTGCGAGGACTCCAGTTAATCCATCAGGCATCTATCTATTCGCAAAGGTCTCTTTAGGAACAGAGCGCTCAGGGCTGTTTGCCTTCCCCGGCGTAAGCGTGAGAGAAATTGGGAGGCCGCAGTCCTTAATGGCGTTGCCCTTCCACCACCCCACCCTCAGCCTCCTATCCCTAAATCTACTGGGAATAAAGAGTGCTGTTAAACCAAACTAGAAGACAAATGGTTTTGTTCAACGTGAAGCCACCTCAATAAATCCCCTCCTAATGCGACGGAAGAAGGTTGAAGCAGAAACAGGTGAGTGCCTTGTAAAGTGGAGAACCACTTGCCACGTTTTTAAGAGAAGATGAACCAAAAAAAAAAAAAAAAAAAGCAGCCAAAGAGATCTGCATAGATTTAGTCTATAAATAAATGGTGCTTTTTGTCTCCTCCTAAAATAAAGATTGTCGTCTGAAGTCTGCATATTTGGTTATTGTCAAAACACAACTTGGACCCTTTTTCTCCAACACATTCTCTCTCTCCCACTGTAAGGCGGCAAATACCCACATTCTGAAGACTTTTGTGTCCCAAAGTGACACCGATGCGTCGTTTGTGTTGCATGCTGATGCATTAGCTTTCCAAATTGAGTACATGTTTCACCTTCCCTTGGCCTTGCAGGCGCTGTGAGTGGGATTAGGGTTAAGACACAGGGTGCCGCACATTATGCTTTCACTCTTGAGAATCAGTAGATGAATTCAGTTCAACATAGGATCATGAGCTTCACTCACGGTGCGGACTCCATGGTGCCGTCAGTTAAGTCCATATATAGCCATATTTGATGCTATACAACATCAACACTAGCGCAATGAGAGCTCACAATCATCTCTGCCTAGTGCACACTGACCACAACATTTTGTTTTTGACACACGGGAGAGGAACATTTGAAACCAACATATTCTCACTTCCATGGTAATATATTGACGTTGGGAAAGCGGACTTCAGCATCCTTATATATCAAGTGGCATAATGTGTCACTTGGCATGACCTCCCCAGACCTCCCCCATATAAGGAAGGGATTTTTTTTACTGCATTTAAGCATGTGCAAATGCCTATTTATGTTCCCTTTATGTACAAAAATGTACCCGTCCTTCTCAAACAATGTTACCGTCGCTGATCACATGTCCATGTGTCTTTATGTTGCTGGTCATCAATATATCCACTGGGGGCCGGAGGGGCAGGCCAGAGTCAAAAGTTTAGAACAAAAACACCAACTCCAAAACAAGCACACAAAAGACAAAAACAGATGCAGCGTAGGAAGATACAGTATATTGAGATCGTCGGATGGAGAATTTCTGCCATCGTCTTTATTATAGTGGGTACTAATGGCAATACTGCTCCCATGATTTCCAGTGGAACAACTGAGCTTTGTGGAAACATGCAGAACTAAATAGGAAATAAACGCAGACTACGGGAGAGCATGCTCCGTCAACACATCTTCACTGGGAGAGTGGACTTTTGCATCTTATACCGATGCCAATGGCAGCCATCAGCGTTGCGTGTTGACGCATTAGGTTTTGACCCATTCCGCTGTAAAGAATTTAAAAAAAAGACTGACCTTGAGGTTAGGTAAGGAATGGGATTGCGCTCCTTTCATTCCACATTTAACAACGTGTATTTAAAGCCAAAGGAGAGCCACGTACATGGTTATAAATAACAAGAAACATCCAAGATGATTTAGAGAAGAGAGCTTCCAAACGTCTCCCCAGCCCTCGCATGAACGCATCAACATGCCACTTGGAAGGCTGCCGTTGTAGTCAGTAGGACACCAAAGTCCGGTTTTGAATTCTACTAGTACCCTCTCTGTGTGAACAAGGCTTAAACTAATGTAGTCTTGGAGTATTTACATGCAGTTCCAGGAGTTTGTTTAGTAATCGACAATATGAACTCAAACTTACTGAAACGAACATGCATTTACTGGAAGGTGATGAAGGTGGGCAGTACATCGTATCAGGCATCTTTTGCGAAGAAAAATATATACCAGTTCTCAACGCAAGATGAAAAGTATCAACTAAATACTCAAATTTCAAATGTGGGTTGTTCGATGAGCATGTGACTGCGTGGTGAGGTGTACCCCACCAACTGAAACACTAATGTGTGTGCGTGCAGGAAGAGTTGACCAGGGCCTTTTTGGAGTCCCTGACTGTTCCTAAAAGCTGAAAGTGATTTTTGTTCAATAATGTAATATCAGAGCACATGGCCTGGGAGTGCAGATATTCTCTGAGCAGATGAAGTGTGGATAAGACAGGATGAGAGGCTCTGAAGGGCGAGATAAGTGAAGGGGAAGGAAAGGTAGAAAGACCCGGGATCCTAAGTTGGAGAGAGACACAAGCGAGTTATATTTAAACCATTAGGCAGCTTATTCGCTCAGCGCAAATGCAAATGAACATCATTCTCGCTGCCTCGTCCCTGGAAATCAACTCCCTCAATAATACCTTTGCAGGAGTGGACTGGTCATGAACCCGTCTCCACTTCTGCGCCAGCTAGCCCTCCAATGGCCGACATGGACAGCTACACACGCTTTCACGGAAACACACACCCTCAGCCAGTACCCTTCCTCTCCTCGGCACCCGCCCAAATCAGAGATCAAAGGCAGGATTTGTAAAGCTAATGGCTGCTGTGCTGCAGCCAGGAACAGGGAATGAGGGAGAGATAGAAAAAAAAGAGGCTAAACTGACGGTGGAGTGACACACTTACATCGTAGAAGACCTTATCTTTGTGTTGTTAATGTGCAGCTTTAGCAACTTTGCTCCAGATAATGCCACGCTATTTAAAAACAGGTCAACAATGGTAGGCGGTGTCTCCGGGAACACCTTAACAAATGCCACGCTGAGGCGTTCGCACTTTAACTTTAAGATGCGTGCAGTTTTACTTTGGAGCCGAAGTGATGAGAAACACATCCACAGATGGTGAATATCTCTCGCTCATCACTGTGTGGGATTGTGGGATTGATGGTGTTGAAACAGACCTTTCTCTTTGTCTCACACATGGCGTATGTGCTGCTGCTATTCCCACAGTGCACCGAGAGGCCATTGAGATAAATGGCGTGAATACAAGAAAGAAGTGAAAAAAGCAAGACAAAAGGGAGGAATGGCGTCTTGACGTTTCCCAAAAGACAAAAAAAAAAGCAACCACTTTGATCCTTAGATGTATCCGGGCATCCTGCACATATACAGAATATTAATTCCAGTAAATGTTCAGTTGAACAGAGGTACATATTTTCTAGCATATTTCGTCGCTAAATCTAAAACTCTGCTGCAAGCAGTCGATGAAAACGCTTCTGTCTTGTTTCCACTCGGCTCAATTAGGAGCCATTTTTGTGGCGAGCGGCTGGCTGACAGTGATGACAGAGGGAAAGTAGATTTTGCATACATTAGCTGTGGAACCAGGCCAAAATGCTAGATTTCTCCTGATGACACTAACACTGCGACTTCATTATCATGACAATAAACAAGCAAAATGAGCAAAAATAAAAGTGTCAGAGCAGCAGAAATGTGGTGCTGGCTGCACAGTGCCTCTTCTGTGATGCCAATACCTTTTTCCCAATGTGTTAATCAGGGCAGCTCCAGACTGCAATGAGATCTGATTGTTTCCCTTTGTTTTAGATGGAGAACAGCACAATATGTCACGTGTCTAAGTGGAACAAAGATGGCCACTGATAGCGTCACCCACACCTCGGGCCTCCTCAGCCATCTCAGAGACCCCATTCGTCATAATGATGGGGCACGGAGGCCTCTTCAGATCCCCGTGAGAGTGAGGATGAGGGTGATGCAAAGGGATGAGGGCCAAAGCCAAAGCTCTTTGTCAGGTGACAAAAGCTTTCCACCACAACAATAGCTATCAGTCATCCCACAGCCTGTCGGATTATGTGGATCACCATGCGGCAGCGGTGGTATGTGTTGTGTAGGTGTCTTTTAAGAGGGTCTGGGCTGGGGAGGGGTGTTGCGGAAGGTATTGTTGGAAGAGATTGTTGGGATCTCCAACACAGAGTCCAGCAGTAAAACCGTCCAGCTTACATCACACGCCGGACCAAATGGTGACTTGCTGGACAACACATGACTGTGATCGGGTTATTTTCCCCCCTCAATTTTGCCTCATCCCAACCAAGGATGGTAAACTTAACTCAAAAGAGAGGATCCCATGAGACAATCTTTTGGTCTGAGGAGTATTAAGAGTGGATTCATCCCATCAACACTCATTTCAGGGCAGACCATAGTTCATGTTAAACATCTTGTGTGGTGACTAGTGATGGTCTCATGGAGCTTCATCAAACAGTGTCTTCATCTTCAGAGCCCAGTAGATGCCACTTTCTGCTCATAACTCTTTGGATTTGAACAACCATTTCAACCGTTGAAACCTCACACCTTTCCAAAAATAGAGCGCCACCTACTGAACTCAGAAATTGACGCTGTTTCGTGGAGCCTCATCAGTAGAGTCAAGAAGTAAAACCATGCATATTTATATTATTTTTAAACTTTCAAAACTACCACCATCATGTTCACTATGTTTTTTTGTTTTGTTTTACTATTGGTTTTTTTTATCTTTGCAGGTGGCGTGTTGGGCAGATAAAAATATCTCTTGAGATATCGGAAATCCTTATGTTCTTCCCCCACATTTGGTTCAAGTCAAGTCACAACATAAGGATATAACGTTCCCACTGTTCCACGGTGCAGACAGACAAGACATTCCTGCTGCTGAAGTGCACGGGCTCAGCAAATATACTGTTTCAGTTGTTTACTTCTGTGGGCACCACCGAAGGTAAGTGAGGCGCCAATCTCCTCGTGCGACTTTAATGAAGCTAACACTTAAAGGCAGCCGTCCAGCACTTCATCGAGCTCCCACAGATGGACAATTGTGTTCACATGCGTTTTAAAAGTCTGATCATACGTCAAATAGTTGCCAAATATTCTTTCCAATAAGTCAAATGATCGTGCTATGTTAAGCCATGTCACATGTGAAACAGCTGACAGAGGAAAATCAGATGAAAAACGCACAATATATTGCAGTAACTGTTATGGACTGACAACCTGTCCAGGCCTCTGCTGGTCATCCTGTGTAGCTGGGACAGGCTCCAGCTCTGATGACAGTGTTACCACGTTTTTTCAAAGTCAATTAGAGGAAATTGTTTTCTTTCTGTTTGGCCGTATCAAATGAAAAATGTCTTCTTCACAGGTCATCAACGTGGTGACAGATTTCCACGGCGGTCGCGGTGAGTAAGACAGGCATTGACAGTGACCTCCATTTCCCCTTTCACCGGGGTTAAAGTTCGCAATGAGCCCCATGCTAAAAGACCTGACTGGCGGGGCCTGGGAGGGGATGTTGGCTGCCGGTGTAAAAATCAATGCTTGACCGGTGGTGGGACTCCTTCTCAATCAGCCGGCGTGACAGCTGCTCCAGATGGCCACTGGGTGAGTTGGCTGTCAGGCCATCAGTATCATCATTACCCATAAGGCTCTTCGCAGTCGAAAGGTCAAGTTAGAGCCTCCGAAGATTTGTCACCGTGAAACGCTGGGGAGGCACCAAATATTTGTACCACTGTCACCGTGCGTGGCATTTATCTGTTTTATGTAAATGACATATTATCTTTCCCGGGGAAGACAAACACCAAAAACAGACAAGCGGTGAGGCAGAACC
Organism: Synchiropus splendidus; assembly: GCF_027744825.2. Taxonomy (NCBI): domain Eukaryota; kingdom Metazoa; phylum Chordata; class Actinopteri; order Syngnathiformes; family Callionymidae; genus Synchiropus; species Synchiropus splendidus. The sequence continues at coordinate 15,530,494 of NC_071345.1, read as the reverse complement.
AGATAATTCATCATGAGAAGTCAACATTGCACTTTAGATTTTTCGGGGCGGAATGGAGTAAACGTGGGCTTGGAGACAATAGAGAACACGCAGAGTTCGAGGTCTCGGAGTGTGACAGGTCTTCTAGGAACAATGATCAGAGGGTGTACTTAGATCCTGGAGGCGCTATGTGTCTTTGAACAGTAGGCGACCTTTGAACCCTGCAGTCATGCAGCCCTGATAGATCTAAGTTGAGTGGGTCAAAAGAAGGTCAGGGGTCACAGAGAGGACTCCAGTCTGACCCCAGCCGCTGTATCTCACTGATAACCTCGCAGTGGAATGAGGAAGGAAGGTAAAGGAAACGTGGTTCTCCAGTGTCATTGCTTTCATACAAAAGAGTTAACTGCACATCAATGTGAAAACTGAAGTGAAACAGACTTGATGTAACAGACGCTCATATATGTTCGGCTATCCTTCACCGCATCCTCTGATTAAACAGTGTGAGAGACGAACAGCATGTTTTGGTGCTTGCTGTCTGCTTCCTGCCCTCAGTGGTCAAAAACTGAGAGTGTGTGCGTGTAAATATTATGTGCTGTCATTCACACACACACACACTTGTATGGGAAAACAGCAGTCGTGTAGGAGGGGGACGCAGAGCCACACTGCTCTCCAAACAACAGATGCAGCCTCACACACACACTGGCAAATACACACGCACACACAGTCATAAACACAAGTGTAGAGTGTCCCATACATCCGCACATACAAGTGGTACACGACCTTGCCCTGACAGAGGAACCCACCTACGCCGCAATCTGTGTGGCACTAGCAGGTAAAATGATGGCGTTTGTTTGAACACATCTCGTGCAGGGACCATACCACGTAAGCAAAATTCTTCACTATCCATGAATGACATGGAGTAAATATTAAACATAAATTTAAATCGAAATAATTCAGAATACAGCTGTTTAAGTTATTTCACGACAGAAAAACACGTGAAAAAAGTACCATAAATAATGAATACTTTATAATAGCACAATTGAGTAAATATTATTTAGTTATTTTCAGAGGTTTCTCTCGTAGTTGTATTCATTATTTTATTCAACAAAACTTGCTAACTCAAGTTGACATGCCACAATAGCCGGGTCACAACGTCAATGACAGTCAATACAGCTGTTTATTTGATTTTTATTCAATTATTTTTGTACAGCATTAAGACATATGTATTATCTGACACTAGAATTTTAAAAAGTCAGATGATGCCGCGCCCATGAGAGTGAACATGACGGTAAACATGCTCCAGTGGGGATATACTCTTTGCTGAACAACATTTTTGTCCTTCCATTCTGAACTTCCATCAGTTCATGTCTTTCCCTCTCCGTCATCTCATCCAGTCTCTTTCATCATGGATCTTCTGGTTATGGCAGTGGATAATGTTGTGCACCTGGGATTCATGTCCTGACAAATGTTCCTTCTGAAAGACCCTTTATACTGGATTATCTGGATCTATTCATTATTTTGTCTGTATATAACTGATGGAAAATGAATCTCTAAGAGCCCCAGCCCGACTTAATACACACAGGAATCAAATTTAAAAAAAAATCCCTTGAGTGTTGTGAACACTCCCTTCGGTCCAAAGACTTAGTCCTGGTTTGAAAACTATTACATGTGACACAGAGACACACAAAATAGCGTGTGACTGCATTACCTGTGGGTGAAGCACAGTCTATAGAGGGGTGTGGGATGTGCGTGCAGGTGGACACAGTTTGTAACACACAATTTCAGGAGAGGATGTCATTTCAAGGAGGGAATAAGAGTCAACAAAAGGCAAAATAACTTGACTCCACAAGTGAATGTGCTGGCCTACGTCTACCTCAGGTAGAAGACAGGCGCGTGGACGTGGGCTGTTCCATTACCCTGCCGTGTTATTGAAATTCCCAAGTCCTCAAGCACTGTGCTGTACTTCTCATTAAGCAGCAGCACGTTCGCCGGCTTGTCTCTTTCCTCTTTAATAATAAAACAACGCTTCCCTCTTTTCTGCCGACTTAAAGGATTTCCTAATTTAATCAACATGGCCAGGAACAATAACAACAAAGGCATCAACATTGGAAACATGGCCTCCAGTGTCTGTTAGAGAGCTGCTTGGAAAGTTGTGCGTTTGTTGTGTCTGTGTGCGGGTAAGCGACTTTGACAGCGTTAGATTATCACACCAACTAAAGCTGGTTAAGCAGCTGAGTTTCTGCTCAGTTTGGAGGGTTTGAGATGAGCCAAAGTGACCATCACGTAACCCCGACTGGGGTGTTCAGGCTCGGTCATAGGCTGACCTCTCTCTGACCCCTGATATCAGTGCAACACTCAAGTCGCACACACACACACACATGCACCGCTTTGTACACACACACACAGCAATGTTTTAAAATGACTGACCTGAGGATCACCCACTCGTCGTCCAGCACGTCCAGCTGGCCTCTGGGTAACTCCTGACCTGTGGATCACCCCGCAGACATCCTCCTGATGCAGACGCAAGAGGTTAAGAGATGGGTTAAAGTCTGTATCCATTTTCTCTCAAGTGGGATTCACCAAGTCTAACACACTGCTGCACGGAATTACTGCAGCTGTTACTCAACAGGTTGATCTTAAAAGAAGTAGTGGTTTATTGTGATTCATAGGCTAATGGATACATATATATATATATATATATATATATATATATATATATATATATTTGTATTGTAAGAAAACTGGCACTCTTGTCTACAACACATTCATCGTCATGTGCGCAGCAAACTGTGCTGAAGTACTGCAAGACAGTGTTCATACTTTCCATTTGCACCTCAGCGATCATGGGCTATTTTTTAATACATTTTTTATACATGATACTGCAACTTTCAGATGAATAAATGCCTGTATCCTGTATGAAAACTCAGGTTGCAGGTACCTTGATGCACTGTTAAGTCTAGGCACTAGTGAGTCAAAATCACAGCCAGACTCACTTCCTCCTCCATCCCAACATGAGCATTCTCTCCGAGTGCCGAGTCTCCATTGTTGTCGCGCTGTTTTATAAAGCATGTCTTCACAATATTCTTGAGCATTCAGTGCCTCTGAAGTTATTCAAAAGAATGTTCTTGACAGTATCTGTTATGTTGGGTTGTCATAGTAAGCAAGGTTTGCCTGAGGAAAGCACTCTTGTGTTGATAAAACATTGATTTGAGTGACAACAGATGCAAAAATTTTCAGTTAATCCTGAGTTAACAACTGTTCAACTAGGCGACAATTATCTACTATAGAATTTCTGTGAATGAAATTGATAACTCATCCGGAACTGCAGTACGAAGTGGCAGCCGTGACTCTCTGAACTGCCGCCGGCTGCAGGCAGACGACAGTCTAACACGTGTGTCAGTCAGGTTAACACACAGATATATTGGGAAGCGTTTCAGGGCGGGCAAAGGTAGAAGTTAGTGCACGATATGCAATCGCATCATCATATTTGAAATGCAAAGGGCTTCTTTTGGTGAGAGACTAGTGGGAGTTGGGGGTGCACTGCAACGGCTTCTGGGAGTAGAAAACAAACAGCGCTGTCAAAACAAATGCTTTAATGCCTGCGGAGGCTGTCCTGCACTCTGCAGTTAGCAAGGCTGGTCCATACTAGTCTGCTTAATGGGCAAATATGGAGGAGTTTTCCTGGGTGTTTTTGAGTGCCTTGTAAGCGGAACTTTACATCAAAGACTCTTGAGTAATTGCTGATAAGGGGTTAATAAAACATTAATGCTTTTTGTAATGAACTACGACGCGGAGATGCAGCACCCCCCACTGCCACCACGGCTCCTCTCCTCACTCACCCCCAGCGATGTCTTGTCTTCGTCTCTTCTTGTCATCTTCAGTCGGTTCAGGCCATCTTGTGTGTGCTTTTCTCCCCATTTTGAGGTTGAAGTCAAATCATTAAAGTCTTGTACGGAGTGGCCTAGAAGGGAACAAACAGCCCCGGATTTGTTTATACTCCTCGAGTGGAGGACGGGGTGGCGGGTTTTTTAATTAAAGGGCTTTTGAATATTAATTTGGAAGGGTGATGGAGGCTCCAGCAAGGTCACGATAAAAAACAAGAGCTTCATCACACTGACTTCAACAAGAACTCAGCCTCAAGAAAACAAAACACTCATTAATTGTCTCACACAGGCGGGTGAGAAGGTTCAGATAAAAAGTAGCGTTGCATCATCAAAAGGGGATCTTTGCCATTTGCGTATACCTTTGAAAAGAAGGGGGAAAAAAAAAAGAGAAATGTTGGTCCGGAGAAGTTTTGCTATTTTTGGCTTCTAAATTTCAGTGGAGCATTGTTGTTGTTTTTTGACTGTCCATGAGAAATTAACACCTGCCTGCTTGTCTGAAAATGACCAAAAATAAATCATGCATGGACATGTTTTAAAAATGGTGAAGACAGCGGTGCAGCAAGAGAACTGTTGTTTAGACACAAGCGAGGAACTTTCCAGCAAACCCTGGAGGTTGAGTTGCAGTATGTTGTCAAGTGTGGGTGAGGCTCAGATTTTCAGGAGCACAATGACATGTACACGCAACTTAGTAGAGCATTCAGAAGCTCAAACTAGGGCTGGGACTTTAGCATCTCAGTTGCAATTCATGAATGAATGATTCAAGACGATTTTTCAGTGCATCACTTCCAGGCGCAGCACTTTATATGTTGTGATGTCATCTCCAAAACATCCATGATAAAGCAGACTACAGTAAATGAGATCCCGACAATGGAAAGTTTGTTGTTGTTGATCAGTAAAAAATGTTGTTCTACCATCACTAGTGCACTTCTACTCAGATGCTGAAGCATATGTGTACTTCAATTTAAAAAACATTATTATTGTTATTATTTATTTCCCGCCTCTAATTCAAACCAAGTGACACGAGGAAGTACAATGGCACTTGAACTATCTGTCACTGTTGTCACCTATTACAGCAGCAAAAAAAAGTTAACAAACAATATGAACAGAGTCAATGGAGAGATAAAAGTCATTTCCTGATCCAGCTTCAAATATGCCATAGATCGCATCATATATGATGTCAGTGAATTTGAAAGATACATTTAGACATTGCTGCTTCCTGACTGGCATGAAAAGTTCCATCAGGTTTTGTGAGAACTACAATGCTGGTCGCAGGCTCTCACTGGATAGTCGATCGAGTGGGAGCCAGCAGGAGGGACCAGCTCTACAGGGTCATGGTAAGTGTTTATCGATGGCAGCCCCATGTTTGCTAGCTTCTACTTTTGATAGTTTAGTACCAGAGTGCCTTAGCACCGAAGCAGTCGGCTTCTGCTGTGACGTCATACATGCTACATTTGATTTGTAGCCGAAATAGTTAGGTATTTTCACAAGCAAATAAAACCATAAATAACCACACGACATATTCAAAACTCCCATCATTATTTATCATTTAAATTGAGGTACAGCACGTGTGTGATGCAGGGCTGGAGGCAAGGTGGACTAGAAAATAACTTTCATCTCCCCATAGACTTCCATTCATTTTTTTTTTTTCCGATCTTAGGTCTCGTGGACTGGAGGGGGCAGAGACTCCCTATAGACCATCTAATTCACAGTTTGGGGGAGGCATTAAAAAACTCATGTTAGCATAGATAACAATCTTAATACACACAAAATGTACACCGCATAATAATCTATCATGGAGCACACGTTACAGTAGCAGTCACATACAGCCATAAGTAAGTTGGATTTTCGACAGACAAATCATTCAGAGTGTCACAAAATATATGGTAGAAAAAAAAATCCCTTCCTGACAGATGTGCTTACAGTTAACCTTTCAGAATCTTTTCCACAGTAACGTTCAACTCCTGGGTGAAGCTTGGAGTGCATGAGCCAAGTTAACTTGGCATGGATCATTTCAGGACTGTGAAAACAGTTGTGAGATGTCGTCAGTTCAGGAGGCTGTTTCCAGACCGAAAAAGTAGCATTAACGATTTCAGTCCCAATTTAAGGACAACAAATCCAATTACAGATTACAGATAAAAAAAAAAAAAAAAAAAACATTTTTATCCATTGAGACACCGTAAAGCTGACTGTGGTGGGGACTCCACTTCCTCTCCAGGGACTTGTAGATGGGCCTGATATGGATGTTTCCACACTATTACACTAAGTAACCCTCAGAAAACCTGAACATAAACCTAGAAAAAAGAAACTGGACGCTGCACTCGCGCGCGCACACACAGACACACACAGATAAAGAATCACACTTTCGATCTCCTGAGCACATATGACTATACAGAGTGAAGACGACGGTGGGAAAGTGTGGTTAATATTTAACAAACAGGAACAGAAATAGATGGCTTGTGTGTTCAGAGCTGAAAAAGGTTTCAGCCCGGAGTGGCCTCTGTGGCGCATGAAACATTTAACACACTCCAAACAGTAAATCAAAAGAGATAGAAAGATAAAGTTTACATTGAGATAGACTTGTAAGCTGGGCTCCGCTGGGATCAGACCAGAACTTTACAGGCTACTTCTGGATTCCAATTGATCTTAATAGCACGTTGAAACATTTAAGGGTTTCAGACACATTTAGATCATCATAAAAACTACAAGATTTACACCAGAAAGCTTATTGACACGTCCAACTACAGTATTTTGGGATTGTGCCGTTTTAAATCCAACAAACATCTGCTGCAAAAAGTTTGTTGTTTTTGCTTTTCTCTGCTGTTTCCAGCCTACACATGTGCTACCTGTGTTCGTGATAAATCTGTTCTCTCACGTAATCTATGTGATTCAAAATGTGATATATGTGAGCATGAACTTTGAATTATGACCCAAATGCCGGATCGTAAATCTCTCCCCCCCCAAACTCTCTCTGAGTATACACTCTCGCACTCTATGGTTTGGTCCACTCATAAATCTCTCCAAACTGGAGCGGAGGTACACACTTTCTTTCCAACACTCTCACCCAAAGTTGCGGGCTTCAGGTCAGACAAAACAACATTGGGAGGACAGGATTTTTACAGAGACCAAAAGAACATTCCGAGTCTTTCAGTCTTTGTCCACGTCTACTTCTTGAATGATCAGAAAGCATTTAGTCACATTTTTGGATTCCAAAGTGAGGAGTATAGAGTCTAGAGTGGGGAGCAGTGGCAAGTCGACTGTCCTACAGGCGTACAGGAAAAGAGGACGGACATGTTCTCTGCATGAGATACGAGCCCATGTTGTCTGTCCTGCTGCCGCACAGTGATTGAGATGGTGATGACAAACTCATTCTCACTCTTAACACCTCAAATACAGACTTTTGTCAAGTAGACACAGAAGACAGCAGACACATTTAGCTTTCCCTTCTGACAAACAACAGCTGAGACCGTAGGCAGCTCAGCACCTCATATGATCATGCACTTTACTTACACACTTTAGTCCCAAGACATCAACCAGCTACTATTTTTACATGGACTTTTGTGTCCAATGTTGACCCTGAAGTTGTCTTCCATGCAACGTTCCAAAAGGGAACTACAGTGGTACCTCAGTTTTCGAACATCCCAGAATTCGAACAAATTGGAGTTCGAACAAAAATTTGGGGATTTGTTTGCTTCTGATTTCGAACGAAAATCCAGAATTTGAACGCCCCCGGAAAAAGCCGGAAAAAACATGCGCGGACTGATCAGCTGACCCACGACGCACTTTGTTATTGTGTATAACGCAGCCTCTGTATGCAGACGTGTCCCGTTAGCTACATTTACTGACTGTTTTTCCTTCATATTGAGGTGTAAAAGCTTTCCTGTCTCCGCACTGGACCATGGTAGAGTGTCACAGGTGCTCGCTCTCCACACCTCCGAGGCTGGAGCGCACACTCCAGGGTTTGATGTCCTGTTGTGGGCTGGAGCTGGGACAGGGATGAGGCGAGTCTGGGACAGAGCGTGACTTGGTTTATGACTTTGTCACAGCCAAACTGCACAGAAGCGCACATTCAGAGCTGGACACGCACCGGGCACCTCTTCACTTCTGGAGAGACGTCACTCACTCGGCAACCCCTCCCACATGCAGCGGCCACACACATATAGGAACAGCGCACCTGCAGCAGACACTCTACATTCACTCCTACAAAAGACTATGTTAAGGCTTGGAACGCATTATTTCTTTTTCCATTCATTGTAATGGGAAAAATGGATTCAGATTTCGAACAAATCGCTTCTCGAACGGCCGTCTGGAACGGATTGTGGTCGACAACCAAGGTACCACTGTACTTCAGTGTGGTTTAGCCACATAAGGAACTATATAAAGCAGGTAACAAGAGAACTCACAGAGTACGACAACCTCGCATTTTGAAAGTCACCCTATGACATGAGAGGGCACACATTTGCATCCACTGAAACACCCGTGTATCACATAATGCTGACAACATTGGATACCAAAGTTCACTTCATTACGTAACGTCAGAAATGTGAGAAAAGAGAAAACGGAGGCGTAGAACTGCATGGACATTGGCAACAGGAGGCAGAAATTCGCCTGGTGAACACAACAGAAGTGATCCGGTTGATAGCGGCTGGTATCGTCACTCTTTGTGTTGAGCTTCAGTTTGTTTTGGCAGACCAATTGTCATAAAAAGAGCATATTTAGAATCAAAACTGGGTAATTATATCCAATTTTAGATGTACAATAAACATATTTGCCAATGCAAAATAAACCAAAGCCTAAGGAGATATTTCTAAACTATTATTACTGCCATTGGTTATTTTGCATTGCAGGTAAAAAAACAAAACAAAAACTACTGGATAATCTTCAAAATAATTTCCAAAAGATGTCACATTGCTTCCAGACTGACCACTGAAAAAGAGGCCGGTGGCAGGGTGGTGCTTTCCAGACGGTGTCTCTGTGTCTCATTATGTATCACAGCCAAAGTAAAATCACAGCATCAGCAGTAGCAAACGGCGTGGTGAGAGGACAAATGAGTCGTCTGCTGTTGTTACCCTTTATTGCCCATCTTTATCCCACCTCTGAAACAAAACACTTCATAGAGCATCATAATATAATCATGAATATTTAATGCATTTAATTTTCTTTCATTGAGGCTTCCACAAACACAAAAAAATACAGCAACAATTGAGTTGTGTTGCACTGATGACTAGCAATATTGCAATGACATAAGTCGTCCAACTTAGTTTGGTCCTTCAATATAAAAAATGCTTGACCTCAGGAGAACCTGTTCATTCTCTTAGTTCAGCCTCGATATACTGTATAGACGTGTGTCTGCTGGAGATGCTGGAGAGGCTTTAAGTCAGAATCAATACAGGGTCTCTAAAGACTTCCTTAATGACGACCAGCCAATCTTATCTGCCCACCGCCTGGAACCCCCTGCTGCTGCCTGGAGGCAAGAATTTGACCCAGAGTAGAGGAAGAGAAACTCATAATTTGAGGTAAATAACAACCCAAGACTGGATTTGAGGACGTATTCACCTCTTCTATCATTTATTTTTCAAGAGATACCACCTTAAAAGGCGAGCCCAAACACATAGGCAGCGTGAGAAACACACCGGCGCGCCAGTCGTCGCTCTCCGTCTCCACCTTTAAACGGATATTTCCAGTGTCTGAGAGGCATTTCATGAACTGGTGAACTCTAATATCGTTCATTATGACTGTCATTTCCACTTCTGTCCCGACCGGTGGCCCAGCAGCCGCGCCGCCGCGGCTGTGCGGCGTAATTAGCATGAGAGTGTAGCCGTGGGTTTGTCGGATGCGGCGCCGTCGCCTCCATTTCAGCTGACATTCATCGCTCATCAGTCCACTCACAAATGATGATGATCAACATACGGCGCATCATCGCCGCTAATGAGATGCGCTTTGCTGATGAAAGCCATTTGTCGAAATTCAGGCTTTAAAAAAAAAAAAAGAGAGAAGCAGAGGGAGAGAGTTGGAGGAAAGCAAGGGACCAGATCGGACAGAAAAAAAGCACATTCGGACAGCGCTCATCTCTCAGTCTAATGGAATTAACTAAGATCCATTAGACACCATCAATCTAGCAAGTGTCTCGCTCCTGTTTGGTGTGGTGTGGAGCCACTCGAAGAGTAGCGTGCGCACGAGTCATCCGTCTGACTGGGAAGGCTTGCACCAAGCCAAAAGCCACAGTCTAAACAAATACTCCAATGACACCCTGAGATGTGTCATTGTGGTTGTGTGTGGGTGTTACTGGTGCAGACCATGTGCTCATCATCTCCTGGAAGGATTGATATGAACATTCTGTCACTCACGGGCAGCACAGATGGCTAATTTCCGGAAAAGAGCAGATTTGAGCCAGGTTTTAAAGGAGAAAAAAAATAGCAATGGCACTTTTTCAAAGTGCATGTGTGTGTGTGTTTGGGAGAGCACCAGTGTGTGTATGAGAGAGAGAGAGAGAGAGAGCCTATAATGTAGCGTGGGTTCAGTCAGGCTTGACCACTGACAGATAAAAGCTTTGTGTTGTTGAGCTGCCAGCCCAACATGGCTGCCTGTCAGCGTGTGAGTGAGCTCTGTGTGTGTGTGTGTGTGTGTAGTGAAACCTCCAGTGTGATGGAGGCGCCCACAGCTGTGGAGCTCTTCCAAAGTGCTAACATTTAGACAAACAAACCCTGCTCCACATCCATCGGAGGGGAAAGAAAAAGAGAGAGAAAGAAATCCAGATAGCGTCACTTCAATAGCCATTTAACACTCGCGCTTCTCACCGCCGAACACGCCGGCCAAGGCTTTGTGGACGGATGAGGGAGTGGTCGTGACAGGATTATGGTGCTGTTTACCGTAAATAACCAGTTTAATGACCTCTGGCGGGCTCCGGGCTACAAACCAGAGGCTCGCAGAAGTCCAAATATGAGTCATCTGCTTGACTCGCCATTAGTCAAATTTAGCAACACTTTGGACTCGGGGATGACAAATACTTCAGAATTCATCATGTCAGAAGGGCTTCTTCTCCAGTCAAATATTGAAACTAGACAGTGTGATGTGTTGTTGCCACACGCTCAACAAAGTGTCCACTGAACGGCACAACATTTGGGCCAAACTGTCCAAGATGAGATGAGGAGATCCAGACATTAGAGTTAATAGGCAGAGAAGCAGCTAAAGGTTTCTGACAAGGAAGCACTAAAATGGACTCTCCCGTGCCAATAGAGCCTTTTCACCAAGAGAGCTTCAGAGAGGCTTGGCAGTGAACGGTGAGATCATCTTGTGAAGGTTAAGTGCTGTTGGGCTCTCACAACTGTTGGCCTGATGGAGCCACGGAAACCGGTTGTGATGAGTGTCTGGCTGAAGGTGCTTTCCATCTGCAATGCTTCATATACAGAGAGGGTGTGGTGCGACTCCATCACTGCCTCCATAAAGTCCTGTTTCCTTCCATTTAAGGGGCCGGTCTTCTCCACCCACTTGTTCAGCTTGATAGTCTGCAGCCCTCAAACCCCTTCCTGACCTGGCCCCCCTGGAGAACAGTCTTCTGGTGACTCCTTCGGCAGGGTCTACCTTGTTTGTGTCAGGCCAAGGATGATTTGACCAATGGGAAGCCATCGTTTTTGAGACCCGTAACTGAATCTTCAGGTCGTCATAACCTTGGTCACAGGTAGTGTAAGTAACAGGTCCCTTCTCCCAGGATGTAGTGGACACTTTGGTCCAGGTATATGGGCCGAGTCTCAATGACATTGCAGAACACCATTCATTGTGTCAACAATGTCGTATAGACTGGGGTTATTAGCATTCCTGCTTGAGTCATGGCTAAGGATTGCTATGAAGTTGAACACACCATAATTCGTCCATTTTTCTAGGCCTGTGGGAGTGTCACAAGTATCAATACCCATTTTGGTCCCCTTTAGGACCCCTACTGAGGCGTACCAAAAAACTCATCTGGGTCAAGTCGGTTGTTTTAGACCCTTTTGTTGGTGAAAAACCATGCCTCGCCCAAGCTTTTTCGGACCTCTCGCCAGGAATTTAGCACATTTGTTTGGTACCAGAAAGAGTGCTTACTTTGGTCGCATTCAAACAGATGGAAAATATTGGGATGAAGACAAAGAGCGAGGGAAAAGATTTACCATGTTGCTTGCATGTTCGATATTATAAGGCTCAAAATGTGCTGGCGGGCCAATTGCCACATGTGTTTACAACACTGTCACCAGCTCTCTACGCTGTTTGTTTGTCAAAGTTCTTTTGATAAACTTTGATCACGGTGCAAACGTGCTGCATTATTAACTGCCACTCTCGTTTCCCCGACCACTTCGGGAAAACAGCAGTTTGCAAGTGTTCTTGTTTCGTAAGTGGAAGCGTTGAATAGCCTTGGTTGCAGCCATAATATGTCCAAACATCACTTTCAATGGCACATGTTGTTGTGTGCACAACGTTTTCAGACTGGAGAGTTTGAATAAACCAGGGATGAATCAGTGTGTGTCGCTGTGTCACACAGAGCGCTCGCATTAGCTAAGCTAGCAGCAGAGAGCTAGAAGCTCATCCCTTTTCACTTATTGGAGATTTACTTTAGAGTTTTTTTCTTTTGTTTTTTTCTATTGAGTTCATGATGTGTTTTAATCCAATCGTGAATGAAGTCATGTTGTAGTAACTGAACACCCCGTGTTAGCTCATCGCTCTTCACTGACAGTAAAGGTATTTTGTGTTCATGGAACGTTTTCATCAGAAATCCCACCAAAGCATGTGTGGTGTTGCTTCATGAGTAGCATCGATCAAAGGCTGAGCCAACCATCTCTACTCATTCATTGTAGTTGACCTCATATGGATCAATTCCGTGATTTTCTCAGACATTTCAAGTTACCAAGTCTTTCGGATGAGGGCCAAGTTTGTCCCAGCGTGGTCCATTGACTTTTTCGTTTTCTTTTTTGCACTGATACACTCCTCTCTGGCAGCGCTGGATTCCACAGCAGCAAGGTTGCATCTTCACATTTGTACCGTCTGCGTGTTTGAGTTGGTGCGGCGAAGCAGGCGCCCGAACAGCCGCCTTTCAAACATATGAGCAGGTTTAAGTTGTGTGTGTGTGTGTGTGCATATGAGAGTGTGCATGTCGCAGTTCATGGAAGCATATGTGCGCGCTCATCTGTGCTAAGCGGATGAGGGATCCGACGCGCTACACTAAAACATCTACTTCCTTGTCCTTGCCCTTGTCATCGTGGCGCCGTCCGTTATCCCTCACCTGGCAGACAAAGACACTTCTGACTGGAGGGCTCATCAGTCGCCTTTGCAACTCTGCAGATTCACTCCATAAATCCTAATTATACCCCCACCACCACCACTCCCCCAACCCCTCTCCCTGTTGCTGCTGCACAAATAAATGGTCAGAAAGTGTAAAACATCTGCTGTGCGAATCATCTCAATGGCTACAGAGGTAAATCATCCTTGTCTGTTTCGATTACAAAGTCAGGAGAGTCAAGGGACATCAACGCTGCTGAATGTAAAGCACTGCCAGTGTCGAGCTACAGCATGTTTCTTCGTACTCCAGCCGCTGACCTTGTGAACTTTTGGCTCATAACTTTTGAGTCGGACGCCTTTGCTCAAGAGAACTCAAGCAGGAAAGGATTGCACTTTGGATTCGAGGCGATGAAACATTATTCAACTAAATATGTAGTATTGTCAAATGTAAGTCAAGAGCATGTTAAAATAAAAAAAAAAACATCCAATCCACTTATTTATTTCACATCCCAGAATATTAAATTATGGTAAGACTTAGCTCATCATTTGTCACTGAAAACTAAATTTAAAATGTATTTTTTGTAGAAGCAATAATCGTCAAAATCATAACACTGTTCACACGTAGCATAAGCAGTATTAGTTATTGATGGCTTTAATGACAGTTACTTTTCCTTTTTATTGTTGTTTTGTAAAGGAAGAACAAGTCGACATCTGATCAAAAAGCTACTTCAAAATGGCTGCTAACGGAAGACAGGTGTGTGGAAGGGGGCTGGCACACAATGGCAGTTACTGGGTCCTAAAGCCTGCCGAATATTTATTTATTTTTACTTTATTTAGCCTTGTTATTTTCATTAAGTTTTTGGCATAATGAAAGACTTTTTTTTTGCCATATTCCACATTTAATTTCCAGACTTTTGGTTTTTATTATACCCACTCAGTATTTGTTACGCAGTGATTTTTTTTTTTTTTTTAATTTGAATAAATTCATGCTTACATTTTAAAGAATAATTATTTTTTCCTATCCAGGTTGTAATGCTACTAAATATTTGTCACATAAATATTGGTACTCACATACACCAAAAAAAAAAAGATTGTTATTGTAGCCTCAAAACTATGAGTCACGTTCCACATCAACTTGAGACAACTTTATTTTGTAACAAACCTGTGCCCTTTCTGTGTGAAGGTCATATGTTCTGTGGGTTTACCCAGCACTCTGGTTTCCTCCCTCACAATCCTCATCAGATACGCCAGCGCTGCCACGTAGCTGTGCCATGTGACCCTGCATCTCTGCGGCAACTCGCAAGTGTAAACACTTGCATTCTGCTCAGCACAAGTGGAGGCAGATGTAATGCATCCGGATACCTATCAAAATAAAACTCGTAAAAACGTAAAATTTCGTAATTTAATTGAGCTGATTTTTTTCTCAATAAAAAAATACCCTCGCCCACTTTGTCATGCCACACTTTGTGGATACCATGATATTGCGAGCTTTACTATTTTAAAAAGATGTATACCTCGTGCAGTTAATAGCAGTAATATCATATTAAACCAGGGTTCGAGGTCAGCCCTGTTTGTATTGACAGCGCATCGTTGTTTACTGGGGTTAAAAAAAAAGGCAGATGGCCTTAACATATTTGATGTGTGGAGGAGGGAGTGGTGGGTGGCAGCAGGACCACACTTGCTTTAAGTATTTGTCTGTGTTTTCTGAGCGTGCGTCTGGTATTTTGTTTGCCCTCGTCCTTTCCTCCCTGTCTCTTCTCCCCTTCTCCCGCTCTCGACTCCTCGAAGCCTCCAGGATGCAGACAGGAGGTCAGGCCACGCCACTCCACTCTGCCTGCTGTGAGCGCCGGGTCACCAAGCCAGATAACACCACCAACTGTTCAATATTTGAAGGAATCAAGAATTCTGTTTGGTGGAATTCATGGTATTTGTTTGCTCTCTTTCTTAACTCCTGAGATGAATTTCACTGTGAAATGGCAGTCTGCCGCAGCACAGGTGTGTGTTTGATCCCACGGATGGATCGTAGACAAGACAACTTCCTGCTGACAAAATATCAAAAGTTCTTTGACTTGCATTTTATGGTTGCTTCTTAGTAAATCACTTTATATAACCCATCAGCTAAATACTGCAATAAAGGTGTGAATGACCGACAAGAAGTAACTTGAAAGCATATTTGAAGTCAAGACAAGGTCAGGAGCAGCTTGGACAACATTTAAGGGACCAGTAAAACGTCTTTAATACACAGAGATGTGAAATGTTCATGTGAATCCGGGAATTCAACTGGCCGCCTGAGAGTCACATTCAGTTGCCAACAGGTTGAAGGTCATGTAAGATGTTCTCATGAAGCACTTGAGTCGTAATACCTCCAATACTGCAGGGGGCGACAAACCAGCAGAAGATGACAGAGAGAAAATCTTGAACAGCCAGTTCAATTCACTGAAAGCACAGACAAACATAGTCGAGTGCTTTTCAAATGAAACCGGTTTTTGTTCATCTGTTCATCTCAACGTACCATTTACAACACCTGACCTATCATAACTCTTGTGATCTTATCCTCTCAGAGAATCCTTATGTCTGGGGTTTGTCAATAATCAGCTCTGAAAACGGCCGTAAATGTTTGACATATTCAGTATTTACGCCCAAAAGTCTTTGTGCGTGGAGAGAGTCGATGGCTCCCAACTTGAAGTGTGACGTGGAACGGAATAAACACATCATCCCGTCTGATATTAACATTTTTTCACTTACTTTACGATACCGATAAAAACAGATACCAATAAATTCATCTCATTTCTGGCCGCATTACATCTGCAGTCTTCTAACTACCTCTCCTCTTGGTGCGTTAGGAAGCACGAACAAATAAATCCGCTATCAAAACATAGTCACATGAGTAATAGACCATTTTAGTTAGTTAGCTACTTATAGTTGAACAGCCCTGATTTAAAAAATAAATAAAATACTCAACTTGAGAGGTGCTTATCATTGTCATAATGATTGCAGTGCCATGACAGAAGGTAAATGGTGGCCAACAGGGATCTTGACTCAAAATCTGGAGCGGTAAGATGACACACTCAATGTTTTAACTACATCATTTAAAAGCAATTAAAAGACAATTGTTAGAAAATGAGTCTCATACAAATGACCCGCATTGTCAATGCTACGGGAACAATAGCTGTTTGTTACTTCAACTGGCGCTGAGTGATGAAACCACACACAGTCAAGAAAACACATGTTGATGGGCGGAGAATATTCCAATAAAGATTTTATGGGCCTCCTCTGGTAAACACCTTGAAAACGCGTAGTAGTTTTCTTCTCCTGAATATCACTATACTTTTTTAAATTATGTACAGCACAAAAGTGATTTCCCTCCACCAGCTTATTTGGTTAAATTATTGTAGTCAAATTTCGTTTTATCATGACCTCAATGTGGACATATCGGTGAAAACCGCCGCAGGCACCGAGCTTATAGCTTATGCCTCTTGTGCATGCTGGTTCATGTGTTCACGCTTCCTTCCTGGCTGCTGCCAGCAAGCAAGAGCATCCCATGATGAAATAGAGAGCCACTGTTGTGGGACCGATGTGTGAAAATGTGCCTTTAAGAGAGGGGGTTGCGCTCACGAGCAGCCGAGCATTTCCTTCCACAATAAAAAAGGTGATTTATTTAGTGTTTTGGTGGAATGTCAGGCCAAGCCAATCACACCCTTTTACAGCATCTAATTTGATCTTAAAGTGCTTGGTTACAACCAGAAGCCAGAGCCAAGAATCGAACGCCAGCAAAGGCTTCTCAATAAAACAATGGTCGTCTTGTCAGCTTCTGCAGCCCAACGGTTATAAAATGTCTGTGATACACAACATTTGCATCTGCCATAGCTGCAAGTTAGCAGCGCATTCAACGTAATGATATTTTGCGTAGCCAACTCATCGTCACAACTCAGACAAATGCCCAAACATGCCGTGCCGATTCTAAATCCGCTGTCCGGGAAATGAAAGTGGTGCTTGTCCAGTGGGAAATGATGTTATTTCTTGCCATTTTGTCATGTTTTTTCAAACCCACTTGTAGCCTCAGGCAAGGGCGATATCCAGGTCTACTGGAATTAAACACTTGACCTGCAAAAAGAGTCAGGTTTTTCACACTGATACCACCACACTAGACAGGTACAGTAGAATTACCACGCACTTACCTTGGTTAGGATGACTGACGAAACTTTTTGCTAGCCACATGGTCTGCTCCTCATCTTTCACACCCTTACGTGGGAAAGGGCCGGCTACTCAGTTTGAATGTAGACGAGGCGTTTGCTCAAGGGAAACAGAGCGGGACGTCGTAGTGAACTTGCAGTGTCAAGAGACATTAGAAAATCAGCATCATCTTCAATCCATTTATAAAGTTGCTCTCTTCATCACTTGTTTTTGCTTGGGTTGCTCCGTCTAAGAAGCACAAACAATTGGTTTTTGACGTGAAAGGAAAAGCTAAGCTAAATTCTTTGGCCGTGCATGGAGGCTGCAGCCTTGCACCGTACGCTGTTTTACACACCATAGAAAAGTGAGTAACAGGATCACTGTGGGTCAGCAAGGTGACCCAAGAATGGACACAAAGGATCACAGGCACTGGACAGCTGAAGTAAACTTGCCACTGCAAAGCCAAAAGCTAAGATAACCTTGCTTTGGTTATCATTGCTCTGCTGGTTGTGACATCAGTAGCTCACTATACAAGTAACATCCAACTTACAACCTGCTCGACTAATGTCCACCCGTACTTTCAACCGCAGCCAGCAGATGCTTATTTTTTTAATACGTCTGGCACCGCAGCACGTAGCAGCCCGGCAACGCGTACGACAGTTACAGCAGCACAGTATCCCAGCATCTCACTCTCACACAGTGATTTGCCAATACAGTAGTATCTATAACCCTCGCGTCTGCTATTTTGAATGGCATTCGACTTACCACCCGTTGGTCGGAACCGATCCTGGTCGTAAGTCGGATGTTACTTGGAGTGGAGTTTGTTTTATGCAACGTAACTCCAATAGCCAGCTTCCACTCTCCATGTTTTCACAAATGACTCTATATCATGACAGAAAACAGCTCAAACACATTGTTGCCACCATCCAAAGAAGTGGGTTGCTGGACCAATCCCAACAATGGCCTCCGATGAGAGGATAAACGTTGCCACAACATGAAATTCAGTCACAGTCACACACCTGCCCAACATTAGGTCAGAAGGTGGCATCCGTCTGGAGACACCCTTTTGTTGCAAATCTCTTTGACACCTACAAAGGATGTCAGAGAGCAGTTGAAGGTTGTGCGTGGACCCGCTGTCCTGCTACCCTCAAGCTGCTCCCAATCGATTCCAACCTCAGAGTAGGTTTCAAATTCTTCTGGGATCGACAAAAGCGGGGGAAAAAAACAGATCATGGGCAGAGAGATCTAAACAGAACAAAGGCAGATCCCAAATTGTAGGTCACAAGCGAAAAGGATTTAGTTCGAGGTGATCAGTCCATACTGGGAGAGATGTCCAGAAAGCTGCAAGGCAGAACATGGGCGCTGACACAGGCAGGTTAGTGCAGGAAACCATTCAGGATGTGAGGAGCTGGAGGAGGGTGGATGTGAATACTGAAGTCAATGTTGAGGGGAGTTGAAACCCTGTCATAGGGTGGAGCCTAGGATCAGAGGGATTCGTGAAAATAAGTGTAGTCATCACTGGGAACTATGCGACCCTGTGCTAACTGTGCTAAAAGTTACTGCAACTAATGCTCTCAGCTATAACGCTAAGAAACAGGATAAAAACCTTGTCAGAAAAAAAAAAAAACACTTGCCATGTTACAGTTCAAAGTGCAAACATTTGAGATTTCGTTATAATAAAGAAAGGACAGAATATTGTTCGTCTTTTTGGAGAATGTTAGAGCTGTTGCCCGATATATTGAATATGTAGGTTTGGGGAAACACATTCCCATGACTTTTGCGTACCAGATGTTATTCAATGGCGCATGCTTAACCTTCCAGAGGATACCCAGACATTGAGGGCACCGTGTCTCACTTAAGAAAGATGGAGGTTGGGATAAGGGCTCAGCCTTGAAGTGGCGCTCCTTTTACAGTGTAAATCTGCTAGGGTCGGAAATCTATGGAGATTAAAATAATCAAACTTCACTTTGATTCAGTGAAGACTTTTATTGTGTTTTCATGAACACAACCAATGCTGTCATCTGGTACAGCAGAAAAAAAGCCTTCAGTAAGAGTCAGCAGTCACTGAAGTGGAAGCTGTACTGTATCCCGCTAATGATGACGGAGCGCCTGTCCAGCGCTGAAGTGAACATGGATATAATGTTCACAATAATCCCAGTGTGTCTGACAGCGCAAACACATGCAGGCCATAAAAATACACAGACCCCAGCGTGGGGTACCTACATACTTTAGCAGTGTGAGCATAAAACATCACGCAGTACTCGGCAGGGGCGTCCACCCAGCTGACATTATGGCCGGGCGTTTTATATCGGGCGGCTGAGAGATAAAGATTCCAGCATTCACATACAAGGTTAGTGAAGTGGCATGAAAATAGGAGCGGCTTCAGAAAGACTGCTGCCACCAGGAAGAACCCTCAATCCACTAAAGGGCTTTGCTTAAATGTGTCGTTTCCATGGCTAATGGAGTGAAGTCAAGGCTGATCATTTCCTTTCCTTTCAGTCTCAATACTGAAATAAACACTGTTGGATGAAGTGACAGTGTGATTTGTGTCTTTTGGGACTAATTAAACGCACGGTGTGATGCCAAAGATAAATAAATTGTGTAGCCTAAAAATACCAATTTAAACTTGGTTTACCTTCCTGCTGCATCCTGCTGACACCATCTGTGCTGAACTCATTGTAGTCCGGCTAGGTGCTCGGTCCAGCTTCTGCTTGGCCTGTAGATCTGGTCACCTATGGAATATCACCATGGTAAATGTGAGTGGTTGTATTTGTATTTACCATCAGATGGTAATGATGGAGTGAGCAGATCTCAACCTGCCAAAACCCTCAGCCCACAACAGGCCACCTTTACTTCCTTGGATGGAGTAGCAGCTTCCCGTTATTGGCAGGGGTGGAGCGATTTAGGAAAAAGTGTCTTCATTATTGATTTTATTTTTAGCTCTTGTAACTGAGAATAAGAAAACCTGGTGGTCATTCAGTACCTGTAGTTCTGCAGCATCACGGCGCAGTCTTAAAGAGCCTTGCAGGGTGGTGCCACACAGTTGATGGCACATCCTCTCTTGGACAGTCTGGACCTCGAAAAAAATGGTTGTATTCAATTGATAAGAGAGGACAGAACAAAAGAGGAGGGAGAAAACTTCAGAAGTAGAGGGAGACAAGGAAGAGCAGAGTAGTTGATATTGAATGCCGGGAGCATGATTGAAAAGATACAGAATCTAATTTATTGGGGATCCCACCAACTACAAAAGTGCTTTGGAATAAAGTGTTGTCATTGTCGTTGAATCTTCTGATGCGAGAGGAAGAAGCTGTTCCTGTGACGGGAGGTTCTGGTCTGATCTTTTTCCACGGTGTAGACAGGGAGAGAAATGGTGTGAGCATTATGTTGAGGCCATGAAGAGGGATCATCAGTTCGAAGCTCGATGTCGATGGAGCAGCCAGTGCTTACACCCACAAGATCTCGGAGCAGACTAGAAGAGGTCGAGTCATAGAGGCAGACGTCAGTGGCCTTTTAGGTGAAGGGAACAGAGGAGATGAGGAAGGGCTGGTATGGAGTCAGCTGAGGAGGATAGAGATGGTGGTGAGGGACGCATATTTTCAGAAGAGAGAGGAGTATGTGGGAATGTACAAGAGTGAAGGGAGGAGTGATTCCATCATGTGCAGAAGGGTGAATCTGAAAGACATAGTTGACTGTAATGTGGTGCCAAGGGACAGTGTTGCCAGGCAGCGTAAACCAGTGCCTATGGTCCTGTGTTGACTTCAGGAGAGTCTCCACCTCACCCAGTTTGAGTGGTTGTTTAACAGTCTCTTAGTTGGAAGCCAGAGTCAAACTACGTGCTAATCTCCAGGTTTCTAATAAAGGTATTTGAAGTGACAAACCTGAGGCTCAGTGGAATCCTTGTTCTAATCATCAGTTTATGGTTAGTTGTATTTTTGTCGGAGGATTTACTTCTCACTGTCAGACGCGCCGGCATCATCTTCAACTTCATGCCGCAGCTTTTCTCTCCACAGGTTTTCTGCCTGTCTCGCCGCCATGATGTCCTCTCCAGACACCAGCACACTTGAGGGCTTTAAGGTAATTGCACTCCGGGCTTCATCTTCACGCCGCTCTCTCACATGTGGAATCATTATCCCGGCCAACAATTACAGCCCGCGCTAGTAATTGATCAGAAACTGTCTTGAGGGAGGTTAAGAAGTATTAAATATCACCATTTTCTTCATTTACTGCATCTGTCAAAGAGAAAAAGAAAGGGAAAAGGAGGTGCTAAAGTGGGAGTCTTAAGCTCTTTCCATCTCTAAGCTCAAATAATGACCCCCAATTAAAGTTCTTCTCCGTTACTGTGCGCCGCTGTGAATCAGGTCTGTTGGCCCCGTGGCTACAGTTGTGTACACAGGGTCATGAGGATTTCTCATTTATCATCTTGGCAGGATTTGTGTGTTTGGGCAAAGCATCTGTGGGCAACGTGTGTGTTCGTGTATTTGTGTGTTTCCTTTATTTTTCCACTTTCACCGAATCACCAATTCTAATGAGTTGCCACTGGCAATTATTGCCCACTTTAGCACTGACCCTACGAGACGAGGGGGTCAGAGTGTGCTACTTTGTGTCTTTATATGCATCAAAACGGGGAGGGGAAATTATCAAAATTTGCAAATACAAATACAATTAGCTCATTGTGGTCCAAAAATGCTTGGTTTTCTTTTTGCTAAAGAAGCCGATGTTCGTATCACACACGGCTGCGAACAGTACGAGATGTTAAATCATGAATTTTGTCCATGGTAGACTCGCTTTAGTAAAAGACCGTAAGAGCGTTTAAATTGTTTTTTTCATGCTTAACATTCTGCTTAAGAAGACTGAACACTGGAAGTCAGTCAAGTTCTTTGTAGTTGTAAATCTTCATCGTCGACTACTTTGACAGAATATGTACTCAGTGATGATTATTTTGTTCTTGTTTTGCCCTGACTGAAAGACGAATGCTGAAGATAAAGAGCAGATGAATGTAAACTACAAGGTACAGTTTGATTGGTTTGGTCTCAAAAAAACAAAAACATCGGTTCTCGACCACAATCCATTCCAGACGGCCGTCCGAGAAGCGATTTGTTCAAAATCTGAATCGATTTTTCCCATTACAATGAATGGAAAAAGCAATAATGCGTTCCAAGCCTTAAAATAGGCTTTTGTAGGAGTGAATGTAGAGTGTCTGCTGCAGGTGCGCTGTTCCTCTATGTGTGTGGCCGCTGCATGTGGGAGGGGTTGCCGAGTGAGTGAGGTCTCTCCAGAAGTGAAGAGGTGCCCGGTGCGTGTCCAGCTCTGAATGTGCGCTTCTGTGCAGTTTGGCTGTGACAAGTCATAAACCAAGTAACGCTGTGTCCCAGACTTTTTTCGGGGGTGTTCTAGTTCTGGATTCTCATTCTCAAAATTTTTGTTCTGACTCCGATTTGTTCGAAGTCCGGGCTATTTGAAAATCGAGGTACCACTGTATGTTAAACATGCACAATGTTTACGATCAGAAATCTTTGTGTGTTGCGATTTGAACTGAATCAGAATTAACCCGAAAAACAAGGAAACAAGGAGGTTTTTTTTTTTTTGACCAGCCAGCATGTGTTACATGTA
Organism: Synchiropus splendidus; assembly: GCF_027744825.2. Taxonomy (NCBI): domain Eukaryota; kingdom Metazoa; phylum Chordata; class Actinopteri; order Syngnathiformes; family Callionymidae; genus Synchiropus; species Synchiropus splendidus. Next base: position 15,507,605 of record NC_071345.1, on the reverse strand, counting down.
GTCAGGTGTGCTACGTTTAGACCGGCTTAGTTAATCCTAATGTGTACTTTCTGCTGTCTTGTTCTTGGTCACTTCCTGTTTTATTATGGTGAGGTTTTGTCACGTCTTCCTGTGTGCGTCTACCCTTATTCCCGTCAATGATCTGGTGTCTTTGCTTTGTTCCCCTCATCTGTCCTTCTTTTTCTGTGTTCATTGTCCGTGTGCAAGTCTGTCCGAGTGTCACGTTGAGCCAAGTCAAGTCAAGTTTGGTATTCTTTGCCTTTTCTTGGAGTTATTGTGTATTGAAGTTGGACTTATCATCACATCAGCCCCATTTTGTGGTGTAAATCGTTTCTTCTGGAATGGAGCTCGGTTGAGCTCTTGCTACGTCTCTTGCTTTTTACCTCGTACGTCATCAAAAAACATGTTTGAAGTGATGTTTCTTCTTCATTGCATCCCAAGATATCAGGCTTGGAGGATGTTCTTCTCGATCTAGCAACACCAGATTCTTTTCTTTGCCCTTGTGTGACATCTCTGGTGATTCTGAAAATCACTTTTGTGCCCGCTTATGTCATTTTCATTTCGGGCTTGACCACTGAATGATCATAGTTTTTGAGGTCAGAAAACTGCCTCTCTTCTGAAATAGACGGCAACCAATTTGCATCACACAGTCCCTGCTAATATCATTGTTGACCCCCGTGATCTGGTGAGGGCTGGTGTTGCAGTGGTGTGTCTTCCAGAAAGCACTTTGGGAGACACATTGCCTTTCCACATCTGGCACATCCAACTTGAATCTGAGCATGACCACCTCAGTATTTGGAGTTTGAATGTCCAAACACATATCATAAACACATATCATAAACACACCGAACCTTCTGGATCTGAGGTCGGACAATTGGTTACATCCTCTTCTTCACCACCTTGGAATATTGCTCCCCTCGGAGGCTGAATAATGTATCTAAGATCTTTCAAGCTCAAAGGAGAAAAGTATGTTCACGCTCAAGAAGAAATGCCAAGGCTCCACGCGCGTCTCTTTCTCTTTTCCTTTATTCAACAAGCAGCTGCTCCTCATCCTTTACATCTCTCTCTGTTTGTGTTTTCTCTCACTAAAGATAGCTGACAACGACAGGCCGACAGGTTGAGGAGGAGGAGGAGGAGGGGGTGATGGGAGGAAGACAGGGGAGAAATAGAAGGATCGAGGGTAACAGCAGGGGACAGCAGGGCTAGCAGGGTGAGCGACGCTCGGTGCCTCTCAAATCAGGTCCATTTTTTCATTAGCTCATATCCTTGCCAGGCTTTACAGCTGGCTGATCAGCAATCAGTGGCCGTTTGTTTCAATCAGGCGGCACCTCCACTGTTACAGACAGGGCCAGATTACTGAGAGACAGGAGAAGGGAGAGTGAAGCGGGGCGGGGGAGACAGGCGCGGCAGTGGGGCGAGCATATCTCTGCCTCGCCATCAATGAAATGAAAGAGGTGCGGAAGGGCCACGTCCATACAGACTGTTGGACATAGACAGCCACCAGTTCACGCCGAAATAACAGCGTTGTGTCATGCGACATGAAGGTTTAGAAAAACATTCTCCCACTCTTTGTTCTCTGAGTCGCCTTGAAATACATTTAAACAAAGAGTCCTAAACAGTTTGTTATCTGGTGTTTTTCACACCGTCCGTTTGATCAGTGTTTAAAAAAAAAAAAAAAAATACAAGATTCGCGGTGAACAACAAGGGAGGAGGGAATGAAGAGAAATGATCTCACTCATTCCTCTTGCAGTCACGGAACCTCTCAGCCGTCCAACGCTGAACGAAGGGGGTGAAAAAAAAAAAAAAAAAGATGAGAATGAGCGATGATTTAAAGGGGAAAGCCAGGAGCATGCCAAGGGAGGCCTTGTGCCTACTGAGCGTGCCCAACGAGTGGCGGAGAGTGAGGTGTGTTGGGTGTATAAGCAAAGTATTTATCCTGCCAGAGACCCTGAGAGATTAGCCTCGGCAATGGTGATTTATACTGACACACCACCATCCTTTACTTTCTGCTACAGACACCCCTCCTCTGGCTCCCTCTCTCCCTTCACTCCCCATACAGTCTGTCTGTCAGTGGGCCCTGATGCCCAGTTAGCCTGCAGCTATGATATTTGATTATAGTAACTACTGACTCTGTCACCTCCATTTCTTTTCTGTTCAGATACATTATATATAAGCCGCCTGTGACTTGGATGTATGGCGGAGAGGCCCGAAAAGAATATGGAGATGGATTAAAACCAGTCTGATGAATAGGAGGGCCCCGGCGTCTGGCGCTGTGGACGCCGGCGTATTTAGCTTCCTGACAGGCTGCTTGTCAGTCTGTACAAACAGGGCAGTGGGAAATTCATCATGCTAAACAGATTTATTAGACCTTATTAAATTGTAGTCATATTGATCTGAATGCACAGTCCATCAGGGTAAAATGTTGAGATGGATTGATGTGTGACTCAATTTATAACGCTTTGGAGGGAACTGATTTCTGGTTGGAAGTGCCAAATCCCCATCAAATAGAACGTTTTGCAGCAATTCCTTTAGGCAAACTTGACTAAGTCGGTCACAGAAGGGGCCAGAATTTTAAACACAATCGACGTCTCGCGTTGAACAAAATTTATATTTACCAAACAGTCTGCTACTGGGGACCTTGTGCCAGCAAATATGAGTTTGTTTGAAGGTTTCATTTCACCTGGGTTCATCCTCCACAAAGGACAGAGTTGCCAAAGCACAAGCATCCACCTGCTTTCCATCAAATTCCATTCTTTCCCCAAAATAATTTTATCTATTGGGGATTTTCCTTGTAATTGCTGCCATTGGAATTTTTATTTCCTGGGATCTCCATCAGTCACAACAGGATCAACGTCACTGTCATCCCACTGACTTGAATTTTCACCCAACAATGTTGCCGGTCGTTTTATATGTCTGGCCAATTTGGCCCCGGGCCTCGAGTTCGCCACATTTCCTTCACGTGGAATTGAGATCACAAGCTAAAATCACAAGTTCATTTTAACTAAATACTGTGTATTCATGGACTGGATTGGATTCTCACGCTCAAAGCATCAAACAGTGATCATTTTCAAGCAAACATTTTATACACAAGCCTTCCACATTGCATGATGATTGAATTGTTTCAATGGCATGAAATCTTTCTCCTCCCACGTGACGTTCTGATACGAGGAATTTGGACGTGTGACGATCAGGAGCTCTCATCACTACTTCCATTCAGATGTCACTTGGTATATACGGCTTTGACCTAACCCTTAAACCGTGACCTCCGTCTTTCATTTACGTTGCCTACAGATTCAAGATATCTTGCGAAACATACTTTTGACATGAAAGCCTTTTGCGTATTTGCATATAGCACAGAAAGTTTAACATCACTATAAGACGCAGCGGTCCACTAGCAAACATACTGAACAAAACTATAAACACAACCTGTAATATTGTGCTCCTTTTGATTCTGGTAAGATTATTATTTACAAGGCAGACTTCATAGGTTTGGTTTTATCTTTGTTCCCCGTGATCGCAATGTGCCATTATTTTGAGTGAAAATGAGGGTCAGCCATGAGTCTTCCTGACATGCTCAGCAAGCTGCGTGATCATGTTGAGACCACTCCATAGATTTGAGGTATTAAAAGCCAAAGCAAAAACATGATTCTGTGTTGGCAGTTGTGAGGGCACGTGCCAGTGGCGTGTTGGATCCCGGAACATCAACAGGTGTCCAGTATTTGACGTTTTCACATTTACACAACGGTTTCAGTGAGTTGGGAAGCACAGCTAAATGGCCTCACTTATATCGACAGGTTACCACCAGGGTCCATATCCAGATCTGGCACACCTGCACAGCCGCCTGCAACCTGCAACACACGCCACCGATGAAGTTGTTGGTAAGCCCAACAGGCGAATTCCCGAACCGACAGTCATAAACTGATTGGATTCTGATCAGTGTGAAAACTGGGGTTGGTCCCAGTCGCCATATTACACTTTTTTTGTTATTTCTGTGCCATAACAAGAATGTATAAAAACCTTCGCACATATTGCGTCCATAATTTTGTTGAGTTTAGTTGCTGTTTGACACCTTCGAAGTGAGAGAATGTGTTGACCTGAAACCACAACTGATGCTAATCGAAATAAATAGCAGAGATGTATGAACGAGCTGTACCTCCATAAACAAACCTAATATGTATTGCAGACATCCAACCAACTCAATAAAATAACTTCCATGATTCAACACACAAAGACGAAGTTAAACCAGTTTAAAACATGATAGAAACTGTCAGATTCTGTGATTAAAGTCCACTTACAACTTAATCTCTCGACAAACAAACAAAGCAGCAATGGTGGAAACATAAACACCTCTTTGGCGAGGCGATGAAAATAGCATCAAAAAGCAGACTTGTGATGTCATAAATATGAAAAAGCGTGACGTATCAGTCGTCAATGTGACTGGGTCCTCATGCAACCCAGGCGTCAGCAGACACTTAAATATTTAGCAACATTCATCCACTACATTTAAAATGTGACATTAATCATGTCAGACTTCAGGTTACAAATGGCCACTATTAATATCACTACTCACTTGTGCAATAAATATATAATCACATCCATCACACCTCAGAGATGGGGCCACTGACTGCATGCGAGCAAATGTCTGACTCCAAGTGCCACGCGAGTGTTTCGGAGCGTTGTGGAGTGTTATTAACAATCTATTACTCTGCTATTGAGGAGAACAGCCGGCGGTATGTGACTGATCAAGTGAGGGTTTAGTACTGTCTGTCGCGCACACACACACACACACACGCACACAAAGCTGCTGTAATGGTGCGGCTCAGACAAATACAGTGTGACAGCTAAAAGCAGCAGACAAGTTGGGACATTATGCTAATTATGAGTTGTCATTACATCTTAAAGAGAATGGCTGGTGCGAGCGCAGGGACGTCAGCCTATCAACACAAGCTCATTCTACTAGACGCCTCCCCGTGAGCCCCTCCCACCCCCTTCCCTCTTTAACATCTCACCCCTGACACCGGCACCCTAAAGCCCTGTATTTGTCAGGTCTGACCCATTTAGCCAAACACAGCAGTGTGTTAGCGCATCAGCTTCAAAGTCTCCTCTCAACAACACAGACACATTGTTGACATCCTCAAAAGCTTTCTGTAATTATTGCAGTATTACTCCTCATGCGAGGTCAAATTATATCGTAAACAAATGAACTTGGAAATTGGCTCAATTTCGGCCTCATACTCGTAGATTCATACCGAAGCTTCTCCCGATTTATACATGAAACCATTTATACAATATAAATTCAATCCATTTTAAATATGAAGGACCAAATATTATTGCTAAAATCTGCAGTCAGTTTGTTTCAGGCTTCAGACCACAGTCAATCCACAGCTAAAGGTGAGAGCAATTTCCTACCCACCTTTCCACCTTTTAAGTTCAATGCAGAAACCCATTCTCACTGCTATGGCATCACATATTCACTCGTGTTAAGTTTAGAGAGTTTAATCCCTTCCTGCAGTAGTTCATGACGGCGTAGACAGTGCATCAATGGACTGTCCAACATACCGCAAAAGCAAGTGTTGTGGATATAATTTGCTCTGCGCTTGACATTCTTTTGTCCGTTGGTATATATATATATATATATATATACAGTAGTACCACATGTGATCATGAGCTTCACTCACAGTGTGAACTTTAAGCTACTGATCATCAACCACTGTGTGTCCTCAACCCAACCCCAACCTTTGTTTCTTCAGGAATGGCCTGAAATGGGGAAACATCTGAGCTTGACGTCATAAGGCCTGTTTATGCTCCAGTTACATACGAAATTGTATCCATTTCAATCGTGAAACATGCGGAAATACGGAGGAAATGAACGCAGACCACCGACAGAAGGCACCGTCTGTATCCAGGTCCGTACGTAACGTTGCACAAGAATGGGCCTTAATGCGTCAACATGCAACGTGGGAGGGACACTTCTGCATCAACACTGGATGCAAAAGTCAATGTGTGACGCCATACAAGTGAGAATGTGCTGCAGCCTCGGACTCAAAGACATGACTTGAAGCACACATTTCAGAACAGTCCCCGTTATATTTTTTCAACACTGTACAATTTGCACAAGAATGTGAGATCGATTTCCATTATTGGATCATAATTATAACATAAAGTATCTCACTTCAAATGCATAGATTGTACTCCATCACTAACATGATAACCAGCGCCATCAAACAAGAATCACTTTCATGGAATTCCCTTCCTTCAGCATCAACTTTTAGTTCATGGAAGTCGACTTGTGTCATCTACCTGCAACCTACACCCAGCTTTGATATTCCAAGAGTTTGGTATCAACATGCTACGTTTTTTTTAGCACCCAGGTCTTGAGTTTGACCTGAGCACAAGGGAAGAAAAAGAATGTAGCTGAGCACAGGACGTTTGTCCTGTGGGCAAATCTAGCTGGGAGGTGAGGCCTTTCTTTTTTTCTTTCAATATCCCTCCACGCTTAATTCGGGAATGTTTGTTCATCAGCCATACACAAGGCTCGCAGTCTGTGTTTATGTGTGTTCCAATTTTTTTTCTACAGTTGACAGAATCTATTTATATTTATTATGTCACCTCTAAAATGAGCTCAGCATTGCAAGTGAATAAGAATCCTGGCTTCCATTCCTCTGGATATTGGCTCAATTAAGCCGACGTGGCATGTCGCCTAATTTTACGAGCTGGTGAACAAGAATCAAACACTTGCTATCAGTTTTTTTAAAGCGCAGTATCAGAAATATACATTTATAAATGCATGAAGAAAATTGGCAGGACATTTTGACATGTTTTTTTTGTTTGTTTTTAATAGCCAAAACTCATGCCATGTCTGGTGTATTTTACACTGGAAACAAAATAAATGCCAGGGTCCATTTTAACCAGTGAAATGCTTGTCCAGAGTTACACTCCAACTTTCATGAGCGTCTTTATTCGTAGTTGGACAGTGCAGCTTCTGTCTGTCAGACGTCAGCATCGAGGAAGATCTCAGTTTGCTTGTACGGAATTGCATGTGCTATCGAGACTGCGCTGTAATCTTTAACAGGACAGTGTTGGCGACACACACTTACAGTATTTAAATTACAGTAGATGCTTCCTGGTTCGCAGCGAGATGAAGTTAGGGAGAATTTAAGGAGAAATTCAGGGAGCAACCCAGTGCAATTTATTGTTTAACAGAAGTTCAGACTGATATAACAGTATAACGCTACAGGACTCAGAACAGCTGCCTCAACAGTCGGGATGGGCTTTATGGCTCTTCGATGATAGCTGGATCTTGAGGAGCCAAAAGGGCCATTCAAGAAAAAAAAACAAATGTGTGAAAGAGTGGACATAGTTTGTTCTACCACTGTTGAGCCAATACACCCTCACCCTCATTGCGCTATACAGTATATTGAGGTTGGAAAAGTTGCCTTCATGTCCTACAGTATACTGACTTCAGCGTTGCATGTTGACGCATTGGCATTGCGTACATAGTTTGGGGTCAGCCATCGGATGGCGCTCCATTCATTCTATGCTTAATAACGTCGAAAATTCCTATAACAATCCCATCAAACGGCTGTGTGTTTTTAGAGTGATTCAGTGAGGAGAGCTTCAGCACGTCTCCCGGCGATGCTCTCATGTGATCCCCCACTCCGCCATGTGCGATCCATGCCTATATATGGAACTAAACCTTCTTTTTCTCACGCAATGCGCATGCTCCATACGGCCAACGCACGATCCTACAGAACGAAAAACATTCTGTTAGTCCATTGAAACACCTATGCGTAACATTCATGCCTTTTTCGTCAGAATAGGACGCAAAAGTTTCAGATTCAATTTTGTCAGAGGGTCGTTCAAGAAAGCAACGTCATTGTCTTGACTTGACATTCATTCTGTGAAGAACTGACAGTATGTTTCAGTCCAAGTATGTTTTATTTATATCACGTATTGTATGAAAATAAAGAGGTAGTTCCGTATTGACCCTGGCATGAACTTCCATTTAAAAACCAGCCACAGGTAGAGTTTTTTTTATGGAAACAATGGGCCATGGCCAGATGGAATACGGAGCTAGTACTCGCTCATAAATACTTAGAATACATAGAATACTGACTTAACGTAATTGACCAATTCTGACTCAGCACACTGACCATTCTTGATCATAGCACAGGGCGAGATATTTGCGTGGCTTGAGGTTCAAAAGAGCGTCACAACTTTATTTGACTGGACTTCACAAGAAACAACCAAAGTTGACAGTCTTTCTAGGAAAAGAAGCTACATTTTAAAAATTGACAAGGACGAGTTGGTTTAAGTCTGATAAGGATTGAAATAAACTTCTTCCGTTCAGTGCACCTCTGTCAGAGACGACCCTCATGTGGATGCACTGTGTTGAAGTAATAAAGACATCTATTGAGGAACTTCTTCTAGACAAGGACGTCTCCTTCTCACTAGAATGGCGGCACCACTGTGTCCACCACGAGGCAAACATTTTGCAGAATGTGCTACCATTTGCACCGGCAAAAGCTTGGTAAAGCAGATGGCTAGTGGTGAATTCAATAAGACGCAAACCGTTGTGTGACATCTTGATGTGTGTGTGTGAGCTTCATATATTTCCAGATGCCTTTTTCACCACATCAGATACTTGTGTATTTGCTGACACACGCCATCATTGTATTTGTGCAGTACTTTCTTGTTCAACGTTACTGTAGCGAGAATGAAAATGACGGCGAGTGTTTTAACTCCCGACGTCACGCTGCGACTCTGAGTGTATTTGAATGACGATCGGAATGAAATTGTTATTACCGTCACAAAAGCAAATGAGTCAATAATATGATATTACTATGTAGAATATTCGCCAACAATCACAACAGGAAAATGGGTAATCAGCATACGCGCACACGCTCTGCATATTCACTCACATTCATCTCACACTAATCTAACAACGGGGATCCCTCACAGCCGTGGCCCCTAATAGCAGGAGCTGTCAATATGGACGAGGTTAGTGAACCCAGGCCCATAACAAGCCGGACCCCCACCACCAAACATTACACATGATATTCACCCTGCCTCCTCACTTGATACCTCATCTGGCCTCGTTCACATGTACGAGCAAAATGCTTGTTTTCATGTGATTTAGCAACCTTAATACAGCAGGGAATTTTACAAAATGAATCTATAATAATACATATTTAAGATATCTCATATTATATTACATACAGGATTTGAAAGACACATTAGAAGACAAACCTCTATGTGACAATAAAAGATACGTTTCTCAGCCACATCAGGCTTTGCTCGCTTTAATGTTGCCTTTTATCTTCTCATCTGTTTCTAACTTTTTATGACCTCTTTAAAGTGTTTAGTGCCATGTGAAGAAGTCAGTAGAGGAATGTGCTCTGGTGCTGGGTCGACTTAATAAAAGGAAAAAAGAAAATAATGATGGAGTGCTACAACCTGTTACAACAGGTGCCAATACTGTAAGATAGAGAGTAGTGTTTTAAAGCTGCGTTGCAGTCCAGACTGTGTCAAGACCAGAGCACACAGTGAGGAGGCTGAAACCAAACTGAATGGAGTACAAACTCATGTTCCAATGAAAGCATTTTCAGGTTTGATTTATTTTGAAAAAACAACTACCGTTTCTTTTGCAGTTTTGCGTGTCTTTATGACTAGAACACAACATCATTCTGGACTCTATATTCAGTTTGGTCTTGGCCTCTGGATCCTCTGGTCTCGACACTGTCTTGCCTGCAACATTATTTCAGTGGTGACCACGGAAGCCAGGTGTCTACATTCCACTGTACTGCAGGTTGTGGAGGGATGAATGAGGCCAACTCATTACCTCCTCCGCAGTTGGTGGTGCTTCATAACGGCTGTGGCCTGATACCACACGCTGATGGTTCACTCAGCTATGCAGATATAAAGCCCAAAGTCAGCTTGTTCATCCTATGAATATTTAGATCTGCATGGATCTGGTCACGCTCTAGCTCATGGCAAACGCATTAGATCCACTCTAAGTAAACTGTTTGTTCGATAGAATCAGAACACAACAGGCGCGTGCAACATCACGTGCAGGACATTAACTGGTGAAAGTGGGATGTGCTGTCACGCTACAGGGAGCCACATAAATACCCATGTATTGAAAGCTTATGAGGCTTCATGGAACACTCTCCTGGTGCTCAGAGGGTGGTGATCTACTTTAAAAATGATGTGAGGTTATGATAGAAATGTTCAAGTCCAAACATTTTAGAGCAGAGAGTGGCATCTGGAATTGAGGTTTCATGAAGCCTCATAAGCCTACGACTACCACGTCCATTGCACGGTTGTCCAAAATACTGGGACGACCCAGTGATGCCATACAAAGTGATCAGGTTAACCTACTGATCCCAGAATTTTGACGTAGTTTATCATGCCATTCACATACTTTAGACCAGGAGCGTCAAACTCAATCACACATTATGAATCTATATTTAACAGTCAGAGCATTGTACCTGGTAGCAGGAAAAAGTAACTCAATTCCAAAGTAATTGAACTTACTCTGCTGATGGCTAAATTTTAGCAGGTGGCTGCTGTGGTTAGCATCAAAACACATGACTTATCGTCCATCCCTACTGACTCACACGTGCTGGACAAGCAGTCATCTGCTTTTCCCATCTTTTATCCAAGTCCCCTTTGCCTGCTTTCATTGACAGGAATGTTCCAGTTTAATTCCTGACATTTACAATCTCTACCTGCAAACCTTTCAAGGGCAAAGGTTTAACTCCAGTCGTGGTGCTTTGTCGACATGCTTTGTAGGTGATCTTGATTTTTGTGCACTTTAATCAGGTTTTAGAATTGAATTCTACCCGTTTTTTGTTTTCTTTGGCGGGCCAGAATTGGCCCCCATGCCTTGAGTTTGACACTTGTGCTTAAGACACTTGAGTGGTCCAGTTGTTGCTGTACAAAGAGACGAGTGCAGGGACTCATGAGGGAGAGCAAAGAGAGGAGGTTTGAAGTTGTTACAGAGTGTCACCCTTTTGGCCCGGGTGAGCAGCCACGTGGTCTCTCTTTGAAAGGGGTCATGCAGACTGGGGCGATCCCCGATGTTGTCTTCACATCAGCCTGCTTTAATTGAATTGTATCCTTTATCCTCCGCAGTCGTACACGCCGCAACGTGGTAAATAATTAGCTCCGTCTTTTCCGTGACACAAGTCATATGTTGCTGTTATCGTCCCGCCATAAACTCTCAATCTTATCGGAATCTATTGAGAAAGTGCATGTTGGTATTTCCTGACAGCCAATAATGGAGATGAAGTTCAAGCAAATAAAAACGAGGAGTAAATAGAAGAGGAATCATGAAGCTGATAATAGGATTATTGTTTGTTGTTTGTTTGTTACGGGTGGCGGATTAAAAAGAAAACTGGGGTTAAACGCAGGCAAGATTAGCGCAGGCTGCGCAGTTATCGCCCTGCCATTTCGTAAAATTAGAGAAGGCAACAGAGTGAGAGCTCATTTGCATGAGGAGATAACGCTGGCATTGTTGTACGAGTGTTGCCGCTAATTAGAGGTTGTGCGACTACTGTTATGATGAATTAAACCCTTCATCATTAACACTGAGAAAAGTCTGAAACGATCGGACGGAGGGGGGGAAGAGCTCAAGTATTTACACGGCGTCAAGTTGAGTGACAGCCCCGCCCCCAAAAGAGCATCAGGGGAGGCGCCGCCTTCTCTTTCCAGTGTTATCAAAGTCAGTAAAAGCCCAGATTGAAATTTTATGGGGTTTAATAAGACTTGGGAGGGGGGCGGGGGGTGGGGTGGGGGTGACCTGCTTCTGTGCAGTGGTTTGTGTGCGTGTGTGTGTTTGCGTTATCTAAAGTGGATAATTAAATAGCAGAGTGGAATTGTCATTTGGTTTTAATTATGTGCCATAAATGAAGAGAGCAGCCGGCTGCCTGCGCTCCGTACTCCTTCAAAAATATCAGTGAATAAAGCCTAATGTACGCTTGTGAGTTATGCAATCTGAGGAGAGTATATGGAGGTGGGGTGGAGGGGGGGTTAGAAAGGGAGAGGGTGCTAATTAAAGTCAGCTCTCTGTCAGTTCTGCTGGATAAACACTTCAAGAAGCTTCGCAGATAGACGAGAGATGCCTCTGTGTCAGGGAAACCTCTCTTACGTGCAAAAGCAAAAGGGTGACAGTCCCATGGGAGGAAGCGTCTGATAAGGACCTTGTCTGGAGTTCTAAAAGGAAGAACAGGCCTCATTAAGGACCACGTTCCTATAGATACGCCCTTTGTCTTGAAATGGAGCCCAGAAAATTACAATTTCACTCGGTAGCTATAGTCGGATTTGCGCCAGAACCATCAATAACGTGCAAGAATATGCACATTAATGGCAATACAGTGTGAAATTAAGTATTATCTCTTGTGGATTTTCAATGTGTTGTGGATCTTAAACCTTGTATCACTGAGAGCTGGCATGACTCCCAAACAATATTCAACAAAAAAATGTTTGTTTTTTTTGCTTTATTCACATTTATAGACATTTAAGAACCAAGAACAAAACTTTAATTCATATGGGGAAGTTTCACTTGTATTAGTTGCAGACAGTAAAAGGTGACATCACAGCTGAAATATGATAAATGAGACCGCACGGGTGGATGGAAAACATCAGTATAAAAACCACCAAAAAATAGTTATGCATGCAGATGTTTATGACTTTGAACGTCACTGAACATTTGTGTATTGAGTCAAGTCATTCAGCCACCTTAAATTCTGGTATCAAATATGGAAATTGCAATTTAATGCAATGGAATAAAAATGCTATTAAAAATTGTGTTTTTGCAGGGTGTCCGAAAAATGTATTGGACACTTTAGATAATTGTAACCCATGTGTTTATTATCATTTGTTTCATTTTCATCATTTTAAACCATTTAGAAACATTCCATTGTTTTGTCACCGCCTCGTCTCAAACTGACCACACTGTAATTCCTGGTGAATGAACATTATGGTCGGCCATCACGTGGATTCTCAGGTCCCCAGTAGGTGCAACTGTGGCGCTGAATCAATCCATTTAATTTGAATGTGGCCTCCTCACTCCACTCAATCTTTGTGGAAAAGTGCGCATTTTTGTTTCTTCATTCCAAGTACCACTCACAATACTGTAGTCTTCGGTCTGGATTTTGGATGAATGCGGAATGTTTCCCGTACTCTCTTTGTGGGGCTTGTCGAAGTATGCAGTCTTGTGGTACTCTTCTTGTGGACAGTTCCGTCCACTTCAAACTTAACTGGAGTGATGGTCACTCGTGCCCGTGGGTCTTTTTACTCAATTGTCTTCAATCCTGTTTTCATTCTTCCGTAGCATTTTACAGTACATTTTCTTTCTTCAAAGTTTGGTTTGGTTTGGATGCCATCACTCGGTTCAATCTGGAAAGAAAAAGCAATTTAACTCATAAAAGGTGTATACATATCTTGGGACATGACATATATAATTGTATTGTATTTCTTTTTTTCACCCATCACATGCCCCCTCTGATCAAAATAACTTCTCTGCTACATTTCCATCGTGCTCTTCGATAAATCGAACGGTGTCTGACAGGCAGCGACTCATGAAGTTGAAAAGTAGCCAGCTGTTTTGCAACTGTAACTAAAATGGTGTCATACAGTATTAAAAGCGTATCGTCATTTAATTCAGGCTCCATACTACAATCCTGCGAGTTCCCTGGAACTATGGCTCTGATGTGGAATGATTTCCTCTCCTTACGGCTAACACTAAAGAAGTCATGAGAATAGAGTTTCATGGAATCTTTGCTAAGCTTAACTTGATCTATGTTACGATTGGCAGTCGCATATCAATAGCAATCTATGAAATGTGACATTTTCAAGCCATTCTTTAATGGCTTTCATGGTCAGCTATAGGAGTCACAGCATTATTTCCACTCAACGCACCATGTGGACTATGAATATATTTAATAACCGACATTATCATTCGCTCTATGGTCCTTGGTTCCTGGCTTTGATCATGGGATTGTGTCACTTCCCGGTCAAAAGATACAGTAGGGTTTTTGGTTCTCCTCCATGTTGGTCCAGACTCAACACAAGCGGCTGTTGTGGCTTCAAGGGGCCTGAGGCCTGCGGGCACGGGTGACCCCGCTGTCCCCCTTCTGACTGTCTGCGATGAAACAGCAAGCCTGGCTGGGGGCGATGAACATGCAAGTGGGGGAGAATGAATTGGACAAGGGGGGCAAAGCTGCATGGGGGCAAAGACTTAATTTGTCTGTTTTGTCGCAAAATTTAAATGGATCTATGCTCTGAAGTGAAACATTTTACTCTGTGTTTAATCCCACTCTGTCATGGCAAACTAGGGGCTAATGGAGAAAAAGGGGGTGAAGCGGGTGAAGAGGAGGGAGGGGTCTCGCTGGTGGCCCCTGGACTGCTGGCTCACATTAAATGTTTTTCATCTCTTTACAGCCATATCTGGACCTCATTGATGACATACGAGTCTTATTTGAATTTACATGTAAGTATTTCTGATAAAATCAAGCTCCCACTTTCACACATCCACCCAGTTGCTTTGAGTTGAGACAAGAATCAGCACGTGTGTATCGGCATAGGTACCGTTGTTTTTGTTTGGTTTTTTTTGGTATCTGAGGTCTTGTCACCTGTTGTACAGGTGTGAACCTTTCATTCTCTATGCCAGGGTTTCAGCTAACATACAGAGCAAAGACTCATAGTCACACGGCTCAAAAATCCATTTGCAAACTTGACAGAAGAAGCTGTTTTCTGACTTAAAATTTATGATGTTCGGCCATTGGCAAAATTCCATTTTCCATGAAAGAAAAATTCCATCGTCCCAAAGATGGATGTGAAAATTGAAATAAATATATTTGGGACATACCATGTATGTCATATATAAGTATGAGTTTAAAAAAAAATCATATTTAGGTGCATTGTCATATTAAACTGACATTGACCATTTATAAAATGTAAAGTTTTGCACAAACCACTGACAAAATATTGTCTGGGGAAATGACTTCAGATAAAAACTAACTAAAATTCAGGGACCATTTGGACACCATGAGGGGCACATGTCCCACCAACATGTGACAGAGACCTGAAGCCACTGTCATTTGTTGAAAGACAAACAAATGGATTCATACATCAAACTACTACAAAAGTTCTGGTCAGGAAACATGAGAACAGATTAAATGGGCAATATTTGTTTGTCGCTTATGCCACAGATATGTCCCGATTGTTCCAAACTTTGTGTCTCTCATGGATGCATATTCCATACAACTATTGGATTTCAGTTAGTTTATTTTCCGATCATTGAACAGCAGAGGATCAGAGCAGGTGTCGTTGGTTACAGAATCAGTTCCAGGTGTGTGTCAATAACAAGGAATGAGAGGAAGGAGACAGGGAATGTACAGACACGATAAAGGCAGATGATGATTTCAGTGTTTCCATGTCAACCACAGTCCATTACCAAATGAACCTGCAGACAGTGTCAAAAAATCTGGATTAATCACTACACAACATTGATACTTTGCTATCTGGTGTTCCTTTTGGTTGTGGCATATCCACAACTGGACAACAGAATAGTTTGCTCCTCACATAGTTCACTAGCTCAGGCCAACATACACATTAGGAGGTCAATAAATAATCTGTTATCTGACCTCTATGCTGCAAAAAAAAGGTTTTTAAAGCCAATATTTTTGTGACTTGTACACCATTTGTTCGCCACTATCACTGACACTATAACTCTGACACTCAAGTGGCTGACAAATAAAAGAGCGTGAGCACAAAAGGTAGTTGGCAAAGCTGTTTTTTTTTCTCTCTCTCTCTTCTGGAACTGCACCACATTTCTCTCTGAGTGACAGCCAGCAGTATTTTCAAGGCTTTCCTTCCTCGTGAAGCCCGGGCGACAAACTGCACATCACAAGCTGGCCAACATGGCATCCATCGCACAGCCCTGCCACTGATCTCACCGCCATCGGCCGCCAATCAGACTCATCACATAGCTGCCTTCTGCTCGCTGACAGCAGCCAGGGCCAGAGAACTTAACTCTTCATGCACCGGCTTAGGGAAAAAAAGGCCGGCAGTCTGGAGTGTTCCGTTGTTGGAGTTTGTGACTTTAAAATACGGGACCCAACAGATAGGATTCACTTGCTGTCAACTGGACAGTGATGTAGCATAGACCTCCCTCCTCCGTCCACACCCAGGCTGCCCCTGTCAACCAGGTTTGCTTCCTGCAACTTGCAGATTGCGGGGTATGGAGAGCGTCTCCAACTTAATTGGGGATATTGAACAGCAGATAATGAGATATTTGATGTGGCACGTGGCGTCTAATGGGCTTGATGCAGTGGTCTCATGTTGTTCCCATAGCAAGAGGGACTTTTGATGAGTTGTCAGACCCCAGTGTAAAAATAACTGAAGTGACAGCAGTGACTTGGTTGTCAGTGTTGTCGAGGCTGGTGCGGATTTTCACAGCCGTGGGTCCTGTGTGTGTGTGAGTGTGCGCCTGTGTAGATGCCTGTTTGTGCATCTGTGCGCACGCACGCTTGTCTGTGCGTGTGCGCGGCAATGTTGTGGGTGACAGTGCTGATCGCTGTGTGATGACAGCCTATCATTGTCGCTGTGCAAGAGTGAGAGTGGCAGGGGGGTCTTTTTGGCATGTGTTTTCTCCACGCTGTTCATCTGTGTCTGTGGCGCCACGCTCTTGGCTTAACAAAGGAGTAGCAGGGTGGCGGAGCAGGTGGGGGAGGATGGGGTGCTGCAGGTGGGGTGAGGTTCGGCAGAATGGTATGACTGACATGAAGTTCAGGGACGGGACACAAAGAATTGGATTCCGTGGAGCAGAACACCAGAGGCCATGGCGCGTACGTAGGCGTGAGAGCTAGGTTACTGCAGGTGATCTGCAAAAGAACAAAGTCCAGATGTGCTTTCTTTGTCTGACCCTGACTTCTCCTGGGCTTCAACTCAGCTAATATTTGAGATCATGATGGAATGTTGCTTGTGTCGACGTCTAAGATGCTTGTTGAGAAGATGGGTGGTCTTGGAAGACCTACTTTTCTCATGGCCCATTCCATCAATGTTTGGCTTCCTGTTTCTTTCCGGGTGCTTCCTGTGCCTGATAGAGACTGAGCACCCATTTTTACGTGGAGGCTTTTTCACAGATGCCAGTATGAGTCTCATCATCTGACTTCCTCTCAGATTGTGGCATTCTGGCAACTTTGCGTGCCATTTTTGGGACCTGTAATCGCACCAACATCCTTGCATGCCATGCTTGAAACACACTATTTTACACTGAAAGAGCGACAAGGACTGCAAAAAGGGCCATCTCTAGATTCAACTGACCTTGGAAGGGGGAAGTCAAACCTGGGAGCGTGTTCCAGTTATCAAACTCCGAAAGCAAGATATTGACATCAACAAAAGCTATTCTCATGCATGACTAGACCAGATGAAAGCAGCTTCTTGATAAATGTGCGCTACATTTGCACCTAGAAAAACCCTCCCATGAAGAACGTGTTTGATTCTTTTTGTATTTCATTGATTCAAAACATCTACTTCCCGTTTTTGCCCGGGGAAGCCATCTTGGATTACGCGCTAGGGGTGGTGAGGATTCTCCCACTTTCCGACTTCGAACACCTGCATCGGGTGACGTCACCCGGGCATAACTGGAAGATTCCCAGACCCGAGCACAATTGGAAGACACTTGGAATGCATTTGGACCAAGCCTGTTTGTTTACAAATACAACACTGACACGTGTCGCCACTGAGTGCTGTGTTTCTGTCGAGACGTTCCCCTTTAAGTATTCACACATAATAAGTTCATTAGATTTTCAGTACGTAGCAACAACTTTGTATCCATTTTGGACATCAACCAGAGAGAAAAGATTCACAGTTTTCGGCTCTCAGGTAAGTCTTTGCTGTCCAAATCTACATGGGTTGGACAAAATAATGGAAACACCTTAAAGCTTTTTTCCATTATTTTGTCCAACCCCTGTACCTGTCCATTGACCAGCACTTCTTTCCTGAACTGTCAGTCAGAACCAGCATCCCAGCTGTGCTTGAATCCTCTTCATCAGACTCCAGTGAAGATTGTGAGCTTTTGCACTCTGAAACACAAAAGTCCACTTGAAAGTAGTTGCTATTTCACACGTCAGGAGTGAGAATGTGTTGTTCCTGGGCGAGACAGGGCACCTGTGTGCGTCTCTGGTGTAAACTGCGACAGTGCTTGCAGGTCAACAGTGTTGTGGGTTGCCATTCGCCATCCTATTCAAGACATTGCTCTTCCATCCTTCTCTCATTCTCTTCCTTTGTCGGGTGTTTAAGATTGTCCCCAATTACTCATGAAGACCCACCCCATAAGGACACTATTACGTTCGCTGACCCCTACTTAAAACTATCCAGTCGCTTATCCGATGAAAATAAGATTTGTCCATCAGTAACAGCTGGCTGCCGACAGGAATTTAAATCATAAGACATGTCCGTCTAAAGCCAAAGGAACCGCCTCCGAAGACACCCAGCCGTTCCTTGAAGAAAAGACTGAACATACAACACACATGTCCAGGTCCCCTGGGAAATGATCGGTTTATATGAGTCTTAGACAGAACATTTAGAGCTTTACGAGACACTAAAACTCCCCATTTAAGTCGTAAAACGCATTCGCTGCAGGTTTTCCAGACTGTTGAAAGGAAATCCAACACATCACATTGGAATTATTTCTGCAGCCACCTCTCTCTTCTCAACCAAAATATATCGACTGGTTGTGGTCGAGGAGAAGCCGCCTTCAGGGCGACAGAGGTTAAATCATCTGTACGATGTCCTGTGTGAGTTCATATCTTGTCTTTAGTATTAAGTCTACTGCACAAGGAAATAGTGTGATGTCTTGCCAATTTTTCATATGAAGTGCAAGAAAATGTAAATGCATCCCAGTTGGTAGAATAAAGAGCCTCTGGCGGGGTGTTCTAAATTCCGCGAGGTCCGAGAAAACAATGTACCAATTCACAACAACAAGCTTTTGGGTCACCATTTGTCCGATAATTAAGGGTCAGAAGACAAAGAAAGACTGAAGCTTGTTTCATTCTCTTTGGACAAACAACTATCCATCCATCTAGTCTGGCTATTTTGGGAAGAAATAACAAGGCTATGGGTCAAGAATTCCTCTTTGCAACGGGGCAACAGAAAAGTTGAACAGACATTAAACTGGACAGCCCTTCGACTCGCCAGCAGAATCGCCAATACCTTTGACGCCGTTTTAAAGCCTGTTGCAGTGAAACATAATGCTCTCTTGATCTAGCGATTTAGACATTGACATTGGTTTGAATGATCTTATTTGATCCGCGTTTATCAGTGCCCAGCTGTCAGTCACGTGACACTATACACAATCTGAACATCCCAAAGCGACTGTGAAGACCAAACATTCAGACAATGGGAGTACAACGGGTTAAGATCATCAATCCTGGATGAGTAAAACTGGCACTTATTGATACACTTTTGACTGCCACAAAGAAACATGGACGCCTCTAAAACACAACTATTATCCAACACAAAAACAGGAAATACATATGGAGTAATACAGTGCCACTATTCCGTACCTGGGAATCAGCACTGTTACTCAACAGTACTAATTTATGGTATTGGTATTTTGGTATTTTGTGTGTGATAATGTGGTAATATGCGTTAATATTTTTAATCATAAAATCTCAGTCATCTAAAATTAACATATTTAGTTCTCAATATATAAACTTTAACTGTATATCATGTTGTTCGGCAACTGCTTGTGTTGCTTCAGCACAGATTGTAGTTGTTTTGCAAAAAAAAAACACTATAAAGTGTTAACAGTGTAGTTGTTTGTTCACTACAACTTTACAGTGTTTATATATTTATTGGACAAATTAAACCCACAGGAGTGAGGTGCAACATTTCTGGACCTACAAATGAAAAAGCCCTCTGACCCTGCTGCAAACGGTGATGGTGCCATGCTCTCCAGGTACCAAGGTCATTACAAGGCAATGGAGTGTTCGGGTCGGACTTGGAAAATCGCCTATCTTCCGCTGCCTCACGATCACAAAGACGCGTTCGAAGTATCGAAACATGGTACCACTTGACTTTAGGTCAATCGGTACTCAGTAGTACAGACGGAAGTTTGTTGCACCAGCAAAAGCTCCAAATTCGGTTCTGATCCCTAATAGAATATTATCCTAAATTGAGCAACAGGGACATGATTCTCAGCAGGAAACCTTACAACTTCAGGAAGGATGATACAATTGTATTTGCACAATAATTCTGTACAATGAAAAAAGGCCAAGTGAAAGTTCCCCCCCATCCCGCATATACACATAGCTTCCACAAATGTACCTACACTGTGGAACTCAACCATATTGTTTAGTGTTGCCACACCAATTAAACAAAAGTTTTTTTAGCACTACCCCAAACAGGCTTTCTGTTTTGGTTAAGGCAAGTGTACGATTATTGCCCTCCAATACAAGCTCGGGTACACAGTCCACCTGGCAAAGATGGTTATTTTTATTCATGGTTTGTTGCCTGTTTTCCACTTCTGGTCTCCACCTGTTCAAAACATAACACTGTGAAACTCAAAATAAAGACAAGCTGAATAAACATCATCCATACGATACTTTGGCACCGGGTTTGAGGAATAAACAGCATGAATTATGGGTAGAAATACTGCGTGTGTTGCAGTACAGTTGGGCTTGTTCAAGGTTTGGGGGGATTTTCCTCCCTGTGGACCACTCAGAGGCTGCCTGTGGCTCCATGGCCTCCCTTTGAACAGGCCTTGTTTTACAACAACACAGGGGCCTGTCGCGAAAGCTCAGGCGGCTCCAATGTACAACAAGTGCATGGTCTCTGTGTTTACTATCATGTCCATTCAGAATCAGCCAAGTCAAAGCAAAGGTGAAATGAGGGACGATGAGAGTCCAACATTGACTTTCAGTGCATCAGCAGCAGCAGCAGACAGGGTGCTTCCTATCAAATAATGTCTGTGGACAGGTGACCTACAGGCCTATGGGAGCTCCAGATCCACTTCCGTGGATGCCCTGGTGATGCACGTCCTGGAAGAAAAGGGCCTGAGGGCCCGTTCTTTACCTCACAGTCATGTCTAATCTGGTTACTGCAGCAACAGTAGGGATTAAGAGCATGATGAGAGAGGGGCTGCTCCTCCAACCAGACTGGTCATATGCATAATTCATGTAAAGGAGCCAGGCATGAGGGTGGGCCGGGGTGTAGGGCAGGTTGATGGTAGATGAGCTCTTCCTCAATGAAAGACAGTCACACACAAGCATGCATAATTAACAGTCCCTCCATCATCATGGAAAACCTTCCTGACGCAGAGATTTTCGGGGACGTCCTTTTCAAAGAGGCGCTACTGTAACAGGTGAGCTGAAATAGTAACAATTGGAACAGTCATTTTTGTTGATCTAAAACAACAAGATTGTGGCTGGCTTTGACTGAATGAGCGTGTCGTGGAGGTGCGCGCATGTGTGTGTGTGTATGCGCCGGTTATCGAATTTGAATGCACTTGTTTCAGTATATGTTGCCTCTCAGTGGACATGACAAATGTGTCGCCCCTTCGATGTGTGCTACACCGAGAGCTGCACCCTGCCACCTTGCTTTCCATCCCCACTCCCACCTGCATAATAACCCCGCACCCCCCCCGCCAGTGTCCAAACACAACAGATCAACAACTCGGCATGCAGATCGTGTCACAGGATAAATTATGCGCATCGTGTCAGGCTCATACGTGGGCTTTCGGCTGGCTGTCCATGACATGTGTCAGGGTGCCCCTGCGTCTCCGCCGCAGAACGCTAATGACGTGATGCTGGGTTGGCCTCCCATGCACCCCACCCCTTTTCCTCTTTGCTTTGCCCCCAACCACCCCAACCCTTCACCCACTCGTCCCCCACACACCCCCCACCCGTCACCCGCCGACAAGACAGTGTGTCACCTCCAGAAGGGCGCAGGGGGAAACATGTTTTTAAGGGCATTAAGATGGACAACAGTATCTGCTCCACTGTCTGGTGGATGATGGCTATAAATAGAACTTGACCAGTGTGAAATGTTGGCAGTATTGTCTGCTCAACTTTCAATAGAATCATGATCCAAAAGCTCTCACCAGTCAGCTAAAACATGTGTATAAACATATGGCATATATGCCATATATACAACATACATATTTGTAATTTATATGTATATATATATGTGTGTGTGTGAGTGTGTTAGTGTGTGTTCACATGTTTTAACTGACTGGTCAGAGCTTTTGAAACATGATTCTATTAAACGTTGAGCAGACAATACTGCCAACATTTCACACTGCTCAAGTAGTAAATACTTGGTCAAGTACATATATATATATATATATATATATATATATATATATATATATATATATATATATATATATATATATATATATATATATATATATATATATATATATTAGGGGTGGGGTGGGATTCGATTAAAAAATTTATCAAATTCGTGATTATTTAATCTCAATTAATCGCGGTTTAATGGTATTAGAATATTTGCCACAAAAAGTCACATTTTTCAATTTGAATGAATTTGGTATATGACTGAATCAAATGATGGACCCATACATGTATTTAAACAACAAAATATTGCTTATTTTGCATCTGTTTGACAATAGCACAATAAATCACAATGAGGTGATGTAAAAACTATATTCAAGTTTTTACATCACCTTATTTAAACTAAAGCTCTTTTAATGTCTTGAAAATATTTGTATAAGAATTTCAATTTTATAAGAATTTCAAGTGCATTCAGAGTAGTGGAAACCCTGGCTATTATGTGGTGAAACACATCCCTGAACCAAAGCAAACAGAAGCTTTTGTTTGCTTTTGTTCAGGGATTCCTCCATGTTTGTTGTTGTTGTTATCATCCTAGCTGCCACGTGTCTTGTGCATCAGTGGGATCAGTGGACCAGGAACTCCTGCACTTACAAAGGTTCCCTGTTGTCTGGAGAGCAAACTGTTACATTAAATTATATATATATATATATATATATATATATATATATATAATTTTTTTTAAAGAGTCTTCTATCGAGATCACTTTCTTTACTCTCTACCTTCATTCCCCCTGAAGAGGGTGCATTTTTTATTTATGCTCCCCCTTTTTTTTTTTTTTTTGTTTTTAGACTTTGTATGCAAATCCTGTCTGACTTGTCTGAATTATGTGTGTCTGTCCGGGAGCCTCTGTGATTCGGAGTGACTGAGGATTGCACACACGGTGATTGCATCCACTGGGCCTACTCTGAGCCTTGCATAAGTAATTGAGATGTCAGTATGTGTTCTCATATTCCCACAACAAAACTGTAGGAAAACATGCACTGTTGAAGGTCATTTGAATAATTCCTTAATGGAAGGGAGGCCTTGTTTTTCAGGATGCATGAAAAAGCAAATGTCAATGATCAAAATCAAGCAGCATCATATCTCATGGAGGCAGCAGTGATTCCTGGAGCACTTCACCCTCCATCTCCTTCTTTTCTCTCTGAAAAGATAGATCAGGGATAAGTGTCTGCGCGCATATCAAACACAACACAAGCCACTATTTCTCAAGGGTCTTTTTGAAACATAAATTGGTTTTGAGATATTTTCTATGTTGACCTCTTTGATTCGAAATAGGAAATGACAGGGACATGGTCGTTCTCATATTCAAAAAAAAAAAAAAAAAGCCCCTGAGAGGTCAATGACTGAATCATACATACACACGCCGGATAATGGGAAATATGCCATTAATCTTTGATACCTGAATTATGATTGGAGCTTTGGACACGTCCCCAGGTGATGGAGCAAATAGAGGGAGCTAGGAGAATATTAAATTTCCTATTCTGAATATTTAAATTTCAAAGAAAAGGCGCTCAATTGTTTTTTTTCTTTAGGCTCAAATATACAGTTCCGTTCACTTCTGATCGCAGGGAACGAGAAGATAAATGATGGAGTGTGGCAAAAATTGATAGGTATTGCATCTTGTTTTGTGAAATCGCATTTCTCATTGAGCAAGATGGAAGAAACATTTCATCTCCGGTATGCTTTGTCCGGGCTTGTGATGGATGAAGGGGCCAGTAGGCGCACACCTGCAGTTCTCATCCAGCCGCATATCATAACTAAAGGGCTGGGGGATGGAGATGATCGCTTCCATCCATAAGCCTGCTGCTGTCAAGCACCATCATTCTCCAGCGACAGCTCTGTCACATCAACCCTCCCACCAGTAAATGAAGCCACCTTGAAGGAAGAGTGTCACTCAAAGAGCACAATGCTTCTCTCATCATCTGTGGTGAGTTTGCAGAGTCTCAGAAAAGCCAATAAATCCAAGTCAACCAATTTTGTCTGGGCCTTGGGAGGAGTGTGACATAGAGGCCCCCTTTGGTGGACATAACATTTGCTGGCACTCAGCTTTCCTCCCATTGCCCACATCTCCCAGTGTAGCTCAAAATAGTTTGACTACATGCGACTGATGCATTTAATCGTCGCCACAGTGCAAACAATTCGTTCAAAAAATTGAAGCATGAAGTCTTCTATGATCAGAATCTAAATCTGAAAATATAATGCCGAAAGTATTTTAAATCACAAAGTGTGGTACCAAATACCCACCCCATACAGATGCTGTCATTAGCATCCAGTGGCTCCTCCTGTGTTTACTGGTTGGTACGAAAGGCTGTTATCGCCCTTCTGTGAGAGCCTCCTGGTTGCTTCAGAATGCTATACAAGTAAAATCCGACTTACGACTGGGATCGGGAAGTCACATTGCACGTAAGTCGAACACCATTCAACATGGCCGACGCGAGGGTTACAGGTACTACGGTAGTGGTAGATCGCTATGTGAGAGTGAGATGTTGGGATACTGTGCTGCCGTAACTGTCGTACACGTTGCCGAGCTGCTACGTGCTGCGGGGCCAATTAAAAAAAAAAACATCTGCTGGTCGTGGTCATAAGTACAGGTGGACATAAGTCGAGCAGGTCGTAAGTCGGATGTTACTTGTATAGCCATCCCTTTTCATGAGTCTTTGGTTAGGGTTATGATTAGGATTGGTCTTCCTTGCCTTTTATACCTACTGATAACACGTTCATCACACAAGTTGTGAATTTGGGATGAGTAGTTACATGTACTACTTCATTTATCCATCAGCTTCTATCATGTATGTTTTATGACAGTATGATATTCCCTACCTGCGTTATTGAAGACAAAACGTAATTCATTGCAGCAAAACAAAACTTATCGTTCTCTCATTGAATGGTGTGTTTGTGGCTACTCTACCAACTAGGTGGCACCGTAGGAGCCCACTGCCCCTGCTGTAAAAAGGCCTATTCAATGGGGTAATTGGACAAAACATTGTTTTCAGCATCTGATTTTGTTTGTAACCGAATTGATTTCTAGATTCTGCTTCATAGCGTTGGTACCTCAGCCAAGCAGAGATGGTGATGCCATTTCCTGTAGGTGTTTCTGTTCCTTATTCTGACCCTGAGAAATTGACTGCCCGTGTCACTACCTGGGCTTAACTGAGCAAGCAGGTGTCAGCCCCCTAATGGGTTGGGGTTCGAGCTCAGACACTTTTGGTCAGCTGTCTATACCAGCAGTGGATTTTTTCCTGGCATGACGGTAGGGCACATACTATTTATACTGTGCTTTTCAAGTCACCCGAAGTGCCTTACAGAAAACCATGCCACAGTCACACAGGTGGGGGTGAACTATGTCAGCCCCGGGGCAGACTGATGGGAGTGTGGCTGCCAACGTGTGCCAAACAGCCCCTCCGACCACCACCGGTTGGTTGGGTGAGGACACTCCAACAGCATGGTGTGGGAAACAAACTACCAACTCTTAGCATCCTGCTCGCACACCCTTGTTGTTTGTATGTCAACATGACAGGACATGACATGAAACAGGTCGTGATACCTTTGACATGCTCAAGGCAAAAACATTGAAGAGATTCAAGGAGATTGAAAATGAAATAATCCTCCCCTGGATCTGTTGTGCTATCTCAGGCAAATGAACTTAAAAAACCATCAAAACCATTGTAACCCACTTTTCTTTGCTGCACAGATAATCCAAGCTCGACTGCTTCTTTGTGGCTGTTTTAACCTTTGATGCTTGGAAGAGTAATTAGGTTGTTATTCCGAACAGCAACCGATGAATCGATAGAAACCCCTAACTTTCCGATATGAAGTGGCCCTTCAAATCATGCGCTAGTTTTGCACTGATATCAGGAAGATGGCTGCACTTGGTAAGGTGAGTGGGGAAAGTTGTGAAATGTCAGTGATCCGGAACATTCTGCGAACACTCGCCCTCATAATTGAATCACGTCGACAAAGAGTTTTAACATAAAAATAGAGTGACTACGGCATAATACCTGCGCACGGATCACTTGGTGAATGCAGTGTTGAGAATGAAGCATATCACGATCCAAACAGGTTCCTCCAAATGTGGATTTCGATCCGGCACAAAGCCCCTCTGTCATTGTTGCTTTTGTTTGTTGATTCCCTGTCAGACATTGTTTGTGTGGTTTGTGGCGCTCTGGAAAGGTATTAAACCATAGATCAGGTTTATTCATAAAGTTGGAGGTTTTACAGACGGCAGAGACACACGCGCCTCAGCGGGAGCTTTGTCTTTGTTTCATGGCTGACAATGATCTTCACGCAGCTATCTTATACAAGCCAGAAACAGCAAACGCACAAGCCTGGAGACTCAGAACTCTGCAGGGGTGTGTGTGATCCACGGAGCAAAACACACCTTGATGCTTCACGGGTGGACCTCTGAGGAAAAACAACAAACACTGAAACACGCTCACTCACCTTCAAATCAGCAACTTCTATCGCGAGTTCTCCACAGCTAAAGGTCTGCCTGACATCATCCGAGTTAAAGAATCAAGCTGTAAAACGTAGCGTGTTCTATCTCGACCGCGGACGCCAGCGACAAGGGTTAACACTCCCTCCCAATTTTCCCACCAGCCCAGGTGATTTTGTTATGCTGTTTGTGCCCTCTGTCTACACCCACCCTTGTCTGCTGTACATAATGGTCCCAGCCGCGAGAGGAAGCAGGCGTTTACTTATACAAAACCTTGAGGAAATCCCTACCAATCCTCGGGGCTCACGTTCAGCAGCGCCCAAAACACAAAGACTATGCAAATCGTCCCAGCCTGCGTTTATCTACTCTCGGTTTCCGTTCGCACCACGGGAACCTGCATTGTGCCGTGCGTGGCGATTATCGCATGTAATTTACATAGAATACGCACAGGAAACAGTGCAGTGATCTCTAACAAAGCAGGGGGAAAAGGTGTCTGGATCGGCTCAGCAGCTATCTGACGGCACAGCAAAATTACAGGTTTAGCTGTGGGGTATTAAACCTACAAGGTGTTTATTTTTTATATTTCTGGTGAGCGGAGAACACTATCTCCCCCAAATGTTGCTTGTTTATCTGCCGTGTTTGTTTTACAACGCAACTCTAGCAACCCCTTTCTGAGGAAGCGGCATCTTCAGCCCGGCTAATCTGCCCTCTGCCTGTTGTTTCCTTTGTCACTGAATCCATGTATCAACACAGTGAGGTGCAGTCAGATCAGGGAGCTGTGTAATTGCACAAAGACACTGCTAATATTGCTGTGTGACTGAGTCAGTCGACACAAGGAATGTCGCGTGAGGGGTGTGAGTGGAGTCATAGCACTGCAGCCGTGGGTTTGATTCATTCTGGAATGGATCTGAAGTGGGTCTGAACTGGGTGATTCATTCACTAAGGCTTGAGCAAGGCTTTTTTAGGCGGCACAACAGGTGGCAGAGCGAAAGAAGCAAACAATTCTACCACAGAGAAAAGTTTCTGATAGTTGAGTCAATGAAAATCATATGGATTTATAGCCGCTGAATGGGAAAACAGACAAGCAAAAAATAAAAAGCACCTCACATGTTGGGTTTTTGTCTGCAAAACAAGGTTGAAAACCTATGAATGGATTTCAGTGGAATTTTCACATGGAACCAATTTTGTCGTGGAGGGATTCATCCACATATAATTTTAAAAACTCAGTCCACAATTGAATCACAAAAAAAAAATGCAATGGCAATACATGGTGGTAAAGATACTTGTCACCCCACTGACCCATGTTTGACTCCATGGGACACTTCATTCTTGCCAACTGCGGACATGTTTCTTGATCGATGTAAGCCGTCATTATGGCTGGCTATTTCCAACAACCTCACGATACGATACGTATCGCGATACGGTGGTCACGATATGATACTTGTTGCAATAGATGTGTATCCCGATACATGGCCTTCTGGGTGAATTGTATTCCTATACTTCATGTTAAGTTTTAAAGAAAACAGCCATGTATAACCAAACGGTAGTTTCTATTGTGCTGGATACATACGCAACACAAAATGTGCACTGGAGGAATATGCATTCAAGATCGATTCTGAAGCTTCCGGATCGATACATGCATTGTCATGAGGCTCGCAATGATAAAGTCTGCATCAATATTTTGAACACACACTACAAAAACGTCATATTTAGTCACTATAATTCACTTTATAAATGAGGTTCAGCAAGATGGAGGGACTTCTTTTAAGATGATGCATCTTAAATATGTTGTTGTATCACGTATTTCAAGGTACGGTTACCTCCATCTTGCTACCTTTAAGTGAAAAAAACAGCCATGCATCTTCCTCAAAGAAGTCCTTCCATCTTGCTAAATGCCATTTATAAAGTGAATTTATCTTAAATCTAGTGGGGTGAGAAGTTTTTTTTTGCAGTAAACCCCTAGTTATCATGTTATTATGGAGTCATTATCAGGGTTTGAATTTCTGGACTTTACTTTTCCATTGTGGTGTCTGTGTTATTTGTTTGTAAAATAGCTGTTGATGCATTCTGGGCACAGCTCAGGCCTTTGAAGTATTTCAAGTTTTTGAGTCGAAACCTTGACTCAGCAGTCTTTTTTTAAGGTAATTTGCTCACTGGCAGCAGAAAAATAGTGTGATATAATGATATGCGGGAATGATGTCACTTGAATTCGATCTTTTGATCGCAGGTTATAAATGATAAGCCAAGGAGGTGTGAAGAAACGCACCCCTCGCCATTAATATGTGACTTTCATTATCTTAAATCACAAGATTCTTTCAAGTCAACTTGCGCTAACAACGACACTAATTCTGTACACAGTGATTTATCGAGCGTTTACGAAGGCAGATTGCAGAGTAGACGGTCCAGAAATAGTCAGAATACAGCCTTGATACAAGTGTTTTTTTTTTCCTCTTCAGTCAGTTGATCAAACGAAAAGGACAGCTCGCAGGCCTTAAATCATCTGAACAGTTAGTTATTTGGTCGGTTCAGTGTCAGCAGTCAGGAGGTTGCATCAAGCAGAACAGACACCCATCTGATGCTGTTCTGAGAAGACAGAGGATAGCACACTGCAGTGACTAATATAACGCCGCTCTTTTGAGGCAGGCTCTCCGAGGGCCAGTCACAAGCCTAGCATGGGTTACTTGCAGCACAATAGGACCCCTCACAAGCTTATCAACCCTGTCATCACGCAGTAACCATCAGCGGCATGATGTGGCTCAGTCATCAGTTTCAAGTATGACACCAGTGAGGAGCCATCGAAGGTAGCTCGCTGCTGCTGCTGCAAAAGCATGAATCCACACTCAAGGAGCCAAAATAATAAACACACAACCACAGATATTTGACTGTTAACAACTGCTTTGGGGTTTATTTTACAATTGAGAAAGAAATTAACAAACTATTGTTGCTAAAAAGTCTTTTTTGTTTTTTTGTACAATATGTTCGATAAAACATTGAAATGTATAGTCATTGTGCATCGCTTATTTTCCACAACATCTCATGCATCAAATCGGATGCAAGTATAATTAAAATCATTTCTGTAAACCAAGCCAAAGAAGCTAAATTTCCCATTTCTTTAAAAAAGGACATTTTGTAGTTCTACAGCATATATCTATGTACACCATCTGTTTTTACGTTTTAATCATTTTTGTATATAAAAAGAATGACAATATAAAAGTTAGAGAATGCACACACCT
The DNA here is from genome assembly GCF_027744825.2 of Synchiropus splendidus. NCBI lineage: Eukaryota > Metazoa > Chordata > Actinopteri > Syngnathiformes > Callionymidae > Synchiropus > Synchiropus splendidus. Next base: position 15,477,573 of record NC_071345.1, on the reverse strand, counting down.
TAAGATAGAAAGAATGACAAGCTGTTTCTCGAGATATGTCTCATGGAGTATTGACATGTCACTGGTAACAATTTACATGTAACAAACTGTTACTCATACAGTTGAAGAAAGAGACAAAAAGAGAGCTTACCAAACCATACAACTGGGAAATTGATATAAGGTGATACTTCACGACATGGAAAGATTTGGAGCAAACTTGCATACTGATGGCCATTTATTTTTACTGATTGACTCATAACCAGAAGCAGCATTTCAGTTTTTTTTTTTTTCTTGTGTGTGTTTTTTTTCTTCTTCACCAAATGTTCACACAATCTTTTTCTTGAGGACGTTGACAGATTTTGTGAGCAGGCCATTCATCATCAACACATTGCGATGACAGGAACCCAAACCATGGCGGGAAAATGATCATCCACAATCTCAACCTGCTCGATTCCGACAAATGCTGCGCGTTTTCTCTTTACAATGCAAAATTCAACGGTCTAAGGTGCTACTTCAGTCCTTCAGGATCTTACCTTATTTTAGTGTATACATTAAATTTTTATTTTCTTCAAATCAAGTACTATACAGCCCCCCCCCCGCCCCCATTCTGTTTCCACATTTACCATTGAAGCAGTAGTTGTATTTTGACATGAGAAGATTAAAACCGTGTGTTTAATCTTGAGTCATTAAAATACATGCACAGATCAGACAAATAGAATATAAATATATTACAAAATAACCGTAAAAAAAAAAAAAAAAAACTTGGCAAAACAAACAAATTAACATGAAAAGACATGGTCCAGTCAGGCAGTTATCACAACAAAAAAAATAAAAATAAGACTGATTTTCATTTTCTGGTGGCTCAGTTCGGCCCAGTGCAGTAACTGTGAACAGTCATATTAGTGCAATGAAATTCTAGTCAGTTCCACAGATGTCTGTCTCTAAGCTCAGCAAGAGACCCTGCTCAAACCTTTTCTAGCTTGTCTAGCTTCTCCAGTTTCTCTAAAGCTGTGACAAACACCAGGTGGTCCTCCGGAGACTTGCCGTGGGTCTTACTGAGGTGCAGTTTCACTGCGTGTTTGCTGACGAATGTCCGATTGCAGAGTCTGCACTGGTACACAGAGCCTATGTCGTCCTCCGGTGTGGTCAAGGCTGACAGAGGGCTGCCGAATGTCATTTTGTCTGTGATCACCTTTGAGACAGCCTGCTGCTCCCGTAGGTGCTCAGCTGACAGTTTGGACAGGTCCTTCAAGCTGAAGCCCAGGTGAGACTCCAGGTGGCTAATGTAGGAGGAGGGAGTCCTGAACTGCGAGGCACAGTCGCCACAGAGAAAAACAGGCTGGCATGAGTCCATGTTTTTGAGAAACTTAGTGCCCCCAGTCCGTCTCAGCTGGTACTTGACGTTCGCCAGCCAGTGTGATATGGTCGTCATTGAGAGGCCAGTGAACTTACAGATGTGGACCCTTTCCTGAGGGCCCAAGTCAGTCATAGCATAGCGCCCTTCCGGGGTCTCCCTCAGGCTGGACGCGAACTGGGCCTGAAGTATGAGGAGGTGCTGCGGATTCCAATTTGACTGCCTCCCTTTCCTCTTTTGCACTGGGGACATGTCATCTAGGGCGTCTTCAAACGCACTTCCATCTGCGTCGGACTTTTCTGAAATTGAGGACGGCGTGGAGGACTTGGGAGTGAGTCGCCCAGTGAGGTTCTTGACCATATCAGAAATATCCATCAACGCATTTTCTCTCAAAGGCGACGAAACCGCGTCGCTGAGGGAAATGAGGGGCTTGTTGCCATTGACGCCGTTGTTGGTCAGGAGAACATTGCTACCGTTGTTACTGTTGTTATTGCACACTGACTTGTTTTTACTCAGGTCAATGGGCTGGTCATTGTTGTCATACAACTGGAAGTGGTTTGTGGACTCGGTCTGCTTGCCTTGAGGGGCTGAATTAAAAGTGGTCTTATCCATCATGCTGTTGCTAATCTTGTACAGCATTGACAGGGGGTCTGCAGCTGGGTTTACTGGTTTGGAGGCCTTGCCGAGATGTGTGTTCATGATTGACTGGAGAGCACTTAGCGGGTTGACGAAAGGAATTTCCGGTGAATGATCAGTGATGATGCCAAGACTGTTGCCGTTAGTTACTGGGGATTGGCGAGCTTCAGAGCCGTTCTTTGCGTGGTTATTGTGGACGTCGACGAGGCTTTCTTTTGGCTCTTTCTTGCAGGTCACTTCTGAGTCCACACTGCCCGGACTGCTACTCCTCATACCAGACTGTTTACATACAGAGAGTTCATTCGGGGAGGCGAGTTGCTCTTTCTGCTCCCTCAACACAGGGGAGGGCGATTTTACCAATGACGGAGCCCGGCATCGCTCCATGCCTACAATCTTCTCTTCCTTTTCTTTCTTCACCGTGGCAGTTTTCCCTGTGACTTTCTCCACTAGCTCCTCCATGGCAGTGACATTGCTTCTGAGGGGCGTAGGGGAGGACGGGCTGCGCGGGGAATGGATGACAGAGTTGGGGTCAGTCACGAGGCCTCTGATTCCGCTGTTGAACATAGGCTGCATCTGGACACTCTGAATGGTTGAGGGTAAGACAGTAGCGGAGCTCTTCATAGCACCTTGTAGCTGGTAAGCCGCGTGTATACTAGGATATCCCCCCCATGTGGGCGTACCTGTCTGAGCCTTGCTTATGGCACTAGAAACTGTGTTCTCAAGGGATTTAAGGATATCTAAACCCTCTTTGGGTGTTTCTTCTAAATCTTCTTCTCGAAGATATTTATATGATGTAGTGTCAGTCTCTGATTTTTCACCAGGCTCGTCTTTTTCCTCTTTGATTTTCTTCTCAGCAGGTTCACTGTTTTCAACTTTCTCTTCCTCACTTGCTTCCCTCTTGTCCTCAGAGCTAGAGGAGAGGGCAGGAGATACAGGTTGTGATTTAACAGTACTTGGGACGGGGAGCCTGGTCGTAGTGGGTGGCAATGGTATAGATTGAATCTTCTCCTCTACGACTGGATCGAATACCAGCTGCTTGCCTTTTTTGGATGCAGAATTTGTGACCTTCAAAAAGTGGCCCGTAACCATCATGTGAGCAGTGAGTTGTTGAAGTGTATCATGCGAGCTACCACACTCCATGCACTTAAGGATCTGAGCTTTACGCGCTTCGAACTGCCACGTATAGCTGGCGCCATTTTGATAGCCGTAGCGGTTGTTTGCCGTCACGTAGGGGTTAGCCACTGCTTTTGTGTCCTTGCCAACATCCCCTAGAGAGACACAGCCGCCACCACTGCCAGCATGGATGGATTCTGGAGAACACGGCGAAATGATCGAATCTTGGATCGCTCGTTTTTTAGCTGAAGTGGGAACCAGTTTGGTGGCCAAGGCCGGCACCGGTTCTTTGAGAGGCACTTTCTGATAATGCTTGGTCTTGATCATATGGACACTGAGATCTTGCAGAGATTCAAATGAGTGGCCGCAATACATGCACTTGAGCACCTTTTGGGCATCCTCTTTTCCTTCCATTTCCATGAGCGAGCGCTTACGGGGCTTGGACCAGCGTTTGCCCTGATCCTCATCTTTGTCCTTGTTATCATCTCGATAGTGGCCAGTCTCGTTCATGTGGACTGTCAACCCAACCAAGGTGTCATAAGCAGCACTGCAGTCTTTGCAGCGAAACTTGCTGGCACCAGTGAATACAGAACCATACAGCTTATTGTTTTGCCTGTAGAGCTGCACCGTGCTGAAGAGACTGGGCTCCGGTAATAGATGGTAGGGTGTCTGCTGAAGAGTCTTGGCAAGTGCTGCCTGGTGCCAGTCATATGCGACCCCACCACCGTTGCTTGCCGCACCACTGCTACTTCCACTGCTGCTGGTTGCCCCATGGCCTCCAACAGAGCTTGCTGGTGTACCATTAGTATTGCCACTGGCACTGCCTGTGTGATTGACAGCGGTGCTCGAGCTCCTTCCATTGTGATGAGTGTTTGCCATGCTGACAGCGCTGCTCTTGTTGGTGGCCGTCGTCGTCGTTGTTGAGGAGGCCGGGGCAGTAGAGACAGGTTCGGGAGTGGTGAGGGCACTACTTGCACTGCCAGTGGTGGCAGGCTTAGATTTCATGATGTCCATTGTGATGCTGGACCAAGAGGCATCTGAGATGAGGTTTGCATAGACGGCTTTCATCTGAGCCAGGCTATCCTGGAGAGAAAGGCCATTATTCGGACGGAAGGGTAGTGTAGGGCCTTCCCTCTCCTGACCATCCCTGGAGGAGGTGCTCTTGAAGTCTGTAAGTCGATCACTGGCATCGCTGAGCGGGGAGCCGTACCCGGCGTCCGGGTTGGTGCCATTGCTGAGCGGAGAGTCTCTGTAGCTCGGTAGCTGGCCCCCTTCGAAATCGTCCTCTTCGTCGTTGCACATAAACTCATTATCCTGACCGTCTAATGAGAGGCCATCATCCTGAAGGTGCTCTTCCTCATTGTGGGTGCCTGCTTTGAGTTCATCCTCAGGCATGTAAGCTGTAACAGACAAGAAGAGGAAGCGAGGGGTCAGAACGATGATTCGAGTAACACAGAATGAAGTGCACCCCAAAAACTAAAGTTAGTACTTCAGTTTGACACTAAATATCAGGTGTTCAGGGACAGCAGTGGGCAGAACAGGAATTACATCACCTCCACAAACTTCATTCAAAAAAACAATAGGTAAAAACGAGCATGCATCAGGAAGCCTGCCATCCCATTTTCCAATCTAAAGACGTTCAATTCAAGCTAAAACTTCAACGCTTCTTCTTCTCCAAACCTATTTAAGTGGAGAAATTTTCCCCTACACCCACTAGCTAGTTAGGCTATTATCTGACTTTTCTTTATCAGGGTATAACTAAAACTTTTTTTTGCCTTGTACTGTACAAGGAATATAGTCTGGGTGGTGAGAATGTAAATGAAGGGGATGCAAGGCCCAAGTGTGACCCTTTGTTTGTGTAAACATCAGCCGTAACAAGGAAAGACAGAGGCTGGTTCAGGGAGGGAAATGTGAATGAATAGTGTGTGTGTAGGCGAAAACAAAAAGTGAGCAGGAGTTAGCGAGTTTGGTGGGCGGGAAGTGAGGTGTTCGTGAAAAGAGGGAAAGAAAAGAGAGTGAGGTAGGCAGGGAGACAGGAAAGACAGCCCCCTAGCTTCTTCCTTTATCTCCTTCCTGCATGGTGAGATGTGTGTCCTAGATGCCAGTATCAGTCTTTCCTGATGAAACAGATGTGCTGTCAGCTTCAAACGGCACGCTAACCTGTCATATCATAATCTAAGTGGACATAATACCTGATATATATACACTGGCACCATTTACTGCCGCCTGAAAGGAGATGGGTGGAGGAGGTGGGGGAGGTTAGCAGCTGCAGAATGCACTGTGACTATGTGATGATGTGCATGTGAGTTCCTGGGTAAGAGCGCATGCTGGAGCCGCCTTCCGATGCTGACGTTCCAAACCCGCTGCTGCTCTTACACATTTGCCAGCCCTAAAAGTTAACCTGCAGCCGCCAACTATAATAGCGCACGTAAAGGAAGTCTGAATTTGCTGTGAGCTCCTGATACACCCTTCTCTAAATGAGCAACTTACTCCCCCAACGCCTGACAGGATTTCAGTGAAATGAGAGCACTACAGGAGAACCTGGCTGCGCTTCAATCCCACTGACAGACTGAGACCGAGACAGTTTCTAAAACTCCTGAAAATCCCTAACACAGCAGATTAGCATTATGTGATGTACTCTCTACAACACATCTGCAGAGTGTCTTCTGTTACTTCTCCCTTGCTACACCGCTTCCAGAACGAAGGTATCAATACATATCATGTCATTTAATACACAAAGCAAGGCTATACATTCCCCACATGCCCACGCTGAGAGGGCAAACATACAGTAGGAATTACCTATCTGAGTCATACACAGTAAGTGCAGCCAAAAACAGACAGAAAACGCTAAACCCCGATACTTGGCAGCGCATATTACACACACACACACACACACTTTGAGATAGCAGAAGGAATGAGAAACAGCGAAAATATCCTTGGATGAGTGACAAAACACAGACTGCAGCAGGGAGGGGCTTCGAGCGACGAGCAGGTCGCCAGGGAACCCTTTGACGATCCCTGTCAATCAATGCCTGTCCTGCCATGTTGTCATGGAAACAACAAAGACGGAGATATCAAAAGTGCACAGACAAAAGACTGGCAGAGACAGACATCTGTAAAAATCACAGGCAGACAGCGGGCTGTTTCACAAACCATAAATCTAAGTAAGCGATCGGGCAGCTGAGTAGCTGATCATGTGGCAAGATCTTGAAATCCACATGAATTGATCAAACTATGTGGCAATTGGGAAAAAAATAGTGACTGGGAAACAGAGTGTTGCGGCCTAATTCGGATGAAACACCTGCAAAAGTAAATGTTAACCAGCGATCAGTCGACTCATGCGAAGCAACACCAGCATTAAGGGGCAGGATCGGGATGGGAAACCGTCCCTGGCGGTTTGGTTTGTCGAGTGGGTGATGGTTGTGAGCAGGGCCATCTGCACTGGCGCCAAAACGCTTGTCACTTTTGCTCGCAGACGCGCCGCCATCAAGGAGACAGGCGGCAGTGTGGCCAGGATGCCGCCACAGACTCACTGTCACAAACAGCCACGATCAAGCCCGCTACCAGCCACACTGTATCACTCCAACACACACCGCTGCAGGAGGCATTAGCATACCGCCGCATGTCACTAATGTATAATAAGGATGCGCACAACACACTGAATGAAGAACAACCGGGCTGTCTGGTGTGTGCGGTCTGCACCTTTTCATTTCATCATAAAGATATTCCACGTTTGCTAGACAATGTTTAGAAAAAGGATGGTGAAATAGAGTCGCTAAACCGCCACACTTTGTGCCACTGGTCAACAGTTTTTCTAATCCTCATTCTGAGAAACGGCTCAGATTGGAGTTATTTAAATAACAAAACATGGGATCCAGTCTCTGTGTCTCGCCCGAACACAACAGAGCACGACCCAGATATGCTTAATACTTTCTCTCACACACTATTTTGACATTTGGTATGACTTGATTTTTGTAAATGATACCAATACATCCAGCGTGCACTTCATCGCTCTGGAATTCAGCAAACACTTCAGTCTTATTCAAAACTTTGCGATCAAGTGCCGCAATTCCCATTTGTTTTTTTTTGTTTTTTTTATCTTTTCTTTCGCCTTTCTCCCTCTTTTCTGCGAGACTGTTGGTTGTTAAATCAATAACACTCTCTGTCAGGCTTGCAGAGCTTCACCATTTGGCCGCTGTCAAAGCCAAACAAACCAGATAAGAAAGGCAGAAAGGCGATGAAACGAGAAGGGGAAAAAGAAGGGGATGAAACCAGTCAGCCTCCACCGCCACGGCCCCATCTCCCCAGTATCCCTTCTTCTATTTATTTACACACATTTCTTTATTTATTTGATGTGAGTTTGGGAAGAGGGCGCAATCACGACAGTCATTTGCGGCACTAATGTCCAATCACAGGCCCCTTCAATCTTGTGATTTAGGCAGTGCTGGAGTGGATCATCCGTGGCAGAGAACGCTCGGTAGGAGGGGGGGGAAATGGGGTGGCAGAGGCCGTTTAGGCTGCCCCCTAATAGGAAACTGGCAGTCTTATTCCTTCCCCAGATTCTGTTTGTCACCCTGCTCTCCATTACGTGCCTCTCAAGTCTGATGGCTTTGGACAGGAGCTGATCAAAAAGCCATCGCTTGACCTACACGCTGTGGCAGAACAAGCCTTACGCATTGGAGAGGGGGAGAGAGGGAGATGAGTTAGGAGGAGGAGGAGGTTTGTACGTCTGCGTCTGTGCAGATAGACAAGAGCGTAGCGGTGAGGAGTGCGGACAGAGGAGGGGCAAGGAGGGAGGAGGGTGATCACTCTTGGACCAGGACAAGGGGGCTGTAAATAAAATGACATTATTATTTCCTCTGTCCCGTCATGTAGAAAAGCCAATTATGGTAATGCAGCTGCCGGCGTGTCAGAGGGAATGCTGGGATGTGCTTCTCATGAAGCCACTAACATGAGAGCAATGCCCCGATCAGAAACAGGGCCACTGTTTGACAAGGGACTACAGGTATTAGACGAGAGGAGGAAGAAGAGTCCCTTCTTTCCGCGATCGCTCTAACCGCGCATTTGTTTCCAGCAAATTCAGTCAACAATTCCGAAAGAGAGAGTGATGTACGAGTGAAGAGGGACAAGCTGGGTTCAGGGATCAGCTTTCACTAAAGACCCATAAGCTTGCTCAGCTACTTCAGTGGAACTCAATAAAAAAACATGATAGAGGATCCCAAATCTACCTGAAAAGTTCAGGAGTTCATGAATTATAACATGTCACACCTCGAAATTTGATGAGATGAATTATGCAGAGGCGACAGCGCTCGAGCCGGATATTGAGGCTGAAGTCGATCATTTACTATAAAAGCTAATTCGCTCCCATCACCAGCCGCTCCTCGCGTCCCATTCTGAAAAATCTGAAGAAGGCGGCTCTCCCTTCTTCAGAGACAAACCAAAAAAATATACAACAACAACCCTGCTACCTTCCTGATTTGGACCCCCTCCCAGCTTTCCTTTCAATCTTTCTCATTGCTCTCATGCTCATATGAGCCCCTCCCAAGCGGAATAATGGGAGCATATGGCCAAGGCAGCACCTACAGGGCCTTAAATAACTGCTGCAGCATTCCAGCTTGCTGTACCAATTCATCTCCCACCCTTCCTTCCCTCCCATTTCAAAGCACATCTCGTGTGAGTTGCACTCAGCAGATACCAGTGGATGCGTCACGTTCTCCAGATACGCCGGCCCATAATGGATTGACGCATGAAGTGGTGACACTGTGAATAAGTGCGGGACAAACCAGCTAAGATTCCGTTTCCACTTCTTTCCTCACGCTTATCTTCCTGACTTCAGTGCACCAAACAATTGTGGCTGGTGACACAATTAATGGAACAGTATTTCAAATATAATTACATTATTATTGTGTTTGTTATAAAGTCACATCTGTTGCTATGCGTGTGAAGCAAATTTTTAAACTTAAAAAGATAATTCACATAAATACAGTCGTATTTTTGCAGGGCAACATTAGTGAACGACTAGAATCTTTATTATTCGTGCGAAAATAAAAAGTATATTTATTGTACAGTGAATAAGTCCAGGCAACAGGAATTCATACTTACTTTAGGCTCTTGTAGGCCACCAAAAACTTATTGGCAGACCTGTTTTGGCCCACAGGCCTCGGGTTTGACATTGAATGGCCTTGAAGAATGCTATCTATTTCAACATCAACAACATTTTGAAATTATGATGCACACTGTCCATGAGAAAAGCTATTGGATGAGATTGCTGTGAAGTAATGCTGCTACTAAAATTAGAAAAAGGGGGATGAGCCTCGTGTCGATCAGCTGATATGGGTCAGGCTCTGAAATGCTCCCGTGACAACACTGGCCCTCACCTTCCACGATGAATCTATACACTGTCTGAGCAAAGAATATTGCGGTTAACATTGTGTACACGCAGGTGCACAGGGGGCCAGGTTTGTGTGTGTTTAAGTGAGAGTGAGTGAGTGCGAAAGGTACTTCTGTTTTATTTATAGAGCCAGTGCTATTTATACCAAACTCAAAGATCAGTTCAGAGAAGCAGCTCGTGGGCCAGAGCCAATATCACTTCCATTACTGTGCAAAACACACTCACAAACAAGATCGGCCCAACTATGTCACACAGGCACGCAACAACAGGGGTATTTACAGTATTACCAGCTGTGCCTAAGTTTGTGGGAGCGGGGGGCGCTACACTGACTGAGTGTTCTTCACGGAGTACAGAAGGCTTTAACATGCGGAGGGATCAATACAGAGAACCAGCGCCAATCGATTGCAATTCATCTGGCCTTTTTTTTTTTCTTTTAATTTTCATTCTCACCCACTTATATCGGAGCTTCAGCCGCCGTCCAGTGAGGCGGCGCATTAATAAACATACATGCATGCACAACAACCAGGCAACCCGACGACGACTGCCTCCTCTGTGCAAGTGCAAGTTCAATAAAAACCCATATGGAATTTTTTTTTTTTTTTTCATTGAGCATATCAGCCCATCCTCTGCATAACAAGGCCTGTATAATTAAACCATAAATTTCAGAGCGCTCCTTTAATTACCACAGACAATGTCAGGAGGCAGCAGAGTAAACAAATGGCTTTGAAGTGAGCAAGAAAGAAAAAACGGTTCGACACAGCGATGGAGAAGCTGTTCATTTTGGTGAGGGTGTTGTTGCACTTGAAAAGAATGAAATGTTCAAAAGCGCATGGGTGTACGAGGCAGGGGGAGCGGGGGGGGTACAGTATGTATTTCTTCCTTCCCACCATTTCTAAGAAAGCTTTTGAGAGATGCAGGAGCGAGGAGAGAAGTAATCTGTGTTTTAGTGTCAGAGCAAGACAAATTTGAATATCTGGAGGAGAGCAGTAAACTTCTGCAGACTAATGAAGTACTCCGGAATGTTTGTGTACTTCAGCTATGTGTTTGCCTTAGTGACGAGCAACACATTTATTTTCTCTGCCGTATTAGTAATCAGTCATCTGTGTGTTATCCATAACTGGGTTATGAGGTCATATTTTCATGGTGGGGGAGTTGCTCACCACCATTTTAGCCAGCAATGACTGGGAGGTTCGAGACGTCAAACTCATCTTTGCGCTGTGCTTTTGCATAAAATTAGTAGATAGTTGCGGAGCTGCATGAGGCGACGCATAAACAGATCAGTAGTGAATTTACTATGAACAGATGACAGTGAATTGGTTGTGTAACTAAACACTGTTAATTATTATTAAAAAATCTGACGAAAAAAGAGAATGTGGATTGGAAAATACTGAAATATTGAAGTTATATTAGACTGACTTAAGCAGGAGAAACATTCAAATGATATATCCCAGGAATTACAGTCCAATATCTACTGTGGTTTCACTTTCTGACAATGGTAAACTATACCAGAGGTGGGCAAACTGGTACTCAAAGTGCCAGGGTGGTGCAGGTTTTTGTTCCCACCGATGAAGCCCATGCTGTTTAACCAATATGGTGTCAGCAGAAACAAGCAACACCAGACTGACAACCAGATGATTACAGTGCTAAGACACCTGAATGGTGAAAAGCGGGCCTCTTCATTGGTTGGAACAACAGCCTGAACCCACTGCGGCCCTGTGTGGAACAGTTTGCCCACCCCTGAACTGAACACTTCCCTTCAGTGTAAACATGTTAAACAACAGTGAAACAGCAAAAACAGCCAAAGTCAAAGTGGCAGTGTCACTGGATGGAGATCTATTCATGTGACAACTTTTCCACTGGTTAAATATAATACACAAGCTTGATATGTGAAACACGTACAGGACACGTTTTGCCACTTGATTCTGACTTAAGACACAACACACACAGCGATTTCACATGTGTGTGTGTGAGTATTGTGTGCATGCTATAGGTCAATGTCACGGCACAAGGCAGCTTCCAAGCAGCTAAGCTAATTACACAAGTACCCCGAAGGCCACTTAGCGCAGGTTAGTTCATTAACAAACAGATTAATTGAGAGGTCCTAATCTTTGCCCCGAAATGCAATGACAAGTGCGAACTGGTGCCAATTAGGGTGGGACGGGAAGCGACGCAGTTGAGTTTACAGATCCGTCAGCGCTCACTTATAAGTCACAGAGTCACCAGGAAACATTTGAAGTTTCATGATCAACATCTTAATGTTCATTTATTGACATGAACAGCTTGGGTAAACCTCAGAAAGGGCTCTACTAATAGGCTGAGCAGCTACTGGGTAACCAACTGTAAGGAAGTAAAAAAATAACCATGAATTTTCGGTCTTTTAATGTAGTCTCTTTTTGCGTGTTGGTCGTCTCGCTCCACTGAGCATCCCGCAAACTATTCAGTGTCATTTATATAACAATAGGAAAACAAAAAGTCGATTGTGGGAACAGTACGGTGGGCTCCAGTTTTACCGCAGCGCATGTGTGTGTGTTCGATGTGACATGTCTCCTGTCTGCTCCACCGTGAATGGATTCTATAGATTGTGAAACCTGAAACTGCTTCCACACAATGGCCTGTGCTGGATTACAGCGACAAAATGGAGAGAAATAGGCCCCTGAGCAGGGATCGCAACCAGCACCCATCTGTTCCACTATCACCTGCCAATAGGAAATCAGACCACGCTCGACTATTTTAGACTCAAAGACACAACAGCGCTTTCAATCTTGTCATTTGAAATCTGCCGACATCAGTTCATCATCCCACCCCCCACACATACACCTGTACCTTTAAAGCCACCCACCCCCCCTTAAATAGAGACACACCTGGCCTCTTTCAACCTTTGACCTCACTATCAGCCGAGTGCGCCTTCTTCCTACTTCCCTCGATCCTCTCTCTTCACCAGCTGCCTTTTAAATCCTGGCATCAGAATGGACCACTTCACCTGTGCACACACCAGGACCAGCACATTTATAAACGTGCGGACCCACTCCCAAAACACACACGAGCATTAAGCCTGCACTCACACACATGACAAGACAACAGCCAGCAGCAGCTGCTTCATCTCCTAGCAACGGCTAGCCTGATACATGACCCAACGATGGATAATTACCGTAAATCACCACAGCTCACACACTCACAAACAGAGCAATGGGAGTGGAAGAGAGTGAGGGAAGAAAGGGAGAGGGCTGCCACTGGTCATGTGTGGGCTAAAACACCTCCATGGAGAGCTTGAATTTGCCGCACAAATTCCCTTTCGCTCATGAACTCCGGAGCGAGTAAGACAATGGAACCTGAATGCGAGACACGGCAGGCCCCGCCTCCAGATCACACGGACGCCGATCAAATCCGAAACATAATCATGAATATTATCACGTTCGATCACCATAACATCAGACGTGAGTGCAGTGTTGGGATGTTGCTACGCTCTAACTTTTCCCAACAGTTAGGTCTCAACTCTGGAGGACTCTCCCCTGCTTCCCCTTCACTCCCGCCCTCTCCGAGCGAGTCCTGGCTGCTGCAGACATCTGATCTGGCTGGCTTGTGATAGATTGACAGGTAATGAGGAGGTTGAAGGGGCGTCGGAGACAGGAGCAGGTGTTCAGCACAGTCTTTTTGGCCAGCGTTAAGCTGCCATGTCCTTCACGACTGCTACTTCCTCCAGCGCTCACTCAATTCTTACGTTCCCCCCCTTCCCCCTGCTTAAGAGAAGAGGACTATGCAGTCCATCACACCGTGACACAATTGGACACAAGCTGTCTTTACATGGGGAAAAGTGCAAGGAAATAAATACGAAAAAAAAAAAAAATGGTGCGCTGAGGAAGACTTGGTCTTGATCAGTCAAACTGTGTCGACTCATTTGGAGAGGAGACGACACATACAGGATTTAAAGCAGCGGTTATTGGTGTCGATTTAGCTTCGTCAGGTTAAAAAGATTTCAGGTTATGCCTTTCTGCTCAGAATGTATCCCAGACGGCTAAGAAATCCCATAAAAAAGCATCATCTATCCCCAAAGTGAATTATTTTAGATTTAACAGCTCTTAAGGGGATGCAGGTATCATTGCTGGATTTACGCAGGTAAGTTTGTTATTAAATCCCGACACACACTGACACACATTCACATTCACCTGCTGTAGTCGAGCAGAAATCCTGGATCATATCAGATTAGCAGCCAATAACAGTAAACTTGTCTCCCTCGAAACCCGCCTCTGCCTGAGTCACTCTACAATTGCACTTGTTTTAGTCCTGCTGACAAAGCACACCTACTGTACGGCAGCAAGAGAAGAGGGCAGAGCACGGAGCAAGGTCATAACCAGAAAGACTTGATTGTCTCTACGCAGATTTGTTTCATGGCTAATTGTCATGTAACTGTTGCCGATAAATTAGATGATATATTCTGTATTTTGCAGAAATTAGAAACTTTCGCTGTTTAACAAGTCAATCTCCGAGTCAAAGACTCATTCATTCAATTTCTTTTCATGCCTTATTTACTCAATAAAGGGTTTATGCCGTATATAAACCAGTGTGGGGCAAATGAGAGTCGCCACCCCATCCGAAAAATGATGTCTTTTTAAAGACGAAATCTCACAACACATCATCATGGTGGACATGTATGTGGCAGTCTTCGCAGTGTTATTCGCAGAGTAACCGAAAGAAATATCATAAGACTGAAGTCAGTTACTCACAAAACTCAAGTTGTGCATTCAGGCCGGACATATGAAAAGACAGAGCGTCACCAATTCAGTAAATGACTGAAATAAGTTCCTTGTTGTGTTCCGAGCCATTATTTTTGGGTGGTGCAGTGGCTACGCCACAGTTTGAGAAAATCCTGACGCAAACCCTGCAATGGTCACAGTGTGTATGAACATAACAAAGTTAGAAAGTCATAGGACCACATCAATATTTCACCATGCTTTCTTTCATGTATTCACCACATGACCAGGTAAAGTCTAGTCATAAATAAATGCCACTGGATCTATATTAAGCTTCATGGTTGCTAACAACAGAAAGCTAAAATTAGCACGAAATGATACATGGTTACTGTATCGATATAGAGGCCAGAATAGTCAGGATTTTAGCATTGCAAAATCGCAGATTCCAATTCCCCCTCTTGCATGCATGCAAAACTAGGGCAGCAGCAAACACCACTTTCGCTCTTGGTCTACAATGTACCGCTAAGTCCAGCCAACCATGGCTAACCTCAGACTTTCTCCGCCCTGTTGTACTATGACGATGCTGTTTTACTGAAAAAAAAAACTTTTGTGGAAATGGCTCGACTGTTTGTGTACACATTGAAGAGAGGTAAATCATAAAACAATATTGTATAAAAGGAATGTGAATTTATTACACATTTTAATTATATTACCGCTTTATCTGCTTTCTTAACTTGTGCAACGCATTTTTTAGCAACTTCCATTAAAATGTGTGTTTTTATACACTGTAACTGATTGATTTAGGATATTTCCCTTTTTTTCCTGTGTAATAGCAGTTGGATTTTTTATTAATCCTTCATTAATGGGTCCCATGTGTTGCAAACTCAATGGACCACACATGGAAAAATGTTTCTGAATTATAATCATACATCCACAGAAAAAGCAGAGCATATTGAACAGACAGATGGGAGAGAAAATAAACAGTTAAACTACTGTTAAGACACAGAAATAGACTCATACAGTGAGGTCTTTGTGACATAACATGAACCAAACTTAGATACCAGTTACCCAACACAGCTTCTGACTGCAAGGTCTTCTCGACGAGAAGTTTTCGAAACGTAGCAGAATTTCGGAAGAGCTGAGGCGAATCCCCCAATGAAAGGTGTTGTTTTGTCAAGGGGTCAGTGGGGGAAAGATGAGAGGGAGGTCTATAAATCCAACCTTCTGGTTTACTACCAAACATTAAAGGACATGTCGCCATCCTAAATCAGCAGGAAGACAGCGAGGCTTAAACAGGGGAGGGGGGGGTTGCATGCCTCCTCCCGGAGCGACACCAACACCAACACCAGCTCAATTCTGGATCACATTTTTGTTTTCCCTTTTATACTCAGTAAACCAAAAGAGTCACAAGTCATGAACGTGTGCGGCTGACGTCACATTCCAGGGAGTGAATAAAGGCAGCTGGGCGTCTGTATAATTATTGTTGAACCTGTACTTTCTGGTCATTATCCGTGACATTGTCTCTCCGGTATCAGATCTTTTCTTAAAGCATACACAGACTCTTACTCACTCACAGGTAGCAGTAATGATAAGATAATAACGCTTCAAGGATGAGCACATTGAATTAAAGCGGAAGCCCCAAAAGCTTCCTTAATTGTCACCGTCATCAAAGAGAACCTGTTCCCCGGGATGAAAAATATATTAATAATATAATAAAAATGTCAGTGACTCGCAATCACGTTGAAAGGCGCACGCCTGTCAGTTTATAACTCGGCGACTCACTCCCGCACGCACACGTGCAGACCAAGCGTCCAACACACAAACAGTCAAACTCTCACAGACACACACTTTTTAAGCCCTCGCCTGGCATCAACTGTCACACAACCTGTCTCTGAGAACTAAGCAGAGACAGACGCTGTCAACTTAGAGTGCCTCAAATGCCCACACCCAGCCAGGCAGAGGAGAAATCAAGCCCGTCTCCCAGTATAATTTGCACTAATCCTTCATGGAAGATAGTAAAGTCTATGGCATATCTGCCTAATAGCATCAGTCACCGACAGGTTCTAATCTCATATTTAGACCCATTTCCATCACAGACTGACGACAAAAGCAGCAGCACAAAGTGTGATTACCTTTCTGTTTTTTTTTTTTTTTTTAAATACGTTTCTGCATGACTTGACTGCTGATAATGGCGGGGGGATTTTAAAACACAGCAGCAGCAACACAAAAAAAGAAAAAAAACCTTCTTGGCGGGAAAGTCTTTCCAGGTAAGCACAGTCGACAGGTGTGTCGGGAAAGCAGATGATAAACTGGTGAGGAGAGTGAGACCCTTCCAGAAACAGCTTACACACCACACACACAAACTCTTTATGAACACACCTTTACACACACTCCCTTTCAAGGCGTTTACAACCTGTGGTGTTTGTCCTGCTCCGTTGGCTGCTCGACCACGTGCATTTGAATGCCGACTGGAGAGCATCCCTCTCTTTCACACGGCGCAATAAAAGACGACACACACAATGAGGGCTCTTTTCAGTCGAGTGGGGCTGCCTGGGGGTAGGCGAGCACCTCCAAAACCGCCACAGCACTTAAACTTGCGGCGTACAATGAGACGCTAAGCCTTACTGAATAATAAGAGATTATTCATAAAGATGACAAACAGAGGAGAACAGAAACAAACTGGGTCTGAAAAGTCCTCCAGCTTCGCCTCAGAAGTGCGTCACAACTGTGACCCGGCCGCAGAGACAAAACCGGGGAGGTGTTGCAAAGATCCTAATGAAGCCGTAAATCAGAGTCCGATGAGAACAGACTCACATCACCGGAGATCAATGCCGACACACATCCACACACAAGACGAGAAACAGCAAGACGCAAACACATGCCAGAATTCTCCAGAGAGTTTGACTTATGAAAGCACAAGTACATGAGCGCACACATTCAGACACACACTTTCATCTACAATCTATTAAACTTCTCCCCAGCTGTCCCTCCAGAACCCACCCATGGGCTCAGGAGTCCCACCTCCTTGTTCTATCCCGCTCGTCTGAATAAAATCGGACGTGATGAATGGTGCCATAACTCTGATATCCACAATCAATCTCTGCTTTAAAGACACATCCATCTTCTGTAATGCTGATGGTGTCAGGGGTGGGTGGGCGTCAGAGCACGAGGACGTCTGACCTCATAGTGGGATATGCTGGCGAGAGGGGCGGGGCGTGGAGGAGCCTCTGAGTGATGTGTGTCAGCTCACATCTGGCCGGAAAAATAAATGAGGCTTATGAAGACAAATGAAAAGGGGCTGTCTGGCGAAGCCCACCACCTCCCTCCAAACAAGATGAGAAGTTAATATATGTGTACAATTGCGCTACACAGATGAAACAAAAGCCCTGGCTCACATTACCGCGCTTTTTATTCCTGCCAGCTAATTAATGTAACACAATTGATTTGTCCTTTGCAGCACGATTGCGCCACTCACACAGACAAAAAAAAAGAAAAAAAATCGTTTTAAAAGATGCAAATCGAAGCATTGGGAGCTTAACTTATTTTGTTTCTATATAACACCTCCGGCTGTGTATGTCTGGATCTTTAGCCTCGAGCTTGACGCAACATCATTAAATGAGAGCAGCTTCCTTTCGACATTCCTTCAATAAAGGTGGGGGGTTGTGAAGAGCAGATTTCACTCTTCAGTCAGTAAAGCGACTGTGAATTAACTTATTGTGCGTCAGATTCATGGGTAAGGATATAAGGACAAAACTAAAGAGCAGCGGCGGATTTGATCAGTTTGCTCAAAAGTTGAGTTTTGTTACATAAGTGTGCATCACAGCTGAGCGCAGTGAGAGAATGAGTCGGTACAGTAGATAAAAGTCTTCTGACTCACATTTTTTTAAACTTACAGCTATAAGGAGAGAATTAAAAAAGCAAAAAAAGAAGGGTGAAAATGCTCTATTGAGCGAGTGAAAGTCTCACCGCTGAACTCATACAGTGGAGCGTACAGAGGAAGGGGGTGGGAGGATTCTGCAGGCTGAGTGTTGAAAGAATGAACTATCCATGACCTGTTAGAAGGGTCACTCCTCAGCGACACCACCATTGAATATTCTTCTTAATGATGTACCATGTCTTTTAACCCCCACAGACAAAGCAAGAAAACATTTATACTGTCAGGACGGTGCAGGGGGGGGGTCTCCAATACCACCCCACCCCCCCCCCCCCCCCCCCGCCACCGCTTCGTCCTCGCTCGCCCACACTCTGCTCACCACCTTGCGCTGCCCCATGTTGGATTTCTAATTATTGAACAAAGAATTTCACACAGCGTTTCGCACACGCTCTTCAGGCTGTCTCGTGTGGTACGAGAGCTGGATTATGCACGGACTTGTATTGAAAAGGGGGGAAAAAAACTGCTTGCTCAAGCTAGTATACTTGTAGCTTTGGATCAGACAGAGAACAACTTAATATTTTACATCAATAAATTTGATATGTCATCAATGTGGAGGACCCGACTTCTTAAAGTAACACTAGAAACAGGTACTACAGTGTTATTAAATGTAATTGTGAAGTTTCACAACAAGAAAAGAGCTAAGGATAGCAATAGCAGTTCTTTCTAAAGAAGCAAGCATTGTGATGACATCCATTTCATCGAAGGCCACAAGTACGAGTCGACATCCACAGTAAAATGAGACCACGGCATCATCGCAATCCATAACATTGAAAGTTCGGGAGCGTTTCATGAAGGACACATCAAAGGACACGCTACATCTTGAGCAACTAAAATTCAAAGTTTCAAAACAACATTTAGTGCAACACTTGACATTCACTTTCTTTCTTCTTAAATTACTGTTTACAACACTAGACTTGGTGTCAACCCATGCACACCATTTTAGATGCCAACTATCAAAATAGTTGCAGCCCTAATTTAAGAAAAAAAAAGATAATAAAGATGAAAATAATCTCGGTAAAAATGAAAGTGAATACTGATTCTGTATTCAAAAACATCGCACATTAAGTAAACTGTAACCTGGCAACAAGCCATCGCTCTTCCTTTTCCCTATATGATGCTTAGTTTCTACAGAAACGCACTGACCACCAAAAACATTCTGTTGGTTAAACAAATCTTTTTCGAAAATGAAATATATTTGAATACACTTGCTCACGCCGCTGACCTGGCAGAATACAGTGTTGAAGCTCCATCCTCACTTAGCCTCTAATCTGGTCACGGTGGAGGAACGACGGGGCAGCCAGGTGAGATAGTTTATTGATTCTGGAAGTGGCTTGGATGGAGTTAACCCCAGCAAGGCACTGCGATGGGGGTGAGAGAGGGTACGGATGAAAGGTGAGCCGATGATGGATGAGAGGAAGCTGGAAATGGAGTGCATGCGCCGGGGCGGAGACAAAAAGGAAAAAAAAAGTTGTAGATAGGCAAGCCATGACTGGACTGACACGGCTCACGATTGTAACTGACACATTGGCTACAACAGGCGGTCCTGTGTACAAGCTGTTCTGCAATGTAATGTGTTCTTTAACGGGCCCCGAGCGTTTGGTTCTGTGACCCTTCAGAACCCCCGACTGGGGCCCGACCAGCCAGGAAAGCTGTAATCTCTCTGTCAAACAACAGTTCATATGGATTCCACGCGTGTGTGTGTGTGTGTGTGTACGTGTGAGAGTGTTGCACTCCGCTAAAGGTTTTACCACCTACCACAAAAGATGAATGTCATATTCATTTCTCTGTCACTAAAAAGTTGAGATCAACCCTCAGATATTAGACTACAAGGACTTTGAGACAGTAAGTGCCCCTGGGTCAACCCCACAAAAAGATCCAAACACCCTCACATGTATGTACACACAGCGCTAGTGTGAATACGGAGAAGACAGGAAACATTACAGCGACCTTTTTTGGCACCAGCCAAAGTGAAAAGGGAGGGTAGAGGTTGTCAGGAGGAGGGTTGGGGGGGGGTAGGAGAGAAACCGAGGAGAGTGAACGGAGGGGGCGGGCTGAAGGAGTAGAGATGAGGGAGGAAGGAGGGAGAGAGGGAGGGTTGAGCGCTGGAATGAACTCTCTCAGGCTTTGTGGTGCACGTTTCCCAAGGCCCCCGCCTGGCCCCTTTGATAAATGACACATGTCATTCTGTCAGCTTGTGACACTGCAGCTGGGAGGCCCTGTGATGTATGGCTCTGCTGAAAAAAGGAAATCAACTTTTTTCCCCGTCTCTCCTGCTCTCTCTCCCAGTTTTTGGTCTCCCTCTCTCACTCTCACCCTCCCTCCTTCCCTTGGCCTGAGCTGAGTGCATGGCCTTTTTATATGAGGATTTAGGTTTCCCCTGCTCCAGTAAGCACCCCCCCCTCCGACCCGTCCTCGCAACGATAGACAGGCATGCATAGCCAGGTTTGTCTCCTGTGCGCACACACAGCTATTATGATCATGTACAAAGCAGTAACCCGAGGAAAGGGGGTCAACGCCACATCAGAGGTGGATCCAGGATTTATGGCGAAAAGCCGAGGAAGTAAACAAAGTGCGCTCTTTTTAGTAGGCAGGAGAGGTGGGTAGACGGAGGGAGCGGGGGTAAAAATTCCGGTTAGGCAGGATGGCTGGTGTCTCCCACTGGGTCATCTGTCATCCATGTGTCTGACTGGAGGAGGACGAGCACACACAACCCTGGAAAGATGGGCCATACACTCGCACTCCCGCAGGAGCTCAGGATGAAGTAAGAAAAGTATGCCACACACATGCGGGAAATTACAGTATCAAGGCAGAGGGATGCACCTTCCAAAATAGATTTGAGCGCAGCCACCTTGTGATACACTGGGAAAAATGTGATATAGTTTCAAAGAGCAAATAAGTTCAAGCCAATGCGGTGCTCCCTTGAGGCCGACTCTCACCCTCCCATTCTGGAAGATTAGCCTATCATAGTAGCCCACTGACCCCCCACTACATGCGCCACCCACGCCATGGGTGAGCCAGCATAAAAAAAAAAAAAGACTAATCCTTCATTTTCCCCTTTTTTCCACCTTGCATACACACTTTTCTGATAGTCTCTGGGTTCCCTCTTTTCTCAACTCGACACCCTCTCTCTCTCTTTACACCCCTCCTCCCGCTATCGTTCTTTTTCAACGGCTGACCTGTTATGAGCGCTCTAGAGATTTAACGGCCAAAAAAACAAGCGCGAGTCAGGCGTGACGGAGGGACGTTTTCAGTGTCGCCTTTCCATCTCCATGTGATCACACGCACTCGCACAATTGACACATAACTACAAGACAAACAGATTGATTCGGAATGACTGTCTAAATATCACACCGACACTTACTCAGTCCCGTCGTGATGAGGTGATGGATGTGTGGGTATAACACACCAGTTCAATGGTTGGCTGCATACACACTAATGAGAAAGAATTGAGTATGTGTTGCTATGGGGACCATGGTTGCATTTAAAGGACAGCTAAAGAGCAAAAGACAGAGAGAGGCTGTGAAAAACCGCAAAACGCCAACTGTGAAGGTGGAATCTGGTGCATAATGTTCAGATTCCACTGGTGAGAAAGGTATTTCAGCACAATTCTAACAACAACCAGCATTCATGAAATATACACATGTGCCTGCGAACAACCGCCAAATATATCCATCATGAATGTCAGCCATGAAAGGTCAACAGCAAAATGTTAATATGAGACGATCTTGATTTAAACATCTGCGAGGAGCATTTCAGTACTTGCATATTATTAGCTTCAAGACGTTGCATTTTAATCGGCTTCTAATTTGGAGTCTAACATTACTCATGATCAGTAAACGTGAAAAGTCAAAGACAAAATGTAAATGGTAAAAGGCATTTGCGAGAAAGTCATCTCTATTATTTAGCTTGAATTGTTTCTGCACAAACGACAAATAAAGCTGCTCAGAATTGAGGGTTAAATTGTGCACTTGAAAGTTGCACATGACCCATGAAAAAGAAACAAAAGCAACAAAACCCCAGGCTCAACTGTTGAATCATGTCACCCAGAGGTCAACAACAAAATGTAAATATTGATCGGAAGTTAAACCTAACCCTTGACTTATCAGTAGGTGTGAGGAAGTCAGATTACATAGCTGAAGATAGATATTTGGTCACATGACTCATAAAAGCAGGTAGGAAAACATAGAAAAATAGAAACTATGTGATATTCAACGGTTGTTTTTTCATGCTTATTACAAATATTGTCGCACTAAGAGGTTGGGACCATCTAAACTTGAATTGAAACATTTATGAGAAAGAAGGCTTTTTTGGCATGAGGTACAGCAATAACTGTTGTAATATTGGACTGAGTTGAAGCATTATTTATGTTAAGAATGAAGACTTTAGAAGTCTTCCATTAGGTGCATAAAATTAAGAATGAACTTGTGTCAACAATTGACCTGAAAAGAAAACGGAAAACAAAACCAGTGTCCAGACTGCAGCCACCTAGAGGTCATGACCTGCCTGTGACCCCGTCAGATGTGCACTCTAGCTGGCTGGGTGGGGTTGAACGGGGAACAAGGCGTCATTAGGGCTGAGTGATGAGCGGTGGCCATGACTGACGACTGCAGGGGAGTGCGACACTGCATTTCTAAATGCCAGAGGGCCCACACAATGACTCCAGCAGAACCTGAGCAATAACTGTGTTCATGTGGTTATAGGAGCCATGGTTAAACCGCCGCGGCTCTGTTAACAAGCTGCCTCTGTGACCTACAGGATATTGCTATACACATGTAGACAAAAAAAAAAAAAGCTGAAAACACCGCACCACTTGAGGAACATTCCCTTGTGCTAACGTGTATCTACATAAAGTGCAGTCATTGTGGCCACATTGTTTTTGTTTAGTCTCCCTATTCCCGAAGTTGTCTCCGTGCAGTTTGATGTTCCCTTTTAATCGCAGCAGGAGAAGAGGAAGAAAGCGACGTGAGGAAATGAAGGAAGTGATATGACAAGGGGGGCAGTGTGTGAGGCCGGATCTTGGGAGTGAGCGTATGTTTGCTGTGTGAGCACGAAGGCAGCGGCAGTGTTGGACTTCAAGGTCAGCTGATAAACACCACATTCACAAGTCAGGAGAGGGAAATGTAGACCCTCTCTTTTGATCCTGCTCACACATTCACCTCAATTAATCACCGGAATTGTTACACCATTGTAATACCAAAAACAATCTCCATGATCACACGCACAAACAAAATTTCAAATTGCTATCATCCATCTCACCTGCCCTTGTAAGAGCAAGGGGAAGCGGGAGGGGTGGGGGGGGGGGGGAGGTTAGTCGGTGGAAGAGTGAACCGTTCTAAACGCCCAGCCAGCAAGATGATGGTGAAAAATTAACGGCAGGCAGCCAAACAAGTGAAGGCGCCAGGGCGAGGGGATCAATGCACGGCATCCGCGGCGGGAGCAGCTATGTAAAACACTTGCCTTAAGTCAGCCGCATCCGGTTAATATTTAATCCCTCCATCCATCTCCACAAAGAACGTTTCCCTTTCAGCTGTAGCAGCCGTTTACTTTGATTACACACAAATGCGTACGGGTTCACCAGGGCAGTGACAAGAGCAAGGAAAGTGACTTGTGTGGGGTCAAAAAAAATAAAATAAAGTTGGATGATCGGTCACAGCACGATGGGTGGGAGAGTTACAGAGAGGGAGTGAAAAAGGTGAAACGCTTTGCTGAAACCAGGAAATATGCAAATAAGTGAGAGTGGCAAAATAACGCTGATATTATCTCCCCCCCTGCTTATTTTTCGTGGCAAATGATTTCAAGGGTGGAAATCCAAAACTGCGAGTCCCAAGTGAACATGCAAATCTATCTGTGTTTTCCTGGGAAGCCTTGTGCACTCACTCTTATGTTGCTGTTTCTGTATCCACCCTTCAACTGATTGAAGCTTCTGGTGTTTATTTTGTGCAGGCACTGGAAAAATCAGCGCATTTTTTAAAAGAAAAAAATATCTACAAAGCCCATGCAGAGCTGCACACATACAGATAGTAATCTAAAAATCGATAGTTTTAGTGAGAATAAATGATATTCCATTAGAATGTGTTGCCCACACACACTCCAAATGTCAGTGCCAATTTCATTAGCCAACTATTAAATCCAGTTTAAACTATTTATTTGTAGCTTTATAAATAAAAAAAGTGAAATCAAATGAAGGGGAATGCTGGCAAAAAACATACATATCGGTCAAGTGGCATCTCATGCTAGTAGGCAAACCATTTACACAAACACAAACGAGTTGTAGAAGCATAGTAGCAAAAGAATTCACTCTCACATTCACACCTGACCTTGAATTTAGTTTAGTGTACTACCTGCTTTGATGAGCTAAATGTTAAATCCAGCCAGAATCGTGTATGTATTTGACATTTAAACACCCAAAAGTGAGTCCAAGTGGCGATAAATGCTCAGAAATTGACCACACGCACCTACAGACACACACGACCATCACAACTATGCCGAGCGATTGATCCGCGAGCGTCTGCTGCTGCTTCAAAGCCAGAGAAAACTGCGGCTGCAGGGCTTGTGACAACACTGACAAGGGTAAAATGTTGTATCTCTCGCACGCCGACAGCTGGACACAGTAAGGGGGGAGGTATTTATGTGGGGAAGGAGTTAGTGGGGAGTGGAGGGGGGTGCCGTTCGGCCGGCAGTAATTCTTAATTGACACCTGTCAGGATAATGGCGGCAGTCACAGCTGTTGCGGGAGAATTTGTCCATCGTCCTGTTCATCCGTCAGCTTTAATCCCCATCCTAAAAGCCGCCCGCCCCTCCTTCCCATGCCACCCTACCACCCACTTGGCGCCACCTTATTTCCTCCTGAAGGCTGGTGCCCAGCTTCAGCTATGTCACAGAACCTGAAATCAATCGCAAAAGCCTCCACCGCAGCGATTCTAAAAACTTCATATTATAGTTGGAACTTGACATGTCCTGCCTCTGTAGAGCAATGGGAGTGTAATTACCACCGCACTGCTGTCACAGCGCTGCGCAGTCGAAAAACCAAGACGCAACAAATGAAAATATTAGCTGATAATCAACCTCATTTAGGAAGCGATGGAAGTAGCTGTTTCACTATGACATGGCTGCTCCACACAAACTGCTTTGAAGCACAACTAACGGTAGAAAACATGAAGACAGAAGCACACATACAGTGAAGGGAGATTATACAGTTCACATACATATTAAAGCAGCATTACAATAAACCCTTTTTGATATGAACGCACACATTCGCAATTCCTTGCTCACTTTTCTGTTTTTCATTTCCCAATAACTTTATCTGACGAGATACATGATAAATGCCCCCCCTCCTCAGTCCTTCACAGACACTCTTGTTTGGCTTTGGAATGCCCCAAAATGCGCATTTATGTGGAAAAAGATTCTCTAAAAAGAGGCAAAAGAGCAGGATTTAAATGGAAGAGAGGGATGAGAGGTCGGCTAAAGAGGTAGGGAGGCATAAGAGTAGAGTGTGTAAGGGTTGTGTGTCCCTGGATGTGCTCTTCTAGCGGGGCCCATCATATTTGTCTTGTTTGTTTGTTGGCATCAAAGCACTGCCTCTCACTGCCCCTGCTAACTGATGTAATGACTGCGTAAGCTACATGTGTATGTTTTTTCTCCCTGCGCTGAGGAATTCAAACACTTATTAGACAAAATATCCCGTAATTGCTCATCTTTTATTGATGGAAATAACATGTTAAATTTGGCTGGAGCAGACTCTCTTCATGCCCCCAGAGAGGGCAAGGCAGTGATCAAGAGCGCAAATCCACCCTCAGCAAATGTAATACTTTACTTAAGAAAATTTAAGATGTCAATTTTTCTGTCTTAAATGTTGCACGACGGCTTCTCTGGAACGCTTCCCCTCTTATCTCTCTTCCAACCAACAACATATCTACATTATTTTTATTAAAGAAAGGCTTAATTCTGGCTGTTGAGCCTTAACAAAATATAATTACTCAGCACAAAGCAAATATTACTTAGCAATTACCCACGCTGATAACACTGACGCTGCGTTTATCAAAGCTTTGATTCCAATCGGAACTTTACAATGGGAATGGTAGACTGCTGGAAGATCTGAATGTGAGAAGAGAAGTTTCTTTATTTTGGGGGGGGAAATTGTTTTTCCATGGCAGTCAGGAGTGAGACTGTCAGCACGGTCCCAGAGGGCTGCTTTCTATCTGTTTCAGCCTCAGTTTTTTTTTCGGATCCCATGACTTGCTGCTGTTTTTATGTGCTGCAAGGCAAGCAACAAAGCACATCTGGCTGCTTTAATGATATGATTTCCCATCATACTAAGCCACCTCCATTATGACCTCCCACAGAGACGTGCTGGCTGCACTTAAGCATTAGGTGTAGGTGTGTACGAGTGCGTTCAAATGTCTGTCAGTCTGGCTGTCTGTGTTTAGGGTTGAAGCTGGGTTTTTCGTCTAAAGCGCAGCGAGGGTAACACGCCTCTCGTGATGGCCGCCCTCAGGGCAGCTTCAGTTGAAAATGCCCCAAAAGAATCAAACAGAAAAAGACAAAGAGAATTCAACCCTCGTGAGCGACCAGGTCGGTGAACTTCACATTTCCAATCGCTGAGCTAAAGTGAGGGTAAATGTCCTCGCAGAAAAGCAGGGTAAATAATGAACACACACACACACACACTCACAGCCGGCTGGGGCCCCCAACACATTTGACCTTTGACTGGTTCAAATCCCAGATGTAAATTTAACTATTAGTATCAGAGGTG
The DNA here is from genome assembly GCF_027744825.2 of Synchiropus splendidus. Taxonomy (NCBI): domain Eukaryota; kingdom Metazoa; phylum Chordata; class Actinopteri; order Syngnathiformes; family Callionymidae; genus Synchiropus; species Synchiropus splendidus. The sequence goes on along the minus strand of NC_071345.1, from coordinate 15,450,726 downwards.
GCCCAAGAGCGAGCGTTGATATCGACGGAGGTCGATCGATGCCACCTGCTAACCTAGCGCTTCAATTATAGTAACCTCTAGCCAAGTGCGACTGCAACACACATGTGACGGAACACCCAGAAAACATACCAGCAAGATGTAAAATAAAACGGTTGGATCGATATGTGTTCCCGCTCTGTCGGATGCGCCTTGCTTTGATTGGAAACAGTGAGCAGATATGAGAGTTGGAGGCGAGAAATATATGGAGCTGCAGTTAAAAGTTTGTTTTCGTGCTCCAGTGGGGGGCAGATGCAGGGTTAGGAAGCTAAGCCCCCACTAAAGAGGATGACTAACATGGCACGGTTACCATTACACTCGTTCAAGTTATTCATTCCAGGAAAACTAACACCAGCCAGTGCTAAGCTACGAACACAGACGCATACTTTTCGCCTCTGTCTCACTTCTCCAGCCTGTCTGTGTCACACACACTTTTCTCGTTACTCCGTATCACTCCTCACCGCCACTCTGCCCGTGGGCCATAGAAAAGTTTAAAACACAAGTCATTCGCGCCAATCTTCCCATCAAAACGCCGTGTTTTTTTTCGCCACAAATCCAGCAAAGATTAAAAACACAGCTACGGGCTGCACTCCTCAGGACACCGGGGTAGACAGGAGGGTGGGTGGGTGTGTGTGTGTGAGGGGTGGGGGGCACATAAATCTGAGCATGCTGATTATTTCAAGGGAGGAATATCACATAACAGCATCGTCAAGTAAGAGCACAAAGGTCGCTGTGTAATCTTAGCCACCCCGGGCATGCAAAATCATTAATCCCTGGGTACAGTGATGCTTCAGCTTGGAATAAACTGGAGGCCTTCAGCGAGGAGCTGGGTGGGTGCTCACTCTCACGCAGCCAGAGTACGAGGAGGCCGTGTTATGATATGTTGGTGATTTACTGGCAAGACGGCCACACACACACACACACACACACACACTCACACAATCTATATTTAAAAAAAACGCTATGTGGGATTATTTGGAAGCGCTTGTATATCAAGCCAGCTGCAACACCAATAAAAAATAAATGAATCACTCACAAAAACATCTCCACCCTCACATTCCAAGTTTGAGGGAAAAACACACCGGACACGGGTCCGACTGGGAGGTTAGGAGGGCGGCGGTGGTGGGGGTTGGCGCTCGCCTCGCCTCGCCGAGGTCATTAACTGGCATTGTCTCCTGGCGTGATTAGTCAGGTAGCAAAGTCCATTTGTCACCTGCGCAGGCAAATTGAGTTGGTGCTGCACTAGGGGCTATAGGGACTGTATAATATCAACTTGATTACATCAAGGCAGCTGCGGACTTGACACCTTACTGAATTTGTCAGCATTAATCGTTCGGGGCTGTCACAAATCCGTCAGCTCCGCCGATAATTAGGGCTCTCTCTAATGAAGGGAAGCAAACCTTACCCCCGCCGCCCTCCACATCAGCACGCACACACACACACACACACACACTCATAATTAACCACCGTGCTCTTCTGAAACACAACTATCTTTTATCCGCTTTCCCTTCCTCCTCTTATTCCTGCGTCTGATGCCGTCACTCCCCCCCTCTTTTAATTGTTCCTGCCTTCGCTCCCTCTTCATTACACTGAGAATCAAGTTGTTTCCCTACGAGTTGGAGACTGGAAGAGCTGGACGATGGAAACTTTGGTTGACACACAGGATCGTGCTTGGATTTTTCATATCGAAAGAAATACCACAGCAACTTGAGGACATATTTTTAGCACTAAAATAATGCTTGTTTACGACACATTAAAATATTAAAAATTAAATGAATTTCCCTGATAATATAATAATTTAAATAACTTCCACAGCAATAGCACATTATATGCTTAGTCAAACTTTTGGTGCATTTTAAAGTTTACATAAGCAACAAAAGAACTAGAAATTGAAACAATTCAGATGAATAAAAAAAAACTTTAACCCTCATTAGCTATTAAATGATTCCGTCAAGTGAAATTCATTCAGATTAGCAGACTTTATATACAACTATTTCAACTGTGATTAACAGGCTCCTGAGCAGCAGCACAGAGATAAAGCCACAGGTCAGCACCAGCTCCCAGAGGAGGATCGAACCGGTCTGGTGTCTGTGTGTGTGAGGGAGAGTGTGTGTGTGTGTGTGTGTGTATTTAGATTATTTGTAGCTGCTGGGCACAGAAAGTCAAGGGCTGTATCTTGATCCTGTTGATAAAAGAATGGAAAACATCCTGCATGCCAAGTTGTGATTGACCATTACATCCTAGGATGCTGCGGCCCACAGTGGGGTGTATCAAGGATCAATGGTCTGTGCGTGCGTTTGTGTTCGTGTGTGTGGTAGGGCAGCAAAAGGGGAGGGAGGGGTCAAAGAGATGTCATGTTTTCGTGCCTCCAACTACATGCAGAAAGCTAACAAGTGTGACTCTGATCCCTCCATGGCCGCCTTTTCCTGAGGGATATTTCTCCAAAATAACACACTCAAAGAGGGAATACAGAACACACACACACACACACACTGCGGACAGTGAAGTCAGACTCCCTGCTTCAATCTGAATCATGTCCTCGCAGTGTGGGGCAGAGTGTTTGCTCGAAAGTCGGAGACAAGAAGAAGTCAGCGAGCACCGGTGGACTCTCCTACATCCCACACTCCTTCTCATCCTCCTCCTCCTCCTCCTCATCATCATCATCACCTCCATCAGCTGCAGCAGCTCCATGCTTAAAATGATAAAACCTGCTGAGTTCAAAGTCTTCGGCGGCTGGCCCTCCTGTTCGACCCGCTTTGCACCTCATATTTCAAAATCTCTTTAAAATTCTGTAACTGTCTTTTGTTCGCTGCAGTTGTTAATGCCTAACTTCAAAGCCCCGGCCTCATTAGCACAGAGGTAGAAACCCCTGTCACTCATTTACATTTGTTTAAAGGCTGAAGGGAGACCAGGGAAAAAAGGGGGGAGTCCGAATCCCAACCACTAGGAGACAACGTTGTCAGTCTTCCACCTATAAACATGTGTCAGCTGGACACAACTTTGTGCGACAGACTAAAGCATCTCAATATCTTTTTTTTTTTTTGCTTTTAGCTTCATCACAAACACACAGCATCCTTTCATCCAAAATCTCCCTAAAATTAAGAGCACAACTTTTTTGGGGGGGAAAGTTCTGTTCCTGTGTCTGATCCTTCTCTGCCTGCACGCAGGGATTTATTGATGTTTATCACGGATGAATAGATCAAAGGCTGCCAAGTGACAGGCGATCAATCACGCATCAAATCAAGAATGGCAATCCTCTAATAAAACAGACAGAAAAAGCCTGTGTGGAAAAAAAAGCTGCTCACCAGTTCTCTCCCCCCTTTCGGTTATTCATCATTACTCACTCTTGAACCTCAAAAGCTGCCTTTTATCCTCCATAATATCTCAGAGAACTCCACTGGCAAACTATTAGAAAAGAAAGCAGATGTGTGCGCCGTTTCTAGACGTTAAAAACACCACTGAGCGGTGATGTTTTGAAGGGAATAAAGCAATGTTAGAGAGAGTATCATGAGAAATGGATGTTTAAAGAAGGTGTAGGGAGTGAAGGGGCGGGTTATACCTGCTGATCGCCGCGGCTCTTGCTGCTTTCTCCTCGGCATAGTGACCGCTGCTCCCCACGGTGCTTCTCATGCAGGAATTACGGACAAAAATCAAGTGCGATCAGTTTGAAGAAACCATCCCTCTATGCAAGGGGAGCTGGGTTTGGACCTCGCAGCTGAGAATATCAATCTTCTTTGTCAGTCTTTTTTGACTTGAGAGCTGGATCGGCTCCAGCGATGACGAACTCGGAAATTAGAAATGAATTCTGCCAGTCACTGACACCTTCATGTCCGTCAGAGATCATCGTCCGTCATGGTTGGGGGAAGGCTTCGAAGTTTTGAAACAAATCTGGATTTTTTTTTTTCTGAATATATAGTTGGCTGCGCCTTTTACGCACAAGAAAGCTATCGAATAAATAAAGCGAGTAAGTCCCGTGTGTGAGAGAGAGAGAGTCTGAGAAGTAATGATCCCTCGCGTTTTCCTCTCTTCTTTTGCCAGGGAGCTGAAAGAAACAGAGAAAGACAGAGAGGCAGGCGTTAGATGTCAGTCCCGTCACCACCGCGCCACCTCAGCCGGGATCCAGCCTCGCGAGTCCGGCGAGGACTCCCAAGTCCCTCCGCTGCCTCTCTCAGTGACACAAACCAAACACACCAGCGAGTCCTGTCCCCCCTTACCTCCGTTTTAGATGTGAATCCCAGCGTTCATCTCATCGCATCTTGGACGGGGATCGGATTGTTTTTTTTTAAGGGGGGGAGTGTTGATGCGGTGGACTGGATATAGGGAACCAAACCATCCGGCTTTGGTGAAAATGAAATGTTTGTCTCTATTGGAATGAGAAAGAAGCGGAAGAAGGGAGGCAGAGGAACTATCCAGGGAGCGATCCGAGGTCTCCCCAAACAAGAAAAAACGGCAAGGCGCTGGATCCAGAAGCTGTTTCAGACAGTCTCAACTGATCGACAGACGCATCGAGTGGCTTTTCCTGCTCCATTTTACTCCTCCCCTCTCCACAAGCGTCACCCCTGACAGAGGAGCCTACCTGTCAATCTTTTTAATTGTCTTGTCCCCCCCTCCCCTTTTTCTCCCTCCCTCTCGTTTTTAATGCCTTTTAAACAACAGCGACAAAACACCTTTAACTGGAGAATTCTCAACTCAACAGAGAGTTCGATTCGCACCGTGTCATCAAGCGACATTTTAAAACGCTGAAATGAGAAAAGAAGTAGTAGCAGGTGCGCATCTAATAGAAAACAGATCGGCTTAAAAGAGGCGTTAAAAGTGGTGTTTGAGGGTCGTTACGTGTGCTGTTTTGGAAAAGAGGATTTATTTGGAAGTAGGAAGTGAGTGTTGTGGAAGGGGAGGGACTCCGACAAGTCAGAGGCGCTGCTGGGCTGCTAACCGCAGCAGCCGTTCTAGCCTCACAATACCACATTAAACGCGTGGTTTTCTATAAGCTCTCGCTTCGTAGAGCTGCTTCCCAGCGCTTAACGCTTCGGTTCGGCTGTGGCCTGCGTGTGTGCGGCGGAAGACGGCACTCTAGCGGAAGCTAAAGGCTCGTCGCCGCCACACTCGGACGTCAAGTTTGCCACATTTCCCCGGAGCAATGTCCACCTCGGTGCTGGCGAGGGCCGGAAGAGGGGCGAGCTCGGTGCTCGCACTTCGGACCGGAGTTCGCTCCATCATAGACACGTCCTACTCGGCGCACTTCATGGATTTCAAAGCGTCCGCCATCCCCAGCAGCATGAACAAGCTGGTCGTCGACAAGCTGAGCCCGAATTTCCGAGAGGCTGTTTCCGTGCACGCCGTCGCGGTGCCGACCCCCGGGGACGCGGAGCTGCTGGTCAGGAATCGGTGAGTCGCCGTTCTGCCGTCACTCTCCGACACAGACCGAGCACTGAAACGTCTAAAAGTTGGAGGAAAAGCAAGGTCCCCTTACCTCGAGTCAGCCTCGTCCTGCACCTGCGGTCGTCGTTACCGTCATCATTATCACAAGATGGCAAAATACGTGAGCAATAAGCGCTGTACTGTAAATCCAAGTTCCGCCCTCCTCGCATTTGTCTATCAATCCATCTCGGCATCTCTCTCTCTCGCGCGCGCGCTCTCTCTCTGTTCCACTGTCTTTTTACGTCACCAACCTGCAAACAAAGTCAGATCGCTCTGATGGAGAGAAGCAGCAGCAGCAGCAGCAGCTTCACTCTCATATCCAGCCCTACTAACAAACACACAGCTGCATATACTCAACTATGCTCCCAAACTAGGCTTTACACTCTCTTAGTCTTCGTTTACCTGCACGCGACTGATAGTTATCTCACTGTGACAAAGAGAAAATACTCCTCACAGTCCACCTTCAAAAAACTTTCTCATGGCTTCTTGATCACAAACTGGTTGCATCAACTCGATGGAATGTCTGATAACCGAGATGAAAAAGATTCTCCTCTATTCTTCGCAGTCAGAATGCAAACAAGGACTTGCGGGAATTATACAGCATCAGACCTCCAGTATGAATATCCATATTTTTTATTTCCATTTTTAAAAAGTTGGTCCCCCTCGCTGACATGTTACAACTAATTATGGGGTCCGGAATTACAGCTAAAATAAAAATAAAATAATATGGAAATGTCCTTTGTGAGCGGCAAAACGAATTGCTGATTTGGTGACGGAAATAGCACAAATATTTTTATTATATTTCTGCATTAACATGCACCAGAATAATGATTTGAGTTTACACTTGTTTGCATGCATTAATGTCTGTATATATTACTTTAAACTGAAGTATAAATGTTCATGTGTTGCTGAAGTGTGTACACACTACATCCGAAACAAGCTGAAAGATTGCTATGAGTGGTTTATTTAAGAGTATAAAATATTCTGTTATTCACTGGTTTGAGTGCACAATAATATAGTAATGACAGTCAATTTGTATGAATGTTTAGGAATATTTCCTTTTTTTGAAACCTTCAAATCCTCAATTTATATTTTAGTTTTACACTATTTGTTGCACCACTTATTTCAATCAATAATCTTGGTTATAAACCGTCTGTTACTAGCAGTTGTGATTAGATATACCTTTCCTGTGTGAGAAGACAGATTATAGCGTTATAAAGCAAACGAAGGTGTGATGTTTTATCTCTCTGACCCATCTATAAACCAGCGGAGCACAAGCTGGAAGCTCAAAGTACACTGGTGACATGCACAGTAATGAGGAAGAGCATGCACGCGGCTTGAAAAGGCAGTAAATGATTTATTTATGCATTCCTTTCGCACTTATTTGTTTCCAACATGTTGCCAAAGTAAAATCAAAACGACCGACTTCATGTCGAGGCAAGAGACGGCGGAGGGTTTGAAAAGTGCAGTTTGTTGTGGGTGTCTGTTGAAGACGATGAATCATGACATCATGCAATGTGTTTTGTGATACAAGCCTTTTCCTGTCAGTGCAGGAGTGTTCTTTTAGGGAGAAAAGCAAATCATTGCCTAAGTAAACTGAAGTGTGCACATGAGCGGGAAGACAACAATGTAGCCTTCAGAACCGAATGATCAACTCTAGTGCTGCACCGTATGTCTCTTCACAAAGTAAGGTTTGTTGAGCTCATAGTAATAACTTTTTAATTCCAAAACACAGATGGAAAATAGTGCTCTAACTTTGGTTCAGAAGTCAGCAAATATTTTATTGACACGTAAAGGTAAAATATCGAAATAAACCATCCTCAGATTAGTATTAACTAGCAATGCATCTTCCTATTTTGGTTTCTTAAAGATGAAAACTATTTGTTGAGTTTGATTATTTTAGGTTTAAAAGCTCAAATGTCAAAAACTGACAATTGCTGTAAATATTTCTGATGTTTCACTGATATTACAATTCTAGTTTTTGTTTTTGAATGTAGATAATATCATTAAAAAAACAGTGCGGACTAATCCAGACAGTGGAATCTGTTATTCCAGGCCAATCTACTTAAATTATTCAGCACTTGATCTGAATAATTGATAGAAAAATAATTGTCTCTACTCAGTCATCCAATTATAATCATTAAAATGCGAAAATAAAAATGGATTTAGATACATTTTTGTAGCCGTATTTTGTCGGTCTCATGATGGTCTTTTAATGGTCGGTACATGTGTGTGTTCTCCCACAGGTACGTGGGGATCAACGCCTCTGATATTAATTATTCCGCCGGCCGGTATGACCCCTCCCTGCGGCCTCCCTTCGACATTGGGTTCGAGGGAATCGGTGAGGTCGTCGGCCTCGGCCTTAGTGCGAGCTCCCGCTACACGGTCGGGGACAAGGTGGCCTACTTCAGCAACGGCGCGTTCGCCGAGTACACGGTGGTGCCGGCCAAAGCAAGCGTGCCGGTCCCTTCGGTGAAGCCAGAGTTCCTCACCTTGCTGGTCAGTGGCGCCACCGCTTACATCGCCCTGAATCGCCTGGGTGACCTGGCCAAAGGCGAGACAGTGCTGGTCACCGCCGCGGCCGGCGGAACCGGACAGTTCGCCGTGCAGTTTGCCAAACAAGCCGGCTGCCATGTGATCGGCACGTGCTCCAGCAATGAGAAAGCAGGCTTCCTTAAATCCATCGGATGCGACAGAGCAATCAACTACACAGAAGAAGACCTTGGCAAGACGCTGAAGAAAGAGTACCCACGAGGCGTGGACGTGGTTTACGAATCCGTCGGAGGAAGTGTACTAGAGTTGGCCGTCAACTGCTTGGCGCAAAAAGGACGACTTATTGTCATTGGCTTCATCTCCGGGTACCAAAGCAACTCTGGGATCCCAGTGTTCAACGGTGGAACGCTGCCTGTGAAACTGCTGCAGAAGTCAGCAAGCGTCCGAGGCTTCTTCCTGCCACACTTTGCCAGCGACTACAAGGACGCGCTCACTAAAATGATGCAGATGCTGGCTAAGGGGAAACTGGTGTGTGAGGTGGACTGTGGGGATCTGCTGCAGGAGGGGAGGTTCGTGGGACTGGAGTCTGTCTTCCGGGCCGTGGATCACATGTATGCAGGGAAAAACCTGGGCAAGGTCGTCGTAGAAATGGCTCCACCCACTGCCAACCAAAGTAAACTGTGATCAGAGGTTTGAATTCTACTGATAGTTATGACTGTGAATGTAAGAAATGAAATCCTATTTTTATCTAGAGAAGACATTCAAGATTTAAGAAGTTGTGATTATTATCAGCTGATCTGACAAGCTAATAAACCAGATTTTTTCCCCTCATACAAACACGTATTCTTCACTGTGTTTTACACCGCATTATTTACCCAAAAGATTCTCTGATAGGTCTCGTTGTTTCTTCTCTAACCAGGCTTGTGTCAGAAGAAAATGCTGCATTTGAATTCCACTGCCTGTTTGTGGCTGACAAAATACTGCTTTTGCACAATCAGTCTTATTATCCGCTTGTCCTGAAGCGGTGGATATTAGTGAAATTATTTACAGAGGTTGCTCTTAAAAATGTTTCACATGTCTGAAAAACACTGAAAGTAGTTGAATTATTTTATTGTTTTTGGGGTTCTTTTTACATAGACGAAGAAGAGGCACTGCACAGGCCGGTCCATTAACAGGTGAATTGGTGTCTCCTAATGTCCCTGATCTTATTTATATGGGTGAGTTTCACATTTACACTTGGTTAAAGTGATTTTTAAATGTATTTTTAGTTTATGAATGAGCGTTATAGCTGTTATAAAAGTCCAAACACCCACTTTAAAAAGCCTTGATCTCACAACAGAATATATGTGTTATTCAACACAGCTCTTGGGTGTTGTTATTGAGATAGCACAACTTGAAAGAGCTGGCCTTCCAACAGACTGTACCTGCAGCTTCCTTCTTTCGAATCAATTCCACGCGTTATGAATGAGCAGTACACACCTGTTCCTTCCTGGCAGAGAGAGCTGCCGTCTTCATGCGCTGTGAACATGCTACTTCCTCATCCAGGTGGCAACTCGGAGCATAACCCAGTGTGAAATATGTTACAGCTGTGACCTCAGCGTGCAAAGCTGCTACCTTCAGCAGACGGCAACGGAAATCAGAAACACTCACCACCATATCTGTTTTGATTTAGGAGCGAAGAAAGTCTGACAACTCACATGTTGAAACCTGTAATCAAACAATGAGACCTGTGATTTGCAGACGCACAAATATTTGGCGTATGTAGGCTGAGCCTATTAAGCGCTTCCTTTTCTCCCAATAAAAAAAAGGGATCAACGCAAAAAAATGCCAGCTGTATACGGTTTGTTGCTCATGGTAATACAAACATGTTGCGTTGTCTGGGTCGGAAATGAGACCTGTGGCCAAGTGAGTGAAGGAAGGGTGGAGAGTGAGATCGATGGTTGTGGCGAAGTAAAAACTGAGGTGAAACGTGAAACTTGCAATTCTAATCTATGTTCCTACCTTCAGCGATGAGCTGTGGGTAGAGAAGGACGGCAGATGGAAGCAAAAGGGCGGGACACTGTGTCCTGAGGATGTGTGGGTTGTTTGCAAGTAGCAGAAGAGAAGCTTGCTGTGGCTGTTTGATGGCGGCATTTTAATGGATGACATTAGCTTGACAGGAAGCTTCCATGTTTGCAGCTGGACCGCCAGATCCGATAGCATGTTTCTGGTCAGCATGTCGACGGAAAAAAAAAAAAAAACGGGGCAACCAGAGGCAGACAAATGGCTGGCTAATGTTCCACAGACCGACTTCTGTTGAGGTGGGAACAAGTAACAGTAACAGACTTTCTCTGTTACTGTTACTTGTTTCTCTATGCAACAGCCATGGACAATATCAAACAACAGCAACTATGTAGTAGCCATTTGACTCTATTCTGAATTTAAACATAAGGATTGAAACAACGTGGACTTTGAATCAGAACTTTTTGGACACTCACATTTGATGATGTTGTGTGACTGTACTCATCAAATATGAATAATGTTTTGCCAGTTATTATGTCACGCCAAACTCTACTGAAACTGGAACGTAAACGCATTAATTTCAACTATTAACCACAGGGGAAAAAAATATGAATTAATCCACATAATGCAGATTATTTATGTGTCCAATTTTTAGTGCACCAATTCCTGATGCACCACAGACTGTGTGAGATTGAAGAGAAGGATGTAAAATTTTAGACTTGAAAACGTTCCACCATCACTGAAGCACTTCCATGCTGATGTTCAAGCACATGTGTCCAGATGGGACTTATATATAACTAGTGCCTGTAGGCAGCGATATCATCAGTTATTCAGAAATATGAATTTTCAAAATAAGTAAATGAATAGTTGTTTGTAAAATAGAGTTAATATGCTTCTTAAGTTTGGGTTTTGCTTATGAGTGTCATAAGTCTAACAACTAAAGTCAGCAGCCAAGACAGTATGTCTTGTGCCAACAGAATTACAATGACGCCGGTCCGAAACAAACAGGCCATGATTTAATTCTCCATCCAGACTGTTTGCTGAGCCATTAGGAAAGAAAAACAAGCCCATGCATGTCAGCCACACAAAAGGTGTGGGGCGATAATGCACATGGATGCTACGATGAATGCATCCTGCTCCACTTTTCGGTCACTGTCGCGCGGCGTCTTGCAGGAGGAGGAGGAGGAGGCCAAGTTTGGAGGCTCTTCAATTAACAGGAGAGGCCTGGCCGGGGCGTCCTCCAGGGTCCACCTGTGCCTCCGCTGATTAGTGAGCAGTCACAGCCCCAATTAGAGAACACAGGAACCTGGAGAGACAACACTCTTTATTTAATTGGATTGTGTTGCAGTCGCCGGCCGCTCACAGGCAACGTATGGAGGCAACGCGGAGCTCGGGAGGATAAACAAGACATTAAAGACAGAGGAGGTCTTTTAGGGAGGCTGTTTTGTGATGCTGCGGGCTTTGTTCTCCAGGAATGATGATGTTTCATTTGCAAGTTTTGCGTGTCACGGAAGCGCATTAATAACCACGGTATATTTGGATACGTGGGACTTACAGTTTAAAATCAGCTTACTTTTACCCCGACCTGATTATCTACTGTACCTGGAGATTTCCCAGCGTGCATTCATTTACCTTGGTTTTCTGTGGAAGCTTAGGCGGGAGGTGAAAAAAATATCTTCATCACCAACATTACTTGCTGGAGGAGCCACAAATGTGTTTTATTTTTTTTGGTTATCAGGATTTTTTGGGAATTGCTTATAGCATTCATGAACATTTGTCCCTGCCTTTTCATAAAAAGGGCAGCAGTTCACACTTTCCAGAAGGCGATAGCAACATTTTGTATTCATGTTTTTGTGACTTAACTTTTGCAGTTTAAATCAAGTGGTGTTTGGCTTTTTTTTTCAATTTCACTGAAATTCTTGCACGTCTATTCATTTCTCTGTCTTTTACAAATACGTTTAGCATTTCATAGAATATGGATTTGTTTCCACAGATCAGGCCCTGTTAGTGTCATGTACATGGCGTATTGCTATTTATGTATCTGGTATGTCAATCTGTTATCTGATAATAAGTGGCCAGATCTTATTTGAAAAAATGTTGCAAAGAATGAGAACCACCTTAAGATTTTCTCAAGTTTCCTATGTTGCAGGTTGTGTGCTGTAATTGTAGTTTAAAAAAGTACAAAACTACAACTAGAATAAACAATGTACATAAAGCAAAATGAGCAAGTCTATTAAAATAAATGTAAAATGGAAGCATTAAAACTAAAAGGAGCTAATGGATCCATTTAAAAACTACAGATACAGACTGTGGGATGCTGGTTCCCTCTTCAGGTGAAAGGTTAGGGACACCCTGGACAGGCTGCCAGTCCATCGCAGGAACATCACATAAACAATGGCATCGATGGTGTCCACACGAAACTCAGCCGAGCACCGTAACATAGAAACTCTTCAGAACATCCAGAGTTCCCTCAAGCTGGATTCAGACTTTTATTCGTATCTACCTGTATTTTAGCTGCATAAAAAAAATTCAGAGTGAGAGGTGAGACCATCCATCAGTACTGAGACTGCAAAACACTGGAATGATGACGAACGCAACTCGATAACTTTTGATAAGCAATAACACTTCCAGTGTCCCATTTTCCTAAAAACTTTTCCTGAAAACCTCTTCCACTCTCAGGAGTTCTTATTGTGCTTGTGACATTCCGGGTGGGGAAGTTTTCAGGGGTCTTTTTTTCCCCCCACAGTTTCCGCCTGCTGAAACATGTGGCACATAACAAAGACATCACACTTGTATTGTGGGATGGTAGTCTACCACCAGGCGCCTAGGGGACATTGGCTGGCTGCTTGGCGCTGCCAGGATCCAGACAGTCCAGTTTCTCTCCGTGCAAGTCAGTCAGACCCCCTCAACTCCCCAAATCCCCAAGCCCCCGTCACTCCTACCTCAGTCTAATTACCAAACCTAAAACCCCACTCAACTAATTAGCCACTGCAGACCCAAGAACTGTGAGTAAGGTAAAGAGATGGCTTCATTCGGGAGTGCGTGTGTGTGTGTACGACAGAGTGAAAGAAAGAGAGGAGAAGGAAGGGAAATGGAATATTCAAACCTCCGTTCTGAGCACATCTCTACAGCCAATTAAAGTCATTTACCAAACTCTTTGTGAAACCTGAGTGGTCCATGACAGAATGATGGCGACTGTCTGCGGCCATGCACGTGTTTCTGGGTGTGTGCACGAGGCCTTCTCGCGCACACACACGCTGGCGACGTGTCTCAGTATGGCTGGCAATCTGTCGGCTGCTCTGTCGATCAGCGGCGCGGGAGCTCAGTGGGACATAAATTACAATATGCAGCAGCAGCGCCACTTGTGCGAGTCTCAACTGAAGGGGAGGAATAACTTTCTTCATCAGGTTCCCGTGATTAATTGTAATAAAGGTGTCATCCGCGAACGTGCCTTCCCCTGATTGAGGATTTCATAGGACCGGAGACGGTCCGCACATCCCCCATGATTGGGGGGGAGCAGGACGAACTGGTGAGGAGAAACGACAAAGACACAAATAGCTCCTGGGCACCGTGGCAGCCTTCACACAACTGACAGTTATGAAACACAATTATCAGTGTGATCTGCTTAAGAATTCATCAACGGCCTCGCCGGCCACTGAAGACGTTCAGGGAGAGGCGGAGGAGGGGCCCAGTCTGAGACTGAGACTGAGTGATAGAATTTGTTTTTTGTTGTCCTTTGTTTGTTCCAGCAAACTGTTGACTTCACAGGACACTGCTGTGAAGTAGGTTTCACTCTGGTCAAAGTAAAACATTCCATTTGGGGTGAATTTTCCTCCAAAGTTCATAAATGGGTTTGGTACTTTGGTTTGTTGAGTCCAGAGATTTTTGCTTTAAATCTGTGAGTGTGATCACTACTCTCTATTTGAAAGCACCACGTATTACTGCATGTTTTCAGCCTTAAGAACATAAATAGTTTAACTAAATTGTTATTGAACTTACTCGTACAGATGCTGTTTGGCTAGACTTCTTCGGTTACTGCCTCGTAGCAGTCGTTGCCACATATTCACGACTTATTTTCAGAAACAGAAAGTTGAATCAGCGGACAGACGGTGATCAAAAGCGTTCTTCTGATAGTGTTCTATACCTGAGATCTCCAATAATCTTTGTTGTCTACTAGTCTCAGAACTAGTTTCTGGTGAGAGAACAGAGGCCTGGCGCTTCACCCGCAGCCCATACTTCACCCCAGACTTCAACTCAGTAGATAAAGTATTCAAGGCTTAGGCCCCCCCCGAGACCACAAGCTGTGACCCAAATCAAGAAATAGAGCTTTTTGGAACGAAATATTCATGAGAGAAAATCGACTGTTTGAGCAAAATGAAATGGCTTAATTCCTGTTAATAAAAATAAAGCGTGTTATTTCATGCTTATTGTAAATAATTGGTTCTGGCAAAGAAGTTTTCACTTTCAATACTTGGTTATTAAATAAGCCGGTGTCGTCTGTGAATTCAGCAGCTCATTCATTTCAATTTCACACAAATACCATTGATAAAGATGAACTCAGATCAAAACCTTGTTACACTCCACATTCAAGTCTCCCCTTCTCCGATTCTGTTATGCCAACTTAAATATTGTTGTGTAAACAACCCCGTGCTGCCCATCTTATAGCATTGTGGTTACTATTTGAAATCAAATTGTTGTGAATTTGTTTCCTTTTTTTTGGCTTTTCCAAATCCTGATCCTCTTTTTTTCTCTTTAGACCATCATTTCCTCTGGTACCTTTCGCTGGGTACCTGTTAGATTGACAATGAAACTAGTTTTTAATTTCATTTTCATCTGTAGCTTAATAGTGATTAGTGAACAGCTCTTGTTGTTTTTTACTTAACTTTACTTTAAAAATATTATTGTTGATTTTTAATTTTATTTTTTATTCTTACCGTTATTTATTTTGTTCATTATGCACAACGTACCAAACACTTTCCTAGTTGCTGGGATCCTCACTGACATTGGCAATAAATCTGTCAGATTTTCTGATAATTCCTAAAATTGTTTTGACTATTATTAAAAAAAACTTACATCAGGTTTGAGAGGAAAAGTACAGGAGAATATCAGAATACAAATGAGCACAGAGGAGGAACGTCCAGGATGTTAAGGTTCCAAGTATGAAGTGTTAAATCCTACCCTGTCTCCTCCTAATCCTTTCTTGTGTAAACTTGGTGTGTTTTCCCTGAGCTGGGTTGGAGAAAAAAAAATAGAGTGGGAAACTACTTTTGCAATATATCTTTAAATATTGAGAAATGTCCCTAGTATGGTTACACCTCACCCACAGAATAAAACTGTTTACACTAGGTTGCTACATCAACATTCCCATTTGAGTGATAAAATCAAACTCCGCAACATTCATCACTTCTCTAACTACATTAACCCCTGGGGGCGCCGTCTCTGGCCTCAGGAGGTTAGCGGGGTCCCTTGCTGCGTCTGTGGAGATGCAGATATACACGCAGGTGAGCGGTAAGGACACTTCACCACCTCACGATTAATGACAGCATCATAGCCGTCGCCGCGCTGACCAGCCCTATATTTCCATTGGCAGGATAAAAAGAGTCAGCATTAGAAGGAGGGGGGAGAGATATGAGCACCTTGTTGGTGGAATGACGGACAGGTCCTCGGTCCAGTTCCCCCAGGTCCCCTCTGTCCTCATTCTTTACTGGCCAAGCTGGCTGGCAGGACAGCGTCTCTGCGGCCAAGGACACAGAGGTGTCAGCGAAGCGTCTGGGCAACATCGTTCATCAGGCCGCATCGGTAATGGGTAGCTTTCTGTGACAGTGGTCATCAGGACACAAAAGCAAAAGGGCCCATAAACATCACATGACAGATGGCTGGGAGGACAGCTTCGGACAGGGAGGGAGGGATGGAGAGCGAGAGATAAAGTGAGATAGAGAGAGGGAGAAGGACGGAGGCGCAAGTGAGATCTCAGCCAGGATTGTTAAGTCTTACAAAAAGTGCCGGATGGTTTATGAGTGTTCGTGTTCAATGTCAGCCCTGAAGGGAAAATCTAGTGAAACAAAAGGGAGAAATAATAGTTTGCCGCTGTCATCTCCGGAAACAAACTTTGAAGAGTTTGTGCTCGCAGTCGTGCGATTACGTCGTCACATTATATCCTCGATGATATCAACAATCTGTGCGCAGTTCAAACGCAGCCAGTGCAGGATGTGAGACTGAATCAGCAATGCCGTTGATATATTTTAGAGCTGCGTGGAGACGACGAGTCAAGAAGTGTGCGGTGCTCAAGCAGAGAACAAAGTGCTTACGCTGGTCAAGTGTAATTGACTTGGGGCTCAGAAGCACTTGGGCACTGCGATGCTTTGTGTAAGTGCTCCCAAGACTCTCAGAAGCTCTGATCCCCTCGAGGAGATTCCAGGCCACCGTCTACGGTAGCACACTGTTGCTCTTAGATTTGGTCATTTGCCAAGAATCACTTGGCAATATTTTTCTTACTGAACTTCATCAACCGTTGGAGCATATCATAGAACAGTGTCTTGCCATTGGTCGAGTCGTCGGGGCCAGTTTACCAAGTCCTCAGTCTGTCTGTACTTTTAGAAAGGGTCATTGAGAATTTTGTATCAGCACTGCTGCTTCGCACCCACGTTGCTGAAGATTTGCAGCACTTCCACCTGGCCGTGTATTTTGAATAGAGAGGACAGTAAGTCAGCAGATGGAAAGCAAAGTGGTTCCAGTCAAGTGTCAATGTCAAACACTAAATGAAGACTTTGAATTACATTCATGTCTTGATATTCATGCGAGATACCTCCATGCGATACTATGTGACCATGGGTTTAATGAGACAGACAAGTGATCAAATAAAGAGCAAGCATGCGACAGTCCAGATAATCATTTGCTGGTGTTGAACACTTCTGGATTGGTGGTCAGACTGCGCAGTTAAACAGGACACATTTCCATAGCACAATGGACAATGGAAAAGGCAAAATAAAATTGAACTAGTCAGAAAAACTTTAACACAACCTGCACCACAAGTTTAGTGTAGGACCATACATAGCACTTTTGAAAAATGAGATTTAGTAATCTCAGCTATAAAAGTTGCTCTGCCCTTCTATTATCATTATACTAGAGTTGTGGCCACGTCGACCATACAGACGAAGAAGTATTTTTATTTATACAGCAGACTCATTGGTGTGAGACACACTGAAAGATCGACTCAAAGAGCTGGATAACAAAACAAAGACCGGTTGAATCCAATGTGTTACGAGAATGTAACGAAAAAAAGAGACCTTGGAAAGAATTGTCTGCTTGGAAGAAATGTGATATATTCAGTGCCGGAAGACATGGATGTCAGGCTCTACACAGAGAACCTAACTGATGGAAACAGAGGATTTTCTGACTGACTCTGCACTGTGAACTGACCAGCCGTGGGTGCCAGGCAGCACACCATCTTGGTGAATCTCCAGCAGGATGTAAGGAAGGTTTAGGTTCTCAGGGCAGGCTAGGAACATCACCACCAGAGATCAGACCAGGATTGCTCTCGACACACAACAGGTCTATAAAGACAAGACCAGGAAAGTTGGAAGTTCCTGGAAGTGAAAGCAGAGGCACAAATTCTCTTCCCTGCTGAGCTGAGCTCCAGGTTGCCAACCAGGCCCACTGGCACATTACCAGAGGAAGCTGAGCAAGAATGTGTGAGGAACCAAGTGGAGTTGAACCCGCATGCTTGTCATTTATGGAGACTCAAACTGGAGATTACAATTTAACCATTTATCCAGACAACACAGTATATGAACAAAGACAGACAGAAGGGAGAACCGAGGCCGCCACTGGACCCGGAGGGAAACACGGACAGAGCCAAGGAATGAATCTGAAAACAGAAAGAAAACGAGAATCAGAATATTTGCAGCAACACACAGAGATGTCAGTGTAGTCAAATGGAAAGTACAAAATACACGGCACAGTACAGCAGAACAGAAGATAATACAGAGGTCAGAGCACCCGCACAATAAAAGACATAGAGCACTGAGCAGAGGAAACAAGGAGCACGGAGCTAGCTCACGGATAACAGCTACAAAAAGCTCAAGCAGCAGAAAACAGAGCGTGAGAGGAGTGAAGATCACCTGGAACACAGCAGTGGAACCAGGAGGCTCTTCAGCAGCAGGTGGGAGGCTTGATCGCTGGTAGGCTCCAGGTGTGTGCCATTACCTGATCAAGCTCAAGGAGACACAGAGAGGAGAGCACAGGAAGACTCCAGGCAAAATAAAACCAAAATAAAAGCGGATCATGACAGAGTGAGGAGTCACGACTGAGAGAACACAATCGGAAACCTTCTGAAGATGGAGATATTTAGTTTAATGATCTTCTACAAATAAGTTTACTCAGATGACCCTGGAAATCACAATGGATGATTTGGAAAAAAACAGTAAAAGAATTGAAAGATTCTGCTCCTTTGCCACCCTTTAGACCACGCTGAGACAGAAGAGTTTATTACATGGTGAGCACCAAATGAATGACATCCTTTTTATTGTTTGACAGTCTATAAAAATGTTCTCAAACACCTTCCAACAAGTGGTGGGAGCTCATGGCTAGCAGGAAGTGAGTACATGAAAGAGGTTTGCAGTAAAAGCTGGTGCGTTCAAAGAGCAAAAGTCTTAAGAAAAGCTGAAAAAAATTACCGACTGGAGATGTTCAGAGAGGCACACCTGCTGCTTCTTAGAAGATTTCATCAAAAAGAAACGGCGACGTTCACAAATCCAACTTCCAAGTGTGACAGCCACTTGTGTTGGAATAATTGATGCGTTGACTAATTTGCGGGCCATGCAGCTGGGAGAGGGGTGAAAGTTAAGCCACAATTACGGAGGCGATGGCGACGGCAGAAAGCGAGAAACAGGTTGTGTGAAAACGAACTAGGTGAGGGTGTCAAGTGCTGTCATGAATGTGAGTCGTGAACCCGGTGTAGGTCCCTGAAGAGGAGAGACAATCGTCGTGTTAGCAACACCTCTGTCATCTCCGCACGCCGTCTCTGTCTCTGCATGTTTGCGGGGATATCAAGTCCCAAATGTGAGGAATCATCCAAGAGCACGGGAAGACAGTTCCCTGCTCGGAAGACCAAGGCCGCGGGCCACATCGTGTCTTCCTTTGTTTTGAGGGAGCAGCCATCCATTAATCGTCATCTATCCGTCCCGTGCACCTGTATATAAAAGCGGAATTAGAATATCCATCACTCGAGCACAACGTCAGCGTGATTGATGGGTCATTCGCTGGATCCCCTGCGTTTCCTCCCCAAGTCGATGTTTCAGCAGTGAGAAGTGTACATTATCTAGCGCTGTGATCAGATTTGGCCGGCACATTTCCATCTTGGAGAGCATTCGGAGTGGATGATACACAATCCAAGGAGGAGGCAGCCAGCAGAAGGTTTATGGGAATCTAATATCACCAAGCTTCTTGCTTTGTTAGACTTGTTATGTCGAGTGGGCTGGTGACACGTTTGATGTAACAGTATAAGACAATGTAACAAGGCAGAATCTCATTTTGTTGAAGTGTCTCTGTCAAACTGGTCTGAAGGATGACGGGAAAATCTGTGCAAACAGGTTTTGAGTGGGGTGTGCTAAGACTAAAATACCGACTGTTCTCAGAGAAAATCCTTTGGTAAATAACGGTAAGCGACCTCTGAGAAGTCGACACATGCCAGAGTGTGTGGTAGCAAGATGGTCTTTTCAGTTAAGTAGACAGTGTTTAAACACACAGCAGAAATAGACTTGGACGATCACACTAAACAGACGAATTGGACTGCATCAAGCCAGTATGGCGCTTCTTTTGAGGAATTAAAAATGCTCTGATTTTGGGTCTGGTGAACATGTTTTCAGGGAGCTTGCGCCATGATAAACTTTTTTTTTTTGACTGAGAAATGTCTTGAATTTTCTGACTTTGTCCTCTTGTTACACGGAGTTTTTTGCAGGGGTGTAAAGATGTGCGTCGGTGCTACACTTTATAAGGTACATCCTGTCCGTCCAACACATTCTCACTCCTCACATATTGACTGTTGTTATTGCATTATGTTCCCTCAGTGTTGAAACAACTCATGCATCAACATGTAACATGGAGGTCAAACTTCTGCAGCATCACTGAAAGCGAAACGCCACTTGACTAGAGTAACTTTGGGTCGATCTGTCTGGCTGTCGTCAAAACACCTTAAGAAACCGATGAGCCGTATTCAGTTATATTTGCTGGACAAGGAGGAGTTTATGAAAATGTGGTGATTCTACTGCTTAGCATCAGGTTCGATACATCTTTTGAAGGACTCTTCACATCTTATTGTGTGAGTTGGATCGCTGCTTGTGGCTACTATCTCTCGCTATAGTTTTCAAAAGCAAAAAAAAAAAAAATCTAATCATACATAAAAAAACAACTGGACAAAAAAAATGCATAATCTCTTCTCTATTATTAATATGATTATATTTTTTATTATTATTGGTAGTAGTAGTAATTATTATTATTATTATTATTATTATTATTACTTCTTAGTTGGAGTTGTAGTGGTAGTAGTAGTAGTAAGAGTAATAGTTTTCAAAAGTTTTCAAAATCTAATAATACAGAAAAAAACAACAGGACAAAAAATTTATAATTGTTTCTCCATAATTATTATTATTTTTTTTATTATTATTGGTAGTAGTAGTAGTAGTTATTATTATTATTATTATTATTATTATTATTATTATTACTTGTTAGTTGGGGTAGTAGTGGTAGTGGTAGTACTAGTAATAGTAATAGTTCAAAAGCTAAAAAAAAATCTAACAATACAGAAAATAACAACAGGACAAAAAATGTATCACTGTTTTTCCATTATTATTATTATTATTATTATTATTATTAGTTGGGGTAGTAGTAGTAGTAGTAGTAACAGTAGTCACAGTAGCAGCAGCAGTTGTAATAGTAATAGTAGTATTCAGAACTACATATATAACTACATATATATAATGGTTTGCATGTAGTATTTAGTACTTCATTAATACATAATAATTAATAGAAATTGATTTTAAACACTTCCATACTAATTCACATTTCACTCATAATAAGATTTATTTCCCTAAAAAAATATTCATGTAGATTACCGACAGTATTTTTCTTATCACCAAATGTGTATTAAACAACCAGGCGTAACTGTTATCCATCTTCAGTTATTATCATTGTAACTTTATTAACTTAATTCACAGTTGCTCGTGGCTCAAATCAAAAATGGTGTTGAGGTTTACATCTGCGCCGTTGTTTGTTTGTGTGTGTGTGTGTGTGTGCGCGCGTGTGTGTGGTTTGACGAGCCGGAGACAGGAGCCCTAACGCTGCAGGATGGAGAAAGGTGAACAGGAAACAGAAGGTGCCCATGGAGGAGGTATCTGACATCTGTCAGGATCCTGGCTGGGTGGTGGATTCAGCCGCCCCCCTCCGCTGGCCGAGGGTCACCCATTCCATCGTCGTCGCTGAAGTTGTCACGGTTCCATGACACTTCTTTGGCAATGGCGGCCAAGGCGCGGACAGCCTCGGACATTCGAGACACGCATTCTTTTTTGAGTAAATTTGTCGGCGGGGTGTGTGCGGGCGCTCTCTCCTGTACAGAAATGTCAACGTCTGGCCCATTGTTGTTCCTTCCCCCCTCCTCACTTCAGGGTCCTGGATGGAGGAAGGTCAGTTGACAAGGCAAGGTCGACAAACAAACAAACAGAAGGAATTAAAAAAGAGAAAAACAGAGCAGATGAAACGTGGTGGTGTTTTTTTTTTCCCCGATCACAGGGACTTTGATGGCATGTAGCAGCCATTACTCTGTGTTGTGTCCTCTGCCCCCCATCGGCTGGAACAACACCGCCTGGCAGGCCTGCCAGTGTCGCGTCATCTCACTTCTCTGCTTAACTACACCCACGACAAAAGGCCACACTGTGAGTTTGGTCATACCACTCCCCCAGGTGTGTTTGTGCACAGCGCTAAAGGGCGCTCAACGGGTGGAATGAAAAGTGGAAAAAAAAAATGCTATTAAAAATATGATATTAAAAAGAGCAGCTCATAGCATTTGGGCATCAATCTCTTTCATTTTACTCATTTATTTTTAATCTTTTTGTCCAATTGATGCTACCAAATGTCAACAAACTGAAGGCCAGTGGATGACACCTTTACAATACATTTATGTTTGGCACCCCCAAAATGTCATGAAAGGTCAGACACAATGCAAAACTCCCTTTAAAAAAATAAAAACCATCCATACATTTTTCACTTCCATGCCGATTTCTCGAGGTATATTGTTCTGTCCTGAGGTTTCGGTGGCGCCATTTCAGATCATGTCCAGCCTCACCGCGCAAGCCAGAATATGTGATGGTGGTGGTAAAGTTTCTGTGCCAAGAGTCAAGTTCATGGTCACATGACTTACTATATATCTCAAGAAAAAGTCACCAGATACATGATCTTCTACACCTGTCCCCAACCACCCCTTTAGAACGTCAAGGAATGCCGCGGGACTGAAAGGGTTTGGTTCAACTGAAAAACCTGCTGTGTCAATATGCAGCAGAGTGCAAACTTCCACGTCAACATTGCGGGGAAAACAATCACTTGACAACTGACAAAATGTGATGCTTCAGGATGCAGAATATGTTGAGTAACTTTTAGGTCAGGGATTTATTTAGCCATTTTGTTTGTGTTGTGCTGTGATTCTGCTCTTCACAGAATGCTCCGCTCAGATTCTCATGGCCAATCCTAACAGAGGAGGCGGAATGTCTGCTAAAATAAATATTTATGATAAATCTTAAAAATAAATGAACCATACAGCATCACTGGAATGAATGATGAAAAGCCTCTAAAACAGGCAAGATGCGGAACCTTCTATGACAAAGTCTCCCATTGTCGACTCCAACAGTTGACAGCCAAACATTAAACCAGTTTGACCTTTCATACAAACCGTCTGTGACTGAGAACGAAATTGGACTTTTGCTTTTCACATCCAAATGTGATTTTATTAGCGCTATTGCGGGAAGTGAGAAAAAATGTTTGAATGTTTCAAGAACATAAAATTTAAAGACGACAAAATATATGTGAAACAAAGTGGTTTCTGTGAGGTCCATAAATAGTGTAGTCTGAATCAATGTTATTATCTTTATTATTATTATTATTATTATAGTCTGTTATATATTTTTTGTTATTGTTTTGTTTTATATATGTGTATTAGTGGTGGGTCTTTCACAAGTTAATTATGATCAATTAATTCCAACAAAAAACACGTTAAAAAAATTAATTTAATTTAATTTAATTGAACAGTTTGCTCTCCAGACAACAGGGAACCTTCGTAAGTGCTCCTGGTCCACTGATCACACTGATGCACAAGAGTGTGGCAGCTAGGATGATAACAACAACAACAAACATGGAGGAATCCCTGAACAAAAGCAAACAAAAGCATCTGTTTGCTTTTGTTCAGGGAGGTTTTTCACTACACAATGGCCAGGGATTCCACTACTCTGAATGTACTTGAAATTCTTATGACATTGAAATTCTTATAAGAATATTTTCAAGACATTAAAAGAGCTTCAGTTTGAATAAGGTGATATAAAAACTTGAATATAGCCACCATCCTGATTTATTGTGCTGTTGTCAAATAAAATGAAGCTTTACCATGTATGAACATGGGAAAATTTGAGTAAATTTGATTTATTCCACATCTGTAAAGTAGTGCGGTTAATAATAGATCAAGCAAATACTGATTCTATGTAACGGTGAACATTGTGCATAATTCACATCAATTATTCCCGAACAAATGATACATCTTTTGTGGTCATTAGCCCAAGATGAATGTTGGTTACCCAGTCACAGTAAATCTGTGCAGGTAACTTCTGCGTCTCGCCCTCTCAAATCTGTATGCAGAGTAAGCCTTAAAAAAAAAAAAAAAGCGTGTTTTCTTTTGTTTATTCTTTGCGTTGTCTCTTCATTCGAGAGCGGGGTTTTGACATCAGAGATGACAGGTGTCTGTGGGTGGAGGAGGAGGAGAAGCAGGAGGAGTAGATGATGGCAAGAAAACAATCTTTGACTGCCTGTGGGTGAAGGCAGGCTCCTCTAGGCAAAGCGGCCTTCAGCGTTTAGCTGGGGGCGCACTATCAAAATCACAGCCACTGCTGTACCCCTAAGGCACTAATCTTAACCAGTTACCGTCAAGTGCTGCTTCTTTTTTATATAATCCTTCACCCCCCCGCCGACACACACACACCCCCCTCGCCCCCCTTTCCCTCAGCTCGCTCCATCTCTGCCATTCCTTCACTGCTACAGACCCAATCCACAGAGGTGAGAGGATAAATGACAGTTTGAGAAGATGCAGAGGAAGTCTGGCATCTTGACTCAAGCATTGTTTCTTTGTCTAAGCAAAGAGGGGGAGAAAAAAAAGCACTCCTCTGATTTCACCAAATGATTTGCTGCAATTCTAAGATCATCATTAGCTGAGCTTCTGTGCGCGCTCGGCGTCTCAGCAGATGCTTCAGGGACCTCTGCCATCATTCAGTCAGAGAGAAGGAAAGGTTTGTTGTTTGATCACTGGATGACTGCTAATTTAATAAGTGTTAACTGTGGCGCAGCCGTGCGCGAGAAAGAGGGAAGAACCAGGGAAATGTAGGAGTAAAAAGCATTCATATTAACAGATGACATGTTCAACTGTGCGCATAATATGAGGCTTAGTTAAGTACGCACATGCTGTTTGTCAATTATTGCAAACCGCAGGAAAGGAAGGCCAGGTATTTTCTGAAGGTGTAAGTAACGTTTCTTTTCACGGCGTGCTGAGTTAATGCACGGCGGGCTTTAGTTAAAGTCCAGCCAGCCTTCTCACTGTCGCAGAGGTGGAAAACCAGACTGCAAATATTAGGCAGGATGAAATGTGAAGTCACTCAGGAGGCACTCAGCATCACCATGTTTAACTAAGGCATGAATATGAACGTGCTTAAGTACAGATTTCTTTTTTTTTTTGACCATGAAAAAGGAATTTGAGTCAATACATTATTTAAATATGTGACTATATAACTGAACTGGTCTTCCCTTTTCCATATCTTTCATAATAATTTTATTAAGACAGAAATAATTCAGTTGCAAGTATCATATCATAAAGTATACAACAGAATATCAGGAACTAACATGTATTGATGAATACAAAAATAATATGATTTAAAAAAAATAAGATTTAAAGAAAGTGAACACCGTGAAGTTGACAGTCCGACTTTGGCATGGTGAGTCACTTAAGAGTGAGTATATTACATTTTTTTTTAAGTTTTAAAGTGATTTGAGTAAACTTTTTCTTTTTTTTTTTGTTTTTTTTTGTGTTTTTTTGGGGGGGGGTTACCAAGTTTGTTATAACAAAGAAAACTTTATAAATAAAACTGATGCTGAAAAAAACACAAAGTATATAAATGTTTTTTTTAAGTCAGTTTTTTTTTTTTTTTTTTTAAGAACTCACCCTACATTAACAATCAAATAAATCTTTATTATTAGCATTATTATTAGCTTCTTTCTTTTTAAGTGAAAAACAGGTTTTAACTAGAACTTTTTGATATTATATTGAACATAGTGATGAGATAATTTACGCACAATAATAAAGAAATACTATAAATTATTTGTACATTTAAATCATATACAAGACACTGGAAATTGGAATTTATTTATTTCATAAGGAAAAAGCGAGCTCAGATTTTACCTTCTACTACTAATAATAATGCATTTACTGTTTCCAGTCTGTTGGATGGAGGTGGGGGACGCATGGAATGGTCACCAGGTCCATCACAAGGCACACAGATGGACAGCCACTCACACACACCTAAGGACAAGAAAGAGACCAATGTTTGTTTTTGGACATGTGGGAAGACAGTGGATTGTCAGGAGGACTCACGTGCAAGCAACGTGGGAACACACTCAAATCAAATAGGACCTGAGGAGGAAGCTGGAGTCGAACATGTGACTTGAGGAGGTGGCTTTAACAAACCTTCTCACTTTTTTCTATCAAAAAAAAAATCAATAGAACAATAAATAAACAGGATATAATGTTGTGTTTATCATCTTCACAGCTTTGCAGAAATATAATCGCATGACTGTGTAATGTGTGGAAAATAAAGTGAGCATAAACACAGCAATGAAAAATCACGAACGCTAAACTGATCTGAACAATCACAACACACACAAATAGGTGTTGAAGCACTTCTTTCTGGAGGTTTTTCAGGAACAAAAGTGAAATATAAAGTACACAGCGATAAGGTGGCGAAACAGAAGAGATACAGGATATTAAAAATATCCAAAGATTGAAAGGTTGGAGGTCACTTAGGGTCGGAAAGGTGATAAGAAGCAGATTGAATCTACCTTAATTCAATCAGATATGAAAATAATTTAAAAGTGCCAAAGTCTTTGGGGAACTATTCAGGAGTCCGGCTCTGTGACGCGCTAACCCGAATCAATCACCTGTATTATCAGTTTCCTCTGAAGCTCCAGTGACTCACGGCCTTAATACCTCAAATATGGTGAAGGCAGTGAGATAAAGATGCTTGACAGGCAGATGTGAAGAGCAGGCCAAGCATGAAGACGCGCACTCACTGGCCTCGGGCTTCAACGGCCGGGCCTCACTAGCAGGCTGCCATGTCTGGACGCTATTTACACACACGTAGACAAACACATCCGCGAAGAGACTTGACGCAGACTGCAGGTGAAGGCCGGTATATGTCTGTCTTGTCTTGTGATGGAGCGGGCCGGAGATGGAAGGAGGGGGGAGACGGATTGTGGGGACGGAGGGGAATAGGGGAAATGGAAGGATTAGATGAAACCTTTCAGTGCGTGTCATCATCCCTGACATTCTGTAGGGCTTGACCTTAACAGAGCAGCATCGTGTCAGAGACAGGGGTTCATCACACGGGGGAGCACACACACACACGCACACACATGCACAGACAGGCCTTCAGAGATCTCTGACATCAACAAAAATGAAATAAACACAAGTGTTTTGAATCTTGCTTGATGTCACTCGGTTATATCAACTTGATGGGTAACTAAAAGTATAGGAACTTGACAAGGAATAAAGAAAGACGACGCTTATCCACCAGAGGGAGGAGCCACCTGATCCAAAAGACTGGGCCGCTGGTTCCAATAGACGGTGCAGTTAGTGTGGTCACCGCCACCAGAAGCGGAGCCGAGGTGGTGCAGTAATTTTGCCACTCACCCAACAACCACATCACAGAATACTTAAACAGCCCAACGGGATCATTTGGCCAGTGTGACACTTGTGTTTCCAAGTCATGAGCTAACATTTACATAGCTCTTTCACACTAAGTCAAGTCTGGGCTCGACAAATTAAGAAAATTTGAGTCACGTTTTCACTTTTGACGCGAAAATGAAGTTTCATGAAACAGTGTCCTCATTTTCTGTGGCCACTAGATGGCACTGTCTGTTAATAATATAATGTAATCTCAGGCTTTGAATGACTATTTCAATGAGAGCTCCAATATTTTTTTATTTTTCACACAGAGCGCCACCTACTGAGCTCTGAAAATTCAGACTTGACACCCTATCAACCCAACAGAAAGCGGGCCTGCCACAGAGAGTCTGAAAAATAGCACAACAAGAAGCCTCTGCATGAAGTGAAAATTGTGAAACTGAGCTATTCCTGCCTTCCACTAAATACAAAAGGCACTCACCTTGAATTTCCAGGTTTCCCTTCTCTCCAGTTAGGCTATAATGTCTGTTCTATAGCTTAGCTCAGAAGTAGGATCTTCAAACGCTGCCCTATCTACATGAACATTAATTGGCACTGACTTGAATTTTGAGCCAACCGTTTTGCCGAGCCACATACAATGACTCGGCTGCCCACATATGTCCTCTGGGACTTAACGTCCACACGTTGTCAATGTAGTTCAAATCCATTTCCGCTCAAAACCAGTGAATCCTTTTCAACAGGAATTGGTCTTCAAAGACTCGCTGAACTACACTGAACGATTCTTTTCCCTCAGTACTACTAGAGCAGCTTCCCATCAAAATAACAATTTACGTTTTTGAATTTTCAAAGTTTGAAATAAAGCAGTAGCACACAAAACGGCCACCTTGCTCCAACCGCTCTGTTTATATTGAAGAACATGGACAACAAAAATTCCAGTTTACAACTTACTGTAGTACTTTGCAGCTGACGTGAACACACTTTCTTCATCATGCCAGGTTTAATGACGTAATATATATATATATATATATATATATATATAATGAATTTCATTGTTTCACATTCAGCATTGAGTTGACATTTCATCTTGCAAACACTGTCGATAACTTGCCGGATGAAGAGCATAATAGGGGCATGAACAATAAGGGCATGAACAATAAGACAAGTACGTTCTTGCAGCACCTGGCAGTCTTCTACAATACTAAGCAGAACGTGGAGACGTTATTATCCGCAAGTTCCATGCACTTTATTTATTTATTTTTTGTGGGGAAGAAGAGGAAATCACTTGAACTTCTTGGTAAAAATATCAGTCTTCCCCATACCTCGGGCTCTGGTCCATTGTGATCCCATGCGGAGTGATACATTTTAACCCATCATCTTTAATTTAATCCGATTATTCATCTTCTGATTGATTCCAGGAGAAAAAGTACTGTAATACTTCCCAATGAGAGCATTAGCAAAACGACCTGCGGTGCCACCGTGTCCTTTAACAAGGGTTTGGTTGACTCCACTCTACATCTTCGAAACTCTTTCAGTGCTCAGTCTAAATATTCAAAGGCCATGTGGAGGATGCCATAACAAAAATACGGTTGACCTTTAAGAACCAGGAAGTTATGAAGCATGATTGTTCCTGTGCCGGGCCGCCCGGCCTGCCGGACCCTCTCAGTCCTATTAACATATGCCAGTCTGACTGAGCGCCCTCAGTCACTTTATTAAAAAAAATTAAGTGCAACAGTATAATTTTTATGAGGGCCATAAAGGAAGTGCTAGCTCACTAAAATTTCTTCATGTAGAGGGAACTTTCAGAGTGAAGTGTGAATGATTACATAATGAATTTATGTCTTCTCTTGGTCGGCGGTCATACATCTCACCGGCTGCCCTTTTGGTCATGGTTTTAATGCCGTCTGTCGATCTACGGAACAATCCATTCAGGGAGTGAGCCCAAGTTTTAATGCCTTTAAACTTCCGCGTAGTTCCTCTGGAAGATTGCTGTCTATTTCCCTGACTTATAATTTGACACATCAAAAGTCACAAAGACATTTCTGGGCTTTTTTTTCCCATTTTTCTGTCTGTCTGTCTGTGTCAGTGAGAACGCAGGAGTATGCGGGAGTGTTGCACTGATAGTGTGTTTCTGACCCCATCGTGCTATCTGTTCTAATGATGCTCAGGCTTCCATCAAAGTGGGGACCCCCCGCGGTTCCTCAGGGCCCCTGGGCTTACACACAGTTGTTCTGGATTCAGTTTTCTCCCCTCGCTGCTTGAGGCTTGGCACAATAATGAGAAACTGAATTTACAGAAAAAGCAACACAAACAATCCTCCTCTCTTCCATCGTGGACTGACATGCAGTCAGCCGCCTCTTTTACTCCTCGGCTGGATCAAAAATAAAGATTGTTTTAATGTTCAGACATGCTGCTTCTGGTCAATACAAGGGTTTTCTGTATGTAGCAGCTTACTGGACCGAAGGAGTCCGGAAGAGAAAGTATTGATTTGTGTGTCAATATGGCTGAATGTGGATCCAAGGGCCACACTTGTTCTCATCCGCCGTGTGCCTGATACGTGTGTCTATGGCTCTGTCGTTGCCGGTGAGCAAGTCAGCCAGAGTCAGAAGCTTGTTGAAAAGTCTCAAATGCGTGGCTGAAAATAACATTTTATATGGCCTAAAACTGAATAAATTCAAGATACACTACTATGAAGGTAAGACTTAGGGACATACCAGTGCTTCTCCATCTTTGAAAAAATGAATAATAAACAAGAAAAACAAAAGAAGAAGAAAACAGCTGATAGAGAAGGAAGGCAATTCAATGAATAACAATGATAGTGATGGATGGAAAATGGTTTAAAAATGAATCAATACTAACTTTAAGTGCACCAAAAAAAGAGAAGATAGACAGGCAGACAGACTGACTGACCGATCGATCAGGTGAGTGAGTGGATGGATGGCCTCTGTGCATATGTGGTGCAGTAAAAAAAGAATGAGAAAAGCTTTATAAACACCACTAAAATAATAAATAAAAAACACTAATCTTGAAGAACGGGAATCTTCCCAATGTTTATCAGTGCAAAGTTTGCAGTTTTTGTGTAAAAAAAAAAAGATTAAAAAAAAAAACATCATGGAAAGAATAATAGCCTTCAAGTCAATATTCTTCTCTTGTATATATTAATAATGGTAATTGTAATCTGAGAGGACTATTTATCTTTGAAAAGATTAATGTCAAAACTAATGTAAACTACAGTAAATAACGGAATGATTTCAGTGATGAGGTGAAGTTGAGTAAATTGTTGAGTATCGAAAAAATTCATGACTAACAGTAAATATTTCATGTGAATTGTTTTTGTTGCCAAGTGGAGGTAACCTAGCTTTTGAATAGCAGTAGCATTGGCAAGTATAAGTTGTGCACTTTCTTTGTCAATAGATTTTCTATTATTTCTGCCTTTTTTTACGGATGTGATTTTGCTCCCAAATTTGTGGTATTAATGTTTTGATTAATGTTCAGATAAAATGGCGGTGAGTGTTTGTGTTGCGTGACCAAAATAAAATCCATTCATTTCAATTGTTAAATGGTCCACAGAACACAAGGGAGTGTCGCCCCCCACATATTTGAGGAACTGAGAGGTAAGCAGGTGCTAGCTTCTATAGTTGAGTGAAAATGTCACGTGTGACTGAGCATCACATTTGAGGCAGGAAACTGTGGCAACCATTCGTGTTGGTTGGGAATCTACTTTACTGCCCAGATCCATTTCCTTCTCCAACAGGTGTGAGATAATCACAGCGCCCCCAGCTGCCCCGCTGAACCCAGGATCCTCCCGCGAAACATTGTTCACTTTGTCGACTCTTCCCGAACAAATGAAGTTTAAGCGCATCAGTCATTGCGGCTGTCACTTCACCCTCGGTGTGCGGCGGCTCTCTGACCGCGCCGCATCCTTCATTCCTCATTCCTCCTGATAGATTAGAGTTTATTACTGCGATCCCAGATTTGTTGTCACTGTGTATTTGAGTAGTAATATGTCTCCCAGCTCCTCATCCAATTTGCTGGGAGCTGATGGGCAACTGATTTCGGGGAGGATGTGAGGAGAAAGAAGAGTGGCTGCCAACCAACTGAGGACAAGCGACTACCACCGGGTGATAATTGGCTGCTGATACAACATCCAGCCCCAGTAATTAATCTCCACCGGTGTGTGTGTGTGCTCGCGCATGTGTGTGTGTGTGTGTGTGGCCCTTACCAGGAGGTGAGCATGACATTGCATTGAGAGCAGTAAAGGGTTTTACAAGGAAGCAAACAGTTGGCTGGTTCCAGTGCAGCTGTGAGTGAAGCCCAGTCGGTGTGTCCTCCGTTGGAGCAGTGGACAGGTGAGCACAGGTGAGGCAAAGGACTGAGGCAGCACACAACCAAGCTTGAGTCGTTGTGTCCTCTTTCGGAGCAGTGGGCAGGTGAGTGCAGGTGAGGCAAAGGACTGAGGCAGCACACAACCAAGCTCGAGTTAGATCAGCTCCACATGACAGTCTTTAAACTAGGGCTGCCTATTTTTTTATTTTGTTCCGTCACGCTACAGTTTACTCACCATGAATCACAAACAAAACTTCATATTTAAAAAAGCTTCCTTTAAGTTACAGTTAGAATAGGTTTTAGAAAAGCGCAATTAAGTTGTGATAAATCGGGAGTTAACTCTGCTGTGCGATTAAATGCGATTTAAAAAAATCAGCCCGACTTTGAACCACATAGATTTAACTCTGTAGACCATGAAAGAAGAAAATAATATGACACTTTCTTCTTTAAAACTGAATGTCATATGACTGTCATGATGTAAATACATGTTACTGAGAAGTGTCTGGGAGACATACAGGAAATGGACTTAAGCACAGTCACTTATCTCCATTTGACTGACAGGATTGTCAACAATTGTTCTAAACTGTCAGGTATATTATAGATCAACCTGATCAAAAGTAGACCAACACACTGTGCCTGACAAAGCATGAAAACACTGTATCAGTTAGTTCATGCTTATAATGCTAATAATTTATTGCAATATTTCTGAAAAAACTTGACTTGACTCTTTGCCAGTTTGTCATGAGAAACACAACGTACAACAAATCAATGAAACAACTTCCAATGATACAAGTGTCGCATGCCTTCAACACAAGCTGTCACCACTCTGTGACCAGTGTTGTTAGCTTTTTATAACAAGCCCGAAACAATGTCAGATGAACAATCGCACACAGTTTATTTATTTATTAGTGATTTGATTATGTGTTTTGTTTTTTTGCTGAGAAAGCAGAGAAGCCACACAGCGGGATCTTAGCTTGAGAGGCTTCAGGGTGTCCAGCGGACGCCCGAAACTAAAAACATGGGAAACTGGACGCCTTGTATTTCAGCCGGACGCCCTGAATTTCTGACCATTATTCCCAGTAAAATGTCCTAGCACCAGCATACTGGTTTCCATGATGAGGCTGCTTCTCCCCACCGAATTAGATTAAAATTTCGGATTGTCATGTCTTTCATGGAGCCATGGCTTTGCAATTGTTTTTTTTTTTATTTTTTCAAGAGTAACCTTGTGGTTATCTCACGAGCATGCAGCCAGGTAGAGCGCTGTTATTGGCGGATTAAAACTGTTTGCTGCTTAAAGTTGAAAGACTCTGGTTGAACTTCATGCTAAAAGATGTTTAGTGAATCTAACTCTTGATATATTTATATCCAAATAAAAGAGAAATAAAATTGGCATTTGCTTATGGAATAAGGGGAGTAACAGAAACAATAGTCAGCCCATCTTAATGCAGGAAATAAAGTTTTAAATTTCAGCATTTTCAGGGAAGGCATACACAAAATTGAGAGTCTCAAAATCCTTGGTAAAAGGCTTCATACAAGCAAATGCCGATTCCTTGAAAACTATGCTAAACTTGTTTCTGGCCGCGTTATATCCTGAAATTTTCATTTAAATATGTTAAGATAAACGCTGCCGCTCAGAATTATAACTCAGAGTCAGACCATCTTCTTATGTCTCATCAAAAGATCAAAGTGTCCAACGCTCGGCTGCAGTCGCACGTATGGAGCGTAGATTTCTTTACACCCTACGTGTAAACACTGTACAGCGTCTGCTGTGAGCAGCGAAAATAGAGTTCCAAACTCTCCAAAGTTAATTAGACCATGTTTTTTTTCTTTTTTTTGGGGGGGTGAAAGTCCTGCTCCCTCACAAGAGGCGGCGCACATTAAGTAGTTCATGTCATTACATTTCAGCTGATAATACAGTGTGACAGAGCAGGAGGCAGAGATAAGAGGCCGATACATCTATCTCAGTGTGTAATTAAAGATAATCGCTCCTTAAAGATAGAAGAACTCTTTACATGATCAGGCGATGGTACATCCTGCAGCTGCGAGAGGAGGGAGACAAATTAAAGGGACATGAATACAGACAGTGAAATCAGCTGACGCCACCGAAACATTTGTGCGTCTTCAAAGACAACTTCTCATAAAAGGGGGCCGATTATCGGCGGAAAAGGACGCCGCCATGTTCAACGTCGTAATGAACTCACTTCGGGGTTTTTTCGGCATCACAACTTTCTTCTGATCTGTGACTACCTTTTCGGGAGTTTTAGCTTTAAGAAATGATGAGATTCACGGAGTGGTGAACGTCTTCGGAAGGTAAGTCTGGACGTCTTCCCTTGGTGATGCGGACGGACTGTTGGCTTTCTTTGTTCTCGCTGACTCCCAGTGTGAGCTCCATGTTAATTGGGTAAATGAATATGTGTGTACAGACGGGGCCACCCCGCACTAATAGCGACACCAGCACAATCACAACAAAAGGGCCCCACCAGCAAAGGGTAAGTTTGCGATGAAAGCAAAGGCCTCGATGCCGAGGTGTAACAAAACGACGTACAGAAGGCTTTGAAGATTATTTGTGCCGTTTTATCTAATCCCTACCACCCGTGGCTATGGAGGAGATATGGATGTATTATTCATGATAATATATGTCGGGGACTCTTATGCAGATTCACAACAAAGGCAAACTTTCTTCTTGCGCCTCTAAACGGCCAATTATTATTTCATCTCTTCTGGACTGAAGCAGGAAAGGATCAGATGAAAAAAAAAAAAAAACAGACTGACGTTTTGTCGGTCAATTTGCAGAACGTTCTCGCCCGTCTTGCGAGCCTCCGTGCCCTCCAGCGAGAGGATTTCCTGGCAGAACTTCTGACTGTGAAAACTCTGTTTTATTCCTCTCACCTAGGGGATGCCAGAGATCCTCCACAGTCCTGCTCGTGGAAAAAAAAAAAGAAAAAAATTGAACTCCATCCAAATCCCCATCATAAACAGGCGGGTCAGAAAGGACCGGCCGCGGACGCTACGCGGAATAAAACATCTGAAATAATTGGCTTTGTACCTTTCACTGCTGGCTGTATGATCATGTTTTTCTCTGGATAACTGGCCAAACATTTAAATGTGACATTCAAAGTGTGATGTTGAGAACTTTGTGCATAAACTTTTCCCGATCCGATTTAACTAAATGTAAATTTTTTTTCCCCCACAAACCCATGAATATTATTTTGTGGCATCACTGAGTGGCATACTGCCTCCCACTGTACCTGATGCTCAATTTGAAATATCCAGGCCTGAAAACCACCTACACACCCTGATCTAGAGAATGACTCACCTTATTTTTAATAATCATTTATGGCAATATTTTCCTTAAATAATAACAGTATTAAACAAAAAATTCTCATTGTGTAGTGTTATTCTGAAGTCATTTTCTTGTACTGCACAATGTGTACAAAGCTGTTAAATCTGGATCACGGATGCCTGCAGCCATCCATGAGACGCTCGAAGCAGAACCACATTGTAATGATGGCAATGATGAAGATGAAGATGTCTCTAGGTGAGGTGGAAATAAAAAATACTTTCAAACCAGACAAATGTAATCGTGTAGGGAAAAAATAGCTATGAAGTTTCAACATTGGTAAAGCATTTTCAATGGTAAAAGCAAGGCATGTAACATTGACCTTTTACATTTCACAAACATAATGTTCATATTTTTTATGTGTTTTGAGTGTAAACAAACTGCCTTTTTTTACTTCTACAAAATTATTTCTATTTCAAATGTGCATGGAATTGAAAAAGAAATTGAATGCATTGAATTAGTGACTAAAAAAAGAGATTCCAATTGATATAAATAACTGAAATCATTTGTAAGACAATACATATAAACACAGTAAAGCATGAGAATATTACATGGAAACATGAGCAGCAGGAAGATTTCAATATCACAGTGGAAACTTGGGATAATTAGAGCGCTTGACAGTCAACTTTTTGGGGCGAGACTCAGAGTTTCATGAGAAAGGGTCGACCGTCCACGGCTTGTCACACCAAGTATCAGGGGAGAGTCTGGCCAGTGTAAATGCTACAGGTTTCTTTCATCACTCTGAGACAGACTGTGTGTATTTTTACCTACATTAGCCTTGTTTTTTTGGTAAAAATGGAGGCTCAAATCTCAATGTTTTAAACACTTGTAGAAGTTAATTTATTTATTCCGAATGTTTTATTTCGCTTATTCAAAAGCCAAAACAAAATATAAGGGAGTCAGTGAAGTGGATTGTAGAAAATATCACTTTATCATGTGGGTGTAAATGCCACCGAACACAGAAGCTGGGCTACAGGCTTTACATTGAGATGAGAGCTCACAATGTAAAGCCTGAAGCGTGTCTACTGTGTGACAAACATTGCATCACTATCCGAACTGCTCAGCTCTTCTCATGTCGTCTGAGGCTCAGTCTCATCTTGTAGCAACATCGGTGCAAAACTGGGTCCTTGTTGTGTGAACGTTGTTCTCTGTGAGTTCCCTGCAGCACTCTGGTTTCCTCCCTCACTCCAGAGGTTAATCAATGACTTGAACTTGACATCTAGCTCGACAAAAAGTCAACTGAACAACTGAAGTCAATCTAGAGCAGGATTGTGAGCACGTATTGCAGTATATTGTCTGTGTACCCGTTTCAGGCCACATTCATCGCTAAAATCCCTGAGATACAAAAACTCAACTCTGCAACAAGCAGTGAATTGAGAGGGGAAATGCAGCGACAAAGAATTGAAATGGAAGACAAGCTTACAGCCCATCATAGCAGGTGCAGGAACTCCCGACAGCCTCTCAAGGATTTCATGGAAGGTGATGTCCATATGCTTCTACAGGAGATAAAGCACTGCGATTCTGTCCCACCAATCCACTGTGCTATTGTGTCGACCAACTTTAGACCCGCCCCCATCAGACTTGTGACTTAATTTCTTCATGGCGGGAAGACGCTTTGGTGGCTGGAAACCTGCGACTACTCAAGGGTGAGTTGTGTTAGCGTGTTGCCAAGTCGCTTTGGATGCATACTGACCTCGAGTCACGGGCCAAAAAATAAATAAATAAATGTATATTTAATTGAATGATGTGTCAATGCTATTTCTTGATGGGAAAAAATGAAACAAAATCCAATACCAACATTCATTTTAAATACAATTTTTTTAGTGTGATGGGCTCATGAAGCTTCATGAAACAGTTTCCTCATTTTCAGAGCCCCAAAAGATGGCAATCTTTACTCATAAATCCTTGGATCTAAACAACCATTTTGATGACAACCTCACACTGTTTTCAAACTGAGAGCGCCACCTAGTGAGCCCTGAAAATGTCTCATGATGCCCGGTCAGCCCATCACGAAAACATATAAACTGTCCTCCTTCACCAGTGAGGACAGGTAAGTAACACACACTCACCCACTTTCTTCATCTGTCGTCAAATTCTCTCATACCTGCATCATTTTTTAATGGCTTTTCCAGATGAATTCTTGGCATTTATAATCTCCACTTGGATGGATGTTGGAGCGGAAACTTGAACAGTAATCTTTTTCTAGTTTTGGCGCACTTGAAATTCCTTTTGAATTTGAATTGAACTATATGTATTTAGAACTCTAAGGGGCCACAGAAGATGGCTTGAGGGCTGCGAGGGGGTAAGTTTGACACGCGCTCTTAGACCGTCAACATCCATTGTTCCGTGTTGGAGGTAGCAGCACACACTCGTGGCTGTCTCTGTGTTTAAACACTGCGGCAGAAGGTGAGGGAGCTACTTAAGTGTAGAACACATCTAGAAGATCCAAACTTTGCAGTCTGTGTCCAACAAAGAGATGGTGTTGATGTTCTCATCCAACTCCACAAACAGTGTCGCGCTAACATCCGCACCTTGACGCTGTCTCACCGCCCAAAAGCTGAGGGCCACTATCACACATGAGGGGGGAAATCACAGCCACCACAATGGAGCTGTTCAAATTGTCATGTGTTGTCTTGTGTTAATAAAACCTTGACACCTTCGCCAAGGCTTCGCTGGCGATGTTAAGTGTTAAATTCTGTGAGATAAGTCGTTGCTTAATCATCACAGTTGTCTTGCAGCTGAGAGTGGGGGGGTCAAGTGACAATACTCCACTGTTGTGGAAGGTTTCCTCAGGTTTGGGGACGTGTTCATCACCTGCTAGTCAGGAGCATCTATTTCTCCCCCAGTTGCTCTGTGCAGCTGGCAGGTGAGGCACATTACATCACGGCTCCGGTCGGCTCCGTGGGCAGGCAAGGACTTTTCAAATCAATAAAGAGTCATTTTTCCAGTCTCCAAAATAACATTTACCAAAGCCACTTATCAATAGGACGCACATCTCCATGGGCACCTTGGTCCAGACGCGTCTCGACGGCAGCTGTGCCGCACAAATGAATCATGTGAGAAACTCTTGTGGGAACAGCGCTCAGTTCGTATTTGAACTTGTGTCCAGTGTGAGCAGTGATGGAGGAGCGGGGTTTATTGTATCTGCAAGTGAGTCGGAGCATGTGAGGCAACGGCAAACTAGTCCGAACTGCAGGAGAGTGAATTTCATTGAACATGATTGTTTCTCATTTGTTAATTTGTAATTACATTACATCATACCCCAAATATCATGAGGTGTTTTTTTAATAGTGCATTTAGCAAACTCTTCAGAGAGAACATTTTATTTGTTTATTCATCATGCTTACATTGTCAATACTGTCTGGACACTATGAATGAAAAATAAAGAATAAAACAAAATGCTAGGACTAAAATGAAGAATTCTAGGTGCGGGTTGGAAAATGTGTTTTTTTAATTTATTCAAATAAGAATGCAGAATTGAATGAAATATTTTCAATACACTGTAGCTCTCAGTGGCAAAATAAAGACAGAAATATGTAAGTGACAGGATAGAAAACAAAAGCATACGTTTTTCATTTTTAACATTTTTAAAATGTGACAAACTCAAAATGGGAAAAATACCTTTGTATCTCTAGACAAACACTTAAAAACAAAGACAAAACATTACATAACAGAAGAACACAGGGGCAGATAAGGGGAACAAAGCAAGAACACAAGTGCAGACGTGTTTAGGGGGAGAGAAGATGCACAAGATGCCACCAGGAAGATGCATGAAATACTATCAAAATAAAACAACCAAAACATGACAAACAAACAAAACTAAACATAACTGGCGACGCGTGACATTGTCATTGCTATGTCAGATTTTGAGGCCATATGGAGCTAGAGATGTTTGCGGTGACATTGAACGTACGTTCTGAGAAATGTTTCCCCAGGTTTCTCAATGTGGCTAATGGGCTGACTAAACATTATTTCCTGCTCAAATGCAGCAACAATAATAATTTACACCTTCATCATCACCATCACAGTGGCCATTTCACTTCGGTGTCTTCTTCACTTGCCAGTTTTTATGGGAGTGACAATAAAATAAAATAAAATAAAATAACCCCCCCAGAGAAAATAAACCACAGATCAAAAGTGAAAAACTGGTCGCATCACTGGGAGGTTACACTGCTGTCATGCTCAACCTTGAACCCACCACAAACATGATCCTACTGCCAGCATGAACATGTCCGTATCAACACTTATTTGTAAAGCAAAAACATCACGCAGAGCTTTCAACACTTAAATCCACCCTTAACCACAAAAACTCTTGATGACTTAACTGAAAAAGCATAAGTTTTAGCATAAGTTCTGCGAGATGAAGATGATGATTTGTTCCGCACAACCTGGGAAATTTGAATATTTATGCTGTCATGACACATCACCAAGAGTTATAGTTACATAAAGCCAACAGCAAAAGCGAGCGTTTGAATTCATAATATTCAATCCATTTTTCAATGGGCAAAAGTGAGAGTGCGCATAAATCTGACGCAGACACATCGATCAGTGTGTCAGAGGAGTTTTAGAGTTCACAATAACTCGGGACACGGAATCCATAAAGGTCATTCCAGGGTGTTTGAAAAAGACGTCGTGGCTGAATGAAGAAACAGGGGAGGATAAAGTTCCCGAGAGGATATAAAGGTGGATCCTGTCAGTGCGTGTCAGCTGGAGGAAACGTCTAGTTCAAGGGTCGGGGGACCAAAAATGCTCAGGAAATGCAGACATGGGATGGATAAGTCAAAAGCAACATTATAGTCATGTGTGCAAAAGAGTCATTAATTCCGAGGCGGTTAATAATGGATGAGGAAGACGTCACTGAAAGCTATTTACGGTTTGATGAGGCAGACATATGAATAGATGACCCTTCTCTCTCTCGCAGTGACAGTCGAGGGTTACTTTACAAAACTGTTGGCAGCAAAAGATCTTCCTGCAGCAGACAGACAGCGCCGCTGTCACTCAACACCGGGCTGTCAGCCGCCACTGCTACCTGTGTGTGTGTGTGTGTGTGTGTCATTGTGACAGGTCTGAATTAATGAGCGCTATGTGTCAAGGAGAGACGTTGAGGAATAAGGGAAATGGCGAGTGAGCAGTGGCGATTACGGGGAGAAATGACACTTAAAAAGTATAAATTAATGATTTCTCGGCGGGTAATTCAAGTCGGAGTGAGAATCAGATCTTTTTCGTTAAAGTTACAGTCGTTGACAGGCGTAACAGACACGTCGTCAACGGCTTGGCGTTTATGACTGATCTGCCAGACGAGGCGAGCGGTGCCGGCGTCAGTGTCTCGGGGGGAAGACGTCAGGTGAACAGGACAGGAAGCAAGAGAACTTTGCACGGCGAGCGTTTTGAGAGCTGTTGTCATGTATCTGTGGGAGCACGTCACTTTTCTGGTCAAGATTTGACGTCAACACAACACGGATCGCGTTGAATGATCAAAGTCAGCGGTGCTCTCCTGTGGCTTGAATCTGGATCTTCTGTCAATATTATTTTTGACTTTCTCTCCTTGTTTCTTCATCATCTATTTCCCATCAGGAGTTCCCACCACAAGGCCTCGACTTGAACCTGTCTCCATCGTCCTCTTCATTTCATTCTCAGCCTCCATAAACCCCATAGACTCCCCACTGCACCCCAATATCACCATAGAGAACCTAGAGGAGCTGACCCCTGATCAATTCTTCTGTCTCTTCCACAGCTCTCACTGTCCGCCTGCACAACCATGGAGCTTTTCTCAGAGTGAAACCATAGAGTTGCTCACTCATGGAGGTGCATTACTCAGTAATTTGATTTACTCTCCACTGCATGTAAACCCGGAGAACATGACGCAACCGTCTCGACCTGCTCAATCTTTGACTAGAAGAACTTGTTGACCAATCCTCTTGGTTTATTTGATTTTCATCTCTTGACATGTCTTTCATTTTCTTCAAAAATAAAGAAAGAAAAGAAAAAGAATATATATAAATTTGAGGATTTTTCAGACATGGTTGAGGTCACCGTTCCCATGGAGTCTTGTGTTGGACCGGCGACTTGTAAATCTGTCGTTTGTTTGGACTGCGGCAGCCTAGTCGGACCTTCAAGTGAGTCTCTATGTCTGAGTGTAAATGAAGCCCAGAGCGGTTTCTCAGATCTGTTCCTCTGGTGCCATTTGTATCTGTAAGAAAAAAACATGCGGTGACTGGTTTTCAATCAGTGAATAAGTTATTAAATGTAATTCGCATTTGCAAGATGAATAGCGTCGCCTCTTTCCCATGCAAGTCTCTTTCCTTCAGAGACATCGGTCAAACTCGACGCCTCGCGTTTAAAAGAATGTGGTGCTCCACTTAAAGAGAAGAGATGCATACGGCTGACACAGATGAGTAAACCTCTGTTTGTGTGTGAGTGTGTGTGTGAGTATGTGTGTGCGTGCCGGCGTGTGAGTTTCCCCGTCTGACTGAAGGAGAAAAACAGGCAGGGAGAGTCTATCAGCGCAGCACCCTGCTCCAGAACATTCTTGATGAAGCAAAGGTTGTCTTCATTAGGTGCATTAATATTCATGACGAATGGTAATTTTGACACAGAAAAGGTCTCAGTAACCTTTTCTCGTGCATTTTTTTTTCACTTCTCAAGGAAATTACAGTCCGGCAATGACTTAATTAATGCTTGGTTTCCTCGCCAAGTCGTTTGAGGGCCTGTCACTTTGAGGCTGGGGTATCTGTCTCACACCGACAGCCATCGAGAGCGAGGGAGGGATAGAAGAGCAGGAAGGGAAGGAGTGTTTGAGGGAGATCAGGGAGGGCAGGAGCCGTTGCTTTTACACCGGCTTATTTACAAGTGTTGTCCTCCATTCTGCTGCGCTGCTGTGTGGAGGATGTTACTCTCCAGGCCCTGCAGGCCACTCATTTCAGCCCAGAGATCATCAGACGTGACAGGATGTGACTTTTCTCTTTCCTCTCTTTATCATTCCGCAGCGTAGCTTCAATGCCAGAGCGTGCGGAGCGGCTTGCTAGTGATGGGATCACCAGTATCCCTTGAGAATTCACAACAGCATCTCAATACACTGCATCACTTGGCTGAGAACAGGCTGAAGAACCGTGATAAACCTTGACCCCAGATGAAGTTTGGACTATATTTGAGGAAATACAAATTTGGGCTATCACTGAATACATCAATCTTGATTCACAATAAGTTGAATAAACTTCATTTTTTTTGTTAATGCAGTATTGTAAATAGTAAAGGAGATGGTAGTAGTGAGGTGTCCTGGTGAGCAGTAGACTTTTCTTCAGGAGCATTATGGACTTTACCTCGTGAATTTCCCTCAACAGCATGATTTAGAGGCTACAATTTCCTGCTTTTATTCTGAAAAGAAAATAACTTGAATGAAGGTGAAACCTTTTCAAGGTCTATATTGAGATCACGGGACATTTTTAATCAGAAAATACCAGTTGATTTATCAAAAAAAAAAAAAAACACTTGTGGACAGCTTAAACTTAAAGTTTTGTTTACATCCAATACATGGTGAGTTTGTCTTTTTTAATGCACAGTCTGTATTTATTAGCCATGTTTTGCACCTGCCCAGAAGGCAATGGCAAGCGAATAATGAAACATAAATTGAATCTTTATACATAAGTCTAAACAGCAACATTAAAGTGCCTCAGTCACCTAGAACACAACCGTTCAATTTGAGTGTCTGTCCTGAAGTTTTCAATCTTAAATTTTCAGTCCATCAGCTAAATCTCAGTTCATTCGTCGTGGATGTTTGGGTTACGACTTCACATTGTATCATGTGGTGCACCTGCTTTTGGTGCATCAAAAAAATGTTGAAAGAAAGTTTCCTCACAATGAATGTCTTTTATTCGCACCAATTATTATTACTATAACAGTGTTCTGTTATTAATAAATCAAATTGAATTAAAATTAAAATGTTAAAGAACCAGTCCTGGTCGGGTTTTATTCTATTTATTTATTTTTTTAATGTTAATGTACGTCCACAAAATCAGGTTGTTTTCTCCAGCCCAGCAAAATTCCTCCTCACTGCAGCTATTGTCCTACAATGGAGCGCTTGCAACGCTCCTCCTGC
Source organism: Synchiropus splendidus (assembly GCF_027744825.2). NCBI lineage: Eukaryota > Metazoa > Chordata > Actinopteri > Syngnathiformes > Callionymidae > Synchiropus > Synchiropus splendidus. Next base: position 15,407,820 of record NC_071345.1, on the reverse strand, counting down.
TGAACACATCTCATCTGTCAGCGCTGGCCACGACACACACAAATATCAAAACCTCCGTGCTCAATCCTCACCTCTTCTCGAGCGACAGTTAAATATATGAACATCCGGCAGCATTTCCTTTATCATGTCCCATAAAAATAGTCATTTGCAGGAGCCCCTTGTAGCACAATATGGAAGGCAGTGTGTTTTCCTGATAATGCAGAGATGACAGATAGCTCCATACTGGGAGGTTTCACTTCACTCTGGATACCAGTATAATAAATTGTAGCGGGAGGGAGCGAAAGGAGATAGAACAGATAAAGAGACTCTGCCCACGTCTCTCTTCTCCGGCCGCTGGAAGTCGGCGCTGTGATTATTCGCTCTGAAAATGTAGGATTAATTAGGCCGGCAAGGGAAGGCAACCCTGTCTCATTACTGGCGCACTCGCCTCCCTCAAAGATATCACCGCTAACATGGCCGTCGCGCTAATGCCAGAAGACAACGGCCTCTTTTTTTCTGCCCGTCGCCCTTATTATCTTATTTAAGGCCACTTAAGGAGGGCCCCAAAGGTGGTCCACTCACCGCATTCCCACTCTACGCACCTTCGTCGGAGCCTTTTGCTCCGACTTCTTCAAAAAGAGGGAAAAGATTTGAGAGCGGAGAGAGTTTCTTTTACAGTTGAGCGCTGTGATTGGGCGGAGCGGGGGACAATGGTGGCATGGTTTCCACTTTGTCACAGGAATAATTAGTCTATGGAGACTTTGGCCTCTCTGTGTTGATCCTCTGTTCTCCGGGCTTTATCCCTTCTCTCAGATTAAGTGTCACGCGTCCGGAGCCTTCGCTTCCCCCGAACATCTGTGATCCGCCATCATGTGCTCTTCATCTTCCAGGTTTCATCTTTCTTGTTCCTCAATTGACGCGTCACTTCCAGCCCCGTCGACTGTTTCATTGTTTCGGACCAGCATTTGCAGTGATCATCGGAGTTGATAACCTGGAAAAGGATTCTTGCTACCAACAGTCACGGTTTAGATCTCAAACAAAAAGGCTGTCAATACTGAAAAAATCGGAGGCAAAAATGAATTAAGCCTGAAACTATACACCTCAGGAATTGAAACTCAGAATGACACACTTAGCATGCTGTTTCAGTCACGTGCCCTTGGATCCGGAAATGTTTTTGTCGTGTGCTCACATCCTTTTCTTGTATCACCAAAGAGTGTTTTTCCTTGCAACAGTCTTCATCAACTTTGGTGTTGCCTAACTAGATTTCTTCCACTTTTTCCTGTTAGTGGGTCGTGGAGGTCTTGAGCCATTCCCAGCTACTCAGGGTGTGAGGCAGGGAACAGCCTGGACAAAGGACGAGGTATTTTAGTCTCGTCCAAATGTCAGTAGACAACTGGGAATGTTTTACCTTTAACTTTGTTAAAAGGTTCTAGTGAAATGGCCACAGGAAAGTGCTCATGGGTAAACCTGTAGATTTTTCTTATTCTTTGCCAAATTTTGTGAATCGTGGTGATGAACTGTGTTTGAAACCTGTGTTCCCACCAAATAGAAACTAGATACAACCTGTCCTCCATGGTCCAATTGCTAGGTTTTGTTTTGTTAAGTTCCTTTTTTTAACATCATGTTCTTGGTTTCACAGAAATATCTGGATGCAGCCCAGCGCTCAACGTCATGCAGTGGCCAAAAGCAACGCATGATAGCAGACAATTCATATCGATAGCGTTTGTGCTGCTGCAAGGGAGCACCAGAGCAGGTCACTCTCTTCCACCGTCTCAATCATCCTTCCATGAACCTCACTAGTCGTCCTTCTCTTCTCCTTCTCCTGATCCAGCACTTCCATCTGCTGCATTTGTCATTCCCTGTCATGCCTCTCCCCTTGTCCATAACATCCAGGTCTGGCCTCTCTCTACTTTAGTTTCAAACTTTCCCACATGAGCCGTCACTCTGGTTTCTGATCTTGTCATTCCGATCTCCCCAACAAAACCTGAGCATCTTCATGTCACTTCAAACTCGACTTCTTGGCTTTGTGTCTGGGCCACTGTCTCTAAACATCGTGGCAGGTCTCACTGCTACTCTTCACTCTTCCCCAACATTCCTCACTTCTTTACCCTTCATTTCTGACTTGTTCCAAAATACTTTGAACCACAGACAGCTTTACAGAGAGTTAACACACATATTTAATCCTCAGAGTTTGCGTGCCACAATTTACAAGTAACATCCGACTTACGACCGGGATCAGTTCCGACCAACCGGTCGTAAGTCAGATTGGACGTAAGTCACATGCCATTCAAAATGGCCGACGCGAGGGTTATAGGTGCTACTGTAGTGGTAGATCGCTGTATGAGAGTGACATGCTGGAATACTGTGCTGCTGTAACTGTCGTACGCGTTGCCGGACTGTTACTTGCTGCGGTGCCAGACATTGACTAAAAAAATAAATAAATAAATGAGCATCTGCTGGTGGTGAGTACAGGTGGACTTAAGTCGAGCAGGTCGTAAGTCGGATGTTACTTGCATAGCGTACAATATATTCTGTGGGGAAACTTGTGAAAACCGCCTCAGATGTGGTGAGAACACCTACTCAATCGTGGAGGACTCTTTCGTATCCTTATGTCATAAATGGTAATGTTCTAGCGGCGGCCTGTGAGCAAGGCATTAATTGCTGGGCGGAACCCTCGGGCGCCGACAGCTCGCTGAGGGATTTGCGATCCGCCGTGTTGGTGGACGCGTCTGTGTTAGACAACAACAAGTCGTGATGTTGAGGGCAGCCAGTCGTGCGCGATGCTTCAAGAGTCTGACCCTGTTGCCCCGCGCAGCGTCGGGGCCTCACACTCCGACGCAACATGTTGTGGAGCCGACATGAGGAAACCTAATTAGATGGCTGAGTCGATCAGCGTCCCACAGGTGCGTAACTTGGCTGTGGAGAACAACAAACCTTTCTAATTGCCCTGAACATGATTACACCTCTCACCAGGACTGAGTGCTTGTTTTTGTTTTTGATTGCAAAGTCGTTACATGAGCTAATTGTGGCACGCAGACCTGCTGGAGTGAGCCTCTGAGATTAGGTCCAAATTGATAAGTGGGTGACAAACACACAGGTGTGTGTGTGCGCTCGGCTCAGGTGTGTGGGACCGGCGAGCGTGGCAGACTTGGGTGGACACGGTGACCCCAGCGCAATAAAGCCTGCTGTCACTCCTGGTTTACAAGGGCCACTGGAAGTTCTCGCAATGAAGTGGTGGAACACGTTCCATCACTCAACGCTTCCCATCCATAATGGACCAAAACTGCTCAACCGGCAAATGGTCCCGAGATCTGCGTGAAGAGGAGTCACCTGACTCGGGAGGTGTGTTCCCATTTCACCTGTTGAAAAGACGTAAACGCAGAATATACTTTCATTTCAGTCAAGATTTTCTGTGACCAGGCTTGGCCAACCCGCGGCTGCTGGGCCGCATGCAGCGCTGTCCCCAGTTTCATGCGGCTCTTCACCAAATGAGCTGCCGAACTGGCTGCGATTTTGGTCAAGTTGCTGTTGAGATGATCATTTATACAGGAAATAAGACGAAAAAGTAAGAGCTATTCCAGCTAAATATCTATCTATCTAAATATTGCTCAAAGACTGATGTTAAACTTTGAAACATAAAAAATGAACTTTGTCACACGTTCAATGCCGATTTGAGACGCAGTCCCAAGACTTGGACCATCATCAGATCCACGTTCGACACGATTGACATGACTTTGTCATTCCCTAAACTAAACGTGTTGCATGTGTTTCCCCTACTATTCATTGTTGATCGTTCAGTCCATTTAATTCAGTGGAGTGAAGATGAGACGCTCCAGTCTGCAGCGTTATCGGTGGCTTGAGCCACGTGAAAAAAATATTGAAGTAAAAATAAATGGCACACACATTTCTATCTACGCCACTTGATATTTCGAGGAGGATCATGGTAAAATTAATGAATTTTAAAAATACATGCACGAGAAACAACGGCAACCTAGTGCCACACAGGTATGTGCTTTAACCGCTATACTGCCGCTAAGTCACGTGACCAGCTGTGTGAGGTGAGCCTTACATATCTGTAGGATGTGGCTCTTTTCAGCAACACAGTAAAACAACGTGGCTCTGACTGGTTGGCCACCCCTAATCTAGATACAGCTTTTTTTTTCTGGGAACTCAGGTTTCCTCCCATCACCCAAAAACAAACATAATTACCAAAGCTTTACATTATCCTTTCAGCTGTGACCAAAATATCGAAGCTTCACCACTGAAGCATTGAAGAGTATTTAATGCCTAACTTATACATCACAATATCAGACATACAATTCAGAATTATCCCTCATCTTTAACACTTCACTTAGACGGCCCAACGTTGTACTTCAGTTTGAACGAGTTGCCTCCACCAGTTTGTAGTGAAGCTGCGAAAAAGACATTGCTTTCTCGTAAAAACAAATGGAGAAGCATAATTAAACGGCTGAAAAAGAAGCACTGCAGTAAAAGCTAGAGGGTGGGAAACACAACACCTGGGAAACAAAGAGCTGCTATATCATGATAGGATGAAAGAGAAGCAAAGCACAAACAACAACAAGTTACAAAATAAGACCAAAAACAGACAGAAAATCCATAAGAATGAAGAAATGTTCAGGAATGACAAGACAGGTTTCTTATACTCTGACATTGCAAATTGAGTTGTTCATAAGTTTAAGTGTCTTAGTACATGTTTACAAAGCTGCTTTCACATGAATAAAAAAAGGTTTGGTTTTTTTTTACAACGGAAAAAGAAAAAAACAATTACAAAAACTGCCGAAACACGTGAAGTCGTGGGTGGTTTTGGAGAATTCCAAAACAAAAGCTACATGTGGTGGGCATGTCTGTATCAAGGTTGTCATCACAGTGGATATAGTCTTTAGCTAGTTACAGTAAGTTACACTGTAGTTACAGATAGTTACAGCAAGTGAGTATGTGTGTAAATTTGGACAGAAAAGAGGCGCTTGACTGGTGACTCCTGATAACTGAGTAAACACTGAATGCTTTTAACAGTGTAGCAGACTTGGTTAAGCAAGCTGTGACTGCTTTTCTCACAGTGAGTCTGAAGAAGCTGATGATGGCGGGCACTTCTGCAAGAACAGGGATTTATGAATTGATGCAAAACCGAGTCCCCAAACAGCGATGCAGGCCGGACTTCCTCAGAAGAAATGTAGTCTGATGCAAATGTCGATCCGCCCTGCAGTCACTAAAGTGCAGCCCGAGGCGACGTGAGAACTCCCAAACTAAAACTCAACTGTAGCCACTCTCTGTTTTTCCACACCTCTCTCTCCAGGGTCCCCCTCACTTACCCCCTCTTCTCCTCCCTCTCACCCACCTGCAGTGATGTTTGACTCGCCGCTCCAGCTGACACACTTCTCACCAAGGCAAAAGGCCTGCGTACGTTTTAGCTATGCTGCCATTAAAACGCCCACGAGACACGTTGGAAGCAAAATCCGGAGGATCGAGACCCCGGAACAACCACTGTCGGGGTCATTTCCGAGGCGGACATGATTATATGATGCAGTTTGTCACCAGGAACAGCCAGTGAAGGGTTTTATTAACTTACTTTTTATCCCTGGTTTGTTTTGGTTCTGACAGTTTACAGCTGCTCCTGAAGCTCTATGTTTCCAATAAAATGTCCGTCACGGGGGGCGAACCAGGCCGGACACAGTACGTCTCTTTTAGTGCCCATGATCAGAGAGAAGGAGGCGGAATCACACGACTGCGCAGCTCAACCTCCAGCCCTCGCAGGGCGGAGCAGAGTCGACAGTGGAAGTAGGTGGACATCTACCAGCATCAACAGCAGCTCAGGAGAAAAGATGAGTGTGTCACAAACCTGTCAAACCTTCTCTTTGCAAAGGCTATTCGCTGCTTCAAAAGTAAAACTTAAAAGATGAGTTTGCTTTAACTTAGGGCTGAGATTCGATTAAAAAAATTAATCTAGTTAATAAGAGAATTTGTGATTAATTAATCTCAATTAATCGCAGTGTAATGGTATATGAATATTTGCCACAAGAAGCCACATTTTTGAATGAATTTGGTATATGACTGAATCAAATGATGGACCCATACATACATTTAAACAACAAAATATTGTTAATTTTGCATCAGTTTGACAATAAATCACGATGGTGGATATATTCAAGTTTTTATAAAAATAATTAAATAAATATATTTTTATAAAAATATAAAAAAATACTAAAGCTCTTTTAGTGTCTTGAAAGTATTCTTATAAGAATTTCAAATACATTCAGAGTAGTGGAAACTGGCCATTATGTAGTGAAAAACCTCCCTGAACAAAAGCAAACAGAAGCTGTTGTTTGCTTTTGTTCAGGGATTCCTCCATGTTTGTTGTTGTTGTTATCATCCTAGCTGCCACGTGTCTTGTGCATCAGTGGGATCAGTGGACCAGGAACTCCTGCACTTATAAAGGTTCCGTGTTGTCTGGAGAGCAAACTGTTACATTAAATTAAAACTGAATTAAACTGAAAATAATTGTGTTGATTCAGTCTTGTATATATTTGTGAAAAAAATGTCCAAAACAAAGATGAAGAACAAGTTCGTATTCTATACAAATGCAATGCATGCAACAATAGAACAAAAATATTAAGTTCAACCGCTCAACATACTTTGACCTTCTATATTATCCGACCAAAACACAGCCTGTAACCACCAAAAAATGACTGGTCTCCTGTATGTGAGAGAGAGCGGGTCTCCTCACTGATTACCCAGGGCGAGGCTCAGCCGTTGGGACTGTGACACTGGACTGGATCAGCTCTCCGCCGCGTCAGCAGCGTTTAGCAGCGAGAAGAAAAACTCTCCGCCCCGTCACTCACCGCGTCAGACTGTTACTGTCGAGTGTTTGCTTTGGACGGCGGTCCATGAGACTTGAAGATTAACAGAGGTCATGTGTGGAGTCTGAGGAACGTTAGAGAGAGACCCCAAGGCATGCTGGGTAAAAAGACCCAGTTTGACCGAGCGCCACCGTAACAGGGATGTGTGAGCAGAGGTCGCACGCTTGTGTATGTGATGAGACTTATTTGAATGGCTGGGACGGACCCGACAGTGGGGAGATGCTCTTGTCCTCTTGACTCCCAAAATAGGGGGACAGCTGACAGGGAAACGTGCTATGACTCACCAGAGCTTGGAATCCTGTCAATTACTAACCATTTAGAAATAGTTCATCTCCATGAGTCAAGTGTTGTGCAGTCAGGGGGAGATGGTAAATTAGGGGGGGCGCTAACAAATATTCCATTGACATCTGTTCAGGCATTTATTTTTATTTAGCTTACATCCAGACAAAGGTGGTGAACAGCTAACCTTGTTGGTGGCAGTGAGGCCATTAACAGAGCGTCTTGAAACACTGTGGGATGAAAGGCTTCAGGGGACAGTCTATATTCCTTCGTTCACCCGTGTCATGTGACAATGCAGCGCAATATAATGGACGCACGACGAGCATGCATGTGCTTGTGTACATAAACACACACACATATAGAGGCAGATGCAGCCCAGAGCAACACATATGATCTAACACCAGGCCAGAACTAAAAAAGTCTCATAAAGGATCCATTGCTGAGTAATAACAATCAAAAAGTACAGTAAGTTGAGTATGTTTTAATACTTGTCCTGATGTTATTGTGCACGCAACACATCACATCAGCTGTCGCTATAAATGTTCTGCCAAAGTGGGTCATGAGGCTCCTCGCGGTCCTGAACCGGCTCCCTGAGGGCAGATGTGCCGAGGAGCTCCTCGATGAGGTTGATGCTGCAAACGCATGCGGCAACTCCGTTGAGTCCGTTCGACGTGGTTGAATGGGTGAAGCCATATTGATTTTCTAGAACTGCTGGAACATTACAGCGTATGAAAAGATGTTGTCCTGTAAGTTTATGATGGTGTTCAGAAGATTGTTTCCCTAACAGTGGGAGTGGGAGTGGGAAAGGCTGGCTCTCCATCCTCGGCGCTGGGTGATGGTCTTCCTGTGGCTCTCCATGGCGAATGTTGAGGGCAGGAGACTAAGGGGCCGTTTACATGGAGCACATGTCCACTCAATCTGACGTCTTTCTGTTGAAACCTGCCACCCAAGTGGTGTGGGCTCAGATGAGTTCATGCATGACACAAATCCTGCAGCGCATCACATTCATCACAACAACAACATTGGTGCCTGCCGTCGTGAGCCTCGATCTTCCCCTCAGAGTTTCACTTTCTCACCCATGCGCAGGTTGTGAACGATGCCTTGTAAGTGATCGACCGCTAGTCAAAATTTCCACCACGCGGTCCAAGGCAGCTCCGACTCCAGGTTCCGGCCATCAGGTGGGAAATTTGGGTGAAACAGACCAGTGTTCGTGTACTGTCTGAGGTGATCATTGATGCAGGCTCTGTGTGAACGTGGTATCTGTATGTGTGAATTTTCATTGACAACAGTGCTGTGTTGAGCCAAAGCCGAAGTTGAGCTCAGTTCCACACCTTATTACGGCGTAATAGATTCAGGTAGAAGGTGGAGAGGAAGGCCAAAGAGGAGCTTTATGGAAGTGGTGAAGGAGGACATGAGGTTTGTAGGTTTGAGAGAAGAGGAAGCAGAGGACAGGGTGAGAGATTCTGATGTGATGGTCTCATGAAGCTTCATGAAACAGTGTCCACATTATTGAAGCCCAATAGATGGCACTCTCTGCTCTTAAAGATTTGAACAACCATTTGAATGACACCTCACACTGTTATCAAACCAAGAGCGCCACCTACTGACTTCTGAAATTGAAAACACTGTTTCATGAAGCCTCAACAGCCCATCACTGGTACTAAGGCAAAGTGAAAGCTGTTCTGGTCATTGACCTGTTTCATTGACCCCATTCTGGAGCCAGTACTTGCTCCCCAAACCCCATCAGTGTGTACTTTGGATACGTTTGTTGTTTGATGGTCCATTAGAAAAACACACTGACATGATCGTGGATCTGAACATGTTTGGATCTGGATGTTTGGCAGGAGCTATAATGCTGCTCCCATCACAACTGCTGTCAGCTAGTAAACTAAGTGAGGCATTAGAGTGGTTTACGGCATCACAGTGAGTCATTGGCGATTATATATAATTTAGAGAATCGGCGACTTGGCCCTGAAAACTGTGATTCCACTTTACGCAGCCCTTGTTGATGAGAGTCCCCAGCAGATGTGGGCTTGGTTTGTGTGTGGTGCATCTCCACTCTGCGCACACACACACACCAGCGCTAACACGCGCGCCGGCGTGCATCAGGAGGCTAATTACTGTAGCTCATGCGTTACTGATACCATCTCTTATTTTTCTCCCCTTCCACGTCTAATGGCTGTGACAGTAAATGAAGAATGCCTGGGGGGGCATTTCCATTGTGACACACTGGAGAATGCCAGCCGAACACGTGACCCCCAGTGCGTGTGTGAGTGTGTGCAGCTGAGCGCGCCTTCTTCGCAAGACTTCAAAGCGCTGTCACCAAACACTCCAGCTTGATAAGATCCCTTCAAAATCTCCATCAAAGAATCAGCATTAATTGTCATGTGTCACAGCTGCGGCGGCGACGTGAGGGCAGCGCGCCGGCGAACAGAGAAGCGGCTGTGACGGCTGCGGGGAGCGCCGGGCGTCTTTGGGACGTCGCTGTGCCCAGAATCAAGCCGTCATTATGGGGAGAGAGCTCTCGGGGGCCCCCTCTAATCTGACGGCCATTCTCCGCTCTGTCTCACCTGCAGGTGGGAGCTCACACAGCGAAAGGCCTCGTCTCACACACGCACCCCTCCTCTTTTCTCCCACCGCCGTCCTCCGCTCCATGTTTAATCCCCCATCCTTCCGTCTATCGCTCCCTCTTTCCAGGTGCTTTTCTCCACAATTAGCACTTTTGTGTCCTGGTTGGCCACGTCTCCCCTCACCTATCCCTCTTTCTTGCCCTCCTTCTCCTCCCCTCCCTCCTGCTCTACCTATCTATCTATAGTCCGGCAGATGCTGTCCCATTTGTACTCTACCCCATGACATTCCTACAGGGGATTGCTTAAGGATTCAGGAGCCTCTGTGCTCATGGATCACGCTGACACTTGGTCAGCATCAGCAGATTATGAACTATAGGAGCCTGACACCTCGCCATTGTTCCTCCATCTAAATATGAACAATAAGGCCCATCCGACGCCCACGCTGACAGCTTATTCGCTCTTATCACTCCCGTGGAGTCGCCCTGCTTGATCCGGGAGCCTCCCTCCTTCTGTCCCTTCACCCCCCGCCTCCCCATTCCACTCGACCCTCTTACACCAGAGTGCGTCCCCTCGCCTCATGTTGCAGCCCCTCACCAGCCGAGGCTCAGGGCAACAGCGGAAAGACTCAGAGGGGAGAAGGGCAGAGGCTCAGGCGGAGATTCTGAAAAGATCACCAGGGCTTGGATCAGCAGAAGAATTTACTGTTAAACTAGTCAGACACTGCTCTTATCTTGAAGAAAATATTGGTGAGTGGCCTAATTGAACCTGACGCCAGAGCATTAAACCGCATCATAGACAAAGGCTGATAGGTTCAGAGGTTTTGACCACTTAACATGTTATGTATCTGCTGTCTTTCTATGTCAATGGCTGTGTGGTCTTGTTTGGAGGAGAGGAAGGCAGCGTCTCTAGTGGAGCACTCAACTGATCCCCATCTCTTACAGGAGGATGTGCAAACTAAACCAAACATCTATGTATATTGAGGTGTGGTTTTGCTGCTTCATTTCAACATTTTCTCATGCAACCTCGGTTTTGTTAACTTGTTGGGTTGTGTAATATCACGTATGAGATGCCAGGACAAGGATGAAGACCCAGGAGAAGTTACAACACTCAATGACACAATGAAGCAGGTTTCACATTTCATGGCATATTCTGATGCTGTGGGCAGTGTTTCAAATTAAAAAGAAGACAGTAGGGTTCGGGTTTTGCTGTGGGGTGGTGCTCCTGATGAACTTCATCTCACTTGGTACAACTCCGTCCTCATATGATCAGGAGCTTCAGGTCTGTGCACAGTGAGTAAAGCACAGATGCCCTTTACTCACTTTACTCTCTATGGCAACTCCAAGGATTTTAGACTTGCAAGTGCCATCCAGTGGGCTCTGTTTCATGAAGCCTCATAAGCACATCACTTTGTAGTTTTACTCACAGTTTAGTTCCAAAATAATAAAAAAAAAAAGTGAGCATGAAAAAGTCAACCGACAGGCAACTGATCCTTTCCACTGCTTGGGATCACTGTCAGTATGTGATTTAATGGTAATGTGGATGTCTGTGGACTAAAGTTATAGTGAAGTCTATAGAAGTACGTTGACAACACTTGAGGAGTGCAAGCGAAATGACATAAATAGTGAGATCAGAAGGGTGTCCGAGGGAGACGGTGCTCATTCCACCAAAAATATCAACCAAATATCAGCGGGATTTGGTTAATGGACGGTTTCTCCCTGCTCTGCCACTGATCTGCGCCTCTCTGTCCCTGTCACAGAGTCCAGCGGCTCTTAATGAGACGGGCAGAGCCCGCTGTCGACAGCACACCTTCCACATGAGGAGCCGTGAGAGAACCAGGAGGCAGGCTGCTGAGGAAGAGGAGGAGATGGCGGGAAGGAGCCAGGGAGCAGTGGTGAGTGGTGAGGCTTCCTGAGCCGAGCAGGAATTAACAGGACCCCCGGGAGCGCCGGATCACAGCCACCATCCCTGGAGAGCACTTACCACAGGGGCCCCCCCTTGCTTGTTACAGCAAGGCAGGGGCCACCAGGGGACTCTCAGGGCTACACTTCACAAATGTGGGGCTCAATTCACCATGCAAGATGTTTAACAGGCAGACAGTCGGGGTGAGCAGGACGGAAGCCCACTGCAATTATGTCCTGCTTTGAAATGCCTCCATGTACCTGCAGCAGAAACGATAACAGGCTCAGATACGTTTAAGATCAATTCGGGAAAATAAATCCTCTCAATGGTTCTATTCTCCGAGCTCCTGGAAGTCTGGCTTGGATCTTTTGAGAGGACGGAAACGGTGACCAGTGGCGGGGGACGAGAGACTCGGCCTGGAACATCAGTCGCGTTGAGTGACACTCCAGAGTCCAGACTGCCGCGACATCTAATCCAATATCAGTGACACTAAAACTCAATCCAGCAAATGAGATCAGCCAGAGAAAGAAGGAACTCTGTGCATCATTCAGACTTGAAATTGGATCATTACATTATACCGAGCTTCAACATGAACCCTCCATATTTTTATAAGACTGTCATGTTCTGGCTCCACAGTTTAGCTAGCGCAGTGCTCTCAAATTGGCATCAGCTTCTTCTAAATACACATCCCCTCGAGTGACTGACAGGCCCAGGGTCTCTCGCCACTCACACACGCAAGGGTTTGGCTGGCTTTTAAAAATAAGTCACTTTAAAGCCAACTTTTAGATCATTTATCTGAATTTCTTAAATGTAAATATCCTAAATACTGTACATTCCAGACTACATAGTGCACCAGAATATTAGCCACACCCGCTAAATTTAAGAAGGAAAATACAGTGGTACCTCGGTTATCGAACGTCCCGGACTTTGAACAAATCGAAGTTGGAACAGAAATTTCGAGATTCTTTTGCTTCTGATTTCGAACGTAAATCCAGAACTCAAACGCCCCCGAAATAAGATGGAAAAACCATAACGTGCACGGACCGATCAGCTGACCCACGACGCGCTTTGTTATTGTGTATAACGCTGCCTCTGTATGCAGACGTGGCCCGTTAGCTACATTTACTGACTGTTTTTTCTTCACATTAATACAGTGTCACAGGGGAGGTGCTCGCTCTCGACACCTCCGAGGCTGGAGCTCACACTCCAGGGTTTGATGTCCTGTTGTGGGCTGGAGCTGGGACAAGGATGAGGCGAGTCTGGGACAGAGCGTGACTTGGTTTATGACTTTGTCACAGCCAAACTGCACAGAAGCGCACATTCAGAGCTGGACACGCACCGGGCACCTCTTCACTTCTGGAGAGACGTCACTCACTCGGCAACCCCTCCCACATGCAGCGGCTACACACATAGACGAACAGCCACCTGCAGCAGACACTCTACATTCACTCCTACAAAAGACTATTTTAAGGCTTGGAGCGCATTATTTCTTTTTCCATTCATTGTAATGGGAAAATCGCTTCTGGAACGGCCTTCTGGAACGGATTGTGGTCGAGAACCGAGGTACCACTGTAGATCTTGTCCATACGTAAGAAGCACTTGTCTATAATCTGCGGGTGCAGTGGTGCTGTCTACACTGTAGAAACCTCACATCCTTGATTTACCGAACATTAAAGCACTCAAAATGCACTGTTTCCACCCGTGTGTCCAAAGTTCTGACACCACTGCCGGTCTCAGCTGTTGTCTCCGGTCCTCCAGGAGATCAGCTTTGTTGGCGGAGCTCTGGACACGTGGGTGAAATCAGCACTTTCTCAATAAAATACCTGTGATTTCATCGGTTTCCTGTGATGAGGCTCAATAGTTTGGCAGCATGACGCCCTTTTTAGCCTGTAAAAATCCATATATTAGCCGTGCCGTTGTATAACCCACATGGTTCAGGCTACAAGAAAAAAGTAGAAGAAAAAAAAATCTTTCCGTGTTGGCTGAAAATGTTTGTGGCAAAATACAGCAAAATACTGGAGAGTCATCTGTACAAATAGGGAGCCAGTGTCAAGCTCACAGATCTTTTCTGGTTGTGGCTGTTGTTGGACATTACAAATGCAGATTTTAGACATTCACAGATGCCGGACCCGGCAGTGGAAGTCGAGGAATCGCACTGTATAACCTCTCACTTGTCTGTGTAACCGTGCTGAACTGCCTTTTTTTAAGCAGGTTGGATGTCGAGTTTTTTTTGCGGTTGAGATTATGTTGTTGCCCTCACATGGTCGACACTTGACAAATATATATTCTTCTGCTTTTGCTTCCTTCTTCCGTCCATTTTTTGTGGTGGTGACATAAGAAGCAAATACGTCATTTCCTGAAACACCAAGGGTAAGAAATGGTTCTTGCTTTTGTGAATTGAATTTGTAACTCGAATCTAGTTACTGTGACCAGACAAGTAATCGACGGAAGTGTCAACTTAAAAAGGACCTTCTAAAGGAAAGTCTTTACGTGCACATTCTGACTAAAGCACCAGGTTCAAATGCTCATTGCATTATACCAAGCATGGGACTCGAGCTGAGGTGGGTATTTACAGCAGAAAACTTCTGACTTCAGCATTTCCTTCCGTTGGCGTGAGAAACTCCAAACTGTCAACTTTTTTAATTCTGGAAAACACACCGGTTTGATTTTCTAAACTTGTCTTCATCTGTCGAGCTGTTTGTTTTGCTAAAATGAATGTACCAACAGAATTAACCCCTGTGTGGCAGCGCTGACGACAAGCAGATGGCTGCCGCAGCTACGTGGCGAGGTGCTATCGCGGGCTGACAGTAAAGATCTGCTATTTAAACACAGCGACACGTCGGCGCCCAGACTGCACAAGTGACGCTTTGATGCCTGCTGATGTAAAATCCGACACGTCAATTTGTTTAATTTTTGGATTTTAAGCAGAACGTTTTTCCCACTCTGGAGAAAAGAGTGCGATTTGAAGTTTTGTTTTGTTTTCTTCTTCCTCCAGAGCGGCAGAAGAAATAAACCTCCCACTGATGCACCAGCGTTTCCTGCTCCAAGCCTCTCTTTACATGGGCTCAAGTGTTCCTCAGTGTTGTCTTCCTCATTAAAGCACTTAGAGCTGATTCTGGTTCAAGGTTGAAAGGTTGCTCTCTCATCACTGGGAGCTAATCAGATCCCTTTTCAATCACGCTGCTGGATAAATGAAGTGCATCGTGGAGTCAGTGGCCTTCCTGCTGCTTCGCTTTGGTCTGGCACACGTTAAGAACCTTTAAGGATTCTGGAGGAACATGGAGTGCTATTGCTAACATTCTCGTCCCGGTATTGTCACGCAAGTTTCAAGGCTCTGGACCACCTTCGACGGCAGGTCTCAACGTGTCATTCGGGGCTCGTATTTGCTGCTCAGTGCTTTGATTTGGTTTCCACAGTTGTCGGTTTCTGCTGTCTGGCTCTGCAAACTGTGTCCTTCATCACTGTGCCACTTCCTGCCTCTGTGTCAGAGCCGCTGTCTCGGAACCAGTCATCACAGCAGGACTCACCACTGTTCTGTAAAGCGTCACTGTCACTCTTGCTGAGGCTCTTCCGTCAATCATGTCAGTCCCCGCCTCTTCTGCTGGTTATCCCTAAATATTATGACCACACATCTCAGTCATACCTCTACCGACTTACTCAGTGCAGATCATTACATCATCGGCAAACATGGTCATCTATTGGCCTGTTTGTCACCGTAGAAAATGACAACTTGGAAGTTTTCTTTTAGTTTGTTTTGTCCCCAAAGGGTTGCAATTCTACATTAGGACAGTAATGGAAGTATTACTCACATATTTCCACTCCTCTCAACTTCAACCAGAATAAAAAATGTGCTTTAAGTCTCACTGTTCTCATGTATGTTACACCCTTCATGCTGGCTGTAACATATCAGAAGCATTAAAAAAAAAAAAAAAACACGACTCAATCCGAATTTAAGCAGTTACTAGATGCACAACCACTTTTTTTGACCCTACATTGTTGCAAAAGGGAACATTTTCAGTCATGAGAGAAAATATGCACGCAGAATATGGCGCTGGAAATTGGCTCTTAGCTCCATCCACTGTACATACAGGTATAAGTGAACATTCTTTCGAGAAACAGCACCAAATATGTCTCCTTGTTTCTTGATAGACTGTCAGAAACTGGATACTAACCAAGGACTAATCCCGAGAGGATACTGCAGTACGGGTCTGGGAAGCTTTTTTCATCTGCCAGTGTGAGTTTTTGCAGATGAAATTTGAGATCATTTGTCGGTAGCCCTCTCATGTAGCTGACAAACAACTGTACTTGGTCGCCAAAAGATGCGCGCACCCATTTATGCGTCACCCTTTACAAACTCTGAATGGGTCAATGGCATGTTCACATTATTGTCCTCCTGTTTGCTAACCTCCTGCGGACAGTGCCGTGCTCTAATACTATCATGCTAAATTATTGAGTAGCTTAAGCTACGAAAAACTTTCTTGAGCTACTGAAGACAGTGGAGTGAAGCCCTGATGTGTGTCAAGTCAGTCGGGGAGATGTGTGAGTCTCTGGTGGGGTGGGGGGGGGACCAGGAGTAGGCTGGTGGGGTGGGCTCGGCAGGGATTAGTGTGATCAAAGAAACAAACGCGGGCACATTGAAACAGCAGGAGAAAAGGAGAAGAACCACGCCAGGCTGTACCAGACCCCCTCCCTCCCTCCCTCACCCCTCCAAACCCGTTCTGCTCTGCTCTCCCATAATAAGCCCCGTGAACCATAACTGAACCACGGCGTCCCTTAAACGCCGCACCGCTATTGATTTGTACAAACAAAAATGACAACTCCACCTGCACACATACATGTGCTATCAATGTCGCGCAGATGCAGGACTCCAGAGAGCACATGTACAGGCGGGCGGACAGGAAACAAAACAAGTAAGTCGGGGCTTAATAGAATTGTACCTGCGACCCCCGAGGACACCCGCGCAAGCAGAGCGTATCAGCAGGCATGCAAATACTGCCGACGGGAAGACGGAAACTAATAGAGGAGACATTAAGAAAATGATCCCGAGGCTGAGATGCTTCCTATAGATGGCGACTAAACAGAATTGCTTTATTTGTCATACTCACAAAAAAACAGCAGAGAAAGAAAGAGGCTTCCACGCTGTCGTCTCTCTCCGTCGTCCCCGGGAGAGTGATGAGAGGAGCCGCGGGGTTGAGCTTTTCCTGTTTGTGCTTTAACCTGGGTCACTTTCATTTCAGTGCTTCTTCTTATCTAAAATAAATATGCTGTGCTTGAGCGACAACATGTAAAAGAAGTAACAGCAGACCTTGAAAATTGAAGCTTTTTTATAACCACATCTGCCTATTTAAGGCACGTTTGTCTTCCTCTGACGCCCTCACACAGGCCATACTTGTTGTATTAAACTCCTGGCTCCTAAACTCCTTCCCTCCGCATGAATGCAAGTTGTACGGGCAATAACCATATATTTACAATCAAAGGTCCAACATTCAGTTCGTCGTTCTGTAGTTTTCTGACCCTTTACAGATGCCTAGGTCTTGACCAGGTGTTGAGATCCTGTGAGTCCCGTTGGCTGCCCGCCTCCCTAGACATCCCCCTGGTGTGTTCTCAGCCTGGAGGTGTGGGTGGCTGCTTGGGTACCTGGTACTGCTGACACTTTAGGTGCCAAGCGTTGTCTTTCTGGGACGTCGCTGGAGTAAGGGGTGGAGTTGGCTTCTTTGATGTCACTACCTGCATTCCCCTACGCCCGGGAGCAGGAGTGGAACTATCCCGATGCCCTTTCTTCGGTCCTCATTCTATTGTGTCACATGACCTGATAGAGCAGTGACTGCCCACCCAGAGTCTTGTTCTGAGGAGGTTTTTCCTCTAAGGGTGCTTTCACACTACGGGTTCTGTCTCGAGACAAAGCTCTGTCGGCTCAGAAGTCCCAGATGTGAACACAAGCAAGCACTTTGTCTCGGGAAACGCTCAGCGGGCGGCGAGCTTCTCGCCTCAGGCGACTCAGCGCTAGATGCCGGAAACTACGTGAACAAGAAGTGACAGAGAAATAAGGAAGTCAAGCCGTTGGTGGTCAATAGGTTGTCGCGTGGCTCATGACGACTTCCTTGAGACGTGCTTTGTCGTGGGTCACAAACCAGCTGTTTTGCGCAGGCGCAGAGGTGCGAAGCTGCACAGCGGGGGGCGAATCGGACCCCCGAGACAGCACCCGTAGTGTGAAAAGCCCCTAAGAGGAAACCCTAACCCAACTAGAATCCTCAATAAAAAGCTTAGATGGCGTTTTATATGTCGCCTTAAAAGTCGTGTCGGACAGGAAGTCAATGCCAAACAAGTGTAACATCACATTTCAGGGTAGCAGGCAGACAACACAGCAGTCAGTGGTTAATGATAGAGAAGTTTAATTTCAGGTAAATAAAAAGCCATAAAGTCATCTACATAACAATCGCAGTCTGCAACTCCCACGTCACCCGTTCCTCCTTCTGCCCTTTCCCCGCTCACCAATTAAACGTCAGCGGCAGGTTTCCGTCAGCGGCAGGGCCGCGGCGAGCCGGAGCATATCAGGAAATGAACTCATCGCTGGGTGACAGCTGCTAATTTCTCCTGCTTGCATGTCACCCCAGCGGCCGGCTGCTCTCAATAATGAGACATCCCAGTCTGATTAGGCAGATGCAGGGCTGAGACGCGCACGGCGCAGCCCACAATCACCGGCTCCAACTCTCCGCTGGACCGACATGACGGAGTGCAGGCGGACGTTTTGGTTGAGAGGAAAAACACAGAGAAGGAAGATGTTACAGTCGTCATAGTTCAAAAAAAAAGATTTGCACAGAACAACAATTATAATCAGGCAATCCTACCTGAGTCTGTTTTGTTGAGCTCAGAAGGTCCAGGATTTACTCACCAGGCGACCATCGAAACGTTACAGTGAAGAACTAAACAGATGAGTGAGCGCAACATAACATTTCAGTGACCTTGGCAGGTTTCACCTCAGAGGACTTCAACTGACTGCACTCTGAAACTGCAAAGATCATCTATTCTGGATGGATGTAAGGCAGACATATGCTTTAATAGTGAAGAGTGCTGACAGGAACAGACGTCGTTTTTAAGATTAAAAATGGAATTGATGATTCAAATAAATTAATAAATACAATGTTGAAAAGAAGGAATGGAAGAAAGAAAAAAAATCAGTGTTAAAAACGAAATAAATATCATTGATTTTGAAGTTTTAAATTAAACATTTACTTTCCGATAGTGTTGAGTATTTTTTTTTATTGAACTGGCATTTAAGACCGGAGTCAAACCTGAAAACGAAACTCTGCAGTTCCACAGTGCTCATGTAATGCGAGTTAAAGGCACGGAAATATACCTCACTGTTTTAGAAAATCCAACTCAATGGTCCTGTGGAAGACACCCAGGAAGTTAGAACTCAATTTCACCTGTCATTTCAAAGTAAAAGCTGTTTGAAAATCCTGCTTATTGAATGTGAATGTGTACATAAAATAAACTACATTAAAAAAAAATAAAAACTGTAATTACCATGATAATAATGTCCAGGACAACACTAAAACTCAAAATATATTAAGTATATACATATTTCAAATCACAAAAAATATGGGTGTGGGTCACACAGTAATGGCATTATTCGGAGAGACTATATACTGCAATATTTACAGTTCATGAGTCGATAATTTATTCATTTTCCCAAAACTATAGCATTAATCATGCACACGCACCTGATGTTTAGCAGATTCATAACGTCCGTAAAAGCAAAATCAGTCTTCAGACAAAGGATTGAACAATGATTTAAGTGTGGAATTTAACCCCCCCCCACTCCTTGCCAGTGCACAGTAGCTTCCAAAAGATCTGTTCTGTTTACTGCGTCTAACTTTGGAAGCCTGTCTCTCTCACGCACTGACCCATGTTAAACTGTCTTGCTTCGCCTCGGAACAGAAGCAGAAACACACAACTGCGGTCCGTAAGTGCAGCGCGAGGCGAGGAGAACGACAGGTGTTCCGTACAATTACAGACGTCTTTCTCGGTGTGCGCGTGGATTTCGGCGGCTCTTTCACTTCTCTCCGGCCTCACCTCTCTCAACATCCATCTGTAATCCTCTCACTTCTGCTGCCCACTCGTCCACCACTTTTCCTCGCAGCCAACCTACTCGCCCGTGCGTGCGTGTGTGTGTGTATTTAAAGGGATGATCTTTTGATGCCCTCCCAGTGTACGAGAGCGTTCTCTCTCTACTTTCCGCGATGGCCCATTGTGTTCGCAGCCGTCATCCTGCTCTCCCACTCACTCCATCAGTGAGTCGGGCCTGTGTAGAGGCCTAAATGAATATTGATTCTCCCTCCAGTGCTTGAAAACTGCAGGCTGAAAAAAAGGATGAGTGTGTTATATGCAATGAACAGAAAAGGCCTGATGGGGGACGCGGAAGGGAGAATGAGGGCGATCATGAGGACGATAATGATAATGGCCACGATAATGGCTAATAGTGATCACAAGGCATGATGGCCACCGTCAGCTGATGCATGGATGGTGTGCCTTCACATCGACTGTGCCACAAAACTGGACTTGACAGGAGTTCAGAATTTGGCCAAACCTTTATTGCCAGAAACTAAAAGACATTTACAATGAAAAGCGGAAGGATCATCAAACAAGTAATGACTTTGTCCTCTATGACTGGACCAGAACGTGGATGAGGCTCCAGGTCACAGAGGCAAAGAACATTAAGACACAATTGCCACATGAAACAAAAGGAGAGAAAAAAAAGAAACATATATCAATAGATCACAATCCATCGCCGATCCAGCCGCTTCGCTGAATCCATCAGATCATTTCCATCAAACTTCCTGGAGGTGACTTCCTCGGAAATTCTGAATCAAAACCTGGTTCCGTTTGGCACCCACCAAAAAAGTCAACCTATGCAAGATCATTCATCACTCTTAGTCGAGCAAGGGGATTTTTAAAAGCAACATGAGTTGTCATTTGATCAAAGCAGAAGCGGAGGAAAAGTTAAAACTCATGAATAAAGACTTTCCAAGGAGCCACATGAATAATATAGCACAGGAAATGAACAGTGAGAATGCAAAAGAAAGTCATCGGCACCAGATAAATCAGGTAAAATAGACGGAAAAATATGGTCAAACTAAACTAGAAAAACGAATGGGACGACTCAAATCAAAGATGAACCTGAAAATGAAGGTAGCCAAAACTACCCCTGCAGATAAACCACCATCTCCTCAGTCTCCTGCTGCTCCACCTGTGGCTGTCCTCCATCACCGACTGCAGCCTCCCGGAACACTCCTTCCTCCAGCTGGAGCTCCGTCACGATGTAGTGGGTCCCCTTGTCATTGACGATGACCTGGGTGAGCCCGTCCTTCATCATCTGAGAGGCCGCCAGCTTCAGCACCTCCTGTATGTCCTCCTGACTGCTCTCAGGCGCTGCCTCCTTGGCTTTCATGACCTTTGGCTGCAATTCTTTCTGCGTGGAGACCTCCACCTCAGGAGTCAGCATCTCAGGGATGACCTCCTCCTCTTCCCGGATCTCCTCCTGGTGGCCGATCTCGCTGACAGCATTGAGGAGAGCGTCCAGAGCTGTGGACGACTCTGAGGGTGGATGACTTTGTCCCGCCGTGGCTCTCCTAGTCAGGCCTTTCAGCTTCTCCTGGGCATCCTGCGAATCCAACACCACATATTCTGTGCTTGTACCGGCCAGGTGAGCCGCCGCCGCGGCTGGAACTTCTGCGCCTGAGGTGATGACATGCCCATCCTCAGTGATATGCAGCACCTCGGCCACCTGACCAGCCATGGCCAGGGTCTGCAGCGTGGCAGCAGCAGACTCTTCCAGGGTTTGAGCCACTTCTCCCTCTTCATACCCCTGGATGATAATGACTTGCTGGATGGAGTCTTCTTGTGCAGATGTGGGCGGACGGGGTGGCGAAGTCAAGGTCTCCGTTTCCACAAATGAGGCCCCCTGACCCCGCAGACGACAGTCGAAGGCCTTGGACACGATACCTGAGGAAGACCACAGATTAGCTTCACTTGTTTATCGGACAAATCTGAAACAGCTGGATCAATCCCAGTCATAATTGTCCCTGAGGTGGAGGACACCCAGGGTGGGGAGACAAGAATCCCCAGCTGAGCTATTCAAGAGAAAGAAGATACAAACTGCATGTGACGCACCAGTAATACCACACATATGAGCTCCGAACAAGAGGGAAAACAGAAAAGTACGGTGGGATAGGGTCACGGCTAATTCACTGACTCTCTGATCACAAGGTGAAAACATACTTTGGTCCAAACAGTTGGGAATTGGACAGCACTAGATGGAGGACTGAATTTTTGCAAAACACTTAGTTGGAAGACTAAATTCAAAGTGCGGGTTTTGTTCTACAGACCACCAAAAACTTCCAAAGCATGTCGAGATCATGACCTACGGAGATCAGTGTTCTAGTTTGACGTTCAACATGCTGTATGAAGCAAAGAGATAAAATGTTAACAGCTGATCTGGAAGCTTCTAAACACCACCTACTATGATGGTCTATGCTCACATCAGCCAATAATAACCAAAAGGGAGAGCGTTGTATTTTGTCTAGAGTCTAACTTTTATTTGTAATTTATAAGTATAGCAAAAAGAAAATTTGAGAAATGCTTTGCATTTGATGAAATTGATAAAATGTTGGCTCAGTGCGATTGACCTTGGATACAGTTATATAAATAAGTAATATTAGCAGCATTTTGAAGACATTAACAATCTTTGAGTTCTGGTTCAATTAAAAATTCAATTCAAACAGAAAGGTTGGCGATCTATAGCCCGCACTTCCAACGGAGAGGACGACCCTAAAGGCAGACTACCTATAAATGTGTGCTTTCCAGGCCAAAACCACCATGTCGCACTTGCATTTGTTGCCACAATTTTTAAAATTTCCATCCAAAAAATGAAGTCAGATATGTCCTCCTATATTCAAATGAGAGCAATCTACTCTACTTGGCGCCAGAAAGTGTTTTGGCACTGTGAACATTTTCCCTCCGAAGGTGTCAAACACCGACTATTTGCAAGTAGACCTGTGTCCGAGGCTGACACCGACATCAGCCTTACAGGTTGCAGGTTGACAATAGGCTGTTTCAATAAACTTTTCAATTTTTCTTGCCCCACGTGACTGTCCTAAAGAACAGGTTATCCTTCACTGATGGCACCTGTGACTGGAGAGATGTCCAACCACCAACCAACCTTAAATCCAATGCGCTGCCCATAGCAAACATGCTCAGGGGGATGAAACATGTGCTTCAACTGAGCACATAATGTGCCAACATGCAAGGCCGACTTTGGGCCGTTTTCCGGGATGCAAAAGTGGACATGAAAATCTGACGCCTGTTTAGTGAGAATGTCTTGATAAAAATAACATGTTTCTGCACACATTTCATAGTAACATGCAAGAAGTAAAATCCTCACTTATCCCTTCTCTATCTGTACGCGCTGATAGATATCGGTCTATGCAGCGCACACGGATAATAAAAGGAAATACACGGAGCTGCACACTGCAGTCAAAAGGCCACAAGTCTGTGTGGTAAATATCAGTTCAGACTATTTGTGTCTGGTGTGACAAGAGATGTAGTTAGTGTGTGGAGAGAGTCAGCAGCGTTGAAGGAAGTTGGCATTTTCAGCAGCAGAGGTTACCTGTTTACACTGAGCTACGGGGGCCGATGCCGGCTGCCTACGCCAAAATGCTGCGAGCCGAGAAGGGTCGGCAGCAGGAGACAATGACTCAATCTCTGAGCAGTTTCTGCTACATTATCATAAAACCTGTTCGAACCAGTGTGTGCGTTTCGGAATAAACAGAAAAAAAAAAAAAAAAGCGTGAACACCAGATTGTATCTTGAGCTCTGTGGAGTTTGCGAAGGTGAAGATGTTAATCCACTTGTGTGAATCTCTCAATTCCCAAGCTGTCGGCACGTGGGTGGAGTGCTCAGGTCAGTTGGTGGCATGTGTCGGTATAATAAGTCTCCCAATGCATTTATTTGTATATGAACCTCCCACCCTGCGGCTGGTTATTAGTGTGCGGAGGGGGCGGCATGCCGATATGCTAGCGTGTGTCACATTAGCCCAGGGTGCTGTTTGGCAGGTCCCGGTGGTGGCCTGCTGAGGTTTATGGAGTGTCACTCAGTCGCCGCGGCAGTGAATCAAGTTAATGTTGCACATCCCATCTCTTCAGTTGTCCTGCACTCCTGGTGGAAGAACAACATTTGAACAGCGTGATTTGGTCCCGGCAAGAGGTTGATGCCTGTTTAATATGTGTTTTGAATGTTCTGACTGACTGAGGATGAGAGAAGAGGGCAGGCTCTGCTATTGGCTGAGATCTGAACAAGATGTAGGCTCCCTGAGAAGTAGGGATGGCCAATAATTTATCGTACACGATACACCGCCAAACACAATCTCCACGATGAACACGTGAGACGCTCGCTGCATTGGACTTGCACATGTGAACAAGACGAGACCGCGCCACGCTCTCCAACTCCGCGGCGTTGAACAGACACATCGGCGTGTGACAACTGTGCAGGAAACATTGGATAATGACTCTGGTCGACTCTGAGTCTCTGGATCTGTGTTTATTTTATTAGATGGAGTGGTCGTCATAGGTTCTCTGATGTGGTCGTCTGTTTTGGTTGACATCAACACATGCAGTTCTCCCGCTCGGCGAAACACCGTGGTGAAAATAGTTGGATATTGGATGGAGCTCCGCTCCGGTATTAGCGCGGCGTCCTCTTCCGCGTCCCTATTAGAGTTCACTGATCGCAGACACACTCTCACAGGCAGTGCTAATGCTACGACCCGGCATCAGTTAGGGACCATCAACAAATTCTAAAGCGTTCAAAGTATTCACGAGATATTCAATAAGGCATAAAAAAAAACCCATCCATTTTAGGAGAGAGAATTGTGAACATGTTTTTCATCACACAAGAGAAAGGACTAACAGTTTGTATCATGATTTTGAGAATAGAATATGACTAAATGATCATTTATTGAGATACTGCAGACAGATGGCTCAATTTAACCCCTAAATAAACTAGTTCTACAAGAGACATGAAACATTGAATTTCTCATCTCTACACTTGGCTAACTGTTATATTTAGACATAAACAAATAATGATGCTGCAGACAAACTCCAGTAATAATTTTCATCATGAAACAGTCGAAACAGAGAGACTGTAGTGTGTACAAGACATGGGATAGAATGAAAATGGATTTATCGTGGTAAGCATAGTTATTGCCGAAATGTATCTTTTTTTGTCGATATCGCTCATCCCTACTGAGAAGAATAAAATCCAGGGACAAAGGAACAATTGGTGGCTATGTTTTACAAGCGAATAATTATAATATATGGACTGATACATGTGACAACGTACCACGATACTCATCCCCAATTCAGCAGAGTCTTTTTGTAGAAAAATGCGAGA
Organism: Synchiropus splendidus; assembly: GCF_027744825.2. Taxonomy (NCBI): domain Eukaryota; kingdom Metazoa; phylum Chordata; class Actinopteri; order Syngnathiformes; family Callionymidae; genus Synchiropus; species Synchiropus splendidus. The sequence goes on along the minus strand of NC_071345.1, from coordinate 15,382,772 downwards.
CCTCTCCACTTGACACTTCAGTAAAGCATTTCTGCAGCGCCGAACTGATTGCTAAAGGCTTGAAGGAGAAAGGGAAGGAAGCGTGTAACAGAGAAGCAAGGACAGTCACAGCTCCTCTCAAATGTTCCAAAGTGAAATCACCTCACACACATGAAATGATGAGGTGAAATTCCACTCAACTTGATTTGGCTGGTGACTCCTGTGGAGCCTGTTAAGGAGCGTTAAGTGATCCCCGACACTGCAGTTTGCTAACCAATTGTGCGGCGTGACTCCACGTCTGACAAGAATGAGTCTGTTAGTGCGGGTCACTGCCGAGGCCTCTGTGCTCAGTGTCTGCTACAGATGCAATTATTGATCATCGGATCAATGAGCTGGCCGGCGGCGGAGGCCCCGGGGCCTCTAAGTGGCATTACTTCGGCTCGGCGCGGCCGCCAGGGGAGCGGTCAGACGGCACTTACCAGCAGTTAGAGAAATTAACCTTAACACTGAGCAACCACCGCACACACAATCAATTACGCTTGCTGTAACACAGGTCACCTCACAGCAAAGGCTCGCCTGCGCGCACATGCAACCACGCAGGTAAACCCTCTCCGTCTTGTCTGGTTAGCCCAGTTGCTCAAGCCGAATTTAAAGCCAAACCGTGACCTGCATTTGCTCGCGTGACCATCATCCGCCATTCGCAAAAAGAAAAACAGAATCAGCATCCCAGCAAGCAAAGTCAATTATGGACGATGAAATCATCTCAAGAGAAGACTGAAAGACTCGCTCACAATATCAATTTCAGGTCAAAGCCCGGACCATGAAAACGCTGGCGATCAATTTCACTATGGCACCTCCAAACCCTTTAGAATCTTTTCATTAAGCAATTACCTTCAATGATGGCAATAGTGAGATGGTAAGAGCACACACACAAGAGCACACACACACAGCTATTATTTGGGCTGGTTCTGTCTCGCACTGGACAATGGCTCTCCCTGATGATGTCAACTGAATGCCTGTTGACCATTGGACATGTCTGTCATTCTAAATACTAGATGTATGTGTATAGAACAACGACAGCCATCTAATAAGCATCAATATTTTAACTTGAAAGACAGGGACAGCAGTTCCATCCTAGAATAGCAAACCTGCCAGCATTTGCTAACATGGAGGCTACTGCACTGTCCTTAGCATGACACTGTACACACAATTCAAGTATTTGTTCCTCCTCATCCAAATCTTTTTATCATAATGTTGCTATCATAATTCAGTATAGCAGCATTATTAAAAACAACTGAGGCAACAACAACATTAGAAATGACTTTTCATTGTATATATTTTTAGAGGAAGGACTTCATTTAAAAGAAAATTAAAATAAAAAATATGAATCTAATTAATGAAAAGTTTTATTAAGTATGATTAATCACATTTTAATATTTGACAACTCAATGATCCAATTTAAGATGATCCTCTTCACACATTAACACTGGTGATGACCGAACTGTTTATGCTACAAAGATCACAGACCAACAATTCTTTATACTGACTGTAAATTTTCCACCCATGACTGCAATGCAATCTAATCTTAGTCTCCATCATCATGGAAGCTTTAGTTATGAAATCACAACATATAAAGTTGTGCAGCTGGACTTGGTGAAATTAAAAATATACTGAATAAAATCAAAGATAATTTGCATTTGTGCATGATCACCCAAACCTGCATCTGTGACCTCGACCTGAAACGTTCAGCCATGAGTGAGTCCTTTGAGTGTACGGCCACAGACAGACAAGCAGGCAAGCCGAGGTCCCCCTGGTGATGCCGCTACTTTGTCTGGTAGGGACAGCCGCTACTGTCACCTTTACAAACGCTATGAATCAACTTCTCGGAGGACAGGCTGGACGACCAAAAAACAACCAATTATGGAGCAGTCAGATTGACACAGGGTGGACAGGGCACGATAGGAGAGATGAAGACACACTGAATACCCTCCAAGGACAAATACACAAAAGGAAATACTGGCATGAAGTGATGGTGAAGTGATGCAGGGTACAGCATTAGTGGATGCGAGAGTTAATATCTCAAGCCCATCCAACTATTATTGTCTATATACAAGTCTCTTTTCATTCATCCACCTAATGAGTGTCCGTAGTAGCACTATGAGAAGAAGTCAGCCAAGACAAGCCATTCACCTCAACACATACTCACCAAAATAACCACAAAAACAGAAAAATGGTATTACACTAGGGAGGCTTTGGCTTCCAAGAACTGATCCGGAAACAAAATCTGAAAGTACGCAGAGGCATCCACAAACACACACTACTGTGTGCGAACATACAGGTCAGAGTCCTTAGTACTTTTTCAGCTTATAATGGATGACCACGAGAGAATTTAGGATACTTGCTGGAGTGTTGCGCCCAAACAGAATGAGGATAGATAGAAAAACCAAAAACCAAGGAGCAGTCAGGGTCGGTTCAAGGGCATTTCCACTGCCAAAAGTGGCCAAAATTGCCAGCATTTGTTGGCAAGTTTTGCTACGGGCCTCAAGGTGGCCCATAAGGGTACCAGCGCTTGGTACCATCATTTTAATAGATAAAGTCAACACACCGTTTTAGAGTATCAGATGAATCCAGTGGTTCTATGTGTGTTTTCACTGGGGCCTGTGAGCTAGATCAGTGGTCCACAACCCCCGGGACGGGGACCGGTCCCGGTCCGTGGATCAATTGGTACTTGGCCGCACATGAAATAATGAATTATTTCCATTTCATGTATTATTTGAGTTTGAATATTTTATTTTCAGTCACTTGAGAGCCAAGTGAAGAGACAGGAGAAGAGCCCATGACTTCCAAGAAGAAGAAAGTCTTTAACAGACAATAGCAGAAGTTGCACTTGAATTATGAATTTATCATGGTCTGTGATTCCCACGTGCAGAGGCCTTACCCAGCGGTTCTGGTCTAGCTGACACATGCGGGAGAGACGCAAGTGTCCAGCCAGACATCACAGCATGTGTACTTGCAATCGTCTCCTGTCCTCGGTAGCCACATCCCGAACAGCAACACCAATAACGCAGCTGAAAATGGCTTTGTTGAAACAGTGAATGACACAGCGTAGCATCACTGTGTCACCTACTTACATGACATTGTCACTGGCGCAGGACAGGCCCGGGTAAAGGGTACCAGACTATCCAAGACGAACATGCTGGGACAGCTGCGTGCACCACAACATGACCCACTAACATCAGTGAGACTGGGTTGCTCCAAACTACAAAAATTGACATTTACTCACACTTCACTACACTATTCTGTACTGCACCATCATCCCCTGTATGTTGAAGAAAGCCATAGCACTAGTTATTTCTTTTTTTCTGTCAAATGGTGGTAGGATATCCCTAAATTATTACAGACGCAACCTTTTTGCACAAATGACAGAAATTCACATGAAGATTGAAAAAAAAAACAAAAAAAAAAACAGAGACTACATTTGCTTAAATTTCACAAATGCATGCAGATGTGTACAATATGCTGTAAAAGGAAATCTTTCAAATAGTTGTCATTACAATAGTTGTAGAGGACAAGCTAGAGTCTGAAAGAGAAACAAAGTTCACTTGGACCCAGCCTTAGACTGTGTACCGTTTTAGAGGAAATGACTCCAGAAAAACATGCCATTTGGCATACAAAAGCGAATCCAAAAGAAGAACCAAAGATCCTACATTTAAAATACATCAATGACATAGATTTAGTGCTACCATACTGTCTTAGTGACCGAAGTAAGACAAATCAATTGTGTTAAGCTTCATACATAAATATATACAGAGCTAATTTAGACTGCACATTGCGCTGCGATTCAGCCTGTGATCATCAGCTAATAATAGTTTATTCCACTTGTTATTTACTGATTCATCAATGACTCTTTCCACTTCAAAGTCTCGCCCTGTATATGTGGAGACAGAGTGCCGAATGACAAGTTCTGATTGTTCCCTGCCGAGTGACTCACATACACGAGGCACTTTCACTGAGGAACAGGTCTGTTTAGCTTAGTCCTCCCTGCCATCTCCGCTGACTATTTACCTAACAGAGGCATGCTAGAGATATTTATCGGCCTGATGTCTCTATATATAGGGCTGAGAAGCTCGCTGAGGAGAGGCAGACGCGGTGGGAGGTAGCTTCTCTAATCTCCATCTCCAGGCTGACAGGCTTGAGAAGGCCCTAATGAATGGCTCTTTTCATCTGCACGCCTGTGTTTGTGATGGCATAAATATTTAGCAATATTGGAGTCAGCTCGTGATTTTACACAGATGGAGTGATTGATGGTTCAGACCCCTGACGCATGCCAAAGACCCACCGTCCTGGAGATGTTATATAAACCTCAGTCTCTCTCCTTCTCCATCACCGTCCCCACCTCGCTCCGTCTTTCACACTGCCTCCTCTGCTTGCCGCCTCCTTCCCAGCTTGTCTTCTCGCTGTCGATCCGCCCTCTGTGGCTCTGCCAATTTGCTTCGCAGTAGAATTTCTATCATACAATGTGGTGCCTCTATGGCTGTGAGACATGTTGAATCAGAAGAAAAACAACCTGACACAGAGGAAACTGAACAGATTGGCATCAACATGTTGAAGTGACAACCAGCTGGAAACTTTTTTTTTTACCCAAGTTTCACAAAACATTTTCTGGAATTTGTGTATCGCAGCTTTTGCAATGACTGTAGAAAAAGACAGGACTGAGCCACAAAAGGAATGAACTTTTCCTGGATAGACCTACGAAACGTGGTCAATAGATTGCATTCGTCCATGTTTTGACTGACCAGGGCTACAGGCTGCAGCCAAATGCTCATATTTTGAGAGCAAATTTGGAGATCACGAGACAAAATTTCACATGTCCTGGTTGTGAGGATGCTAACTCGCCAAGAAGCTACAGTTCAAATGCATTATTATGAATGCCGATCGTGAGACTATGTAGAAAAAGCATGGCTGCCGAACAAGATTCGCTGTTGCTATCCAGGGTTTTCCAGGCATATCATCAAACCAGGAAGCCGCCATGTTGGAGATACTCACTGCTCAACACAGAACTGTACTGAAGGCGACTCAGCACCCAGCATTTCCTGGAAAATACTGTCATGTTTTGGACTGTATGAATCGTTCTGATCGTGAAAAACAGTTTGAATTTTCTCGACTTCCAAAGGTTATCACAAATCAAAGAGAACAATGCCAGAAGTTGTAGAAAGAAAGGAGGCGCTTGTGCTTAGTGAAGCTGAACTGTGGATAACATCCTAATATTTTGCTCATTAAAAAAAGAAAAAGTATAGCCTAAATGACTTTTAATTTGCATTATATTGCTGTGGAAGATACCAAGATGACTTGGTATAACAGCTCCCTGACCCATCCAGACACCAGCTGGTCATACGCCTCCAAACTCTGGTAACATTTCAGGTCCTCGCGGTGTGTGGACTAGGCGTTTACCCACGACATGGAGCCAACTCGTACCGGTCTGCACTACCAATAAAGCCCTCCCTCTCTGTATGTCCTGGCACTCCCAACTCGTTTCAACGAACCTTTCTGTTTTTTTTTGCGTTTTACAATCACACTCCATTCACAGTCTATGGGGGGTGTTTACAAAAAGTGTCTCCAACACAGCAGCTTCCGGGTTGGATGACGCGCCGTGAAAACCCTCTACATGTTCTCAGCCACGTTCACGTTACTCACTCGCAAGTGGGTGTGCTGGCAACTTAGATTGTAATAACTGTGTGATCAAACTGTGCAGCTTGATGCTGTCGGAATGAAATCTTAGTGAGTTGCTCACAGCTGTTTTACAGTAGTTTATCAATGTTGCTGAAAAAATAGAAAATCCAATGGAGTTTGATGAGCAGCAGAAGGAAAAGTGCAAAGTTCCAGCAGGATTTTGGAGGCAAAAGCGAATGACAAACTGAAGGCACAGGAGGGCACTCCTTGAATGTGTCAGGACCTAGGATGTGTTTGACACTAGGGAACACAAATGATCCCATTACAGTCTGAAATTCTGAGAAGAAACACTGATGAATGCTTAGTTGTTGTGCATGAACAGTGGCATGCAGGGGTTTTGGGCAAAATTTCAGTCAACGTGTAAGAGAGCAGAAGAGTAAAATGTGAAAGTAAATGATTTTTTTACCCACATCTTTTCACTTTTGTGAATGACTGGGATTATGAATAGATCAACCGTCCTTTTAAGAAACACATTTAAACATCTATTAACTAAAACACTGTCCAGTGTACATGATATATCTTTTTTTCCTCTCTTTTCTTTGGCTGAGCGCTATTACGCACAATTTCAATCCGAGAACTTGAAGTCGCATCAATTCTGACCAATCCAATTAAGGCAACAATGCCTTGAATGAATTAGCACTTAATACAAATACAGAGCGTTTTATCTTGTTTTCGTGCGGGTGAACGTGTACGGAAGACAGACTTTGAGCCTAGTCAATTAAAGTAAAAGAAAGGCCCTGAACAAATACATGGAGACTTTAAGGGGAAATGTTGAAGATGTATTAACCTTGTAATTGCCTGTGTGAAATATGCTCCTGCCGTAATGAAATTTCCCCCACTAATTTGAAAAAATTGGTGAAATCTCACCCTTTTGCCTTGTGTTTTCCTTTTTAATTGCATTGAAAACTTCAATCTCCAACACCCCCACAGCTTTTATGGGAGGAAGGACCAGCTCTGAACAACCACATCTATTAATCTCACTGTCCTTTATACGAATTAGCATTCAAATGTGATCGGCTCCTCTGCGGCACTGCCATTGCTTGTAATTCCAACAAAATCCCTCCTATGCAATAACTACAGTGCGCTTCAAGAACACGGCCACCTCCTTCCCGCTTTGAAAAGTATTGATTTTTATTTGTTTGGTAATGAGAACAATTAGTCTTTTTCCTGGCCCCTTCATCTATCACCTCGGTGTTCCTGTGCCACCTCGCTGTGGTCTGTTTTCAAACCAATGTCCACTTACTGGGGAGAGAAGACAATAACAGAGGCCCCCATAAAGTGAGTCCAGGTGCAGAGGGGGACAGTGCTTCTTCATTTTATATTGCAACCATTTCTATACGAGCAAAGAATGACTGCAGGGCCATTACGTCAACTGTCTTGACAAAATAAATGGAAAGGGTTGCAGATAAAGCTGAAGAAATGATGAGAAGTAGTTGCATCATATTAAAAATGATCTTTTAATATGCAAAAAATATCTGTGAAGTTGATACTTTTCTTCCACATTTTGATGTTATTGATGTTTGTGACATGACGGCAATTATATTTAGTTTAGTTTTTTTAAGATGAAGACTCGCCATTTATGATGCCACAGCACTGCCATGAGAAACAAGCTTTTGTCTGACACATCTATGGTGACGCCGATCAACTTCAAAGTCATCGATGGCACAAAAATACAAAACAGGGATTTTTTTTTTTTTTTCCTCACTGTTGCATAAGTAATGTATGACATCATGGCTATAAATTCACCTTTGAAACTGGCTGGATGATCAAACCTCATCCTCTTGAGGTCAGCCTTGGATCTGAATGGCAGGGCAAGCCTCAAATACATGAAGGTGACAAACTACATCATGCCCTTCCATTAAATAAAATAAGATCAAATGAAATGAATGTTCATGATACATGTTCAAAAGATGTTAAGACAACAAAAAGTTAAAGAGAGCCGCTGATCAAAAGTCTCCTCATTGATCAATACTGTTGAGTATCCACCTATCTGAACATCACTGTGTCCTTCAATTACAACAGGAATATCGAGACTCATATAAGACTCACACTATCAATAACACTTGGGTGAAAGACTTCAGAGACTGCAACATTGCCCACTCACACACTGCATGTTGCGCTCTCATATTAGATCGGTAATTCAGTCATTGCGCCTGCTTGACTCTAATTGATATGTTCACAAGAAACTGCCACGCCCCAAGTGTCTGATAACGTGTCATAAAACGTGAAAACACATTAAAGCATTAACATCAATCCATTAAGATCACTTTATTTTCCGCTGCAGCAGCAGAGTGGCAGACGTGGTCGCGCAGTAGCCATCAGGAGACTTTAGCCTCGATAAACCAGCGGACTGACAGGGTGATGTGTGACTGAGTGACTGACTGGATAAGTGGCGAGCTGGTTTCTCAGTGTGTCAGTTTGTGTTTGTACACGAGGGTGCGTGTATGCATGCACGCTGTGCACGTGTGTGTGTGTGTGACGTCAGGTCCTATTTCAGCTATGGCCGTTGAGGAATGAAGCAGTCTATTTTTCTTGCTGCGCTGCCTGAGCCTTACTTACCCTAATGATGTATAATAGCCTGCAACTACACTTAACCTGAGCATTACTGTGGCAAAGACTGAGTGGAGGAAGCAGTGGCACACACATATTCACACAAAGGTCTAGTTTTCTGAGAACGCTGTTTACCAAAGGCTGCAAGGGCAGGAGACGACCAGCTACGCTCAGATATGAAAGACTTGCAAATAACACTCTATCAAATCAAATCTTAAGACGTCCTCCTATCCTGCTTTTCTGTACAATTCCTCCCCTGTGCATCCTGATTTATTCTCACGCCACAAGCTAAACCATACCAACATTCTGTGACTATCATCTCTTAATGGATGCCAGTATGTCTTCATACATGAAGCGTAAATTCCAGTCCATATCCTGCTTTGTATTAACCGACATAGGAGAACATGCTCAGCAAGCACCTGTGCGCTCCACGAGGGACATGATGAATGCATGTACATGTGAAGGGTGTATTTGTGTGCAGGTCGGAGACAGTGGAGAGACAGTAAATGACAGAGTCACGTGAAGCGGCTACTGTATGAAACCTCAGATCTAATCAATAGGAGTGAGGAGGACGCCAGGCGCCAGCCAGAGGGTCACCACTCATCACTTGGGTCAGCGGCGTGCGCGCACACGCATGCACCCACACACACAGTGTGTGAGGAGCAGTGCACAGGGCACACCGCTAGACAGAACTATGAGGCTATAGAGGATGGGTCAGAGAAAGGTTGAAGCACATTGCGATGGATCGATGGAGGAGATTGAAGGTGCTCCGTAACACCAATGGAGTCACATATGTTCAGAGCACAACTAAGCAGGCTTAGCATACGGGTCAGGGGGTTAAAACAGCCTCACACCACGGTCGGGAAACATTGACAAACCATAAAAGAGGTTAAGAAAAAGACTAACTTTGATTCTCCTGTCTAGACTACGGTTTGGGCCAAAACAAAATCTACCAATGCATAAAGCGACGGCAGGAAAATGGCAGCAGAATAAAATGAAAAGTATAACAAGTTAAAATGTGCTTCACCTCTACACCAGAGAGACACTAACAGAAAGATGGACTGCGTCTGGTGGCATTTACCCCAGTCCTTTAATGACACTGGGAGGAGGAGTGGAAACACAGGCACTGTTATTGAATTATTGAAGGCGCGCAGTGATGTATAAATCTGCCATCGAGATGCCATACCGTTGCAACGCGGTGACACACACACACACACACATAGACACGAGGAAGCAGCCATGACGACTGCAGGCTTTGACTGGTTGACCTTGAGGTTGTTAAAACAAGCTCTCCGTCAGCTTTTCTGCAAAATATGTTTACCTCGCGAGGGGAAAAAGAGAGAGACAGGGAAAGGGAAGTAAAAGTGCCGGTGCCCTGTGCTGACATTACCGGAACAAACACAGCGACTTCATCAATTCTTTTAGATTGTAATAAAAAAGGGGATGCTGCAGAGGGAGAAATAAAGAAAATATGAAGCGCATCTTCTTCTTAGTACACCGCGCCATAGAGACCACTGGATAAGAGTCAGGACAAAAAAATTAAAATTTGATCGCTGGAGAGCCACAACATACATTAAAAGAGATTATAAAAGTGATTTCCTCAAGACGGCTGCTATACACTAGTCGTATATGACCCTAGTGATATGCAATATTCCTATATGTGCTTCTATTTATATGCATGGTGTATGTCGTGTGCTGGTAAGAGTGTGAGGGTGCCCTGTGTGTCTGTAGCCGAGGGGAGGCTGCTTCTTATTAACATCATCAGTCTGCATCATTACTAGGCTGCCTGGGTTGGGCAGCAGGTGCTACAAGAGTGCCAGGGTTACAAATGACCATGGGACCTTTCTGGGAACACACAGAGTTACACAAGCACAGACAAAGAAACTGAGATCCCCTCTGAAATACCCAAAGGGAACGTAGGGTCTCCAAGTCGATCAGTTATTGACTGGTGAGCGCTTGGTGTCTGGTTTTGACCTGCGGTGGGGGGCATCCATTTGACTGACAACAACCTTTTAATAAATTGTGAACTTGGATTGGACTTAATGACGAAAAAGTTCCTCCAAGGTGTGTTCAATATTATAGATATGCACATGTAAAACCATAAGACTGATGAGCAACATTCCAAATTTGTCCAAATTAACTCTTAGGAAGGATCAATTACACACCTGAAAATGGAATTTTCAGTGAAAGCAGGCTCTAAAAAAAGAGACTCAGATGAATGATCCATGAACATGAACACACAGTAGATCCCGGATATTGACAGATGGATATGTTCACCAGTTGGGTTTATGCTGATAAATCATGCTTTTATATGGTGTGTAACCTGAGAATGTAATAAAAGCTATTTGGATGGGGACGACCATCTCTCAGGCGCCTCAATGGCACCACGCTTGACACCAAATATGTGTCAAAGACAACAGATACTTAACACAGCACTGCTATATCCAACACACTATACTTTTATGGATTACATAAAACGTCCACATATGACATTGACAAACCATTTCACATGCAACTGAGGCGCTGTAATTTTCCCCAAGTTCTTAGCAGTATGAATACTGCAATAATAGTTCCTAGCATTGCTTGGTGCATGAAGTACTGTATGTAATACTGAATGTTTTCCCAAGCTGCAGTGCGGGACAAACATGACCGTTTTATCAAGGCCACCAACACATTTCTCATTAATATGAATAGGCATGTTTTGGTCCTCCTTGAACCACTTTAAGGAACAAAAATGGCTGCTTCAAAAACTTGACCGGAGGTCATAATGTTATAGCCATTTGGTGTACACATTCTAAGTTTTATATCAGTTGGATTTGGACTGGTTGGTGTATCAATTGAACCTACATTAACACACACATACAAAAAGCTATAGCTAAGAATAATATAGAAATGCTGAATGTAGAATGAAAAATAAGCAAGAGATTCACCACAGGAAAATGATCTTATTCTGTTCTGTAATACAGAAACCGCAGCAGAAATTAACGTCCTTGGTTAGTTAGTGCTGTTAATTGGGCATGCAAAATTAAAATGTTAAAGTCAAGGCAGGCTGGAAACTCAGAGACCATTTGAAATTGACCTAACACAGCATGCCGTTTCCCCTTCTTTCACTCTGCCTCCAGTGACTCCAAAACTAATAACCCCCTCCCCTAACAAATCCCCCAATGAAGCCCTCAATATGAACTGTCACATTAATAACACTGCACTCGTATTCAAATTTTCTGTCGAAAAGCTAAAGAAAGATTGAATGCCCTGCCGTCGCACGGCCAAAGATTGAAGACGTGTCTCATTGACATTGTTAAAAGTTTATGAAAATATATGAATTCTCAAACGTGGCGAGCCTCCGTGCAGCTTCACTCCCAACACTTCTGTTAGAGACCGCAGCTTTTAATCAAAATGATTGAATACCGCAAGTTTGGATTCAGGGATTCTAATAGAGGACGGATAAAGTGTCACGGTCCAGGGGTAGTAAAACCACATGGGATCACACATGCATGCATAACAGCTTTCCAACATTACAATTTATTTTATTCTTAAGTGTCTTTGTAACTGGAAGGTTTAAATAGTGAAATGTCTGTTTTCCAAGGGCAATACGTGTATAGTTTGGCAGTAGCACATACTGTACTTTCTGTGTTCTACCGCCTTAAACACAACTTGAATGTGCGTTAGACAATGGTAATTAAATACAGAGAAGTTAAGTGTAACATGAGCTTTATAACTTATGTACAACACAGCATAAACATACACAGGAGACCAATGACTTTGTTATTGGTCCAAAACGTAAGTCAATATAGCGTATTAAAGGTACTCTCTCATTCAATTTTGGCAAGGGTAAGTGCCAGCATCTCGAAGTGGACAGAAGTTAGCTTAATCCTACGATGACAGCTAATGATGAGATCTTAATCATGTTTCCATTCCATTTAAACATTACCTCAAATGAATGATGAGTTTTCGACAAAAACAATTTTCAGCCAAAATGACACTCTCTGTGTGTAGACCTTCACCAAGAATTTCATTTTCACGTAACGGTGCTCATAAACAACAGAATTTTTATTTGGCTTACAGCAAATCTCAAGTGTTTTGCTACCACAGAAACAGACAGAAGAACTGCCAGGTCTTACCATTACCAGACAACAATGACCACTGACCACAAAATGCAATTCCTCTATTGCCCTCACAAACATAAATTTGCGCCTTAATTTGAATACAACTGAAAAAACTTAATGTTAGATTAGCCTAAATTTATAGCCTATACTGCAAGTAAAATTAGTTTAAGTGAACGGTTGGGCTTCTGCATAGCAGGCTTCTATATTCAATATATGTGCAATTGATAAGAAAACAATGATAAACTGGTTTTCGTCTCTCAATGTTAGAAGTCTGACCTGGAAACTAGGTAAAGCATGTCAATATGAAAGTGAATTTGTGTCTATATTTTTATATACAAAACAGAGCTATGCGCTGTTCCTCTATGTGTGTGGCCGCTGCATGTGGGAGGGGTTGCCCAGTGAGTGACGTCTCTCCAGAAGTGAAGAGGTGCCCGGTGCGTGTCCAGCTCTGAATGTGCGCTTCTGTGCAGTTTGGCTGTGACAAAGTCATAAACCAAGTCACGCTCTGTCCCAGACTCGCCTCATCCCTGTCCCAGCTCCAGCCCACAACAGGACATCAAACCCTGGAGTGAGCGCTCCAGCCTCGGAGGTGTGGAGAGCGAGCTCCTCCCCTGTGACACTCTACCACGGTCCAGTGCGGAGACAGGAAAGGTTTTACACCTCAATATGAAGAAAAAACAGTCAGTAAATGTAGCTAACGGGACACGTCTGCATACAGAGGCTGCGTTATCAATAACAAAGCGCATCGTGGGTCAGCTGATCGGTCCGCGCAAGTAATCTCGAGATTTTTGTTAGAACTCCGATTTGTTCGGTCCGGGGCGTTCAAAAACCGAGGTTCCACTGTATATATCAAATGCCATTTAAGGTATCAAATTATACAGATGTAGGATGTGGGTTAAAAAAAAAAGAAAAAAAATGAAATTATGGACAGGTGTGCGCTTTTCCAAATACAAAATGTATTCATCTGATATTACATTGTATTATGTAGTCTCAACTTCGACCATATCATTACAGTCAGTCACATCAAACTATAGGTTCGGAACAGTCGTTGGAAGACACTGTACATCTATCAGTTGTACATTTTGTGTTCCACACCACTAGAGCGACAGCACCACGGTGACCCTTTCCTTTCCAGAGTAGATGGCAGACAATGAATGATTCTGGAATGGAGGATCATTATTGCAGGTCTTGACAGCATTGAATGCTATGTGGCAGTCGAACTCTTGCTGTTACAAACCCTGCCACTGACAGGTGGGCTGCAGTGAAAGCCCATCCTGTCAACGTTAGAGATGCAAAAACATCAAAGCTGGAATCTTCATGTACTTTCCTCGGTGGCTTTCTAAAAAGGCTCAAGAGTCACAGCTATCATTCTCATGAATCACCCCCCTCCTCCTTGATTCGCCTTTTCATTATCTCAACAGCAAGAAAGGAATGGGGGGGTGAAGGAAAAAAAAAACACGAATGGGAGATTGGAGAGGTCTGAAGAGGTTTTCAAATCCAGTGAAGCCTGTCACATTACAAAAACATGTCGCTTTAAACTAAATGTGAAATATCAGTAATTGAAGCCATAAATCCACTGTTGTGTTCCCCTCACCTCCTCCTCTTCTCATGCCTCCCTCTTTCTAGCTCGGCCCAATCCCTCCCCTTGGTCTCTTTCTTTTTGTAGGGGGCTTTTGATGAGCGGTAAATTGGAAATTATTTTGTGTTGTAATGTTGCTCTGAAACGTCTTCCCATTACCATGCGTCAGTCAACACTGACAGTGAAATTACTCAACTGTCAATCTGGCTATCAAAGGAGGTAGGCACGAGACGGCGGCGGCGGCGGCGGTGGTGGGGTGGGGGGGTGTGCAACAGAAAATGATCAATAATAAGAGGGTGACACAGCGCTGGGAGGGGGCATAAGAGAAAAAAGGGGGTGTTGGAATGGGGGTATGGTCCATCATAATGTCACTGTTGTGACTGAGCGAATGAAAGCTGTTGTGTAATTTTGTTGTCATTATTATCCTCTTCAGGAATATTACTTTGTATATGCGTGTGTACGTGTGTGCGCCACTTGTTCGGGCACCATCTTGCGGGGGCAGCAGCAAATTAAGCGTAATTGCAGTTAAGCGACGAAATGAGGGAGACATGTATAGAATCAAGTAAATGGAAAAATGCCTCTGTATGGCAGTAAATTACAGTCTGATCAGGGGCATGCGACCCACCTTGTGAATGCATGTGTGTGTGTGCGTGTGTGTCTTCCTTTGTACACATTGCATGCATATGATAATTAAGGCGACGCAAATGAGCATCAGCGATACTCAGAGCAATTCAAAACTGAATTATCGACAAAAGTGCCTTCATATTACAAGGCATCAAATTTGACAGTGGGCAGCTTTGGTATCACCGGCACGCGTTGCGCAATGGACGCGCTTTCATTATTATAGCTACAGGATGTGTTATTGTTATGCGAGCCTGTAATGGCTCCTGCGTTGAGACTGTATCAAGAGAGAACGCTCGAATGCAAGAGGAGAGTGAGAACTCCTTTATTGCTCAATGCTAAATTAATTGCACCAATTATTCACAGAGAGAGTTGTCTCGTGGCGGCCTTCGGGGGGCAAGGCCCTGACCACTCTCCCTCAGTTTTAATTGGCTGTCCTGTTGAATAATTGATTGGAGACAATGTGAAATGGATGGGAAGGTCCAAGTGTCTTTCATCACAACAGGCCGGCCGCTCTGACAGCTGGCCACAAACAAACTCTGCTGCTGCTGCACGCAATAAACAAACCACACACAGCTGAATTTCCCTCGGACCACTGCAGTGTAATTAGAGGGGCAGATATGAGTTCTGCACAGGACACTGCCCTCTGCAAGACTAACATGGTGTATGAGGCCAGGGGAAGCGATTCTGACACGACTGCGATCCGGCTGCAGTGCAGCAAGGCGCCACGGTATCATTGTCAAGTGGTGTTAGAGCGTGACCGGCTCAAGCTTTACGGAGAGCTATTGCTCTGCTGATGTCATCATAGAGCTTTAACCTAAAACAGTTCTCATTGATCTTCTTATTCTTCAAAAAAAAAAAACATTTCGTAAAACTATTTGTAACTAATCATATAACTCGTAATTGTATCCATTATTTATCCTTTTAATTTTGCTACAAAAAATGTACTAAACTATAATGTTTAATATACTTGTAATACTGTAAAATTTGTAAACAAATTTACTGTTGCTTTGAAGTTTACATCTCGATGCAACTGATGAGTGAATTTGAATTAGTTACTGAAATTTTGGTCAGAAAGCAAGTACAGTGGTACGTTCGAGAAGCGAATTGTTCGATATCTGAACCAATTTTTTCCATTACAATGAATGGAAAAAGAAATAATGCGTTCCAAGCCTTAAAATAGGCTTTTGTAGGAGTGAATGTAGAGTGTCTGCTGCAGGTGCGCTGTTCCTCTATGTGTGTGGCCACTGCATGTGGGAGGGGTTGCCGAGTGAGTGACGTCTCTCCAGAAGTGAAGAGGTGCCCGGTGCGTGTCCAGCTCTGAATGTGCGCTTCTGTGCAGTTTGGCTGTGACAAAGTCATAAACCAAGTAACGCTCTGTCCCAGACTCGCCTCATCCCTGTCCCAGCTCCAGCCCACAACAGGACATCAAACCCTGGAGTGAGCGCTCCAGCCTCGGAGGTGTCGAGAGCGAGCAGCCCACGGTCCAGTGCGGAGACAGGAAAGGTTTTACACCTCAATATGAAGAAAAAACAGTCAGTAAATGGAGCTAACGGGCCACGTCTGCATCCAGAGGCTGCGTTATACACAATAACAAAGAGCGTCGTGGGTCAGCTAATCGGTCTGCGCGCGTTATGTTTTTTCCGTCTTTTTTCGTTCGAAATCCGAAGCAAAAAAATCTGGAAATTTTAGTTCAAACTCCGATTTGTTTGAATTCCGGGACGTTCAAAAACCGAGGTACCACTGTATATAATTTGATTTTTGAAATAGAAATCATGAATACAAAAAGCACTTAAGGTGCATCCCTTCACCATGGAGGTAGAACCTGAACTCTATATTCAAGATTCAAGAACCGTATTGTCATTTTGTCCACACACCAAAAACTTTTTGGTGGCTCACAAGATAAAAGAAACTGCAGTGGTGAAAGCACATATATTCTAACTACTAATCAACCAGAAATAGTTGTAGTTTATAGATATATATAGTAGTTTATCGCTGGAGTTGTTTTCTTTTATAGAAATTACTTAAAATTAAATATAAGTAATGAAGTGCATTACAAATGCAATAATAATATGAGTGTAGTGTCTATAAATATGTCATTTGGTAAGCACAGTTAAAGGTATTATATGATTACAGTTTTTTTAAAGTGTATCACACTATATAACAGGAATGTCATTAACTTGAATGGGAAATGTTAAGGATAATAAGTACTGCTTCACACTGAGCACAATGAAGCTGACAAAAGGCAGGCTCTATTTTAGAATTTTGCAATACAACAAAAATAATTGACTGGCTTATTTTTGTATTATGTTGAAGAGATCCTATTTTCCAAAACACACACACACTGCTATCCTCCTGCTCAGAAATCAAAGACTATTAACTCCTTGTGCTTCAGCAACAAAACAGATGTAAGATTCATGAGTCTCCGCTTGAGACTGTTGTCTTTGCCACAGACTAGTAAAGAAACAATTAGTGCAGAGTTAGCTTCACTGTCCACCACAATCAATAGTCCCTGATGGCCTTCTGAGCCTATTGACTGAAGCCCATTCCTCCGTGTGACCCCATCTGTAGCAGGCAACAGCCGCCTCAGTCTACACGTCTAGATCAGAAGCAGGGCAACCAGGTTAAACACAAGCTGATCCATGCAAACAAGCACTTCTTCATCCTTCTGCCTTAATCACCACTCACATGCAAATGTGACGTTAAACGTTACAGATATAAAAAGCTATTTCGCCAACTTAGACACAGATTCTTAGGGTATTCTCAAAGGTAGTATCTTCCTCTCAAAGTGTTAAATGTATGCCAGCTGACTTAAACACAACATCTTGTACCAATCATCTCACTTAACAGCATCCAGAGTGGCACAGAGGCAATCTGCTGATGTTACAGTAATTGTCAGAGTTTGCGATTGTGTCCTGAAAAAAACCCTCCTCCTTCCCTGGCGTACGGAAACATCTGGAGCAGTCCGACTCGGTGCTCCGCTGCCTGCTGTGATGAGCGGCTCCTCTTTTCTGATGGCCAGAGAGAGGGAGGGGGAGGACAGGTTGGTGGTGGAGTCGCAGCAGCTGCAAGAATGAAGGGTCGGGCCGTGGTGAACAGGTGTCACTCCCACCGATGGGCTGCCACCGTGGGCCCCAATCTGAGCCCCGACCTAACCTGCACACCCACGTAGACCAACAGAATTGTCACGGTGAACAGAGCCGCCATCCCTCACCTCACGCCCACCGTCCTCCTCTCCCTCAGATGGCGGAAGAATCTCCGCTCAATCTGTCTGCTGGGCCCACAGATTGACATACAAACATGCGCTAATTTGCAAACACAAACGCCTGTGCATATTCATAAGGCTGTGAGCATATGACGGCACGAGCAAAAGCTGGTGGATGTACGCAAACAAAAACACGAGCGCACCTTTGCCCCGCTTAACTACTCTTTTGTTTATACTTTATTTTGCTCAGATCCATCCAAACAACATTAAATAAATTAAAATCCTCTTTTTTAGCTGCATGAATAATTCAAATGTCAATCAACATTCTGCTCACCTTGAAGCACTGCAGAGCAAAGTCTGTAGTCAAATCTGCCGAATTTCTAGAGTGACATTTCACAAAAAAAAAAAAAAAAAAAGATCGAGCAGACTGTCTGCTTTAAACCTGAACACGAGTTGAGAGGCGGGGTCAGGGCCACTGAGACAAAAGTCACACTACAATGACTGTGTTTCACTTTAAACTTTACTGGTCACAATGTGCTTTGGATCACCCGTCCTCAGCAAAAGGGTTTGAAAGTGAGCGTCAAGAAGGTTAATAATGGACTTAACTATTGGTGAGGTTGTAGAACAGGTCAGGTGTGTCTTGAACAATATTACAGCTAAGGGAGATGGAAAAGTGGAACAGCAGTACGTCACCCCCCAGACTACCACCAACCTTAAATATACTCATAGCTGAAGTTTCACCATTTGCTGTTACACATATCCTGCGATGGAAAACACCTGCTTAGGTGAAGGCATTTTTAGCTCAACAAATCCAACACTCACTCACTTTCTTTATATCAATCTATTCAGTTATCTCTGCCCTCACAACCTTCTACACCACTTTCCTGCCTCAAAAGAGAATATAAAGAAGAAGGGTGCAGGTGTTTGTACAACACAACCTCCGCACCTTTTTGCCCTGATACCTCGTTCATTCCCCTCCCTCTTGCTGTGGTGAGGAGGGCAGTAATTACTCTGGTGTCAGCGTTGCTGGGTGCGACTCCTCCCCCCAGCAAGGGGCGGCGGGCATCCATAACCCATCGTCCTGCCATGGGGTAAACGCTGGGCCATCCATCACGCGCCCACTTGACAAATACCTTCCATAATAGAAGTTTATTTTTATGGGAGGCTGAATCAAGGACTTTCCCATGCATACAAAAACGTGTCAGAATTATTTATTGCTTGTGCTGAGACGCACAATATGTCATATCAAAGTCCCATCCCGCTTACCGGCGCTGCTGGAAGCTGTCTGCACTTGGCCTGTCGATATCTTTGCTCGCTATCAATAATGTGGAACACCGCCACGATAAGCCTCAGGATTCTGAGGTCATATACACACACACACAAGCGCATAAGCAGGGGAGCTGATAACACACACGCAGTGGCTGCACGCACATGCACCGACAGTGACATGCAAAATACCTCAGATGATGACATACATAGATGGGTCCTCAAATGCAAAATAAATGCAGGCTATGACAAACACATACCCATGCTGGGAGTCACTCAAATACCAGTAAACAAGAAGATGAAATGCATAAAACATTGAAGAGATGATATCACAATTTCACACCTGTAAAGACAATGGCAGTATGGGGAAAAGACTATTGCAAAAATGAGAACATATAAAAGTAGCTAAATCTAAACCTGTTGCGATGAGACTACAGTGTGTCACTCAAAAAAACAGCGTCGGTCAAAGAACAGGCGGAACCAGGGGAGTTCAGCTGATCTATCTGTCTGAGTGTAAACGCTGTGTGTTATTCCATGCTAGGTGGAATAATCTCTCCTTGTATGAAAGGAAAAAAAAGAATAACAACTTGAAGGAAATCCCAACACTGCAGCTTGCAAATCGGAAAGCTGTCAGTCATTGTGAGTGGCAACCCCTTTCGCCCAGAAAACCGCGATGAATTGGTTTTGCTGATAAGGCCCTGCCATCACAGCAACAACATCTGACCAAAAATGGGAGTGGGGGGGGGTTGGTGGTTTATAAGAAAATACGAGCAGCTTTTCGGTACGCCACTTGAGTGCTGTCAATCAACATGACTGGCAGGCTCACATGTCGCGAGTGGAGAGAGCAGCGGAGGAAGAAAATAGATTAATGTACAGAAGAGGGATCTGCGAGGAGGGAGAGCGACAGCATTAAGCCTGGCTGGGAGAAAATGAATAAATATGATAAATATGATAATTGAAATGATGAGATTTTGCTATTTGGTATTGGATTCCGCTATGTGCCTAAGGGGATTAGTCCTTCATTCACATTCATTTTCACTCGTGTTCCTCACAAACACACACTCGCACATGCATTAACTCAATTTGCATACCTAAAAACAAAGATCACACATGTAGATTACAATTAAATAATACAATTGAAGGAGCAGGTTTTAGGTCGCGCAAAACTCCATTTACGACGGCCATTGAGACAGCCGGAGGAAAAGTTTCAAGAAACACAAGGGGGGAACAAATACAGCCGGTTGCGGTGGGAGAACTTTGTCCTGCGAAGACAGAAGATGTATAGCTCAGGGTAGATAGGAGCAACAGTAAATGATTACCTTTTTACAAACTGGGCCTTTGTAATAAAATGTGTTGGGTGGAATATTATCAATTCAGCAGGCTGGTGAAGATAGCATTTCTGAAGCCACAACGAGGTTGATCACTATCTGGAGAGGAGCCTGAATCTGTATTCCTCACTACAGGTCGGGATGCAGGAGGGAGAGGGGGGTCGTAGACCTGTTTGTGTGTATATGGGAGTGAGCCATGTGCCTCTCCGAGAGAGACATCGTCCACCAGGGCCTTTAATGCCCTCAGGCCCTGCTTTGACACGTCCAACCTCTATTTTCTTACCAGCAGTTAAAGAACGACAAGACAAGAACTATAAGTACAATAATGCACTTTTGTAAAAGACCATTTTGTCGATGTACCACTTCCTTTGATGACTACAAACATTTTCTGTTCTAAAAACTAGCATTGAATGACAAAGCAGTCTATTCTAGTTCATTTATATATTATTTGTTTGTATTTTACTATGGTTACTAAAAACAACTTAAGTGAGCAACATTAACAACTTGGAAGTGTGGGGCACCACCCACTCTATTAAGTTGTATAAATACAGCATATACTGCAAGTGGGACCAGCTACAAAAAATGTTTTTTTCCACCGGTCACTTTTATGATATGGGAAAGTGTGACTCACGCTAAATTCTCAAACTTATTTTTTCCATTTCATTTTATCCTTGTACGTATGAAGTAAGTCACAACCTGGCTTTGCGAACTAATTCATTTGTTTAACTACGATCTCCGTGTGGGTAGTTGTCACTGTCCTTTAATTAGCCTATAGGGATTTCAAAACTTGAGACATGGACGAACACACACATGCACAGACACGCACACCAACCCTACGAATACAGAAAAAGTCACATAAGGCCCCTGTTTTAGTCCAATACATAAGCGTCCATACACATTCCATGAAAAAAAAAATAGGAGAAATCAAATGTTCTCTAAAATTTGAGACAGGAAGGGAAAAAAAAGCATTTAAACTGATGAATTAATGTATTAAAGTACTTCTGCCGATTTAAAAAAAAAGCATTTTTGTGACCCCATCTCCTCCACATGTGATAAAAGACAAACCGTCCAGCTTTTCTACCTCGCATCCACACACTGACAGAAAGATGTCAGTAAACAGGCAGCAACGAATCCTGCACGTCTCGTCCTGCATTTTGAAGCAAAGATTAAACAGTGACCAGATCTTCCCTTTTAGGAAAATGTCACAAGTTTGAACTTCAGTTTGCCCAGCCCCTCTCCAAACAGTCCTCACATGTATATAAACAAAACTCGCCACTGAAGGAAAAATACAATAACAGCGGTAGGGATAGTGACTCGCTCCAAAGGAAATAAAAAGGGCACTTAATTGGGGTCTGATAGTCTAAGAGGCAGACCCTTTCATTACCAACTCTGCACATTGTCTTAAATTAGCCCACTGATGAGCAGCCAGGGGATTCAATTATGCTGGGCGAGAAATAAGGCGGCCCTAATAGGCTAGTGCATCAGAAAACATGGGACTGGGACGGGTTAAAGCATTGGTAATTGGTTGTTTAGTTGGGAAAGTTCAGCCTGTTGGTAATTAGAGACGGTGTGGTGTTTGAAGAGCCACCAAGTCGACGACACGCACAGGGACCAAGAAAAAAGCCTGGAAAAGGGCAAAGATCAGAGTAAAACGGTGATCGGGAAAGTGTTGTTGTGCTGAGAGTGGGAAGCCAAATCATGAAATGTGGGCAGCGAACAATTCCACTATAGATCAGTACCCAAATATCTCTTGTTCTGTCGTTGTATGTTGCATGTTTTAGGCAGCTTAGCAGCTGGTGGTAGATGGATATGTGTAGAGGTTTGAAGTGAAGGAGCTGGTGGCCTAAATTATGGATAAGGCTTTATAAAAGAGGGCTTCCTGTCTTGTCCCATATTCAGTGTCCCATCCACAAAGAACAGTCCTGCCCACCAGCATTCGCTCCACGTGTCACTCAAAAGACGTGCCTGTGTGGGTTCACTGCTTGTGTATTGTGTCAAAACACACAAGCACACTGCATAATAGAAAAGTCCAACTTCTCATACTAACCAAGGAGCGGATGAAAAAGTTCAGGAGCAGAAAATCAGTTAACAGGAAGTGGCACGAAAATGTCATTGTAGTGTTGGTCAGACACTTAGAAGGTACCATGCAAACTCCATTAAGAGTATGCGCAACACTATGGGTCTTTCAATGATTGAAAAATCAAAATAAAACTCAAAAGGTAGAAGACTTTATGTGGCCAAGGTATCAGACTTAGAGTCTAAGAGCTGTTGGATAAAGCGTACCATAGAAATGTTTTTATTCCTAACACAATTAAAGGCAGGGTATGAAATATTATCGAGGAACCCTATTCCCTACATTGCTTAATATCCCCTTTGCAACGCAACGGCAACAGCAACCAATCAGTTAAAAAAAAAAAAATTGAAATAATTGAGTCACTTCTGCTGGTTGAAATTACTGAATGGCCTTTTTTCGATCAAACTCCACTTCCATTTTTCTCACCCCTCTTCCTTTCAAACCACACCGTATTCAAACTGTTTTTCAAGATCACCAAATCCACCTTTACCATAAAGCACCACTGTCATAACCTACAAACACGTTTACTGATCTACAGTTCCACAGATCCTTCAAAGTAATGCATTTTGTGAGGAAAAATAAATCAACTGAGGAAATAAATCTGACTCCTTGATGACTCGCTAGAAACGTAAACTGAAATCACTGAGATACAAATTCCTTCTTTTGTCCGTCGCATCTTCCTCTTTTCTAACTGTTCTCAGAACTGCCATAATAGACGAAATAAAGGCATGTCATAAAATACTTATGTTTAGGTGACCTTACATTAATAGCTTGTAGCTGGCTATCTTTTCTTTGTTAATGAAATATTGCGCTCTGGTTCAGTAAAGGCACTGTGTGCTGTGCTCATTGGAACAGAATGACACTTTTTCATAAATGGCCATCATATAAATGCAACATATGGGAGGTGACACAAAGATGCAGGTTCATCACTAATGCTGATGACTTGATGTCCTATAGGTGTTTTTCAAAAACTGTGATGCATTGTTTTTTTCTTCTTCCCACATTGGAAAAAGTGTCACATATAACACATTGTTATTAGAAACAGATGTTGATTTTATCGCCGGTGTCTGTGGTTCCTTCACGATGTTGACACAGTGTCATATGCACTGGCATACCAGGACACATTTGCATGACATACACACCTGTCCTCCACTACCCAACATGCAGCTGCATCACAATGCGCAGGTTGAAACTCATGAGAGTAATGTTTCATTACATGATGAACAGAAGGTGAATGCAAAGGAGGGGAGGTAGAGAGGCACACAGATGCATAACTTAAGTAAAAGCCATCAGAACTGATATTTGTTTACAAATTTGTTTAATATGGGGAAATCTGTGTAAACAAATGAATTTGCCTGTGGTTGTAACTGTGTATTAAGATCATCACTTACGAGGCCAAGACTCCTCTAACCCTCTCCCGTAACCATCCATCATCCATTATTAGGGAAAATGGAATCTGCATAAAGCGGCAACAATGCCTTGGAGAAGCTTATTTGTACATTTTTTTTTCATGTTTTTGGGCACCAAGAAGGAGGTCATTACAAGGCATTTGATTCCTATGCCCACAGGTTATGCAATTACAACTTGAGATGAAAATTAGAGACATTTTTTTGAGCAGCAACCCCCAAACATCACCGACAAGTGAGTGTAGACCAAAATGGAAATATGCTTAATTTAACAAATTCATTCTCCTTTCACTGCACATGAAGGAGCAGCACATGTTCAACCAACTAACTTGTTACGTAGAGCAAAAAACCCAAACACTCAAAATACACCTGTAGCTTGGACAACAACACTTAAATCACACGCCCTACAGTTTCATTGCATTTAGTCAAATCAGCCAAGCTTTCTCTTCACATATCATGCCTTCCTCCTTCCTTCCATCCTCACATTCTAATCATCATTCCTCTCCATCACTTGCTAGTCTAATTCCCTCTCTTCCTCTCCTCGTTTGCAAAGGACCTCTGCTTTCATCCTTGAGAACGGCTTTAATTCGAAGTGCGACGCTGAATAAAGAAGGAAGGATGGCGAGAGGAAGGGGGTGGGTGGGAGTGATATAGGAAGACAGAGTCGCAGCAGAGACGTTGGGCTGTCAATCAATCCGATGCGAGAGGCTGCAAGGGCCCATGACTAGGCTGCGTTTGATCTGTGTCTTTCAAAGGAAGAACCGCGGGAAGGGCCATCACAGACAATTTGCCTCTTGCTGTTGGCCCTGGTGCCATTCTGACAGAGAGCAATCACAAGCAGGTTAATTCAACATCTACCTTCTTAATCTTTTTTCCCCTGTCTCTTTCTTTTGGTCTCGTTCTGTCGACTTAGATGAAACACTGCTCTTTCCTCTGCCATCCCAACATTTCTTTCTCACTTTTGAAACAGGCAGTGATAAGAAATGCACTTTCAATGTCTTTCCAGAAGCACTTATGATTTGGATGCCTTTGGACATAATCGGTCAAATATATGAGTTTATGCATTACAGGTGGATGCAAAGAAGGAAAAACAAAACATCTAGTCACACAATTGTTCAATCCTGCAGTCCGTCATGGGGTCAAATCTCTGCTGTTGTGTGAGAAGAATATGAATACCAGACTGTAGTCGGAGGGAAATGCTTCTATAAGACGACTGATCCAGACAGGAAATGGTCCAGAAAACTGAAATGTAAAATGCCCACGTGTGCACAGCCTATCTGGTGTCAGATGAACCTTCCATGGTTAAGAAGCAAATGACAGATAAATGGATGAATTCATTCGTAACGTATGACAAATGATTGGAGTACAACTACCATGAATGTATGACATCAGAAATATTGAGAAACCTTTAAATGCTGATAATTATTTTGCCCACTGATAATAGTAAAAAAGCTGAGTCATAACTGTTTCTTTCCGTCTTTTTCTAAAATACAAAATTTGGATAAATCAGTCAGTTCTAGAGGCGCAGCAACACCCAAGTGTCTCGAGTCAGGGCCTGCAGTCCAAGTGCACGGGGAGGTACTTTACTTTACTACTGGTTCACATGAATCTCAGCGTAGAATCTCAAAATCACACTGCTAAAGGTGGGAGAAACCTATTTTTCTTCAAACTATTTTTAATTTAGTATGTCATTTACAAAGAGACCAGTGTAATGCCGTGCATTACAGGAAAAGACAAATATTGAACATGACAAAAAGACATAAATAAATAAAAATTTAATTAAGAAATAACCTCCAGTATATAAATATCCTAAAAAAAAAAGCCGCAACAGCAGCTACTCTAATCCAAGTTATGAAACGAAACATGACTAAATGTAAACCCATACTAATTACTTGGGCTCTTTATATTGACCTTATGGCCTGTGGTGAAAAAAAAAAAATCCAAGTGTGTAATTACTATAAAACTAATAATAACAATGTACACTGGGAAATTCCGATAAAAGTGAACTTAAAGCTTGGACACACCAGGGTTGTCCAGTGTATCACTGACCACTATATATGAACCATATTTTCTTTGGAAGTCATTTCGATGTGTTTGTTTCAGATTAGCCAAAGGGTTAAGAAGGATGCACATCCCAAGGACACCAATGTATATAAGGACAAACAGAGGTGAAATGGTTTTGTGAAACGTAAGGAATGAATAAAGGTGTGTTCAAGTTAAAGGTCAGGAGCTGCCGGGATTACAGACACAAAGTTCAGGGTAAAATATTGTATTGCGAGCCAAAAGGGTGAAATAGGGAGACCATAAGATCGAGGTCAGTCTTGGCTACAGAAGAAATTATGCCAAGAATAAGTCTCTTTGAGCAGATCAGGAAACAAAGTTTTTAAAATCCGCACAAAGGAACAAATCAGATCTATTGTGTTACAATAGAAATAAGACCACAATACCACAAGAACACACGAGGCACCCTTCATAGTCTCTTGTTTTATGTCAGGGTCACAAGAATAACAGGATAAAGGCTGTCCTCCCTGCTCCTCTGAAGGACAAGCACTCTCTCGATTGGATTTGGTGGCATTCAAGGACAAAGGGGAACCATTGGGAGTGAAAGAAACCAATATAGGAAAAACAAGATTTCATGTCTCTCAGTCTGAGTGATTGACAGGAATGGCCAGTGCAACATTGTTGATGTCAGCTTTGATGTAGACACACCACAAGACTTTTTAGAGGTTGACCAGTAGACCTTCAAAACATTAAGCTTCACCTCATTTCTACAATGGCATCACAAGTGTATTCTCTACCTGTTCTGTTACCTATTAAGCTAACAATTGTTTTCTTTGACAGCAAAGCATTTTCCTAGGCTCACTGTTATTAAAAATGTTACCTGCATGTAGGTATGCAAGATCTGGGTTCTCAATGTCTGGGTGGCTCTCCTTCAGGTGGTTACGGAATTCCACGGGTGAATTGGTGGCAAAGACACATTTCGGACAATTGTACATCTTCACTCCTTCATGCTTTCCTGTGTGGAGAATATGTTTGCGGATGTTCTCGGCGCAGTTCGACCTAACAAGAGACAGAAAGAAGAACATGATAAGGACAAATATGAGGACACAAGAACATATTTGGCGAGGCAATATTTCATTTTGTTAAAGTTAAATCACTAACCCACTGTTACATTGTGATTTTTAGTCACTCATAAATGTGGGTGTCGGTGTGCCTTTGTACTGGTCACGTAGGGGAAACCAATGAGCTACCTTACATCGCTGGATGTACAGTAATGATGTCAGCTCAAAGAGTCAAACGCAACCCGTCTGCTGATTAATGACTCTGCCTGACCTGCTGCAAGGCTCTATCTAAACCTGCCCGGGGACACACAAAAACAAACATATGTACGTGCCGACAAAGCGCTACAGAGACAAACACGCATGTACATATCCAACATGGGCAACAATATAAAATACACATGGATCGCTGGTATAACATAAATGTAAAAACATACATTTTGTCTACTATCCCAAGAACGCACTCAATGCATCATGCAAGCACGAATGTGCAGTGTAGAACACAATCTCTGAGACACACACATAAACACACACCATCATGTGTTGATGGATGGGGCACTCATGCTCGGTTTGGACCTGACATTCTCGGACAGTATAATACGCAATTACTCTCTCTTATCACCTTGGCTGGGACTATAAAGCCCCACTGTGCCATAGCTCACACCAGCTAAGGAGAGAATTTGTTTTCACTTTTACAAAGACACCTCTCTCCATCATTGGGCCACGCATTCCAGGGTAGTTCAGCAACATCCGAAAATAGGCTTTAGTCCTTACACTGGATAAAGTACACAGAACCGAGTTCTACTTTATTACCTTTGCGAATGGATGAATCTTGTCTCTGTGAACTTCAACAAAGTATTCTACACACAGTTCATCCAGAGATCAAGGTAGTGTCGAAAATGCAGGACAAAGTGCTGGAAACAAATAAGAACCAACTCACGAGGGATTGGAAAACTACGGTACCAGACACTCTTTAAATACGTCAGAATAAGATAATCAAAAATACTAGTTGTAAAGGATTCTTTTTGTTTTATTGTTCTGAAAACCAAGAGGTAATCCCAGACAACACCAGTCTGATCACATTATCCATGGGCCATCCTGGCCCGTTGTCAACATGCAGAGGTTTAAAGTGAAATAGAACAGAAACATGAATAAAAAAATGAAAAAAAAAAAACATGCTTGAAGATGAAAGGAACGACTGGTCTCTGATTACAGAAGACGGCATAAAGAAGAGAGAACACAGAGTGAACCGTAGTATTTGTCAGCGTGAAAATGTCTTGTGAATATCAGAAGAATACAAAGGCCAGTGCGGTCAATAGCACCAATGTAGCTGCAAAGATTTGTTCTTGAACATTACCATTGATGGACTCAATCAAAAAAAAAAAAAACTTTATCCCAATTAAAAATTAAATAAAAAAAAATATTGAAAAAAATCACACACACACCGAAACTGAAAATAATGTAGCGATGTGCACCAACACATCAGGCCTGTGAATGGCATCACAAAGGTTACGGAAAAAACAAAGATGGACATGTGGTTGACCAGAGAACAGGACCAACCACAAAAGAACAACAAAAGAAAAATAAGGAGGAGTGACACATTTACATCAAAACTTATACAAAAGAAAAAAAAACATTTTGAATGGTAATAATTGCTGAATATAACCCCCAAAGACTATAACTCATCAGTTAAACTGCTTACTTATTATACAGATAATAATCCCTCCCACAGACATCAGTAACATCTGCACTCGGGTTTGCATAGAAAAAAGATTGAAGTGAGAAAGCAAGCTGTCAACTTCCATGAATTACCACAAGTAATTGAGCTAAAATGCATTTATTAATAAAAGTGAACTGATTTCTTATTCAAAAGTGGGAGCAGAGATAGAAAAAAAAATGGAAGGTTCTAAAACGAGTGTGGGAGGATTCCTATGGGGCCATGCTATCTTTCAGATATGGTAATGGCGTAATTGTCATATTAAAACAACACAATATGCGTTTAGGAGTCAGCAGGTGTCAGCGTTCGTGAAAGCCCACACCAACCCTTCCGCTATACACTGTATTAATTAGTCCAACACCGCGTCAACTTCCTCCAAAGCCACGCACTCACCATGGGAATCATCCATACTGATGTTGAGCGGATACATCGCCTCTTCTCAGCCTTGTTCTGGCCCTCCCTCACTCCCCTTTATTAACGGCATTTCCATATTTCTCCTCCCAACGAGAGTATGGTAATGGGATAGGTGTAATTGAGAGGCGCTTTGTTAGAGGAGATTCAATGTGTTTATTTGTATTTGTTGAGACTTGGGAGGTGGCAGTTATTCTTTTGCTTTACAAGGTTGGCAACCTCCCTGCCACTGTCACTTAGCACCACATCCTCAAAGACACCATTGCGATCGCGCTTCATTGCCGGAGGAAAAAAAAGGTTCAACATTTGGTAAACAATAACAGCCAGTTAGTGGTATGAGAAGTCAGAGATTACGTTTCAATTAGAGCATTTTAGTCGACACAATGAGTTTAGTAGGGGGAGAAAAATATAGGGCGCTTCCTTTAACTTTTAAATGAAGAACATTTGCATTCAGTTTAAGCAATGAATCATCCCAACAACAATCTATTCCTCTTTCTTACTGCAGTGTTAGTCCCTCTCTGTCTGTCTCAGAGATATCATTCCCTCAAATGAATATTAATTTTGAGCTTCTCCTTTTTAAGATATCGAATGAATTGATTTGCAAGGGTAATATCTCAAATTTTAATGGTACATAATGTGACTGTCGTCATTTTTAAACAGCCGCATTTCTATTTTATGATGTAGGAAACTCATATTGTTGGACCTCAATGGACCAAAGACACCTGGGTCTTCACACCTGGAGTGGACTTTTAAATGCAGGTTGAATGTGAAGCTCCTCCGAGCTGTCTCAGGACCCCGTCTTCACCTCTTCATCCGTGCATTAGTAAACCTGCAGGACATTTCCACGAGCCCACTCTCCCTCTCACACCCACCTCTCTCCACCCCTTCCCGCCTACATGGACTACTCTGTGCCCTGGAGGCTAGCAAAATGTTAATTGGGCTTCTAATTTACCGTTTCATTTGCCTCAATCTGTAATGATCATTAAGGTTCAGTGCAGGAACAAAAGGCTCAAGATCATTTGGTGTCCCATGAACAGCAGCTTTCTGGTAGTCAGGTTCACAGATATAGTTTTTGTCATAACGTCATAACGGTGGTCGCAAAATATGTTTTGATCACAAGTTTGTGAGCTGTATTTGTGATTGTCTGGACGATTTTTTAAAATGCATCAGTAAATGATGGAGTCTTATCACCGAGTCATTCCCCAAACTGGTTGCTAGAGATGGTCTTTGTGGTATAAAAACGATCTTTGCCAAGGAGGCTATGTGACTGTCAGTGTTTATCTGGCTGTCCCCCAAAAAACGTTGATAATGGGAGAAAGAAAAGTCATAATAAATTACCATGAACCTTCGTGGCAGACTGCGTCCCCTTTCTAATTTGAAAGTTTATGTTGTAAGTTTTAATTCTGCTTCAGTACTTTTGAGATTCAGTGGAGGATTAAAATGATCACCCACTAGACGGAGGATGAATCAGTCATCAGACACAGAGGACAGGTGCAATCTGGACAAACAAAGCTAGTTGTTCGATTCAACTGTGACTTTACCCAACACTGGATTACATATAATTTCATATATTTCCATGGCCAAACATTGAGAGTATGATTTGAAAATAAAACTCAAAATAATTTACTTACTTTATTAAGTAAGTAAATTATTTTCTATATTATATTTACACAGAATGGATACTGCAGAGAATAGCTTGAAAAACACTAAAAATAACAGTACACTCATATTTGTACTGCGATATTAGTTTTACTGACACCTTTGATGTAGCACTTGACAAATCGAAGTCGAACTGCAACTATTAATCACTATTTTATGCATGCAAAATGTGAAATTAGATATGAAATACAGATTTAGATAAGCTACCAGATGACCTTAAAAAACACATTTAAAAACAATAAAGTCTTTGATATCATTCCCTTTCACACTCTTCTGCTTCAACCTGATGAGGAAACACATGATGAGAAAGGGGAAGATAAAGGGTATGGGAGGAATGAGATCAAGATGGAGAGATGTGCAACACACCAGCCAAAAGTTTTTCAATTTCACCGACAATTTCCTGTGTAATTACTGATGTGGCATGATGGTGTTTTAATGACAGAGACCTGCCAGTGACAGTGACGTTGTCTGTGTGTGTAGGGGAGATCTGGCTGGGCTTGTTGATGATGGCAAAATGATGAGACGGTGTAACGCTGGAGAGATTAGACCTGTCTCCCTCTGTTCTCACCACCCAGCCTTTACACATGTCCATCGACTCACTCACACAAATACTCCAACATTAACACTGTCAGGCTCTTTACAACTATAATGTAAAGCCACCATTACTCTAGACATAAATATATAGATATATGCACCTTGCATACTCTACAACCACCCCCTCACATTCCCTCACCAACCCTGATCATCACTACCTTAACAGCAGTCATCAGCGCCACCAGCCATAGAAAGGTCAATGAGCCAGTACCTGTAGTCGCACCAGGGGCAGCGGTATGGTTTCTCCCCAGTGTGCACACGTTTATGTCTTGATAGGTGGGACTGTGTGGTGGAAGCAAATTTGCAGAGGGTACATTTGAAGGGCCTCTCTCCTGTGGTTTTTAAAAGTGGGAAAGAAAAGAGTCACAACAATATTTTTTTTTTTTTTGACAAATAGCCACATATTATTGACCAGAACATAGCAGGCATTAGCGTTGCATCACTCATTGAGTAGCAATAGTTTGATTCAGGAATATCCAAACATGTGAACACCAAAAAACTGTTAAAAAATTGGAATGTCATCTGTAGACTAACAAAACTAAATTATGAAAACTAATTCCTAGTAGGTTCCTGATCCCCGGGTGCCTGTGAGGCTTTGGTTAAGAGCAGTATTTGTTTCACGTTTCCATTCCGCCCCAGAAAAAATGCTCTTGTTATTGACAGCCTATCTGTAAAATGCAATTTTCCCAAAGCGACAGAATGACATGCTGAAATGATAACTGAAATTAAAAATCTCTGATTCCGTCAGCCTTGCTAGTACACATGCCTATCACTGACAGCCACATGTCATCCAGGCGTGCCTGTTTGTGCGTCTGTGTTGCTAAAATTACTTGGCAGCTAAAGCGGGGAAAAGTTTTTTTTTGTCATTTTTGAACTTGAAGTGTCAATCACCATTTAGGCTGAATGAAGACATGCATCTGGTGACAAGATTGCTTACCTGTGTGCTGGCGTCTGTGTTTGGTCAGAGCGTGTTTCGTGCCCCCCGCGAAACCACAAAGGTCACACAGATAGGACTTTTCACCTGTGGAGAGTGAGCAAAAGGACTCATGAGTAAAGAAAAGGAAGCAAATAAAGAATACTCAGCAACCACTGAATGTTAGAAACTAAAGCCACATGACAAAGTCTCACAAACTAAACCACAGATAGAGTGACAATACTGGCTCAAATGTATTTGTGTGCGACATCAGGGCCGGTGCTATCCAGGAGGAAGTTAGGTTTACATTTGTAAAATAAAATGGGAAATAGATTCTCCGACACAGCAGCCAAGAGATCTTGAATGGGATGCTTTAATGATGTGCTTACATATTGCACATTTCCAAATAAAACCCCCACATATTGTCAAGTGGCTATTGAACAAATGCTGTTGAAGTTGAATAACCGAATAATTGTAAATTGCTGCTGAGCTTGTGTACTGTGTGCAGAGCAAAATGTTGTTAATCGTCTGAGATGTGTTAAGTGGCAAAATAAAAGGCGGAAAGAGAGAAAAGAAAGCGGCAGTCTGAACAGATGAGCAGCATGTTGGCGTTGGCTAACAGATGAGCCAAGCAGAAGTCACAGATCACTGGTGTATATCCATCACAGCTCTCACAGCTAACTAATTCCTCCAATCAGATGGATCCATGTAAATATGTCAAATGGGGGACGGGAAATTGCCAGTGTGGTTTATTGACTGTGATAAAATCTGAAAAGCACCGCTGAACATAATTACATACTTGTCAGAGCCATAAAAATTAGCTTTATTATCAATGGGATGGGTTTCTACAACTTCATTTGGGGGCGATGCCTTCCAGATGGGGAGCGTAGAGAGCTTTTTCACACTTCTCCTCTCCTCTCTGCATCTGGCTCTGTCATTAACAGCTTGATGGTCTCCCTCTCTCGCTCATTCTCTCTGCCATTGAACACACTCTGGCGCCAGCGCACATCTGCATACACATGCAAGGTGCAGCAATGTTTGTGTAACAGCACACTTAGGCGAACACACCAATCTGAATGGAGTGTTTGTGTGCTCACGTGAGCACAGCTACAAATGTGATTTAAAATATTTTCATATACTTCTCAGTGAGATAGCCCCGCACTGCACTTCCCTAACACTAACAAACGTAGATCGTATTTGCAAGTAAAAACCAATGAACCCTTACAATCAAGAGTCACCATCCTCCCAACTCAGCAGTTCTGTTCTCCTTTAAACACAATGGCTACACATTTGGGTGCATGCATGGCCACAATGAAAAATAAATTTACTAATAATAATTTATAATTTAATAAATAAATATAGTTATAAACACATGTCCCTTGTCCAGAAATACCTTTTCATAGCTATATAAGGCATCATCAATCATCTCAATACTGGGCAGACCCTTAAACAAGTCCATAATATAAACGTCCTACAAAAAATCTAACCCATCAATAGCTATGATAAATTATCTCTTGCTTTACCTTACTGTCAGTTAAATACATCTTGAGACGACTGGAAAATATTTACTCATAGCATACTGAGAAAGCTTTTTGTAAACTGGCTCAGACGTTTTTTTCATGGCAGTGCTTTCCTTCCCATAATAAAGTGGACAACTTCCCTTCACGCCAAAGGGAGCAAACACAAGTTTCTGTGTGTTCACTTAACTGTGCGTTGGCACAGCTACCGCAGCTGACACTTTGAGAGGAAGACGTCAGCTTTGAAAAGCGGCACTGTCAATCTTCTTAGTTTTATGTTTGGCATAATGTCATTGACCCCTTAATGCCTGCCGTGGCCAAGCTGTGTGATTTTGAGGTGAATAAATAACCTAAATGAAAATGAACCATGAAGTACACCCAAACTTGTGAAAGCATTGGTTAATAAATAAAGGAATATACAGCAACAGTTAAAAACACTTTAAAAATGTGGCTAGTCTTTGGATTAAGCAACACTTATTTACAATTATTAAATGAGTTGCTTGCTTAGTTACTGTTATCCATCAGTAAGTTAGGTGTTGTTGATAATGATAATATCGGTTAACATTAAAGGATAAAACATAGACAGGCTTAACAAGACACTAGTCTGCACATTGTTATGAATCATCAAGTAAGTAGTTTATTCCAGTGTAGTGTCACCAAAAATGTTATTTTTCGAAACAAACAATAATAGTCTTTTGGTATATTATTACTATTTTCATTATTATTGTCATGAATATCATTGGAATTTGCAATCCAGTCCAAATTATACTTTTGTTAGACAAATCCACATACTGTATTTCTTAGATGTGTAAATAAAAATATAGATTTTCTTTTTTTTTAATATTAATGCATCTTTTAAGCACATTTGTCACTGAACACTTGTTCATCTATTGAAATATCCACCAGTTTTTTGTGTTTTGCACCTGTGTAGGTGGCTGAAATATTCATAGGGGTTTTCTAGCTCTCATTGGCAAGTAAACTAAGCTTTGAAGTTCCTGGTATTTGACGGAAAAAAATAAATAAATAGGGGACTTTTCCTGTCCAGTGTACTTAAGATCCAAGAAAAACGAGTAATTGTTGTTTTTCAGGCCTTAGTTTCTCAGAGAAAATGCGGTCAAATCTTTACTATGAGTAAAAGAGAATTGGTCGGCCGTCCCAGCCCCTTCCTTCTTTCCATCTCTCATTACAACGCTACAAGACCCCACCGCAGAAAAATCTATAGCCATCGATCCCGAAGCCCTGCTGCGGTCGCCACAATTATTCCTGAGGATTCTTGAAGAGGAAACATTGGCAATAAATTACTTGTGTGCTTTTCATCTGCTGATCTGTGGTGGTGTGCTCTCCCAGGACCAGCAGAGGGAGGTCAATGGGGTATCAGGAGAGTGACATGATGCTGTCAACACTGAGGTCCACACGTGAGTTACCTGCTGTACTTATTGAAAATGAAACCTCATTTGAAAGATGAGCGTAAAATCATGGTGTGAATATATTTCATTTAACACTATGGTGCATCAAAATAGGCCGAGCAACACACTCACAACAAATTGCATTCCACTCTGCAACCCAAAGACCAATACTACTTTCCATAAAATCTCATATAAATTATAGCAAGACAATTGAGGCGACTTTGATGTCAAAATATACCACCTATGCTTTGCATACGAGTACACACACACGTTGTGTGTCTGGATATTTGTGTGTGTTTCAATTCACCCCGGAGGAGTCTGCATGCAGCTATAATTGCCTCCCTCATTAGTTATGTTTTAGCAGGGGTGGATGGGAGGGCAATTAATTTTACCGCTTAATTTTTTGACACGGAATCCGCTGCTGTATTGATGTGCTCGCCATTTTGGGTCTCATTTTTCAGGGAAATTAATTGACAAAGTGGGGAGATTTATCAGCATATCGCCAGATTAAGCGACAAACTGAGGCAATGAGGAAATCAATTGTGGCCCTGTCGCTGTGTTCAGCCCTTCATGACTGTCCCCCCTATTGGTTCGCTCCCCGTACAATGCCCAAGAGCCTGGGAAAACCTGGGTGGGTCAGATGCAGTGCAGTTATTTATTTATTTGAGTCGCTCATTCATCAGCAGTTACAAATGACCCTGGCGGCTGACGACCACTGAGTCTCTTCCCCGCCCTCTGCCTCCTCCCTCAGACAAGACTGGTGTGCGAGGAGGAAGCCATTAACATAAAAAACACACAAATCAGAGAACAATAAATCTGGTTTGTGCAGGACAAGGAGAACTAGAGGTGTTAACTTTTTCACTCCTTTAGGTAGGAGGAGAGTTCTACGCAGAACTCTGGTGAAATAATGATGCAAGTTTGAAAACATGGGCACCCTGCTATGTGATTTCTATTTGTCTGCGACAGATTTTTAGAGCCAAATACAACACATTTGTTGTTTTTTATCCTTTAACACTGAGGTGTACCCCAAACCTTTCATGCAGTGACAGCAGCCACACATTGAGTTTTAGTTATCTGGAGTTAATAAACGATTTTCATGAATACATACTATGTATATATGGGGGTCTGAGGGTTAAAAGTTATAGAAGTTGAATGTTCAGAAAACTCAAAGCTCCAGATACTTAATCGCCAGGACACAAACTAAAAAAAATAGAAATAATGACTTGAATTGCAGTGAAAAATGAAGATAACAAATTAAAACTCAAACTAAAGTACAATGATCGGTTTGTATTTGCAATTTGTCCGTCTACAATTTCTGTCTCAGGAAAAACACAAGTCTATAGTCTTTATAAATGAGCTTTTAAAAGTTGTTTTTGACTGGAGATGATACAACATTTTGATAACAGTTCTTGCTCCCAACAATTACTTTTTTTTTCCAGGCGAATTCACTTAAGCACGAGCACCCTACACCTCTCATGGTGACATGCACCTGATAGCATGACACCAGACGCATGATGGGGAATGATGAGGGCTTGAAACAAATGAAAATAAAACGTCTAATTATGTCAGAGGCGCTTGACATTACATCACTGTTAAAACACATTTAAAATAACATCCAGCAAGTCGTCCTCTCTCCCCCCCTCTCTATATCGCCTTCCAGCACACACACTTGCACGCACACACTCAGCAGGCAGGCGTGACGGATGGAGGGCTCTCCTGCAAGTGTTCAGTCAGGCTGTCAGGACACTGGCTGCTCCTTCTGTCGTTGACTTAAAAGGGCCGTGTTTGGGACATTACCAAGGCCGAGGGGAAACTGCTGAGATGCTGCATGAAGACGCTTTAAAAGCAGTGACTTGGGCTCCTGTCTTGGGCCATTATTCAAAACTGCACTCACTTCCCAGCCAGCATCAAACTGCATTTCATCAAATCACAAAAAAAAGACGTGTAGGCGATTGAAAAACTACAGTCACATACAATACAGCGAGTCTGTAAGGCCCTTATTATGACATTAAGGAATAATAAACAAATGTGTAAATCTTATATTCATTAATTTGGAATGAACACACACACGGAGCAGAAAAACAGAGTTTAGATGGTAGATACCAGATACAGATTGAGATTTAAGCGTATCCACCTGTGTAAAAAAGTGTCTTGGAGGATAATGTCTGTAGAGGGCGCACACATTTGTTGAGACAACTGTAAGAATCAGATCTGTCAACGCACGCAAACAGATCAAATTCAACATAGAAATGCATATTTCACAGAATGGAACTTCAACCCCAAGGTACTTGAAGTCCTCCACCAGAGGAATGACCTCGCCTCCAATCTGTGATGCAATTTTTAAGGCTCACAATCATGGCCTAAGATACAGAGGGGCATATTTGGCTATGAATACTCCCAGCGAGAGCAGACAAACTCATCCTGAGAAAGAACCACCACACATCCATTACCCATTATCCAATGGGATGTCATGACCAAAACATCCATGATGAACGTAACAAAAACAGACCTTGCTGACCGACGGAAAACCAAAGTTTAAGTGTCTCCTAGCACTTTCTCCCTGATGTCTAAGCTAATGTGCACACATTCAACTTGCATATTTGACTTACATATGACCTTTCAGTTGCCAACTATTAAAATATGATTCACTTACAATTAATGAGATTTACTTTTTAAATCAAGTCCCACACCTATCGACTACATGCATTCTATATAAATTACTTTTCTTTTGTAATTGTATTGGGATGGGAAGACCATTCTTCATGTGCTAGATGTCGCCAGGGGGTCACTTTAGGAGGAAAGAAGTCAATGCTGAGCACTGAAGGGTGCTGCAGTGAAACAAGCTGCTAACAATCAAGACTATTACAATAGCATTTCATGATTAAGTTTTGCCTCTTGTTATTTTGATTTTTAAAAATATTTACTTGTTTGTAAAACAATAGCGTTTGAGAATGAATGCTGGAAAATAAACTCCTTGCAAAACAAAAAAACACAAGTAATGAAAACAGTTTTCAGTGAAAACTATTGTTGTCGCAAAAACTAACAGAAAGTGGGAAAATCACACTTCTGAGGATCAGATTGATTTCAAAGACACGCAATTGTTGACCAGCTTGGTATGAGGGACACATGCTTGAAGACCAGATGGATACTGGGGGGATATGTAAGACAGCTAGGAACAAAAAAAAGTCAACTCAAATTTAAGTATGAAAGACAACAATGCACACGGCAGATGACAGCTACGTTTGTGGAGGCTTTAAATTAATGGCTTCATTTCCCTTAATGTTGAAAAATCTGTACAGATGGACAAGTCGCAAATATCAGCAGCCAAAAACCTGTGTATGTTTTTTTTCCAAACAAAGCTGTGAAGATTCATAAATAATGTGAGACTTTCACACATAAACTTCATCTTGTTTAACAGCCGGGAATCAGAAAAGACTTAGGTCCGATCCAAGTTTGGTGTTCCATGATTAATAGCATACTTGTTAGTGCCACGGACTGCTCATTGATTGTTCGCTTTTCTTCAGATGTCAGTTTACAATGCTGGAATTTGGATAACTAAGAGACCAAGTTATGTGGGTGGTTCAGGTGATGTGTGTAACAAATGCGAAGCAAATTTTAGTATTTTCTTTCTTCTCGTACTATCGTAATACAATAAAATTGTGTGGGAAGACACAATTTCTGGATAAAAGCATCCAGTACAGGTATGCCGTAACATTAGATGGAATGAATGGCACAAAGTCTCACCAGTATGGGTCCGGTGGTGATCTTTCATGGCTGACTGGTTAAGGAAGGAGTAGTAACACGATGGCCACGGACATTTATATGGCTTCTCTCCGCTGTGCAGTTTCATGTGGTTGTTCAGGGCCCATTTTTCACTGAACAAGCGGTCACACAAGTCGCACTCGAACTTCCTGTGGTTGAGAGAAGTGAGGAAAAAACATGAAGCGTTATTTACTGATCCCAAACTGACATCAAATGTGAGAGAATGTACACTCTGAGAACGGAAACGGAGCCTTGGTGGTTGCGCTTACTCACGGCTACAGTAGCAAGACAAGGTCGCTTGATTGTGTGCTGTACATCTACGGCAGAACTCACACACAGAGAATTCAGCGTGCTGCTGGTGTGTCATGTCTGTATAAGCAGGCATTGATTTTTCTGTCCTGGCCTGCCACCTCCACCATTTATTCTCTGCTTTGCACCAGGGCCCAGAGGACTACAGAAATTCTGTTACATTCCGCACAAACACACACACCCTGCAGCGCTAGTAGAGAGAATGGAGTTCACCTGTCCGGCATCCCTGACCACTTAGCCAGCGCTAAATGAACAGTTAGCAACATTTTACAGTTCTTCCTCACAAAAATCTCCAGTGCAAAGGATCCACTCCCCCCTGTGCGCTGTTGGATGCTACTTTACGGGACAAATATACCAACACCAGCAGCGATTGTGAGCCTGAAGTGCATGGCCAATGTGAAGACACTAAAAACGTCACCTTTGTGTGTGGCTCTGCACAATTCAGATGACTGTGGGAAAGGAGTAAAAATGCTCTTTAAATTAACTGCAACTAACCTATCTGTTTACATGTAAATTGTTCTTGTGGTTATCGACTTGTGCTGATGTATGATGGGCTTAAAACCCTACATGACAAATACTATTGAATTATATCTAACGGCACAAGAAGCCAGTGAAATGTGAAGCACCCCAACGATAAATCGGGCACTCAATGACTTAAAATTTGAGGCACATTTGCTTTGCAAGCTTTGGTGCGCTACTGAAGATTGCGGTCTTTAAGTCCTGATTGTGTTGCTTAATCTCTGTGGTATCTGTTTCATAGTGAGCAGCATGACACTCACCTGAACAAATAATGACTCCAAGCAGCATGTAGCATCTGTCTGAATCAATAATTCAGACTCATACATCTTCTTTACAGAAAAAGGGAGGGTACAAGATGAGAATGAGACCAAAGGGAAGGGGGAGAAAAGAATTAAAGGTAGGGCGGGTGAGCAAAATGTATTCTCTCTTCCATTTCAATCTTTGTGTTCTCGAAAGATTCGTCAAATTGGATTGGGACATGGTCCGATACCATGAGGGGGGGGGAGGAATTTAAGGCACTTCTAACAGAGTAGCACCCCTATGATATGGTGCCTTTATCACCTGGCATCAAACGCGTGCATACTTTTTAAAGCCGTTTTCCAAATGGCTTGTTGTGACCAACAGAAGCATGTCTGGGTCTACGTTTCCTCGCCATTCCTTTCTCCCTGCTGTATTTATAGAACAGCGACTCGCCTGTGCCTCTGTGGGAGAGGTAAATAAGATGAGTGAAGAGATGCTATCTTTTATTGTAAGCATTATGCACAACACTCCTGCTTTATGAGCTAATCGGGCCATTGTTTATCACGGGGCATAATCGCAAAGCGAGGCAGGCAGGCAGGCCTTGACGTGGGGCATGCATGCTGGGATGGAGGAAAAACGAGGGAGAAGGAGAAGGGAGACTGGTGGAGAGTAAATTGAGGAGTCTGCGCTGGCAGAGTTGACTATCAGTGGGGGTTTTGTAAGGATGAGAGGAGGGTTTGCGTCTGTTTTTATGGGATCAGATGGAGTGCTTTGATCTTGTCCCCGCGCGTCAGATCCAGTCACGATCCACCGTCTCGCCCATACATATGCACAGCGCCTCTAAACAGCCGTGCACAATGCAAAACGCACCAGTGGTAGATAGTAAAGAGGAGGGAGAGAGTCAGTGTATTACAATGTCAAAAATGGAAGTGCGCGTGCATAAATGGAGGATGTTACTAGAAAGAATGTGTTGCTCAATGTTAAAAGTGTTTTGATAGGAGTAAGAATAACTTTGGTTAAACACTAAGAATCAAAATAAATCTACTGATTGATAAAATCATAATGCAACCTTGGACATCCCATGCTTCTATGACAACATTAAGTCAGATCTATACTCTTCTCTGAAAGAAGCAATGCTCATGATTAAATGGACAGATGCTGTGTGTGCCAACTCATATAATCTTAGATAATCTTGATAAAGTCCAAACAAATAAACCAGCTTGAAATAATGCATTCAACCAGTAACAAGGTGAAGCAAGATATTACAATTTGATCTAGCAAAAGCATATTTTCATATTGTAATTACGAATTATGAGTTTATAGATTACGCCTGCTGTGGTCCAGAAAACTTATTTCTCATCTAAAGCTAACTTTTATTCAGAAAATTTCAGTAAAATGATCTTAACACATGGACAAAAAATGTAAAATTAAATAATAGATCCTTACATCTTGGCCACGCTTGTGTGTAGTGCTATGCTCATCAGACAGAAGGAAGTGAAATTAATTTTCAGAGGTGAGAAGCAGAGGTCTCCCTTACTGTATAAATAGATGAGACATCCAGCAGAAAACCTAAGTGAGACCAGTTTATTTTGCTTAATTCAGACAGGTAAGTGTATATGCTCATCAGTATGCCATTTGGTCGCCTTCATTTGGAGGTCTTCCAAGGATGTCCAGTTGGAAGCAGCAGGCGGAAGGGAATTTGAGAAATCCCTCTTGAAAGTGCTTCACCCAAGTAGTGGAGCAGAACAGTTTGAAAAGGATATTTATTGAATGTATCTCCCAAAACAAATGGAACGCGACTTCAAATACGATCATGATTTCCAGCCGGACCTGGCACATTCACAGAAAGAACAAAGAAAAATGTAATAAATAGCTTCCTCACTTTCATGGAAGACACTACATATCCGTGCTCTGTTTTTTATTCTAAATAAGATGTAGTGCATCCAGAAAAATCAAGGTCACGGAGGCTTTGTTTGAAAATTGTGATACAGGACACAGAAAACTTGTATTTGTTTTCTTTTTTATGCTATGTATATTTATATTCCCATACATTAATATATTCTAACTTATTCATCTCTCTTATGAAAAGGCAAAATGTCAAAATATGAAGTACTTTTTAAATATAGTTTTATGGGTAAAGTAACAATTACTCCACTGGGGACGGAAAGACGCATACTTACAACTTCTCAATATTTTCTGTGACCATATGGCTGGTTGACACTGGCCAACCTGGCGTTAACTGTGAAAAATAATCCCTTAGGAGACGCACCTCAATAAGCCAGACAAAAACAAAAACAAAAAGGTATAGATGCTCATCATTGCCCCCATGTGGCGAGTTTC
This sequence comes from Synchiropus splendidus, assembly GCF_027744825.2. Lineage (NCBI taxonomy): Eukaryota > Metazoa > Chordata > Actinopteri > Syngnathiformes > Callionymidae > Synchiropus > Synchiropus splendidus. Next base: position 15,340,482 of record NC_071345.1, on the reverse strand, counting down.
ATGTTGGAATGACACTCATGTTATAGTATAATTCCATTGTTCAGAAGTGTCCATACACCTTGTATGTGTTTAGAAAAAGAAAAAGGACAAAAAAAGGAGCTCAGAGTGAGAAAACATTTGGTAATCCACAATAAGGAAAATAAACAAAAATAGTTAAGGCCTCTCATACAAAAAAAACAACAACCCTGCCTTGGCTCAAATGCAACATTGGCAGGTCAGGGAGAGGAAATAATCTTCTCCAGCCCTCACACTGTAACACAAAGACGGAAAGAGATAGAAAAAGAAGGAGAGAGGCCGACTTTTGCCTCAAGCCAATATGACACAAACAGACAACTTCAAAGTGAAGACTGTTGTTTATTTGGCGAAGGGAGAGAGGGAGGGGGGATGGAGAAAATTTATCTGATATGCAACTGTCAGGAGAGCATTTTTACATGCAAAATAGTGGGTGAGTGAGAGAGATTACCTAGAGGGAGGAACATGACAGCATTCAGTAGGGTCAGAATGGATCATCATCTTCAGCCCCATCCCTCTCCCTCTATCTTCATCTCTCACACCCTTTCCCTCCCTCTTTCCTTCCGCTTTACCCTCCTCTCCCTTTTCCTCTCATCCTGTTTTCAGACTCCATCACTCTGCACTTCGACAACCCAGCAGCTTAAATCCAGACTAAATTAGCTGAATGAAGATTAAATCATTTGGCCCTGAGCTTTCCAAGATATTGGTAGGAAGACTGAGTAAGCCTTAAATGCTGGCTGACTGGGTTTGGACCTAAATATGTGTCTGTGGAGAGGCGCTTCCTTCAGTGGCAGTCAATTGAAACCTGATTAGTCGAGAGTGTAGGGTAAAAAATGAGGAAAGGATTAAATTACTGAGACAACTGTTTCCCAAATAAGGACATTGGCTTTGTTATTTTTCATTTGCATGCACAAGGTCCACTGACAACAGGCTTGCTCCAGGTTTCAGGTATCGAACTCGGCACCCTCATCACTCTGGATCCTGAGAAGAATTTGTAGGATACGGATTCAAACGCGTTACAGACAGTTCCAATGTAAATGATGGTTGTAGTGCAAAATGGGGGAGACACTCATGAATTACTCCAACAATGGCACATTTTCAACTGAAAAATCAACTCAGCTGTGCCAAACGGATACCTGCAGAAATGCACAGCACACATGTCACACAGAAAAATAACTTTTGCCACCAGGAAGAGGCCATGTGTCTGCAGAGTATTGCAGATGAACCTCCTGTGAGGGGACTGCTGCTGCATATGACTGCAATATAAACAAGAGCACACAACAGAGATGCTGCTGCTGATTTATGTTTACCTTCAATCCCAGGAGGAGGTGGAGAAGAAGAGGGGGAAAAAAGATAATGAAATAAATAATAAAAGACCAGACCCATCAGATAAGCTCCTGTTTATCCCGCTGTAGGGCAAATACAAATTGTCAATTTAATGAACACAGTGGACGTGATGAAAGCAGGATGGAGGAGCCTTCCACTGACAAACAATCAGGAAATGTTATCTTAATATTGTTGCCATGTTATTCAGACCATAACTTAGGGTTGTGAGAGAGTACGTAGGAAAAATAGAAGTGTCATAGGAAGGGAAGTGATTGGGCATAGGGAGACATAAAGGCCAGGTCCCTCTGTAGTGGTCCTGTTATTGCCTGTTTATATAACGTCGGACCGTCACCTGACCTGAAATGACAATGTAAACCGCCTGGCTCTAAAGCAATCTTTAATAAAGAGCGATCAAAAACACAATGACCGACAAAGGCACACAATCTTATCTGAAGTGTTCAAGAGTTGCCAAGGTAAGATCAGTCGCCAAGTTAATTTTTAAGGCAATATGGTGACACAGGCATCACCTCTATTAGATACTACATCCTTCCACGTTTCCATGCACACAAGCACACATCACAGCAAGTGAGAGATGCATGCTCTCCACCAACAGAAAAGGAATCCGGCACGCTGCAATAGAATCAACAGTATTCAAGAGCTACCAGAATGACTTCTCTGCACGCATGTGGTCACTGGTGTGAAAGGGATAGCCTCTGATTTAATGGCTTAATAGATTCGGCAGATATCAAACCATTAATCACAAGGTTTAAACGCAAAACCTGCAAATCAAGCGCTTCAAAAAGCTTCCAGCCGAAATTAGGAGTACTGGAAATCTGATTTGTGTGACACAATTTGGTCAAAGGCCTCTCTCCGACGTCCCCAACCCATCCTTTAACAGCAATTTAAAGAGGGCCCAGATGCTTTAAACTTTTTCAATTTTTGAATTAAGGCTGTTCGAATCTGAGAAGGCAGTGAAATTAACTATTATCTCCATATTTATATATTGCGCCCACTAAATTGCGTCAGGAAGAATTACTATCAATATGAATATCTGCAACAATAACTCAGCTGCAGTGCAGAAGACAGGATGCTCTTTATCAGCCTCCTGATAGGCCTTAAATACAGCACAAGGCAGCCATATCAGAGCTTTTTCTCTCTAATATCAGGCTGCATTAGCACCTCGTAAATCAAATTACACCCCTAGAATTTCATTAGGCTCACCTGCCAGCGCTGCTGTGCTGCAGAAATATTTATGTTTTTATGCTGCCATTGTGTGCTCTCAGGTACACAAAAGGGAGCGTTAAGGGGGGTGAAAGGAAAAATGGGTGATAAACCTAATTATCTTTTAAGAGTACAGAGACAATATGTCATAAATTGTGGAAATACTGAGGAGAGTTGATGTCTTCAAAGCCTATGAGGCTGAGGCTTGCGGGACAAGTCTGCGCTGCCGCTGTTTACCATCTTTAACCGGGCCTAGACTACTACAATCCAATTAGCGTCTTCCCTAAATTTTCCCTAAACGGAACTCAAACAGGATGATGTACGACACCGATCACCGGGGCCCTCGACAACAAGCTAATCTCATGAAGCTAGAGCAAGACCGCTAATAGGGCAAATTCTTGTTCAAACTGGATGCAAATGTTATGATACGAGTCTGTCTTCATTATCCAATCACCTCAAAAGAATTCACTTTTTCATTTGTTCTCGTGTTATTTGTTTATTAGATTGTGTTCTCTGCGGTGTGAGCACAGCTGTAGATTCTGAGGAAGAAGCTCTCGGAAAGGAACGGCGACATTCCATTTTCTTTCCCGTCCACCGCTGCAGTGTGGGACGAATGCGTATTCTAATTAGAAAAAAAAAGACGGGAAATGGCCGATCGGGTGACCGTAAACACAGCGACCTAATAAAAACTATTGTGTATACATCAAAGCACATCAGGATGTGAATAATTCCACAGACCTTCAGAACAACGTGCCTCGTCCTCCCATTACCAAGAACCTTATTTACTTTCTGAGCAACATTTCAGAATAATGAGGTCCATTCCTGATTCAATTAAATACCTAATCCTTTTTTATTTTCATCAAAATTAGCATATTGATATTTTGCCACAGCAACAGTACATACAGCACATATCATCATATATTGCTGCAGCGCACCTCAATGCTCTTTCTTTTACAAGAAGGCAGTGTAGTGTCTCCAAATGTGCATGTGCGTGTGGCTTTCTGTGCTCCAGTGGGCAGAAGTAAAAGACCAGGTCCATTCTCTCTCTTATTACTGGAATTGTAATTCAATGATCACCTTAGATCACACGTGTGCCATAAATCAGATAGGCTTGACAGAGGATGAAAAATTGTATTAATAATGTGAAACTTATTATACAGTCCCAAATGCTCCCTTGATAAATGACATTGTTTGGGCCTGACAATGATTGCATTTAAACATTTCTTTTTTTTTTTTTTTGTGAAGTTACTGTGTGTGTGTGTGTGCGCATTTTGCTGGACATGGTGGTATTGGTTGACTGCCGGGTGGAGGAGACAGAAGTGGGGTTCCCACTTCATAAAATATTCAGGATGTTTCCCACCGTTCTCTCTGGAGTCAGCGGGCATGCTTCTGTGTGGCAGTGTAAGTATAAAATGTGTGTGCGCTCCGGACTGTAATATGTGGCCAGTACAAGTGGAACCGCTGCACAAACAACTCCCACAGCAGCAAAATGAAACACACACATCTTCAAATCATAAAGCAGCACGTCCCACGGTTATTAAAACACCTTTGTTTGGATATCATCAGTTGTTTTCCCAACATCTTAAATAAGTTATTGGGAGTTTATTTTGCTGTATATTTATAAGACAAAAACACGGCAATTTAAACACATCGAGTGTAAAGTTTGAATGGGAGGTTTTTGATTACGGGAGTCCTGAAACATATTGGATTTGAGCAAAGGTTGAATAAAATGGTAGTCCACAAGGTGCATACAGAGTATATATATATATATATATATATATATATATATATATAGAAACCTCTTGTAAAAGTTGCTTAAATAAATCAAATTAAGTTTGTGGACCTTCGCAGTCCAGTCCCAGTGCGGGGAAACTGAGACCCTGACTTGTGCTCCCTTGTTTCCCCTTTGCCTGGCCGACCCTGTTCATGTCCTCTACGACGTGACCCCGACTTACATCCCGCTTCACTCTCCCTTCTCTTTCTTCTCATTGCTGCAAATGACTGTGATCTGCAGCCATTCATCTCACTCCATCTGCCACCACGGCGAAATAAATCAACAATTTTCTCACAAACATAACAATATTTGTATTTGGGGTGGGGCAGACATAATTGATGACTGCGGCCATGCTAATTAAAAATGGCGGAGGGTTCATTAATCTTGGTCACTGGGTAGGGCGACTGCAGCGACAGTGCCGACTAAACAAGGGGCCACGCCGTCGTACTTACTTCTCAGGTGATACGGGCCATTGTCAAGTATATTAGTGCGGCAGTACGGTTAATTTGATACGGTCATTAATAATACAAGTCTGGTATATACAAACTTTCTGAAGTACAATATTTGGAAAGCAGAACCCCTTCAAGTTTACAGACATGTCTCGGCGAGAGAAGTTAATTGCTTTACTGACTTTGCTTTGTTGAGGCTCACATATTTATTTATTTATTTATTCTTTGCGGAGGACTTGACATGTAAGCAACCAATGCACAGCGTTGGAGAATTAATTGCCAGTCTCAACACTTCTCCTTTGTTTCTGTTTGTACTGTATAGCATCCAGCTGCAGAACTCAAAGGAACACAAGCACATCTCGGTTTATGTCAGACACAGATCCCAAACTTCGAATAATGTCAAATTGATGATGCTTTTCCATAAAAAAAAAATAAAGAAATAAAATATTTAAAAATGCATAGTATTTAAAAAACATAGTGTGATTCTGACATACAGCATCTGGCTTCTCCTGGAGACCAAAATTGCGCTTCACCTTGTCCTTCAGTCCCAATGCTATAGTTCAGAGGTTGTTTTTTTACGTACTTTATTCTTAATCTCTACATTACAAATACAGCAATAACTGGCTTCACTCAACACCTAAAATACTTTTGCTTCCTTAATTTTTCAAAATGGGACCTGAAAAAACAAGAAAAAATTGTAAATAAAGTAGCTCTTCACTATGCACTTCTATTTGGCCATAGCATGTTGGAGAAGGGAGGTGCTGCACAATACGTTTTTCTGATTCTGATACTTGGCTCAGATAGTGGTAATTCCACAATAGTAATTGCACATTTACATCCTCCAGTCCTTCTCCATTTGCATATAAAGTTAAATTTAAAAAAAATGTAAGATATTACTGTTATAAATGGAAACAAAATATTTGCCAGTGACATAGCATCAATGGAGGTGTTGACATATGTGATATCATTAATGGCAAAACAAGCAAGCGCTTAACATCTTTCATCCACTGACCAGAAAAGTAATTGGAAACAGTCAATGTTGCCCAATTTGTGTCATTAAACAGAAGACAATTTACTTAGTATAACTGACAAACACCACAGATGGCTATCATCTTCTGCATATCTGGCTACATTTCTATGAAGCTTCAGTTACTACTTCTGAGACTGCTGTCTTGTGCAGATCAAGTTGTGGAAACAAGGAACTGATGAATAGATGGAATAGAAAAAGGAATGAACTGGCACATGGTACCACACTGACATGCTTCTTTGGATGATTCAAGGGATGTATTAAAAAACAACAACTGTCCAATAAGTGCATTCCCAAAATTGGAAAGGCCTATTACACAAGGACACACTTGAAATCATGACAAAAATGTTGCAAAGGTGTGTAACAACTCCAAGATGAATTACGCTACACACCAGCATAAGATATTAACAACATGACTGTGAAGCATTTGCATTTCCAAAGTCCCCAGATGTGTGTGAATATCCATGCTTACATAAATAAGAACATTTCAGGAATGATTTTATTTACAATTACTTTCCGTGAAACAATAAAAACAAACATACAAGCATATCTCAGACATGCAAACGCCCAGACAGCAAGCATGGGTCAGGGGGACAGCGGCGGCTCAGAGCCAGCTGTGACCTGCCGGTCCAGGTGCTCAGGAAAACCACTGTTAACGGCCACGATTGATGATCTAATCAAACTGTCACCGCTGCAATCCGCTGCAGGGGGAGGGAATGCTGGGGTGGCGTACACAGGAGGTGGGGACTCAGAAGTTAGTGAGGGAGCAGGTGGGGAGGAATATCCAGAAGGCCTTGTGCATGCTTACCGTTAGCCGAAATTGAGAGTGACAGTCTCAATAGTGAAAGGGCCTCTTTTTTCCCCCTCTAAGTAATGGAGGAAACAACTCCAGCGCTCTTCCGGAGGATGTCACATAATCAAGAGAGCCTCCACGCACCCCCACCCACCGCCTCGCTCTACAGCGCCTTGACTCCTGACGGTGAAGGTGGTGGGGGAAGCATTCTGGGAATGATGCAGTGGAGTGTTAAAGCGACAGCTAACACGGCGCCGACTATTTCTGCGTTATGAATCATGAAACCGAGACTTGGTCTGAAACAATTATAAGTTGTTGCTGTGAACGCACCCACGGTAAGCATACTGCTTGAGCCCTGTTCTGTCAGCTACAGCAAACGCACACAGACGCAAAAAAAGAAAAAAGTTCAAATCATAAACGACTGTCTTCCAACCACATCCAAATGTATAAGAAAAAAAAATGTGCCTATTGTGTTTTCTGTGTTTCACTTTCCTCGCTCTGTCTGTCCATCCGACTTCATTGATCCAAACACGAAATAAGGGGCCGGCATATTCTTAAACAGTTAGGCAAGTTGCACGTGTTACATCCCATGTGTGTGCTTAAATGTGCACAGGGATTTCACGAGTAAATGTGAGAACACACTCACCAAACCACACTCACGATCATGGATATAGTGAGACGACCTTTTGAGATGCAGCCACAATGGATTAACAGCTGTACTGTTTAGCAGGTCACTAAGACGAAGTCTTTTCATCGACTCATCACTGAGCACAATGAATGAGTTCAAATTGAATGTGTATTCAGCTAAAATACTTCACATGTCCCTTGAATTGATGCAGCAAGTGGAACCACATGTATTTTTAGAAATAAAATCTGAAAGTAATGATCATAATGTTTACATTAAATAACTTTTTTTTCAATAAGATGATTTTCATTTTTTTCCCACAACAACCAGGCACATTGTTTATTTCTCAGCTGAAAGAAGACAAGTTCCAGAAGTTGTCCAAATCTAATAGCAGGCATGTTAATTGTTGCGGTACTGTTTGTGTTAATCACTTTTCCCAGGATATATCCACAACTGCCGCTTGCTCGTCCAGCCCACATTAATTTAATCGCTGCTCAGCTAATTCATTGATTAATTGGTTCATTAGTGATGCTTGGCAACATCCATTTCTGTCATGACAGTCTGATGTTTCAATAACAGGCTGGCAAGAACCCAGTTTTTTCCTCAGTTCCTCGGCATATAGCGACTACTGTGGACACTGAGCTGCACAATTGTGTCACTATATAACTGCCAGGCTTTGTGCCACGGGATGTGAAGTGAATATAAAGGTGACCGGACAAGTCTCCATTCTTGCCTTGTTGAGTAATGTCACTTGGGTTTCCGTGGAGGGTGACATCATTTTTAAGAAAATAAAACTTTGAAAGCGGGACAGACACCTCGAGCTGCCCTAGACCCCGCAGGAAGATAAACTACTGACACTGATTTATTCAACAATTGGAGGTCACAGCGTCGTGACATGACAAGTGGCTTCCAACTCCGGGACGAGATACAGACTGATAACTAATAGTGTCATGAGTAACAATATATGATTCGACGCAGGCACGTAGATGGATACTGATGCCACTATAAATCTCAATATATGACCTCTGACCCCCTCCAGTAACACTGCTTTTTGGCATGTTCCTTACTCAAGATGGGAAAGAGTATTTCAGTGTGTTAAACACACACTCATAAGTGTACGGATATGCATGCATGCAAACACACAGCAGCACACTCACACAATTCAGCACCATATGCCCGTGACAAGTGCATAAAAACTGTTCCCAAGTGATAGCACAGGCCAACCCATAAAAACTTAATGCACCTAATTTTCCAGTAATCAAACTTTTATAGACTACGATGGCTTTTAAACTAACAATTTTTAATTATCGCTTAATTTTAACAGCAATATTAACACAATCCCTCATTCCACGAATGTTCATTCTCCATGAAATATTGAGTAGGATAAACAGCAAGCCGCAGTCAGCTGGCTCCTGTTCAAATATTGAGCCAGCAAACACAAAGGTGAACTCGGGGTCTCGGAGGCCCGGCCAGTATCACACCGGGACTGTGTCAGCGGCACAGACCTCTGGGAAATGCTTCTTTATGAGCGCCACGGCTGTTTCATTAGGATTACTGCACAGCTTTCAGAAAAAAATCGGTGCACTCAGGTTAATGACTGAAATCAAACTTTAGAAAAGAAATCTGACTACCTTTGAAGGACTTATTATTATCATTAAACCAATAATCTGATTTATAAATGCTCAAGATCCAAAGTGAGTCCACACACCCCCACTTACTTTCAAGCTCATATTTTTTTTCTGCTGATCCATGCTTCTCTGCACTAATCACACCCCTGCACTCACTACCAGCAGCATAGGATGTTATTGACTGCTGCCCTTGGGTGGCAGAAAACTAGGCCTTACCACCCAACACCAAGACAGAAAGACAAAGTGCTGACACAGGCAGATAAGGGGAGGAAGAAAGAGAAAGATTAAAGAGCAGATTCATTATCAATAATTAAGGGAAAGGATTTATTCTAATGAATTAGGGGCCTGTCTTTATCTCCACTTTATCTCCTTATCAAGCATAAGTCTTCTATATGCATAGCCTAAATGCGAGCACTACACTTTCTGGCTTCAGATTGAGGTGTGACTTGACCCCCGCCTGCTCTGCACAGTCCACATAGAAACCCATGCTGTCTTCAGGCAGGGCTCTTCCGGCCCTGATCTTCCCGTCCAGCCTGGTGAGTCCCAGCTCTCTGCGATGGAGCAATATGGTCACACGGCATGGCATGCTGTGGCACGGCTGTGAGCCCAGAGTCTAATACAGCAAGGCCCGATGCCCACTGAGTTGAACTCTTTCCCTTACATAATGATTGATACTACACAGGATGTTTGCTAAAATAACTAAGACACATAGAGCAGGGAAATGAATCTAAAAACATGTTCAGTGTTAACTTTGTTTTTATGACAAAATTTTTGATTATAACAGACACCCAAGTGACGTGGAGCCTTTCTGCATACACATTAAGAGTGAACCCTTGTATTTGGTGAATATAGGTGTTTTTCAAACCTCTCAGTGAGAAAACAACCATGGTGATGAGTCAAAAAATAAGAATCAAACTAAATCGATTAAAAAATAAAAAAGAACAATACTTTTAGTCTACAAGTTTGGAATTGGATAATGAAGATAGTCCACATGAAGCTAATTTAAACTGAAATTATTTTTGAGCTCTGTATGATTTAAGTTATTCATAGTTGTCATACAGCACAGAAGGAAGACAACTTTGCCCTCAAACCTTCATATATATTTTTGTCAATACATTTAGCATGTCGATTGAGTGACGCACTTGAGTACAAACGCACTGAGGGCCAAATGCAAACTGTGTGCAGACTTTTGTAATTAGACATCTCCGAAACACTGACAGCATTCTCTCCAGCTGCTTGTATCATACACCTTTTTCCTCGCTTAAACAAATATATCTTTCTTCGGGCTTGTCAGCACTCCTGTTTCAAGAGTGATGAGTGTATTAACTCAAGGAGTTTATTATTACAAGCATGAAAATGGAGGGCATTTTAACAATTACTTGGGAAAACAAGTATGTGAGACAGGTCAGTTGTCCTTTGGCGCCCTGTTTTTTAAGAACTAATTACATGCAATTGAGGCAAGGCCGCCGCTGTCAGTCATGGTCCAAAGCCCCTCCCTTGTTTTTATTTTATGTCACAGTGCCAACTCTCTACAAGAACCAGCTTGGACGAGACATAAGCAAAGACAGATAGTTCAATCAAAAATAAGGCTTGATAGAAACTGAAATAATGTCTTCCATTATATGTAATAAAACATCAATGAAAACAGGCAGCTGATATTTGCCAAATCCCCATGACACACAATGCTTCTAACTTGTCTTCTTTTGATGCCATTATTGTCACTCGTATTTTTATTTCTCACTGGCCAGTCTCACCCTGCCCCCAGCGACTGTTGGACACGTCGCTCCGTATAGCTGAAATGATACCGTCAACGTAAAAGTAAAAATTCGAGAATATGGTTGTCCTACAAAAAAACAATCTGTGAGGCTCAAGATGGACAAAGGGGCAAAAATCCTAACATCTTCCCTCAGTGCCTGCAGTGAGGAATGGTGGTGTGACTGAGACAGAGACCCAGTTGTGTCACTTTATAACAGTTCAGCTCCCCCACCCACCTCCTTCTCGCACTGTGTCCGTCATTTTGCACATCCAAAGAGTCTGATTCCTTTACCTCTAAAACACCACCATGGTCTGCTTTTCACAAATGTTCTACCTTGTTAACCATTAACCTAGTATCTACACAACTGTCTCCACTGTAAATATAAAATAACAAGCTAATATGTGAGTGACACAGTGGGTGTTAATGGTAAAAATGAAACAAATGTTAACAGTTACCCCATAAAGGTGGACACCATCAGTGGACTACTGCGGTTGTTTAGGCTTGTGTTTTTCTTAGTTACTTTTTTAACTGCTTGAATTTACTTCTGATTTACTTCAACTGTTGCTGCCATCTTTGGTTTTGGTTCTTTGTCAACTCGGGGTTAAGAAATGGGATAAAAAAAATCAAATGGAGAAAAATAGACTTGGGCTTTCCAAAACCTATCTACACAAAAAATGTTGATCACGGATCTAGTTTTAAATGGCTAACAGGAGATACCGACTGCTAGTCACATGCTCCTCCTTTCCCCAGTGTTCTAAAAATACCAGGTGATCAAGGCCTTAGAGATGGTGATGAAACTGTTTCTCTGACACTGTCCCACTGCAATCCATCTCTCCACCGCCTGCCAGCCAGCATATGTTTGCAATTGGCTACCCTCAACAACCCTCATCGGCTCTCAACTTGTCCACCCCCACCGGTCCCCAGTTGCAGGTTCAGGTACCCCCTTTTCCACGCACACACATGCACCTTTCCTTCTCTCTCTCTTTCTCCTTCTCCCTCAGCTACCGTCCTAGTCTCCAGGTCTGGGCTTTCAGAACCAGTGCGGTTATCAATCATTGAGCTCAAAGTGTCACGGCAGAACCATCTGCACAAGCACAAACCTACACACTCAAACACACGTCTACTTTCCTCTCACTTGTTCTTTGTCTCTTCTCTGTAGCCATCACTGTTACATCCACCCTTCATTTCTCCTCAATCCTCCGTCCTCTATCTGCTCTTACATTTGCCCAAATTTGTTCCACTTAACAAGCCCTCCCCAATGACCTTGTGCTAATTAAGCTGCACTGTGTTGGAAATATGATGGTTAATTAATGATGAGATAAATTCTGTCTGCAGGACTGTCAGAAAAATGATGACATCGTGTTTTACAGGTTTAAATAGAACAAACCTTGTGGCAAGGGAGTGTGAGTGTGTGAGTGTGTGTGGGTGTGTGTGTGTGCGCTCCTTGAAATCAAGGTGCAGAATCGCAGTAAAAAGCAGAAGATGAAACAATGGATTATCGAATGACCTATGTGTTGTAAAAAGGTACAGGTGTGTGGCACACACTGAAAACTGACCTGTTCACATAAGGATACAGTGTTTCCCTAAACATTTTGTGGGGTCAAAGGACAGAGCAGATGATTTCAGCTATAAAATATACATCCACTTTTTGTGATGAAGCAACCTTTCTGTTATGCGGGCCTCGCCACAAACAGTATCACATGGGCTCAAAGCAAAAAGTGACCAAAGAATTGCACCTCACACTGCGCCGGGTGTCAATCAATTTCTTTGCCGCAACATAGCCTTTTCTTGTTTCATTCATACAAGAGCATGTGTAGCACAACTTACTCCCCCCAAAGCAATCTATGTTCGCCTTCCACAAAAACTTCTCCCCAGTGCTTAAGCAGCATACGGTGCCCTACAGATTTTGTTCTCCTACAATGAGATTTCAACCCTACACTGGATTTTTTCTCTGTTTCGTCAACATGTAGTGAAGAGAGACTTGCAGTGTCAGCACTCCCTCACCATCGGTCCAGGAGGACTCCACCTTTTATGGTAGGCTGCTAAGGATGTAAAATGAGTTCTGTAGTTCTTCTAATTGTGATTTTAAAGTAAACAAACACTACTACTACTACTGCTACTAATAATAATGATAATAATAGGACAGTGAATGTTTGGGGCAAGTGACTCAATTCAAACTATTCAAACCAGCTCTAGCAAAGTCACAGACGCAAAGCAGTGGCGGAGATTTTACATTTTTATCCATCTCACCCAGATGAACAGCTGACAGTCTGAATTTAGTTAATAATGGCTGAGAGATTGAGAGGCGTCTGTTTGGGCTGTTTACTTGCATATCAGAGGACACTTGTCATATCTAATACTGTATGTTGTCAAAACTATCAATTTGGTGGGGCCGTAATGAAAAAGCAGGTCTGTTTCTATTTTAGCAGCTCACTTGACAGATTGAGAGGTGTTTAACGTCTCCTTTTGGCTTGTCAGAGGAGTGTTGGTGGGGTGGGGAGGGGTGCCTCACAACTTCATCTCGTCATCTTTCTTTTACACACGCATGCACATCACACCAACACACACACACACTAACTGACAGCAGGGTTCTACTTCTGATAGACAGGGCCAAGCTAGAAACATTACACATACACAGGCACGTACACAGGCAGAAATGGCAAAAGAAACATCATTCATCCTTAATTCAAGAGGGAGAGAGGCAAAGTAAGATGAGGGTGGGGACCAGATAAAGTTTGACAGGGAAATAGATGTTAGCAAGGCAGATGGAATGAGTGAAAGCCATTTAACTCATTAGGGAACTGGAGGATCTCAAGTTATATTTAACTCTACATTTTACTGAAGGGACATGTTTGTACTTAAAAGCTTACAGGCCTCCATGGGGGTATTTTAAAAATGAATTAATGGCTTGCACATTTCTCAGTTTACTCTGCAGAACAAAAATACATGATGCATGGTAAGCAAGATATTTGTACATTTTAATACGCGCAAGGTTAATGCCACCTTTGTGAACACGCTTGAACGATGGACTTCAATGAGTATCCACTACTCTCTTCGGTGAAATGGCGCTAGAGCTTCTAGTGTGCGGTGGTGCCAATAACTCGCCTTTCACCAGTTTATTCCACAATTGATAGCACCAAGATTAGATGTATGTTCCAGAGAAAAGTCACTTTTGTAAAACAAGACCAGGAACCAGGAACAAAGTCATTGGAGAACCTGATCATGAAACTAAAGACACCAGTAAAGTTCAATCCACAGGCCATAAGTAAAGAAACTGCACAAATAGCACAGTCAAGGCCTAGTCACTCTTGGACTGGGTGTCTGTGAGCGACTCCGCTCAGCGGCGATGCTGGTGAACCAGCCACCGTGTTCAGACAGGAAAAAAAATGGTGTGGCAACGATGTGGCAAAAATGGTGAAACATTGGTTAAGCTCTCAAACTGTGACATCATCGGTGGGTGTGTACTATTCTAAAACGAGAAGGAAGTAAAGGAAGTACTAGACGTTATTTTAAATGTAATATATGCTTGTTCGCTCTGGTGTAAGACAACTCCATGAAATCAAACAATCACGTCTGCAAAATATATCAGTCTGTACATACGCGCACACACTTGGACCCAGATGCGCCCAACATAATCGTCTTCTATGTCTTTCATCATCAAAAGTTGTTTGCATACTTGATTATTGGATGAAAACAAATAGTCCCAGTAATGCGTTTTCAGAAAATTGGAGTGACTTTCTGGTGGTGAGTGTTTACTTCTGCCTTCGTGATCATTTTTAGCCCCTCGCACCTAGGTTCCGCTTGTACTGAAAGAGGGCAGGTACAACAGAAAACACAGAGAGAAACAGACCCATTTTGGTATGAAAGACCTCTGTATCCACTGGGTCTCACTAGAAACATATACTGATCTAAAAAGCGATATTTGTTAGGTGTATTTATTGGCTGTCCATCACAAAGGAGAATGTTACTCACATGGTTAAGTGTTTAAACTATGCAAAAAAAAATCGTCTTCTTCACAGAAACCAAAATTTCAAATCTTTAACATCTCCGACCCCTACAATGTATAATAATAATTTGTTACCTTTCTTTTGGTTGTCCAATTCCATGTTTTCCCAACATGTGGGTGCTAAGATGTTTCTTCATCACGAAGGCCCATCTGCAAAAAACACACACAAAAAAGGAAGTCATTAGTTTCAAATCAGTCAGAAACATGAAGACCACCATTTCAAGGTGACAGAAAAACATGAAAACACAAGTAAAAAAAAAAAACCTTTACTTATTTAAACAGATGCAAAATCATGACAATTCCTCCCAATTTTCCATGCAAACACATACGTCCGCGAGTGGTCTTGGCAAAATGACATGCGGCACAAATTCAGCCGAAATTGCCTCGACTTTCATGGTGACATGCCAACAGTAACCATGTACAGTTTGCAGAGGCACCAGAGTTCTTCAGAAGTCAAGTTCATGAGTTTCACATGCCTTTAAATGGCAGTTGAAAACATAATGTATGGATAATAGGACTTACTTCTCAGACATCAACATGCCAGTTCACTGGCGTTTTCATCCTCTGGCCTTTTCAAGTTAGCAACCATCAGATCCCATTATTGTGAAACTAAAGGACAATTACCACATCTGAGCTCCAAAGATGGAGCTTCATGAAAGAATCCCAAGGAAGGCGCAGTGCTCTGGCAGGCACTGCCCACATTCACATCTTTGCAACAAGGTCCCTCCCCGTTCCTAGAAAACAACCTAATTCCATTTCCTCTCAAGCTAACCCATCTGTTCCTTTCATAGGCTTTCCTGCTAAACATAATAACCATACTGCAAAGCATAATTGTTTCACCATTTATATTGTCAACTACTGCCTTCCAATGCCTCAGCCAGCTCAGTCTAGAGGCATGAATACACATGTGCAAAACGATACGCACACAGACACACCGTCCTCCATCTTGGCCGTAGATCCATCATTTGAGATCTAAATCAAATATATTTCCATGCTAACGTCCTTCCATATGGCTCAGACTCAAACAGTCAATCAAACTTTACCAGGTGGATTTTAACAAATAAATGTCATAACTGAGAGCAACATCTACAGAAAATGACATTTCTTACTTAGGATATTTCACAGCGTGCAGGATGAGCGACAACTCATCAATATAAGTTTGTGAGGACAGCGTAACAGCGTGAAGCGTCATGTGTTCATGTTTAAATCATCATGTTTATGTGCAGAGAAAAAAGCTTGCAAACATTTCTGTTAATTATGTATTACAGCTGTCCTTCATAAACCTAATTACAGCGCTGAAAGGCAACAGGGCCAATTTGCATACGTGCATGAAAGACAAGACGTATGCAAAATATGACTTTAATTAGCATTCTTTCATAGTTAGGGGTAGAAATCAAGCTGGCATGTTGCGAGATTTCATCTCTCCCACATTGACTAGATATTTTCCGCCGGTGGACGATAGGTAACGCTGGTAGGGTGAATGATCTACTGGCTAAACATATGCAGCTCAAGAATCAATAGCATATTCACAAGTTGCCATTTGAAACAACCAACATACTTGCAAAGCATTATGTGCACACCGGCCTCAAAAATAAATGTTTAAGCAGCAAATCCATTTGTTTAAGGCAGTGGGCAATCAGCCCCCTGCTCATGGTCTACATGCATCTTCTGCCACGCAGGTCAAGGCCATGGCTTTCTGTCCTCTTCAGCCCAAACTATCAGCCTCGATGCTTATGGTAACAAAGGGAGACTTTAACATGCCATTCATCCACGTCCATTCGCTTCCCCCCTATGAATTGAACTAATAAGACTGTGCCTCCACCCTCCAGGGAGGCACATAATATCCATTGCAGATCAAAAAAAAAAAAAAAAGAAAAGAAAGAAAAGGAAAGACGGAGTCTGTGGTGTTCACGTTCGACTTTCCCTTCAGACTAATCGGCACGCCACAGCTCGTTAGGTCCGTGACGTGCCGAAGCTTTACCGATAAGCAGGGGAGACACGGCTCAATTACCCACAGTTACAATCCCCGCTCTGCTCCCTCCCTCCCCTTGACGATGAAGAGATAACACGTCAATATTTGATACAAACAACTTCATCTGACTAATGCCTTCTTGGATAGAACCATCTTTGGGTCTGGAAGGCACTGGAGATCTTAGAAAGAGGTTGAGACTTGCTCCAGCTGTGAAAGTGATCCAAGCTGCTGGGTTAGAGGCAGGCCCAAAAATTACCTATTTACTCCCTGGCACTTAAAAGACTTTTGAAGAAATGGCTGTTCTGACAATTGGAGTCTGAGGAAAAGTGTGAACATATCAAGCGGGGCAGGACACTGGAACACAAGTGGGCACGGCGCTACTATTCTTAGAATTACACATTGTGAAGAAAAAAAAAGTCACAACAATGTCAACAAACATTTATCTTATTGGAAATAAAGACATTGTTGCCAGCTCTTCTCAGAGTTCTAACCACTTACGGTCTCACACAACCACAATTAAACCCCAAAACAAATCTGCCAAAACAGTCCGTGATTTTACAAACACGCCTTCCTTGTCGCACTCTGACAGTCACTGGTGGGGGTATTTCAAGTGATACTGTCTAGCCTTATCTGGGATCAACAGTGGAAAAAGACATGTTTATTATACTTAATGATGGTGAAACTGCACCATGAAAGACAAGATGAGCATTCATTACATGTCAAAGTTGATATTGCTTAAGAAAAAGGAAAAAAAAAATCAGATCAATGAGAAACGGGCGAAAAGTTGTGTTACTTTGCTTGAACACTTTCAAAAACACAAGCATGCACATATTACGCTGCAGTGGTCTAGTGGGCCCAAAAGAAATGAACGTATGCAGGCTCATCCAGCTTGCTCTGCCAGTCCTAATGATGGCCTCCACCTGCTGCTTTAATGTCACAGCTGGATCCCCCTCCATCCCTCAATGACTCTGCCACCATCAACAGCAGGTTTCTACCCTCTGCACTCTCCTCCCTCTGTCGGTTTCCTTCATCTCCCTCAGCTTCCATCCTTCACCAGCCACTCAAAACTTGTACATTCATCTCTTTCTGCAACATCTCTGCTTTCATTATTTTATTTTTTTTTGTTACATTACCTTGTAGCGACACCACACTTTATGCCCATATCAGTTTCCCATGCCCCTCTCACCTCATAATGTCCATTTATACCCCTTTTTGTGCCTCTCATTTATGTTGCTACTAAATGTACCAACCGGACCTCCTGCCAGTCACAACATGTTTTCGAATGTGATGTCCTCCAACGACAGAGGTGGTGGGGTTTTTGCCAGCCACTTCTGTCATTAAAATGTTTTTCATACATACTGTGGATATTTGACTTTACAGTACAGAACTTATCACAGTAAACTGAATTTGTTTCCTCCTTGTTTATTTTTATTTTTTTTTATAAACCTAGCGAGGAGAAGCGGATTCCTGCAGGTAAGTTGACACATCTAATCTGAGAGGCGTTGACAAGCAGGTGAAATGACAGAAGAACAGAAACCAACACTTGGCTGACAGCAACCCTGGAGCGTGTAGACAGCTGCTGCCATGTCAGACAGACAGATAAACAGACAAGAAACAAGGAGACAGAAAAAAGACATTTATTGATAGACAGTGAGTCTGCTTCTTGACAGGAAGACAGACGCAAAGACACCAAGAGAAGGGACGGAGGAATCGAGGATCCCACCGGCCCTGTCCAATGAATATTAGACAAGTGGGTCGCCAGGAATAAGCGCTAGCATTTGGAAATTAAATGTACAAAGCAATTTAAGTTCCGGAAAATTTGGGCCACAAATGAAGGTCACCTTACATCAAAGCTAATGGGACATTTTCTGAGATTGATAAAATAAAGAAACCTAATCAATGTCCATATTTAATAAAAGACTCACTTGCGATGCCAACTCATGTGCAAGTGCAACTGTGTGTGCATGTGTGTGTGTGATTGTGTGTGTCCTCTAGTCTTGGAGGAGGTACATTAAAAGCTCACTTTGCCTCACCAAAGGGGTTTTTGGATCATCTGCTGAGGCAGGTGATGGAGCTTGACGGATTGATTGAGGCAAAGTTCTCATCGACAGTGGCAGCGCCCCATAGAGTTCCCAGCTCCAGTGCACACTGTTCCATTAAAGGATCATTTAGAGAGAGAGGAAGTTCCACCTGCACTTATGCAGAGCAAACCCTAATGTGAGATGAAACAGACATTTTTATGCAAGGAGAGCGGGAGGAAGGGAAGAGGGCTAACAATGAAAAATAAAAATGCAGTTCCTTCCCAACAGCACATTTCCATCTTCAAGAGAAAGACGATTGATGAAGTAATCTATTATTGATATCATCATCGTTATGTGCCGCTGGCAGTGTTGCGGAGCCAACAGCTCATAGCGTTACCGTGCTGTTTGCTTATTATGCTACTCGGCTTCATTATATTTTCTAATTAACTGCTTTAATTCGGGATTTAAATCCAAAGTGAAGACGGAAACTTAAAAGTGCTGAACATGAAAAAATAATACTGTATTTGTTGTCAGGATGAAAGAAGAAATGTTTTAAAGACAAAGGGAGAGACTGTCAGACTAGTAAAATCTGCACTTTTAATAAGAGAAACGTTTACGATAAAATGTTTCGTGGGATCAGCACAAAATCAGTCAGCTTCCAAACAAAGGACAAGACTATCCACTTGTTAGGCAGAACATGCACGAGAAACATGGTGGGGGAAATGAATAAAACTGAAGAACTGCAGTATCAGAAGGCTAAAAAGATTCATTTTACAAAACAAAACAAATGAATCAGAAATGTTGGCTGTTAGAGGCAGTTAGCTTTTCTTGCTAATGCATCTCTCCCCCATTCCTTTTCCCTTCCTCTCTGCAGAGCAGTTAAAGATATGAAAAATATATGTGCTTTTTCCTCCCCTTCTTTCCACTGTGCCGTGTTAAATCATTAAAGAGAAGTCCTGCTCATTATCTCTCTAAACAAAACTTCTCTTAAACCAAATAAATCACTGTTGCGCTGCGCAGCTAACAGCCGTGAAGGGATAAATTACAAAGCGCCTCACTGGCAGCACTGGTATTTTAAAAAGCTTGCTGCACAATTTCTATGATGTGCAGTAATTTGTAATGCAGGATTCCTTATGTTCAGACGGTCTCTTCAGGTGTGCAGGCATTATGGGAAAAGGTAATGGGTGGAGAGAAAAGGCTTATTCTGATGCTAGAATATTCATTATTATTTTGCTGATGTTTACGGAAAGTAATCAGCTCTGTAGACTCAATATAATCCTCTGCAAACATGTTTAGAATTCCTTTTTTAGTGGTTTATCAAACACAATATTGCATAAAAACTAAACATTTTGAACGGGAATAAAATCTATTTCAGTTCAACCAAAAGAGTTAAGAGGTGGAGCTTTGGTATTATTTTGACTAGCTGAGCCAGTGGTAACCATGAACAGTTTTGTAGGGGAAAGCCAGTTATGAGTTATGCCATTATGAGCTGTGACAAAGCATGGCCCTGCCATATCACCTTTCATGACTACTCAAACTTTTACCAATGCTACAGCAGTCTTCCACCTCAAAATACCTGGAGTCGAAGTTGTGTGTCACCATGCCCTCCAATGAATGGTCACTTGTTTAACCCCACGTTTCTTCCTTTATAGAAAATAAACACTCCCAGTTTTCAATAGTTTTAAATGTATATATATACCTGTAGGGTACATTCAGAAACTCTTTTCAGAAAAAGGTCTATAATGTTTTGCTCACAATCTGTGGCATATAAAAAAATATATATTTACATTTGTGCAGCAGCTGGTTAAAATACGTGTGGTGTGGTATGCTGTGGACCTCTGGGATCATTATATACCTGTATAATTTTATTTTAATTGGAACCAGGACAGAAGCACATGTCGTTTCTGTGGTAAGTGGGTTTGAAACTCATCCAAAACTGAACACCACTGATACCAGCATTACATTGAAAATCAGTCAGTTGAACTGATGTATTGCAACAATGCAAAACTCTCTTTGACCGTGATCATTAAATATTGACTTCATTATTGCAAAAGTCCCCTGTTAAAGAGTTTAATTGAGGGAGGAGGCAGGCCACCAGCGGACAGATTAAATAGTGTGTAGTACAAAAGTCTGTTTACACAGCAAGTCTTCAGTTCTCTAAAAGGGAAAAAAAACTAAACTCATCTTGAAACTACCACATAATCAGCACTGAAAAGAAACAAAGTGAGAGTTTATGCACATTTTGTCTGTGTCCGAAAAGCAAACAATAATTAGAAAAAAGATGCTGAAAAAAAGAACCTTGAATGAGTAAGTAGCCGTTTCTTTAAAGAGGTAAAACTGAATATGCATCTGTAAGATTAATGGGATAAAATAGTAGTAACTAGTGGTTGCATCAGCTCATTCCAATATTAAATTATTCTGGTTTAGCATGTTAGCAACAATGTCATTAATAGAATATGAGAAAAGAAGAGAAGGGAAACAAGGATGAAGCCTTTAATTTCAACTACTGTTGATCCGCTGAGCCGTCTTCCACATTAAAAAGAACTGAAGCTACATGACAAGCGAGAGTTGTATTTCTCACTTTAGTTTTGCGAAAGCAGATAATCCATAAAACATAAGGCCCCTGTATTGACGTTTTTCCTCAGCTGGCTGAGTGAAGGGCGTAGCTGGGATGTCAGGCCTGTCTGTCGGCCAGCTACCATTCTCATTATCCTTCCGCCTTTGTGAAGGGCAGCTGAGGTTACACTCCAAAGACGCAAACTAAGCTGTGATGCTACTGATCCAACATTCACTGAGGCTTTCAAGGAAACATTTATTGGACCGGAGAATACGAACTGTTGATACAGAAGAAAAATGTATAAAGTGAAGTAGGAAAGTAGCAGTGAAAAGGCTACATTTGTCATCTTGGCTTGATGGAAGCAGCTATTGCAGTTTTTGCAAGTATCCTGAGCAGTTTATCAGCAGTCTGGAATTATATAAAGTACAGCGACTACAGCGCCAGGATCTACACCAAGTGTTGTTCAATAATATAAATAATATTACCTCCTACTCAAAGTAGCAGTTACACTTCTCAGAGAAGATGCATGCACATAAATACACACACACAAAGGATGTCTTTGTTTGCCTATTGCTGCTGTTGTCTTGACACCCACCATCTGCCGCCCCAGTAACAGAAAAGAGTGAAGAGAAGAGTTTCTCCCTGTTACTCACCCTCCACCTCACAAACCCGCGCGGCTCGCACAAAAACATTTTGTTAGGTTTCACTTAAACAAGAAGCGGCCACCCTCCCACTGCTAATGCCGCACTCTGTGTTCATCACTGCTCAATAAACAGCAAAACCGCTCTCACAAAAAAAAAGGAAAAGAAACTTCCCCTTATTTGAAGCAAAGTACGAAGCTTTGTTGGAATGTAGCTCTCATTATTAAGATGGAATCTATGCGTGTTTTATAAATGGCAATGTTATTCTTAGTCCCAATCAATAGATCTCAGATGCACCACGGAGACCAAGAACTCAAAAGTAAATGAGTAAATAAATAAATAAGTAAATAAAGTGTTTTATGCAGATGAGGGTGACGAAGCCTCCTTCTCTGCCTATTCTGTGATGCACCGACCATTCATCACCTGCACATGAAAAGCGCCCGCTCCGGTCCTTAGCATATTCGCATATTATAATGAAGCCTTGCATGCAAATAAGGACGACCTTTTCCTTTTTTTTCGCCTTCTGCCTTTTTACAACTTTACATTTAGAGGAAGGGAATGGAGAGTGGTGGCCGTAATGGCTATTAGAGCGACAGGCTGAGTATGTGACGTTGCGATCTAAACTCAGGGACGCAGTAATTAGGCTAATCTATTACCAGACGGCGGTTGTCAGAGATCTTTATGGTAAAGGACGGACCTGTGAGCGGGGTTTATTTATGAAAAAAATACGTGGCTTTTGGTCACCCAGAAGGAGAGGAAGGGCTTATGACCTGGACAGAGCACAACTCCAAAATGGCTGAAAACATTTTCTTCTGGACAATTTGAAAAATGAACTTATGACGTGATTCTTCATAACTGAAAATAAATTATGCTATCTCAAACATTTCTACATGATTAAATAGAAAAGAGAGGCTCATCTGTTATGGGCTTCATTGCAAATCACAAGGTTGAGAAGCCTCTTACAAGTTGTCAACTTATGTCCATAAGAAATTGTTCCGGTCTCCAAAGGGATCCTGGAGAAAAAAAAAAAGTTATGCCCTCTTCCTGTGACTTTGAACTACCTCAGATGAGGCATAAATATTGAAATATTGAAATGAAAGATGCGGCAGGCACAGAGGGGATAGGAGGGATGTTGGGGAGGGTGGAGGAAATAGGGGTAGAGGGAGTAACAGGGACAGGGAGAGAGAGAGAGAGAAAGAATAGAGGAAGAAAGAGAGAGGATAGACAGATTGGGGAGAGAGGAGACGGGAGGCCCACTGAGAGAAGAGACAAGGCCCTCACCCTTCTGCCAGGCTGCATTCTACGAGGCCGACAGTTATGGATAGGAAACATTACTGCAGCTGGTAATTAAAGGAAAAACTAATACTGTCTCTTGGATGAGAGGGTTTCATGGTGTGCATCCATTTGTCACTGTTGCACCCGTACCAAGGCCAGATTAAATCTCAGATAGATAGTGTCTGTTCTAAAAGGAGTAAATGTGTCTATCTATCCATCTATCCATTAACCACCCACCCATTTATCCATCCATCCATCCGTCCACCCATCCATCCCTTACATGTAGGTCAGTCCATTCTACTTCTTAGTAGTGAATGACTGTGTGGCTACAGCGCAGCAGTCAAAAGGCCACTGGCTTGTTGGGGGTAGAGAAGAAGGGGACAGGGAGAAGGGGATGCCATGTCAGACGAAGGGGATCAGTGACACTGAGCGTGTCACAGGGTGACGGCTGCACTCTGCTAGGACCAGCAGCCCCTCCAGCGCTGTCAGAGGAACCAGCAGCTCCAGATACTGACACTACCAGCTATACTGACAGGCCAAACATGACTCGTCTTTGCTCTTGCCACAGACGAGGCCTGACGGCACACAGAGACAAGAGAGATGGAACGGCTGATGGAATGGGGGAGGAAATGAGCAAATAAATGCAAAGTGAAACTGTGCCGTTAATATGGACAGGAAGTTGCGAGCTTCTTGCCGTAACAACTGCTTAACCTCTGAAAGACACGTATCAAAGTAGTCTGTCTTTTCTACAACCTGCTAAGAACAACATGAAATGCTATTGATCAGAGAATGTGTTTTCTGCTTTATGTCGTGATGGAATAAATAATAACACATCTTTCTACACTCACCATGGACTATGAACTCTGGGTACTGACAAAAAAAGGTAATAGATATATATACAGTATATACCTTGAAAAGAAGGTTGTTGTTCAAAGACTTTGTTTAAAGACCCTTGTTGGTAAAGAAAGGAGCCAGTTGATTTGGTTGGCCAGGTCAGTTGGTGACCGCAACTCTATGCCTCCCTCGAGAGGTCAGCCAGGCAGGTCCACTTTGATGGAGATGAAAGGTCAGACAATGTGGAAAGATTACATTTCTACAGCACTGTGGGTTCCACAGATTGTTTGGATAGTCACAGATGCTGCTACTCCTGTGACCTAGAGGATGATAATGAATGAAGTGAAAAACAAGAGTACAGAAAATGAGCTACCAGGTTACAGTTGTCAGTAAATGACACCATCCGAGCTAGGAAAGGTAGGGGAGTAGGATGGAGAAAAGATGATGTGAACTGTATTGTTTTGAAGAAAGGAACAAGGCTAATGCCAAAAGGGGAGAGGGCATAAAACAGAAAGGAAAGAGTGAGGAGGTGTAGAGGACTCTGGGAAACAGGCAGTGCAACAGCGAGACTGATCGCTGTTGATCTTCACGATAAGCGCTCCCGACAACTTGTGACCAAAGTGGCGCTTCGACACTAATCGGCCGTGAAGGCTGACCTGCAGCGAGGCAGCGCAGTTCATATCGCATAGGGCCGACGCTGCAGCTCAGACGAGATGGGTCCAGACAGGAGACATTCAGGCATCAAAACTCCCTGAGAAATTGCGACATAGCTTCAGTGCACAGTGAGAGGAGTGTAAGAGGGGGGCGGGGGGACAACCAGTGATACTCGGTGCTCTTGGCAGTCGAGACAGACTTATCTGGCTTAAGATGAAAAGCAAGCAACTGAAGCGAAGGGGAGTGGAGTGAGGAAGTGAAGAGAAGTGACCAAGGCAGGGGAGGAGGAGGGATAAATATGAGAAGGGCAAAAAACAGAGATCAATTTTATTGACAATTATCTGTGTGCTGGGCTGAGCTCTATTAGAGCCTGACCTTGAACTGCGTGTGCTCAACCTTTGCAGGACATAAAAGGTGTGTGTGCAAACTAAAATAAGACACCTGCAAACTCTCCTGGGGGACGTGGAAGTTGGGAAGACACAGAAATAAGATGACACAATAAATGTTGAAGTCCGAATGTCTTTGCTGATACGGTCGGCACACCTTTCAGTAATGTGTCTGCTTCAGATCGATTTGTGCTGTAAATGGGGACACTTTATTGTACCGAATAAAATGCACTTCATCATTCACAACAACTTCAGTAAACAAAATGATGTTCACCACTGTACTATTATTTTATTTTTTTAAGTGTCTTACCATTTGCAAATGTATCCGCACTTGTATGACTCATATTTGGTTAGTGAAAAAAGTTTAACTTAGAAACAATTTAATTATTTTTATTTTTTTAATAAAAGTTAAATATGCATATCAATGCAAAGTGTACAGATGCATAAATATCTTTTGAATTATAAACTACAAAATTACTAATTAATATATTATTTGCGTATTTACTAATAATACTTGGTAATTATGGTGTAGTTTAGAGTGACCCTTTGGTGACTATTCCAGGGTAAAATAAGTCAGTAGTAAGCACTACATAATGATGAATTACTGGCTAATACACTAATACACATCTGAATAAGTAGTTTATTTAGGCTAATAAAGGTTTCCTAATCTAAAGTGTGACTAAAAATTGAATGTGACTTTATATTGTCAGGATAAAATAAAAAAAGTGACGATTAATAACACAAATGTTCAAAAGTTTTGCTCAAACGTGGCCCGTCACATATATTGTCTGTTGTCTTACCCTCACATGGGCACACATGTGGACACAAGAACGCACACATCCATGCACACACTCGCGTGAAGACATGCAAGGATTGGTTAACTCAAAGATAGAAGCTGAGTTTCTAGAAATATTCCATTATTGATCTGTTTTGGGAAGATGCTATCTTTTTACACGAGGTGCAGACCACTGGAGCCATCCCAAGCATACAAACACACACACAGTGACTACAAACACAAAACAAACACAAAAGTGTGTGGTATCATCTATAAAAACACACTAAAAAGCACACCACAGCATCCTTTGTAAGCAACTCAAATGCTTCTTATTAGCAAAAAAAACAAAAACAAAAACATGCCTACAATATTTCTCCTGTTATCTCTAAAGTTGAAATGTTTCTACATATACAGACACTTAATCGAATGTCTGTGAATTATGTTCATGAGGAAAGATAGGCACAAGGTGAAAACAGAATCAGGCCAAAGCAAGCAATGAGGATTATGAAAAAACAATGGCGGATTTAAAAAATGAACCCAGCAAAGGGAATGCCTGAAAGACATGCGGCTAGGTCTTTGTTCCTGCACCTACACTTTACCGTAAATAGCACGATCACTTTCCATTACCTGCTTTTTCCAGCCAAGCTTCACTCGATCATAGCCCCGACATGCTAATGTAAAGCAGGCTACTGTCATGTAAATTAAACTGTTTGTTTTGTTTGCCTCCTCTCCTCCGGCTGATTGTCAGAGTGACTTGCCAGGAGCAGCAGGTGTGTCGGCATTTGTGTGTGTGTGTGTGTGTAGGAGTACATCGGTGTGTAGGCTTTGCAGACTGTGCCTTCTACTTTGTGTACGTGAGCTTCGCCAGCACAGCAACAAGTGAGCCTGTGGAATGTGTGTATGTGTGTGTGAGTTATGGTATCTGAAACAGAGCAGTGACACACCACACACAAACCTCGCAGTCAACCAGATGTGCTCCTGACCCTGAGCTCAGCCACTGATATGCAAAGTCGGATGCCTACTTGGTGCTCTTCCCCCAAGCACAGGTACAACCAACTGTCACAAACAATGGGGGAATATGCATACCGTGGGCAAGGGTTTGCTACACATGCTCTCAATGTAAATCATATTTCACAGGTTTCTAAAAGACAAGCCAGTCAGCCACCAAGCCAGTCACCCAGCCAGACAGCCGCTCAGCACACCGGTGTATTGCCGCTGGATAATTGACAGCGAATGCATTAGGAAAAGAAGAGGAAAAAACAACAAGTGACCCTATTTACAGTGGTGTCTTAAAATATGGAAACTTGTTCCTTGTTTGTTTGTAGACACGGTGGAATATCAAATGGCACACAAGAGAAACTGTAAACCTTTGTGATTCTCATTATGAGGCAGATGACAATGTATGCTGTCACTAATTAGACAGACGCGTAGCGGAGAATCAGCTGACATATGTTAACTAGATAAACAATTGTTCAACATCTGCATGGTGTTTCTCAAGGAGCTGGCGCTTCAAGGAGGCTGATGTATTCGGAATTAGCTTGTACACAAGAAGAAGCACTGCCACTGGGAGTTAACATAAGTCATAGTCTGCTGGGAAAGTTTTTTTTTTTTTTTTTTGGGTGGTGGGTTTATGGATTTGGGATTTGCAAAGGTACTGTAGAAAAAGAAAAAAAAAATAATGATGTTGTTGAATTGTTTTAAACATCCTCACTCCTGTGCTGACTGAGGTTCAGGTTATATACTGTAATACGATTCAGATAAGAGAGCTTCCGTACGTCTCCAGGTCCCCCGCCTCATACATTGCTACCCCTGCACGTGTCGTTCCTCACGCTGCGCACCTCCCACCTAGAATGCTACACAGGAATTTTTTTTTTCCTCTCCCCGCTCCTGATAGGTCATAGCAGAGGGGGTGATGCCCATGGTTTCCCTTGCAGGCTTGAGGAGCACCTTCAGAGAAAGGTGATCAAATAAAGTTTTCATGTCAGACCACTGACACCATACGTCCCAATGCAGAATAATCTACTCCTGGTCCCTAGTGAATGACAGAATTTCATGCCTTAACCATCATCAAGCTAAAGTGACCTATGCCAGCAGGATATGCGAGTGATCTTGTTCAGTCAGTTAATGCCAAAATAGTTTTAATGTTGCATGTTTTGTAGGTATAGGAATAACAATTTTATTGTTTAGCTATATCTTTTGAATATATTTTTTGAAATTTAATTCAAAAAAGGATGCGGACTTGGTATTATTTTTCCCCAACGGGCCACAAAAATAAAAACTGAAAAAGGACGATAAATCTATGTAGTGAGCATTGCTGATGAAAACAAGATTTTTAAGTTTCTATGAAGAAGCTATGACAGGACATTATCAGGAGTTCATGGCTTTGATTTTGCATCAGGAGGGCACGTAAATGTTTGAATGAAACTTGAACAGTCTGAAAATACAATACAAAGACAACTCCCATGACAACAGGAAAGATAATCAACAAGTTTGAGCAAGGTTATTGGATGCTGCTTCACAGACTTAACATGATGTACCTTATTCTGAAAACAACACCACCACACCTCATTTTCACTCGAAATCCATCTAAATCTCAACTGCTGCTGGAGGAGTACAGTGCTGTTTAAACTCATGATTACTGTATGATGTATCTGATGCCCTAATTCTCTGATGGCTTAATGACATGCACATTGAAAAACACACCAGGACATGTCTTCTATTACAAAGGAACAAGCATGCAGAAACCCATCACAGTACTTTTGTCCACAACAAGGTTTGTCTGAATGGAAGCAGAATATGTCATTCTTTCCCAAGCATTTGGCTTTTTCATTCGTCAAAACAAACAATAGCATGCTATAGCAACGTCAACGTAACCCGTGACAGTTCAGATGTTACTGAACTTATTCCATAACTTGAATTAGCCCTTGCATGATGAGCCGACCATGTCCATCAAAGCAAATTGTTCTGATGGCCTCCTAAAGAAAAGCAGATGCCGTCAGAGAAAGCGTCGTGAGACGGACCAATCATTCATCGGTAATAAAAACAACTTCACTTAGAAAAAAAAAGAGTTGCATTTTCTCGTATTTTGGAATGACACGTTGAGCAGCAGACTACAAGTGACTAAATGACTTAGTAAAAATATACAAAAAATATTAGTAATAATAAAAATAGCAATGTCAAGTGTTATTTAGTGGAGAACAATTAAAGTTATTTCTAAATATTAACAAACAAAAGATTTGCCAGTCAACGAAAGTAAAAGACAGGTAAAAACAACTTACATTAAAAAAGCTCAATAACAACAAGGAAAATTATAATTATAAAGTAATAAAATAAAGCATGAATTAAATATCATACAAGTTTAGTTTGGAAGGCCAAAAAGAAAACCAAGGAAGACAATTGTGATGAAAATAGAGATAATAAATAAATACATAATAAAAATCAAATTAAATCTGATGATTCTTTGCTGCAGATCGCGTGCCAGGTCGTACAGTCAACTTCCCGCTAGAGTATTTTTGAACGTTCATGTCTAAATCTAAAAGTAGCAATCCAACTGAAGAAAAGAAAAACAATAATTCATGAAAATGTAAAAAAAAAAAAAATGAAAGCAGGCGTGTGTGGGTATCCTGGCAGTGTTACTTTAAGTGTGGTAAGACATGCCCAAGGCTACAAGTTCCGACTGAAGTCTGAGGCTAACTGGGAGCATCCGATCTGGAAGTTTCCACTGACCCAGGCCTCTGTAGTTCTGCCAGGGTATGCTAATGTCTGTCTGGGACATCCGTACCCCGGACTGGCCTTGATGGCTGAGGAGCAGGCAAAATTTCATTCCACTGTGGGCCATCTTGTTAAATTAGCGACACAGAATCAAAAGATTTCTGCGAATGCAACGGTTGAATTGTGGAAAAAAATGAGGGAGAAACAACAGGGGAAGTTAAGGTTGATGATCTGATATCAACAGGCAAATGAATATGCAAAAACGTGTGTCGAATCAAAAGAACATTCAAATGTTTACTAGTTTGCAAAACACACAAACGTCTGTAAATATTTTGATAAAGGGGGGAAGTGTGGTCGTGAGCTAAGGCTACATTTGACACGTTAAAACAACGAGAGCAATGTACGAGCAGATCGTAACACACACTGCTCGGTCAAGGATGTCCAGTCTCCACTGGCTAGGAGGTAGTTTAAAAACAAAACAGGGTGGGAGTGTGTACAATCATTCGTCTTTGCTCCCTCAGCGCACCAACCTGGGCTCTGAAAACAACTCACACTCACAGTAAGACTCTTCACCAACCCCCTCCTTCATCTCTCTTATTCTAATCTCAGTCTAATCTTTTCTCATTCTTACCTCCCCAAACAGACTCATATTTCACCGGCCATATCTTTACATTTTCTATTATCCACAACTGAAAAATGTGACCATTGGAGGCAGTGGTTTGAAATAAAATATGAATCATCTAAGATAGAGATAGGACGAGGTAATTATATATTAATATATATTTTTTATTTATAGTGTATCATCACGCCGTTGATGATTGTGTCGCCTGTCTTTGGTATTTTATATGTCATATTGCTCATCAAATTTCAGAGAGAGGAGCACTATTTTTTTAAACAATATGGAACAGAAAAAAAAAAAAGAATGTCAGTTCGACTGGCCTGGGTGTCTGATTAGATTGGAACACCTAGAAATGATTAGTGTACACGTGCACACACACAAACCCACCAGCCCCTGTATCTACAGCAGTTATATATAATAGAGAGAGAAATAGGAAATATGAAGCCTTCAGCCACAGCACCGCACTATTACATATGAAGGGAGATCCCATCGGTCCGCCTCTGTATTTAGTATTTCTCGTGAGTAATCTTTTGTCATTTTATCACGAGGAGTGAAATAATAGGGCAATCCTCTAATGAAAAATGGGGCTGTTACAGCAGCAGAGAGGCGACAGCGAGACAAAAGGAAAACTTAAGGCTGTTGCTTAAAAGCCAACAGTGGCAAGGATAGTATGGAATTTCAGCTTAAAGTTCCACATTAACTGCAGTGAATTGAATAGATTTAAAAGGTACAAAGTGTAACGGTTACAAGATGAACATATTTTCTAGATTACAGAGGTGAATCAGAACCCTCGTGAAACATAGATGCCCCTGAATAGTCATCTTTGGCACCAAGAGCATAACGTCAAAGAACTGCGAATGAGTTGAAACATGAAAAACAACTGCCCAAGAAATAGGCAGCAATGTCTAAATATGTAATGTTGCAACACAGAAAACAGGATAAATTGTATTAAAATAATTTCAGGGATATAACATAACTGCTTCCTCTGATGGTATTTACCACGCATGTCTACAGTACATACTCGCCGATGATGCAAAGAGTGTGTGTGTGACAGTCTCTTCATTGCATCTGTGTTTAATTAAAGACCCAGTTTCAGCTTCCCATGCAACAACAGTGTGTTTTTCTGTGTTCACATGCACATTTATCGAGCATGTCAGAGAGGGTTCTGAACCGAACGTGCATAATTAACTTTAACCTCCATCACTTCATTTTAAATGGACGCTTTTAAGGACTGAGGTCTTACAAATGGGAGGCAAGATGAGTGGTTCTTTATGCTGAAAATATCAGTAATATGTGCCGGCACATTTTATTTTTGTCTTTGCCACTATGCACCTTTGTGATGAGACAAGAGGCCAAAGGGAGGAGAACCAGTCAGTCTCTCCAGCCACCCACAAAAAGAAATGCAAAACACACTGCCTCTCTTCATGCGTACACACACACACTCACGCACGCACGCTGAAAATCAAACTGGATCATCTCATATGGTATTATTCTTCTGCTTGTGTTTCTGTGACGAGAGATGAGATGCATGCACGTCTTTGCATGTGAAACATGGTGCAGTCCAGCCAAGAGAGCCTGTCATGACTCCAGCCTAAGTTGAGGGAGGAAAAGGGACAGGAACAGGAGTGACTGGCCAAGAAAATCTCTTGCCCTCCAGCCTGGTCCTTTTTCATTCTCTTACTCCTCTTCATCCTGCTGTGCCAGTACTGACTGCTACCAGCCACACACTTCACCTTCCATCAGGGTCAGGGCGCAAGCGAAAAGGTCAGTTTGCCAAAAGCTGATTGGCTAAGATGGCTCCGGTTGGCAGCCAGTAGCCAATAGGCATCCTGACACACCTGATGTGACACACACTGCCCCAAGCATCTTCAGCACAACAGGCCAGGGAGAACGGGCAGAGTGGAAACAACAAAACATGCAACTCAGATGAAATCGCGGACAGACTACTCACTCCTGTTGAGCTGACAAAACCAAAATAAAGCACCTCTATAAAGTAGTCCAGTTTTTTGCATAAAAAAAAAGGTTTTTATTCAGTGTTCAAATGTTTACATCTCATTACTATTGCACATGTGCCACATTATTTATATTTATATATAAACAAAATAGTTTTAAAATATATTAAAATATAAAAGCAGCAATAATCAGTCAATAAAAGATGGTGGAAGACATTGTGTTAGAGCGATCACCAAAATGACCCCTTACGACTCACTTTAGTTTCAGGTAGTGAAACTACTTCCATGTCAGGAAAAACTCAACTCAAAATTATGAATGACATCCACTACATGGTACTGGAGAGAACATTGTGTGGTGATTCAATAACATACATAACGCTCAACGGTTGCTAAAGCCTGGAAGGCGTTCTAAAAAACATAACAGAAATATAAATCTAATTAAAAATCTACCTCTTAGTCTGATAAAAGGTTAAAACTGCCAGTCTGACGCATTATGTCATCACCCATATTTAAAGTACAAGTATCAGATCAAGAAAGATTTATAACTAATAGTATACACCTGTTTACAATTCCTACTCAATGTAAAACAGTTGCTCATTATAGTCCAAACGGAACATGAAAATAAAAAGATAAAAAGCAACTTTCTCCAAAGCATTACCCTTCCAACACTGATTAATATCCAAAAACACACAAAAAAGCACATGAAATAGATGAAAAACACCGCTAAATTGGGATGAAATCAAAATGTAGTCACAATAGAAAGGGCTGCAAAAAGTGCAAGGGCCAAACTGTAAGACGTGTGTGTGTGTGTGTGTGTGAGTATGTGTGTGTGTGTCTGCGGGCAAAGCTGTTCATGTGGCTCAAACAAGAACAGATCAAAGGAGACGCATCATTTTTGGGCATGTATGCACCAGTGAACCCCTCCCCTCCTCCTCTAAAGCCACATCCACCACCCCTCCACAATAAAACACAATAAGAACCAGCACATCTGTCGTCAGCCGCTGATGTGGACGGACAAGAGCAGGAAATGGATTTGGAAACCTCCTCCAGCGTTCTGTCACATTTCCTTGCACTCTGTTGCTGACAAAAAGGACGCATCACCATTCTTCAGAGACTCGCTCTCACAAGAAGTGGACTTACAGGAAATGTGGGTGGAGCTAACGGCTGATGTTGTGGCCTTGAGCACACATGCCGACCTGAACAAGTTCATGTCCAACAGAGTAAATGCTGGGACTTATTTGGCAGCCTTGGGTGGGCTGACTAGATGCTGGCTCTGTGTGCGTGCGCTTGTAGGTATAAATGTGTGGCACCTACTGTGGAAGTCGGTTGGAGATAATTACTCCTGGAATTCCTTCATCGAATAACATTTCCAGACATTTAAAAAAAACTTGGCTTGAATGTTCAGAACAAGATATAAATGCAAACTATTGTATAAACATGTCTTTCAACAAAGATGCAGACAGACACATCAGACATATTTAAAGAACTTATTGTTATTGGTTATAGAGTCACTATTCGGGCTGTAAACTGGCAGATATTACTGTATCCCAATACAGAACTGGTGATACGATATATTGTGAAACTGTAAGTTCAAGTCATTCAAATCATTCAAGGACAAGAAAACATATTAAACATGTCACAAATGCTGCAGCATGTCCAAGTATCTACGTATCAAAAATATTGATATATACCCGACTTAAAAAAAAATCAAGAGAATATCACACAAGTATTGCGATATTGCAGCAAAAATACAGATATAAGTATTGTAATATCTAAGCATATCATGATTTTCTGATTGGCTTGCCCTTTCTAAGTAGGGCTGCATGATATGGATTATTATGATTCATTTGTTCAATAGTGAAATCGTGATGATTAATGACAATGATTGACAAGCCCAAGCCAGATGCAGCAGCACTGTTTTTGGTAATGTTTAATGGGAAACCTCAACTAAAAAGTGTAGGTTTTGAAATGTACACATCTCTAAATGTGATTTGACCTCCCCACAGTCAGATCAGGTCAGATTTCCAACGGTGCAATGAGCTAAGGCTCACATGGCTGTCATTTTTGAACACCACACAGCAACGTTGGATCAAAATAGGAATCCCAAAAACTCCTTTTTTGACACATGAGCACCCATAAAATTGAAAGCCCAGTGAACTCAACAAGGCGACTGCCCCTGTAAGGCAGTGTTAATATTTGCCGGGCTCACTTCTAATACACATCAGCATCAGGAGCGTGTTTTCACTGTGTCGTCGCACGCCAGAGAAAATATTTGCTTCCCTCAATGCTCTCCCACCTCCTGTGAAAAAAAGACTACCCTGGCAGCCGCACACCTCAAGTTTCGCCTGACACACACACACACACACCAACAGCTAGACTCTTGATAAATACGTGGCGGGTTGATTTGCTTAGCAAATTGTTGTGTGACAAGACTTGTGTGGTAAAGATACATGTAAATACTTGACGGGTATGGACTGATTTTCCGTGATGGGGGACCATTAGCCTCGGGCTCTCCAGCATAGAAGGGTGTTATTAGAGGAGAAACCCTACACGGCTGTACCGACTAACTATCACACTCTGTAACCAGAGCAATAAGGTAGACGCTCCACCAAGGTTTCAGACTCACGAACACAGACATATGCTTCAAACTCCACAAATCGTATGTTTTACTTCTCAGTTTTCCTCCAGCTTGCGAAACATCATGACATTGTGGAGCCAGCCCCATTAAGGTAGGGCTTTAAAGCAAACATTACAGTGTCATCACTCCACTTCAGACCTCCATTCGCACTGAATATCAAAGCCAGGAGAGCTGTCAAAGCCGAAATTAATCAATTTCAAACTGAACAGAAAATTGTTTCCTACTCTACGCCTGGGCGCCTCTGACTTGAGACCATTCTGAACAGCTCTGGAAAAAGTATTTGCCTCGAAAAGTGAGGAAAGAGAGGAGGCGAGAGAGGAGAAAAAAGAAGAAAGGAGAAAAAAAAGTCAGGGTCTAATTAGGAGTAATTACAGCCTTTTCATTTCAAACATGATGAAATAATTTGATTCTTTTTAAAGATGGGGGTCTGGTTTGCCTCAACGCAGACAAAGCGCCCCTGCTAAGAAGGCAGAGTGCTGTAGCAGGACAATGGTGGTCCTTCTGAAACCCAAGCGTCACACTGGCCCATAAATCATGCCAAAGGTAGGTTTCACACACGGCTACTTGACTGGACTTCCATGATGGCCAGCGAACACGGGTGACCCACATTAGACAGATAAAATAAATACGGGCGATCCAGACGAAAAGAAAGTGACATGTTCGAAGGAGAAAGGGGACATACGTCACCACCAAAGACTTTGGCTTATAGAAACATTCCCAGCGCATCAACAAAGACCATGTTGTTTCAATTCACCATATAAAGGAAAAACTCAAACGGATTTGTTTCATTTCAACTGAACGGTTCAAATGAGGATGGAAATAATTAAACAGTGAGGCGAAAAGGATAAAGAGATGTGGCCGGTGTTTGAAAATGACAAAGATGGAGCTCGTAGGAAAATGTTTCATCAGCAATAACTCAAAAGTGAGGAGGGTGCAGTGGAAGAAAAAGGAGCAAGAGAAGCGCCAGAGAAGGGTGCTGGGGCATAATTACAAGTAAAATGCAGCAACATTAACATAGATAATAAGGGCTTCTGCTTCATCTCTTTCAGGCATCCTCCCAGAGCTTCTTCTATTGGAGGAGCTAAGGTAAGAAACAACTCTGAAGCAAACTTTGACTTCTTTTCATCTTAGTAAGGACACAGCACATTTTGGGCTTTCCCAGCTTAAAAGGTCTCCTTAATCAACAGCAACACTTTCAAGTGTTCAGCAATAAAAAGACGTAATTCCTGCTTCCAAAGGCTAACAAGTTCTGTACAGAGTGAGAGGGTGAGAGAGCAAGACACAGACAGAGAGAGGGAGAGTCTGTGTGACAGTAGGTCATATTGCTAGTAGCAATTAATACCAAACAAAAACAGATGTTTAGGAATTATGTTATTCAGCATAAGTGGGTGTCTAATATATAATTGAAATCATATTGATTTTTTTTCACCCATAACACTTATCTTTGATTACTTTGATCCATTAAATTATTTTTTTCAGGAAAACAAAACTACCTCAATGTTATTTTGTTTATTTTCAATTATTTAAAAACACAATATTAAAAGGGAATTAAAAAGCGCTTTGAAAATCCTTTTGTTGAGTTGAACACAAATGCAAGTCAGATCATTGTACTATATAGTATGTAATGAGAACTTTTTCAATATATGTTCTAATCGGTCATTGTTTGTCTTTTTTTAGATTAAAAAAAATGACAAGATTTCAAAGCGATTTCCAGACCTTAAAGGGCATCAGTAAAATCTTCACGACACATTATTCAAAAGGTAGGAAAGGAAATGCCTTCAAAGACCCATGTATCAAGTGGATCTCATTCCAAAATCCCACATTAAAATGTGTCTGCATTTTTTTATTTTTATGGTTTATCATGGGGCATGACGCCAACACTTCACATGAGGCTATGGTTCCCAACAGCTCAGAAGTCTTTCTGTTACACTGGTTGAAGTTTCAGCATCTAAAAGACAGTCTGGATTAGCTTTAACCACCGATGATATGCTTGTCTTAATACACAGTTTCCAATTCAACATGTGATCATAAATTACAATCCCGCGGTTAGGAATCATAAGTGAAGCCATTTCGGCCAACAGGATGTTTGACTTGTGTCAACATTATCCATTTCTGGTTCCACACATTTATCTATGGGTATGTGTGTCCCATTCCAAGAGAAGTGGAAAATAAAGGAGGGAGATGATGGAGGTCAGAGCCCTCTCTCATGCTTACAATCATAGCAGAGGCCCCATTGGGCGTGTAAAGCTGAGCAGAGCATCTGTCTGTCTTGTCTCTCCTTCTCAAACCACACCCACACAACGCACACACATTCACTCACACAGACAGACAAAACAGATATAGACGTAACTACCCAGACAGGCCTCCCTTCTTTGCCTCCCCGTCCACCTGGCCGTTTGATGATGCCTCACTCGCTCATGACAACGCATCGATTTTACTTCTAGCTGCCGTGTAAGCCGTCCGCCTGGAGGAATCCATTAGGGCCAAACACTTCTCATCCTCCCATTGAGTGACAGCCATGACAGCCCCCACCCCCAATTGCCTCATTGCAGACTGACAGCTCTGCACTCACATAGGCCTTTTTCACAGCAGCTCTAATAGTTTAAAACGCTTACCATTACCAGGCACAGACACAAGGCGGCCATGATAGTGACCAGGCGGTGATGGTGTTAGCAGACTTTTGTTTCTCCTCACAGATATGCACTTTCTTTTTCACACATGATTCCATGAACAGCAGCCATTTTCAGGATTGTTTTGTGGAGAAGCTCTCACGAGAAGAAATCTTTGATCTACTCACTGAGATAGGTTTTCATGTTTCATAAAACTTGACATAAATGCTGCATTGAAAGCCCTGAACTGTGCAAGGTTTTTAATCCACAGTTTGTAACCATTACCCTCAATATCAACTTTCACATTTGGAAAGTTGCACTTCCTGGAGCAACGACACATGATATGAACCGTATCTCGATGTGTGCAACAAGCTGCAGGAATTTTAAGAGTGGGTTTGATTTGTGAATACATGTGTGATTGAATAAGGGCGTATGTTTGCACTCGCAAAAGAGTATATTCACTCAATACAAAATGCTAAATGGTGTGAACAAAATATGGCAGACAAAAAGTTTGAATGCCAACTCAGATCACGACAGCTTTGTTTTCTGATTGAATTTATGAATATATGAATCAGATGAGAATCCCATTAGTAATTGTTTGGCTAAAAAATATGTTTATTAAACATTGTGAAGCACTAATCCAAAATGATCAAACTAGCACTGCTACATAGTAGGCAGGTCACTCAAAGTCTTCCACTGAACAGGTTTCTTCTCTTCCTCAGCCACTTGGAGAGGTAAAGCATAACCTCGCATGAAAATGACCCGAGGAAATTCAAGTGTCAAGCACACGGAAAAAAAAAATGCAAGAGAAGACGTTCTCTGTGATTAATTAGGTAATAATTAAGTCACAGTGTAATATACATTTTTCAATTAATTAAACCATGCCTTGCACCATAAATCAAGCGAAACTGTCACCACTTCAGAAATTAAAGATATACATTTCCCAGCAAAAATAATGTTGATTGTGCAGCTGTAGGGCTCATCAGGGAGGGGAAGCAGGACGAGTGTGTGGCAGACATCGACTCAGTCCAGTGCCCCAAAACCTTTGACAGGCCTACAAGTCAAAAGCAGTCCACACGCTCGAGGCCTCCTCCAGTCAGACATCATATCACACACCTCCCCTTTCTGCATGGGACGTTGCCATAGTAAATCTATTTAAACATGCCTTACATAAAAATGTTATCTGACTGATTTGTTAAAGAATATAGTCATGTTAAATGACAGGGAGTGAATGTTTGGCAGTCAAATGCACCACAGGTCTACTGACCCAACCTTCCAAAATATAGTGATTCGCTTTCATTGCTGAATAAGAAAACTCATCACTTCAAATGCAGAAGCTAATAGACGCGATCATTACCCAAAAATATATTGTTTGTCACAGTTGGCAAATGATGGTGTATTTTTCTTCCTTGTGACTCATTCGTTAATTTGTTGAAAAACTGGGTTGTGAAATAATGAAAACAAAGATGCTCACTTGTACAAACACACACGCACGTACAAGCCAAGTGCTCTGTGACACAAAGATGTACAATGAACAATATGAACCAGTGTCATCATCATCTGAAACAGTCTATTTGTTATCTGAGTCTGAATAATGGAGTGTTTGATGGTTGCTCAAAAAATCTCATTACTCAATTGTTTTCCACAAAATTGCATCAATATATCCATGTGGACACACACATGCACATACACGCACAAGGGCACTCCTCTTTACACTTATAATAATCAGTTGCCAGGTAGAGGAGTCCCATCAAGGACCCAAAAATGGCTTTTCCTCCAGAGCAATGTGTCTACTACATCCAGGACTGCTCACACTTAAAATCAAATCTTTTACACCCACCTTCTTCTGCATTTCTAGACTTCATTATTCTTGCTTCATAGCCTCTCTTTGCTAGGTAGGTATAGGTCTCCCCCAAAAAAGGGGGAGTCATGCAGAGCGTTTCATTCAAACCATAAGGTGTAACCTGTGGATTGATACACAGACAAGTAAAGCCTACGGCATTTTCCAGAAAAGAAAACTCAAGAGTTTGATGTTGCGCTGGACACCAAGAGATTAATAAGAAGATATATTGATGATACTTTGGTGTACCTCCTGATTTGCTTGTATTGGAGGACACAATAGTGAGTATTTTATATTTTTTGTATTTATTATATTAAACATAAACTTCTGAGTAAACACAGATCCCATGGTACTCATCCATGCGGTGCATGTCATGGAAGATTTTCCAATTGGAAGCAATTGGGTACAACAATACTTTCTGTGACAACCAAATAATATTTTTCCATTTTGAAATGAAAATGTATATTGCATATATTCCTGAAACTGTTTAGCCTTTTGACCTAAAGCCAGTAATCACACACACTTATGCATTGTCTACAAGTTGCAGCCTGATCTCTTTATTCCCTGTTCGTACGACTGTAAGTTTCTGAAAGGAACTTGGTCCTGTTGTAGCTGGGTGCCCCAAGCAAGCATACTAATGTATTGCCCGGGGTTGGAATAAATTATTGCTCAGATTAGCAGGAAGGATGAGGAGGAGGATTTTATTTTTAGAAATTATAATATTTGTTACATTATTAAAAGGGAGGAACATCCTTTGATATCTCACATGTATTCTTCTTCTTAAACCCCTTTCTTTCTCACTCAAAGTCCCAAATTGCCAACTTGTGTTAAAACACAAGACTTGGGTTAACGTGAATATGGCCTGGGGACAAGAGAGCTGTGTGACTCCCTCTCCTGACGCCTGGCATTGTATTCAGCACGCCACAAAAACTCTAAATATCAAACCACAGCAGTTTCCCTCACTGCTAACTTAGCACTGTGGTTTTCTTTGTGAAGTTAAATGTTTAGATTTCAGACAACTTAAGCAAACTTTAGAGTGATGTGGCATACACAAGACAGATATAACCACGCTTAATGCACAGCGGCTACGGCAGCAGTGGATTACACAGACTCAATTGTGTCATAGACCTTAAGGACGCTTGGCCTCACACCATGTTTAACTAGAGCTAATGCCAACACTTGGAGCGTCCTAGTGAGTTGAAAATCGGATGCTATAAGAGTAATAAATATACCTAAATTCTGATTTGTCTCCACTTTTAAGAAAAGCATAAGCGCCAGTCTTTCAGGTTTCTCAAATCAGATTATGAAGTAACAATGCTGAAAGACATCTCAATGCAACCACCAAAAAACTGACTACTGATTTCACTCCATACACAACTTCCATGTGATGCAGCAAATAGTAAAATAGATGTGGCTTTCACTACATACTGTTCAACACTGTCTGCACAGTGTTTCACATTACAGGCGCTGAGAAATTGACTTAAACCTTCCCCATGCAGAAATATTCCTTTAAGCACCCCCCACAACCTTTCTTTACCCCTTCGGGGCTTTGATATCTCCATCGCAACCACACAGCTATTTTTTTTTTTTTTTTTGCTTCTGGGTGATGGAAATGGTTTGCTGCGGTGGTCAGATATTTGCATGTGTGTATTCATGTGTTTGTGTGTTGGGTGGTCTGTTGGGCTTGACGGCTCTACAGAGGACAGATGACCAGCAGAGCAGAAGAAACTGCAGTGCCGAATAACTCTTCCATCCCTCCGTCACGTCAAGAGGAATATTGCGGCGCAACAGACACCCGGCCTAAGTGTTGTGACGCCTAATTACCACCAGCAGCACTACCCAGAATCACCCACGGCACAGTGACTCCTTCGGATAGACAGGCCTTTGTAGCTTCACACGAAGGAAAAAAGAGAAAGGGATGGCCATTTAGTGCTAGAGGGCAGCACGTACAGTATGTGAAGAGGTGGACCAAAGAAAACCTAGGGTCTATTTGAAGATGGGGAGTTTGGTTTATTTATGAACTACTATTGAACCTGTACTGACTCATCAAAACACATCTACCTTCGCTTTTCTTGCTTCCTGGAGCTGCGACTGTATTTTTCTCCCCTGTGACCAAATGCTGCAATTTAGCCAGAACACCTATTTTTACTACACTGAGCTACTGAGCAGTGACAGCTATTGCATTTAGACTGGTAATCCCCAAAATAAGCAGAGCGACTGAATTAAAAGATTTTTGCTTATCCAAAATCTATAAACAATATTTTATTTATTCAATGTTTTTTTTTGTTTTTGGGAAAAGAAAGTATATGGCATTAAATGCTAGTTTAAATGAGAAGTTGAATGAAAGGTCAAATAAACAGATAACAAAACCAGACAAGGAAAATGAAATCGTGCAGCATGCATTGTGTCCTTCACCAATACTAAGTGTCCAAGCATCCAACAGGAGGATCAGCAGGGCAATCACACTTTGGTCCATCTTATTTAGAGCAGGCAAGCTAAATACAGCCACACATACACCGCCGCACACACTATTTTTGGTGGGGGCAGCGCGGATGTTCCCTGGCACACTAATCGGCCTGACAGAAATAAAATAAAGAGAGTTGGACTCCGTCAAAACATGTATGGCCCCTTAAACAGAGAGCTAATAAAAGAGCTAAAGCTGTTGACTTTAAGCTGTGGGTGCCTGATCACACATCAGCAGTCACATTATGTTAATTCACTCGATTCTTCTTGAAAAGACACATTTGTTTAACAGTTTAAATCTAAAGAGAGAACCTTAATCGAGTCACATTGAGTCCTCACTTCATGACTTGAGGCCAGAGTGCTGCTGGTCAAAAGGCTTAAATATATAAATACAGTTGAAACGCATTACCTCATTTATGTAGCTCACATATATACATATACACGCCCACTCTATATAACAAGGCTGGCACTATGACTCCACAAGGGAGATTGATTTTCTTTCCCTTTTAATCCCAGGGAGGTGCCGGGGCAGATTTTTAACCCAACACTCTAACCTGAGTGTTAATGTACAAAGATACGTCATGTCCATTGATCCATGGTCCTGCCACAGCGTCTTCACATGAGCATGTGTGCCAGAGTCTTTAACCCCGAGGACCACAGTGCTCACATTTATTATGGTTTAGGATCATGACGATCCATTTCATATGGGTTAACATTTAAACTATTCAATCATATCAGTATGATGAGTAAAAAAAAAAGATTTCAGAGGCTCCAAATGGGCTCCTTTCCGGAGTAAACAAACAAAAATAAATAAATAAAAACACAAGAAGGAACTGAACATTGAGCCTCAAGGTAGGTTTAATCTAACAACCACAATTATTAAGCTCCTGATAATAAAAAAAATGTTGGTAAAGAAAAACAATCTTAGTTATAAAACAGAAATCTCACAAAATGAATGTGTTTAATACGCAAAGAAAGGTAATTGCTAAACGAGGCATAATTACTTGAAGGTCACTAGGTATTATTCACAGTCATTCTAGTTTACCGCATTAATACAAGACAGGACGTCAGGCTAAAATTATAAATTCCATTCTCATATCTGTCCTTTTCTGATTTAGATGGATGAAGAATAATTAACTCCTAATTATTCAGATCACTTAAGGCACTTTCTGGATCCACAAAAGAGATGCAGTCGTGTCTGTCAGCCCACTTCAGCTGCTATCATTTAGACCCACTCAACAACTTGACCAATGACAATGTGGGGAGGAAAAAAAAAAAAACTGGCTTCCTGTCTGTCTTCCCCCCCGCCGCCCTCCACAAAACCCCTCTAGCTCCATTCCTTACTACCTCAGATGGTCTTAAGGAAGCACACTTCCTTTAAATTCACCCATATGCAAATTGTAAGATGTGATTTGCATTTTAAAGTATTTAACTCCCCATATTTATTGGGCTCCGCGGCCTTGCTGATCATTGATTTATGTCCTTCCGGCAATTGTATTTCCATATTTTGTGTGGTTTTTAACGACAGTAATAATTCAAATATGCAAAAAGTTGTTCTTTGAACGATATCTTTAATTATATCCTCAAAGCATCATTCCTTTCCGTGTCTTCTTTTTTTCAGCGCCGAAATTGTCTTTGAATACAAAAGGTGAAGGAATCATTAACCAGACTTTGGCACGAGACATTGACAGGAAAAAATTCAGTCAGTTACCTTATGCGCAGGGAGATGTCTTAGCATGTTAGCCTAGCTCCGGAGCCACAAACAGACTTGGGGCGCTCTGCTGTACGGGGACCTGAGTGACCTTGTCCCCATAGCACTTTATTAATTCTGACATTCTTTCACCACAAATACAAGCTCAGATTGTGAAATCCGACTCCTATACTCCACAAAAACAAGAAACATGCATAAAAAAAGGAGACCTTCCCCCTCTGTTGTGCTGCTAACGCAGAAAGTTTCTCTGTCACTTCTCCTTATTAGAGTTGTCAGAGTCGCCGCATGCTCTTATGAAAGCCATCACCTTCCACATGATTAAAGGTGGCGGGTTCCTACCACCGTTTGGCCTATCAGCAACAGCCAAGCAGCCGTCAAATGTGTACAAAGTCCTCCATGCCCACATTCCCTTTGTCACTGCAGCATGGCATGAAAACTTGAATAATTGCTCACCCATATGCAAGCAACTGTGGCTAATATATGAGGAGGGAAGTATTTGCTGGCATTTCAAGGCCCTTTACAATTGGCATGATACAAACTACTAAAACTGATCTAGATTATTTACTACTGCTCTAGCAGACAATAAACCCAAAAACATCATAGAAGAATAAAGTAAAGTAAATAAAGAGATTTGATTCTACAAGTTAATACTTATCCTTGTAAGGTTACAGAACGTGAAAAAAGCATGCATAAATAGGAAATACATTTGCAAATACAATTGCATTTTTTTTTCTTCATCATTACTATTATTAATATTACGTGAAAATGAATACCAGGTGCGAAACCGTTTTTACATAGCAGTAGAGGTAGATTTTACGTCAAGCCAAACACATTAACACCGTGGCCTTTGGAGGATGCACGCACCCTAGTGTTTAACTATCACTGCGGAGTACTGCACTGAGTGAATGAAACATGTGTTACGACCCCACCCCCACCCCAGGAGAGCCGTGGCACAACAACATACATGCGGCAATTAAGCATTAAGGCTCACTTAAAAGAACCTAAAACCAATCCGTTTGTCTTAACAAATTCAACTTTATTTAAACACAAATTGGCAGGTATTTTTCACGACACGTGCAACACAGACTCTTGCATTAATGCAAATTATTGTATTTAATTTGGGTAAAATCAAAAGTGATCTGATCAATAAACTAACAATGAAATTATTTGTTAGATAATAAACTTGACTTGTAAACATGAAAAAGTGAAAGCATCCAAACTTCATCATGAGACTGATTCATGAAATCAATTAGGCAGGAGTTA
This sequence comes from Synchiropus splendidus, assembly GCF_027744825.2. Classification (NCBI taxonomy): domain Eukaryota; kingdom Metazoa; phylum Chordata; class Actinopteri; order Syngnathiformes; family Callionymidae; genus Synchiropus; species Synchiropus splendidus. Next base: position 15,295,944 of record NC_071345.1, on the reverse strand, counting down.
AAAAAAAAAAAAACTCTCAGATGGGAGGCTGTAAAACATATTGTAAAACTATTCTCTCCCGTTCGCCAGAAAGGTTATCAAGTTGTATCTTATTGCCTTTACCTGCTCCTATTCACTGTGAACACGCACTGATTTGAATAAGCAGCGCTCCACAGGCTCTCTTATCAGATCCCAGACGGGTGTGCCAGCACAGCAGTATCAGGTACAAGCCATCTCTCTCTGCCTCTCTTGAGAGAGAAAAGGTTAGAACGGAAGACCAAAAAATAAAGGAAGGAAAGAACAGACGACTAGCCAAAGTGGACAATGAAACACTGGTAAAACTAAACAGTACAATAACTTGTATTTCATTTTACTGCTTCTGGAAGTATGTGATGAAAATAAGCCGTTTCAACTAGTATTCAACTTTTGTGAATAACATCATGACAAGTATAAACCCTTCAGCAGCACATCATTTTCAGCACTTCCTATTTATAAATCTGAACGGTGCGCACTACTGACAAATAATTGTAATGCTGCGAGGAAATAGAGAATTCGGTGGCTTGAAAAGTGTATCTGTGACCTGTAAAGTGAGTAGTAGTGAGATGCCATTAAAAAAACAAAACGTTAGATGCAGTGATAAAAACAAAGTTCGAGTCCACTAATGTGCTGCAATTATCCACCAAAGGCATGATATTTTAAAAAATTCATCTCATTAATAGTTTGGACTTCCTTTCCTCACTAGCCACAAGAGAATTATTCCCGCAAGAAATAGTGGTTTAGTATTTCATACTCGAAAACAGCAGCTTTAAGGGGGCATCAGTTAGTGGGCATGGTAGCAACATGACCTCAGAAAATGTACCCTCATTGGGTAGGTTAAATAGACACGAGCACACACAAACAAACACGCACGCACGGAGGCCCCGCTTGATTCGGCGGTGCTCTAAATGCGCTAACCTGCTCTCTTCATTAGTGCTGTGGGGACTTATCACTGTGTAGTCTTTGTCCTTGCTGTAATTGCCCTCTCGGCATGTCGGCCCCCACCACTACCATGGTCGTTGGAGTAGCCGCACACCCAGCCATTCAGCCCCCGTGTGACAGGCCTGGTGAGACGGCCGGGCAGGGAGGCTCTCATGAGACCTGCTGATCGGCCCCTGAGGTCCACCGGTATATAGAGAGGCTTGTCCTAGTTAAAGCCGCTCAGGCAGGGAGACCCCTCTAAGCACAACGTCTGCCCAGCCGCAAGCCCAGTCTACAACTTTGCTCATTTACAACCGCGCAAGTCCACTTCTTCTGCAATTTCTTTTGGAAACTAAAATACTCACAGCCGGCAAAGCGGCATATTAAACAGTCCGGTGTGTTGTATAAATTAAATCACAATCAAACAGGTATCTTTATCAAAAAAATAACCTTTCAACTTCACAGATTTGTTTGTCAAGAACACATCATATATTTAAATACAAATAGCCATAAGAGCAAATATATACAGCTAAAATAAGAGAACTGTATAGATAGTTCTCGTTTAAATTAATAACTAATTCAGACGCAGCGCAAAACAAAAGGTGAGCGAACGTCAACGGAGAACTTTGCAGGTTTGTAGCAAGTTGAATGGCGCCATCTAACGGTGGTCATTCATATCACAACACATTGGGACCCTCCTTAAGGGTGTTTGGAGGCTGGTCTTCAAGACATAAATTAGTTATTTTTGACGCCTCTTGACGCTTATGTAGCCTGTAAAAGCCCAAGTAATCACATTTTGCTGGGGGGGGGTTTGGAAGGCAGAAGGCAGGCTTTGAAATGACCATAAAAGTGGGAAACATGAAGCCCCCTAATTTGGAATTTAATTGTAATGGACACCGAGCTATCAGTGTTGCAGTCTAATTCTGACCTCTGTTTGTTGTGCTGAATAAACAGAATAAATGAATAAATGTTTCCTTTTTCAAACAGTGTGCTGCTCTTGATTGCGCCCAACGTGTTTTCTCCTGGGGGGTGGAGAATCGATGTGTCAGCGTTTTCATGGTCGGATGCAGGGGTGCAGACCTACGCCTTACAAGGGCCGAATGGTGGATGGGGGGGGGGGATAACATGCTGCAATATTATGGGAAAGTAAACAAACTGTGGTTGACAACTTTCATTATGACTTTTTCGTTTCTCCTTTTCAGAAGGTCTGGTACAACCAAAGCCCTCATGATACTCTTCTTCCATTTACATGTCCTCTTCATAATCCGATGGCTCCGCTTATGTTACTCTGCTGTGGCACTACCCTAGAGCTGTGACAATAACGCTGAATTAAGTTAAATCACACATTACCATCAGGCCGACAGAGGACTAAAAGGCACTCCTTTTTTAAATGCACAGCAACATAAACATCATCTTTAATTCCTTTTACGTATGATCTTAAAAAGAATGTATCGTCCTCTGCATCCTTCCATTTACCAGACATGCCACCAGCTAGGCTTGGTACTTTCCTACAAGGGAGTGTTATGCATCTCTTGGGGCTTGGAGACTGTGAGATGTGGCTTGAGCACACAGAGGATGCTAGTCAAGGACACAAGCAGCATCATTCACTGTGCCATTATTTGCTCATATTTAAAGCTGGGTGGCACAGAGGCTTACCTGAGGGACCGTGGCTATGTATACAAGAAAGAATGGGTGATTTCGGAGTCCGACGGGTGTGCTGAGCAGCGCAGCATCAGGAGATGCAGCCCAGGCAAGGGGAGAGAGTAAAAGAGGGAAGGCTGTATTTGCCAGTCGGGTGATACAAGCATTTTTATTGTCCGGTATTTTTCCTCTTGTCAGGATGAGATGAGGAATCACCATAAGGTTGGGGAGCTTGAATATTGCCCTTGAGGGCCCACTGTGGCTGCTCCTGTTTATGGTTGACTAGCAATCAGCCGCCGATTCAAGACCCACAAACCCTCATCCATCCATGTCAGCAATTAATCAATTAAACGGCAGCAGGAAGGAGAGGGAGCGTCTAGGTGTGTTAATACAATAGCCTGTTAAGGTTGATGTAATTTCATCACTAATGTCAGCCATTCATCACGGCTTATTATCTGCTTCACATAGACAATGGTCAATATCGCGCCATAAATCTGGGAATCATGGAGATCTTGTGATATTAAGCCTGAAGGATGCTTCCACCGGATGGGCTGCAGAACAGGGGGACTAGAGTTATTAAAAAAGTTAACTCAAACAAGTGATCAATGAATAAGAGAACAGTTTGCAAACTTAACTTTCTTGGACGACATTTGTCTCGGTAGTGCGGATAAGCAGACTGACTGGTTAACTGAAATAGAGTGGCCACAGGAAGAGAGCATGTTTGTAGGAATGTGTTATGCCAGATGGCATGTGTGGTATCGAGCTCCACATTCTATGTATATAGCAGGAGTCTCTCAGTATTTTGAATAGTGGAAAACTTTGATGAAAACTATACAAGTATTCAATTCAAGATTCAAATCTATTCATGGTCTTCTAATACAGACCCATATGGTGTGGCCATTGGTGTTACTGTCCAAAGCATATATTGTAATTTTCAATATTCAATATAACATCCTATTGCAAAGTGTATTCCACGACTGTAGCAGCAAAATGAAAAATGTCATGGCGATACACTATGATAGTTCAGCCTTCGATATAATGTTGATCTCTTAGACTACGTATCTATTAGCATTTGTAAAAATAAAAACACAGATCAGAATATATATAAGTAAAGGCACTCACATTTCCAATGCGCAGCACATCAAGTTAGGATGCTTTCAGTGCGCCCAAAAGCAAGAATAATAAAATCTTTACGCAATAATGTCAAAGGGGACTTCAGAAACTTGATGTACGCTATGCTTACAATGCAACCGAGAGTATATATATGCAACACTGAATTTGACTTTCTAGATTTAAAATAATGAATACATGTATCATGCTTAAGGTTCTTGCCAGTACTCACCTGAAGTGAATATTAGCAAAATGTCTACGTCCAAACCAAAAGATGACCCGAGCACAAATTACAAACACACCTGAAATATAAGCAACTGTCTGAGCTGTTACACCTGTAGCAGCACCTTGCAGAAACACTCGCTGCTTCATGAAAGCAATTTCTCTGCGTTAACTCACACTCATATTGTAGGGTCCGCTGAAACCCCTATATTCTGGGCCAATACTTCTTTAGCACTCCCAACAGGATGTCGGTACATGAGCTCAATTTTGATGATGGCAATGAGTGATTGCATTTTACCTCTCTTCCATTCCCCAGACGGATCAGCCATCACACACACAGGCAGTGGAGGATAAGGGAAGAGATAGCAGCATCATCTTGGGCGAGCTAGAAGCATCCCAGATGCCAGTCATCAGGTTGGTATGGAATAAGTCAGACTCGCCATGAAAATAATCCTTACCTACAGGAAGTCAATTAAAAAGTGCCAGGGGAGATTAAGAGCAGTCTGACAGCTTTTCGTCAGGCCGCACGTTTGTCTAGGAGAACCGGTAGGTGTGTGTGCCTGAACAGAATAGACACATTAGAAAATGAGTCGTGATGGAGGGAGGGGACTGTTCATGAACACCCTTAAAAGCCCACACATGAATATTAAAAGGCCGGGAGCAGTCATAGCACATGTTTGCAAAGCAGAGCAATGTGTCTCAGTGAGTTCCTGGTCGGTATATCAATTAAATCAAGTGTTGTCAGCCTGATGGCCTTCTCAATGGAGAGACGGTCCATTCCCCTTTCCACATCACATCAGTTTGGTGAAGCATCCATCTCACACCCGGCTTGCTTCTTTCTCCTGGTCGCAATCTTAGTTGCGATCCACTCTTCCTCTGTCTGTTTCGTCTTTCTCCCCTCGCTCTCTACCACTCCGTCTCTCAAGCTGCCACTAACTGAATGCACAAATTACGCTCCCCTCCACCTTTAACTCCCACTAAATCTTTCCCTTTTCCACTTTGCTGAGCTGATATATTTTATCCCTCCATCAAATATGCATCCCATTAATTAAGTTAAATTACTCCTGCCAAATATCTACCACCCCGATGGGCATCAACACTGAAATGCATGACTCTGAACCTGCAATGACACGACCGCAACACTTAAACATGAGTTACAGCGTTTCCACCTCCAGTCATGGATAGGTTACTAGTGACTCTGAAAGCGTTATTTTTTCTGGACTATTTTACAAACACAAACTTTTTTCACTTCGTAATTTATGTGACTTTGTTTACACGTTAGTTTCCCTTGTCGCCTAATGCTTGAGTTTTTGAGTTCTTTGAAGGACTAGTAACTATGGATGGTATCGTGTCATACAGCGGTAATGACTGAATTGTCCGAACCAATCCATAAGGCTCAATTTCATTTAGCGTGACATGCTGAAATGTGTTTTTCACTATGGTGCGTGTAATTTTGTTCTGCTTGTTTAATTAGTTCGATATTTTTTGCCATTTTGCACTAGCCTCTTTTGTGAGACTTTTACGCTGGTTACAACAGAAGTGACAACCTTGTGCTAACATGTTAACGCTCTCAGCTAACCACTGCTCAATATAGTTCAGGAGGATTATAGACACTGGAATGACACCATCTGAGCAATCGAAGGTCTGTAAAACTGTGGGGAAAATAGTTGGATATTGGTTATTTAATCCAGCTCTCACGGCGTCTCCTGCTGTATCTGTGTTTTGGTCTATGACAACGCACACGCTCAATCTCTGAAACAATACAGCCCCCAATAATACTGTCAGAACCAAATCGACACCTATCGTATGGGTATCGGGAAAGTATCAACTCGGGCCAATTGCATATTGTCGCAACCCTAGGTGCCAGTATTAAGCAGTTCACATCCATAAACATAAACAACATTTTGAGTGACTTGTACTAGGTATCGGTATATCTTGGATCGGTATCAATAAGTCAAGTGAAAAATGGGATCGGGCCATCCCTAGTATCGACTCCTTCCTTTACAAGTCTGCTGGGCTTTGCCATGACCCCAGCTGGATGGGAAGTAGGTAGAGCGATGATCCATGGTGGCCAATTGTACTCATTGTATTTCATGATTTTTTTCTCTATGTTAAGTCTAGATTTATTTGAGACATGGGGAAAGTTCATACAATACAGGATTTCTAGGCACAAGTGAACTGGAGAACTTGTCAGGTAAAGCTAATAAATCATTTCCCAGTGTAAATTGAACAGATGTGGTTATGTTTAACTGCCAAATGAGTGCAAATAGTACATTTATTTTAGATGCAAAATAAAATGCTTTGTCTGGGAGAAAAAAAAGCGTTGCTACTTTAATTTCGTTTGTCATCACTTTATGATGCAGTGTTAAATTTACAATTATTAAAAACCATGCCAAGAGAAAATTAGCTTTTTTAAAAATGCAGTGCCAAACATTTTGGGCCACATGATAGTTAGCTACTATGAAAAAGACAAAGGCCTTTTAACCTGGACAGAATTATGTCCGGATATCATATGCGTATTTGCTGTGTTGGCTTCCCTTACAATGGATCTTGGTATTTACTGTCTGGACCGGTTTACTTTTGCTCCTCTGTGAATAAAGGGGAATGGCGCCCTGAGGTCTCGGTTGTTGGTCCACTGAGCATATGAGATTGTTATTAAAAGCTAATAGTCCTAATATGCTGGCATATCTGTTTTTCATCCTGAGAGAGTACTGGCCATGGACGAGTCAAACTTCTCAATTTTGCTTTCTCTCACAACAAACCGGCTCAGCAAAGATCATCCAAACTCTTTATGGGTTTGGGATGTTTAATTAATCATACAAATTTAATATCATTGAATCTGCTAGAATTAAGATGAGAGCAGATCGGACATTTGTACAGAATACAGTCTGACTTTTCATGGCACTTAAATTTGGATTTTTGACTGATAATGTATATAAATCCTCATTCATTTTCAGGTGCTTTTCATTGAACTGTGGCGTACCCTTTTGAGTGTGTTTCAACGGGAGGTTTTTCTTACAAACACCTGCCGAAGGCTACTAAACGCATCCAATCTATTATGTTGCACTTTATCGCGTTATGTGGGGTATGAGGCTATAAAGCTGTCTTGGTCATAAAGAGGGATCGTGGATTGCCGAGTCAAACCAGACCACTGACATCTTTAAGCCGCATGCAGCCCTGGTTATCATCAAAATGGCTCAGTCACATACTTAACCTTTCCAGACCAGACTTTCTGCATTATTTTCCAAATGACCTTTAATGTTACTCGTTTCATTTCCGATAATGGGGTACTAAATTTAGTTAAATACATCAAACGGAAATGTGTTTATTTTGGTGAAGAGGACGATGCTTTCTGACAAGGACCATGGATCCAGGCACAGACTACCAAGTGTCCTGAGCCAAACTCTGGCTGGAAAACAATATCATCTGAATCATAAAACTCCATTTGTGTGATGTACATCAATGGAAATTGTTAAATTTAACACAAATCTTTAGTACATTTAATCATCGCTTTAACCTAGTGAAAAGTAAAATTGCCCACCTGAGAATCAGCAATATATGTGAGGGGACAGTGGCATAGACCAGTGACGTGATCCTTAAGCATAGTTTTAATTTTAATGCAATACTTTCATTCACGCGTTGCTTATCTTCTTTATGAAAATGAAAATATTTTATATTTAGACATTATTTATTATTATTAATCACAAATCAGTAAATCTGATATCAGAAATCACAGTCATGAATCAGTTCTATTCCTTGTATGGGCCCCGGACCCATTTGGTCTGGAAAAGTTGAGACCCGAGATCAAAAAGGTTAAGAACCCCTGGCACAGACAATCAGTTAACCCCCACTATCATCTTTTGGAAAGTTATGACTACTTTAAGCCTGACTAGACAACTTTTTTACCCCCAAGTTCAATACGGCAGCAACAGTAATGTGTCATAAAAGACACACAATCCCTCATCTTTCTTCTTTGTGAATAGGACAGAGGGATATTAGTAAAAGTGTTCATGTACATGCCGATTAAGTGTAACTGAAATACCAAGTGTGTTGTTCACGGGCCTGACAGGCAGTAATTTGGTTCATTATACTCTGTGGTTTTAATTGCACGCCACCAAGTTGTGCCTGTGACACCTTATGAAGTGATGATGTACTATTATTTCGCAGCGGCAAGAGATCAGCGCAGTGACATTATAATCATCCTCATAGGAATCCCTCTCTTCATCTGCAACAACCATTAATGTTTAAATGGAATATAGAGGGGGGGAAAAACATAAAAATAGTTCTCAGGGACTTCTAACCGGGATCTTATTGAGGATTATACAGAATCCCGTCAAGGGAGGAGAGGGGTGTGGATAGACAATAGAGGGGCTGAGTTAAGTGACGGCTTTCTCTGGATAAGCAGCAAGCTAAGATGCTCATCCACTGTCACTGCCAGGCCTCACACTACCAGAAAAGGCCTGGGCATTAAGGCACATTACAGCGGATGAGCCACACAGAGCGGAACTGATGGGCTATTCTTGGAACAGACCAGACAATCTAACAAGTCAGCTGGGACATAAATACACTGACATGAGCTAGCCCCATTCTGTTAACAGTCAAATCACACATTAAATCTTGATATGAATGTAATTCTCCTTTCCTCCTTCCCTTGACCCGGTGTTTGAGAGGCCAGATCAGAAGTTCTCTTGGCGCAACAAAATAACAAAAGCAGGCCACGAAGTTGGAGTTTCAAGAAAGCAACAATCTTTATGGTTTGCAAAGATTCCTGAAGTTGACACGAGGAAATGGGTGGCTCATGACCTATAATCATTAAATGGCAGTCCACAAGAGGACAATCCATGCTCACGATAGTGTTAATACTTTTAAGACCCGGGCCGAGATATTAAACCAATGCCTCAAAACATTTAGACGGTTTATGCATAATTTAACACCTACAACAGCACTGAATGTCCATGCATCTTTGGGGAGCACAAGAAAGCAGGAGGGTGGAAATGCTGAATCCACCTCCTTTCTGGCTGATGATGGAGTTAAGAAAGAGAAAGCTCATTAGGTGACCCCTCTGTGGGCAAAACACACCAGGAACTGAGGAAGGAATCTATCCTCTTTCATGCCGGACCATTTTTTTCAACCAATTAAATGTGTGAAATATAATTTCTCAAAAAAAAAAAAAAAGACGCAGAGCCAGAAGTTTACTCTGCAAACAGAATGCTCAATCAGCCCGATACATCAAATTCTATTTTTCCCCTCCATTCTCCATTCTGGTCGAATTAGACATACTAGTTCAGCTTGCATGTTGGCATTCATTTCCAGCTTATGATCAAGAAAAATGGAAAGATTAATGAATCCATGCTCCTCGTTTTTTGTGGAAAGAGTAACAAGAACACGCTACTCGTAAGCCGTGCATTGTGGTGACACCCTGTCGTGAAAACTAAGATACACCAGCATTTAGACAAAACACCTAGTCGCCCAATTTTTACTCCCGTAACTATGGTAACTTAAAAAGTTGCAGATTCAAGTGCTAGAGTCACATTTCATTGGTCCCATGGACTCGAGCAACATTTTTGTGGAAATAAAAGGCAAAATGACAGAAACTTTGTATAAGGGAGAGTCAGTGCAGGTATTCCATCAGGCCGCGTCATGGTCATCCACATCTATGTTTGTGCAGTTTTACTTACTTAACATAACCATGGGAACACTGTCTCTTGTGGTCTTGGATAACAGGTCACCAGTAATACCTCACCTGCAGCGCAGCATGGTCAGGCGGGGGCTCCTCGTGGTGACTGTGTTCCCACCTAGGAGATAACTCATCCCTAAAGTCTTTGCTTAGGTTATGAACTAATAGCAAAGTCCAGTAAAGGGCGGACGTAGTTACCTGGATGTAACTCCAGTTGTACGAGCCCAGCCGGGCTCTCGCTCTGTTGCTGAGTTGCACAGTAGCGAGGGGCTTATAATCAATAATTGTAATTGTCTGTTATAATATAAAGGCTGTAAAACAATTATGACTTTTCAAAACTTTCTTTGGTGGTGACACATCTTTGTATGAAACACAAAGATCTCCATCTTAAACCAACCAGAGTTATTTTTAAATGTGAAACACAAAATCACATACAGCTAAACAGCTACTATATGCACTACTACAAAATAGTGTCATGCGTATACACACTGCATATGTGCTGCACTCCAGCCTATGAAAACAAATCCAAGCGGAAAGCCTGAGCAACGACAACAGCCTTATAAACTACATGATATGGTCTGATATGCATTTGGCTTATGCGTGGCTGTCTTAAGTTCCGAGTATTAGAATTCTTTTCAAGGCACACTACAGTACTTGTGTCATGTCAGATGACAGAAGAGTTTTCCCTGGACAATAAACTTTTCTATGAACTGTGATCAATAAACTAAGTAAGCCATTGGAATTCACAGCCATGACAACATTTTTCATATATTCATAATCAGTGATTTAATGATAATGATGATTACACTACGGAGGACAATTGGTTTTTGTAAAGCAGAAGCATAGCTCCACAGTTATCAATACAGAAAAGTGTATCTCAATTACACTGTAATCTCACTTTTGTAGGTCAAAAAAGGGGTGATCACATTACACATTATGCAGGCATCTTCACCATCTATTAGTAACACGTGTTTGGATAAAATTAACAATGATTCACTTGGCGCTTAAAAGTTTGGGAGCAAGCTTGGTGTATGTGTGGCTCTGGTCTTAATTATGGTGTTCAGGGGCTTCTTTGTGTTTGCTGCTCTTTAGTCAAGACGAGGAATAGCCGGGTGATCAGTCAGTAATGAAAGCACACACAGGGACAATTTGTCACAAGTGGCTGGCAGTGGCAGCACGTAGCTCCTCCATCCACATGATTTGTAGAACCTGGGACTGTGTTTAGTAGTGCCATTTAAAGACATAGTGGAAAACTGTTCTATATGAATGTATGTGCGCGTACATTAAACTCCTGGTCAACACATTAACTGCACTTTGGAGAGGAGGCAGTTACAGCTAGAGGGCTTGTGAAACATGAGACTTTCCTCTCATTAAAAGCAAATTCGTGTCCAAGGCAAAGCTTGTTTGCTCCAGCTGTAATATGTTTGCAAACATCAGCAGGAGCAAATAAACACATTTGGCTTCAGAGGAACAAAATCGGCCAGCGACTGAACTAAATGGAACAGTTTACACAGAATTACACAGAGGGAGGAACTAGCATCTGTGCATATGTCTTCATCTTTGCGAGTGTGTAACCACAGAAGCTCCTTGTTCAAAGCTTGAAATCCCACAATTTACTTTATTCCCCGACTGCATGTTAAACAGCTTAACACATCCATTTGAACATGGCACGGCAGTGAGGAGCTCTATCATGGGAATAAAGCACGTTGAACACAACATATGGTCTTACATGTAGGGGGTACAAGAACCAGGATAAAAACTGTTCTCTTGCACTGAGATGAGGTTTACTTAGCCGCTGAAACAATGGAAAAATTATTTAACATAACTGATTATCTGTTGTTCCGAATGAGAAGATAAAAATCATGATAATAATCACTATTATTGTGATATATATATATATATATATATATATATATATATACTGAAACAAAACTTACATTGCTTACATTTGTGGGTTTAAAAAAAAACAGGGACTCACTTAAGAACAATAAACACACAAAAACCTTTCCATTTTCAAACAAAACTACTGTTTGGTTGTAATGCCCGTCACCTCTTAAAGCAGCGATGCCCACACTTTCTTGAACTGCAAGTCACAATACTTGATCTACTCACAAAGCTCTGTTGAGCAGCAGCTAATGTTTGTTTTGCCTGAGTAACCATAGTGAAGGTCAATGTTTGTCCATTTGTTTTCCATGTCACTAACACATGATTAAAGTGATACGACTGTCCGTGTTCAGGGCGGAGCAGAGCACTCCGAGGCGCTGCATTGCAGATCAGATTTTTTTTTTTTTTAATGACAATCGTCTTCTTTTCAGAATTGCCATAATCAAAACTACATTTCAGACAATCACACAACCCAAGAAAACGCACCCCAAAAAATACAGAAATAAGTACAAGCAGGCTGCACTCCAATCGATCACAAAACTGCTCAACCAGGTACACAATCAAAATCAGAAATGTAATATGGGAAAATCTGGTCAGAAATATGTAAATAAACACGGACACAGAGAAATTAAAGATGTTTGAGGTGGAGCGATAAAACTGTAAAAAAAATCTTTGTTTGTATGAGATAACAAAACAGTGAGAGTTTGGAGCTGGGTACATGACAGTAGTAGTTTGAATTAAGCGTGCCATGTCTAATATCTAACTATTCATGCTTAATATGAAAAAAAATGTAAGAAAATGTTACTCACCCACAGATATCACACTTGTACTCTCTCATTCCAAGATGTCTCTTTACATGGTTCCTGGCATCACCCAGCTGAGCAGATGCAAAGTTGCAGATCTTACACATGAAGGGCTTGGAACCTATTAAAACAGTAAAAGCAGTTATAAAACAAAGAAAATACAACAGCGTTTCAGCGCATTTACTCATCATAGGAATACGATTGCAAAATGTACAGCACATGAATGACTAAAGTAATCAGAGAAAGGCAGTAGTGTGACACTGTTATATTCATTGGCTCTCTTTATATCCTTGTCAATCTCCTTCATCTTGTACCTACTCATCCTGTGGATGCGTAAATTGGATTCCAAAGGTCAGGGCAAAAACGTAAATCAATTCTGTTGCGCTCAGTACATCCCATTCCATCATTAAAGCGCTAATCACTCTAGTGGGCTTCACAGGAAGGTTTCTCCCTAATTATTGTCATTAATAAGTCCAGGGGTGGGGTAACGTACGAGAGAGCGGTAAAGCCTTTTCCTGCCATCACTCATTCAAGAGAGGAGTTGTTACAGCCGGACCTGCTACGATATAGCCTTCAAAAATGTAATATTTAGCACGCTTCACTCTGAAACCAACAGCTTGCAGCAATGCTTTTCGTCCATTATATTATGTGATTTATTTGAGGCACACGTCAAACCTATTGTGCCCAATAGCTTAGCATTTACGTTGCAAACCCATGTTAAATGAGGTCAGGCACCTAAGGCATAAACAAAACAAACATTCACTTTTCCAAGACAAAGGCAGTGCTGCATAAGGCATGTGTGTTTGAGTGAACAGCCCAAGATATTCTGGAATATTTCTAGCATGGCTGGCCAATGATTTGATTAAGCACCTCGTGCAGATTTCTAATTTGTTCATATATGGTTCACTTGCTTTGAGCTGAAAGAACGACAGATCAAATTTTGAGCTGGTAACTAAGATGGAAAGGCAAGCTGGTGCTAACAAGGTCTGTAAACACAGAGGGTGGAGAGGGTCCTCACAGGGGCAGCACTAACACCACTCTCATCATTTGTGTATTTCCTCAATGAACACAAATCAAACTGTGGTCATAATAGATATAAGTCATCTCGATTTCTAAACAACAAAATATTAGACTAAAATAGGCCTCAAAACAACACACACCCTTGTGCCAATGTCACACGGTGACTCTCAAAGACACAATCAGATGTTGGCAAACGCACGCCCTCAAACTTGAGGTAAGCGCGGCGTTCAGGAAATGATTTGTCCAGATGGCTGTCTGAGTATGAGACATGGCAGAGAGAGATGCAACGTCTCTCACGTCTCACATCTTATCACATTAATACTCCACCACTCTACTTAAACAGCCTCCGTGAAACTGAAATTGACCATCAATGCAGTGTCATGTTAAATTAATATTGCCATCCACACAGGGGCGATGTGGCTCCCTCACATTCCAGATGAGACACGGGATGATTAATTCATTTCCTCAGAGAAGGAAAAGAACCCCATGCGATGTATCACTCAACATAACACAAGCTTGCATGCACGCATACATGTTTATAAGCCTGAATAATGGGATCAGCATTTGATAAAAACTCGATTACGCCGGTAATTAACACAAATACAAAGTAATTATATCCTTAAGTGAGGACCATCGACACCCATAATCAAATTATCTGAAAAAAAAAACAATGCTCCTCCACAATGTCTTATATAGGATGTCGGTTAACCAGTATTTTCAACGGAAAAACGGAATAAATAGTGGTTGCTGTCGCAGTATGAGACGTCATAGAATGGCAAGTCTCCAGTGCTATTTAGAGAGTCAACCAGTCACCCACAATCTTAAGGATTAGTCAACTGGTCGGCACATGATGTGTACAGGTTAATAATATGTCTAATTCTAGTGCCGTAAATAGTCATTTTTAAATGTGTTAATTGTTGTTGACTCAGTTTTAAACTTTACAGTTGAATTGCTCAAAATGTGGTGAAAAAGGAATGTTGGGCAAAAGTAGCATCACATTTTGGTCTTCGATGGTTTCATAGAGAAATGTTGCCATACTTTCTGTTTTGGGACACGATGGTCCCAGAGCCTCAGGGACACATTCACGGAAAAGAAGTAAGTAAGTAACACAGTAGAAGATGAGATGGTTTAAACTGTACCAGCATTAAAGTATTGGATGGTCCTACACATCTTTCCACACACATCATACCACTCTTGTAAATGTGTAGCTGTGGCCTGGCTGTCCATTACTTCAGAGGCTCAGCCTGAGGCCAGACAGCTCACTCCGGTGAATAAGCGACCAATTTTCCGAAAAATGCTAATTTAAGCTAAACCCTGGTTGCCCAAAACGAGAACATGTGTTTGTGTTGTGTTTCAGATACAAAGTGAAAAATGCTTCCTGTGCCCCCCACCACTACCTTCTGATTTTACAGATAAATCAAGTGGATAAAAACTAGGTCTATATTAAAAGGATCTGGACATGCTCCCAGCTCTCAAACTGGCAGACCCCCACTGTGCTGCCCCACAGACCTACAAACAAACTACGGAAATGGATTACCACCATATAAAGGGCAAATGATTCACCATAACTAGGCACCTTGGTAATAATAGAAATTACTGTTTTGTCCAAAACTATTTTTGTTTGTATTTTCTCTCCCTTCCTCTCTCTTTTTTGTATTTAGGTTTTTATTATTATTTTTAACTGACATACATTGGCTGGAATTGAATCTTTCCTAGGGCCCTAAATCAGTACAGATTAAACCTTTTCAAACAAGAAAATAATTTCTCTACATATTATAGCAACGACACACTCAATAAAAAGAAGCCTCTCATAAAATTGAGCGTTGACAACTTATCGTCTCATACTGGCTCTCGTGCATGCAACCCAGTTCCATATACTTATCTTAGTGGACATAATTCAATAGACTAAAAAGCTGTAAATTGAGAATCCAGATTCCTTAATACTTCAAAAATGTGCCCTTGACATGTTGCCACCAGTCACGATCCAAATGTAGCAGGTTTCATTTTCTTAAGTAACACCATGGCAGTGACCTTAAATTCTAGAATTATGGCATTTGGTTGAAAAATGAATTAAACTGTTAATAAGACTAGAGTGGGGACCCAATTAATCAAAATTGTAACCTTTAATTCTTATACCTTTGAGCCGTCAGATTCCAGCAATACAGTTCGACTTTAGTTGAAGGTCATTTCGTTCCACAGAAAAAAAAAAAAGCCAGCAGTCCTTTCTTTGATTTATTTACTTGGAAATGCTTGTCTTTATGAAGTCAGAAATCCACCATACATTTGACTGAAATGTTTCTGTGATTTGCATTACAAAACTATGTCTGCAATATCTTCACATTAACTATTCAACCACTTAAGGACAGACAATGACACAATCTCAGTGCATCATCAGTCCATTATTAACTACAAAATGAAGTCTTAAAATATATAATTTATTTTTTCCAATTATGGAAGACAAATGGTAGACAGACAGAATGTGACCTCGACTGATGATCAATGGAGACGGGTGTCAAAGAATGTGGCCATGTGTCTGCATTTCAACCAGGGAGGTTTTAGAAACATTAATATGATGCTCAAATACTAGCGAAAACTTGTTTTGATGTTGACAAATATACTATTATTCACCTCAACAGATCGCAGATTTTTATCTTTAGTTTGGACAGAATTTAAATTTAAATCCCTGTTACGTTTCTGGCAGATCAGTATTCTACGTTTGAGTGTAAAATCACTGTCAAACTCAAAGCACTCTTAACTTATCCACAACTTAACAATGGCACAGTGTAGCCTAAGACATCGCCTGCCAAGAGCGTTACCTCACACCTTCACAAATGGAACTATACTCTTACAACACTCCACACTTAGCACACCACGTGGAATTCAATTAAACTCTCATTAAAGTTAAGTTGGAAAAGGTGTTGGCCCATTCAAGGCAGTGAAGGGCATTTATTGATGGTGCCCTCACATCTCGTTGCTACATTTAGCAGAGTTTAAAAGCAATTAATTCTCACGGCCGGTGAAAAGTAGCGGAATACCCGCCGTTCTTAACCTGCTGGACATTGCTTGTCGAAGCGCCACGAGCAGCAAACCTGCTTTGCATTATTAATGGCAAGAGGAATCTTAATGGATGGGGGATAATCAACTATCCATGAAAGCTGACATATATGCACATCCTCAACACATACAGGCATCACACATACACACCCACAAGCCTGGACATACAGACACCAGGGAAATTAAAGGCTTTGAATACGTCGGCATTGATTATTTTAAATTATTAGCCCACCTCTCTTTGGACCTTGGATGCTTTTAGCCTAAGCTTTAACACATTTACAGAGACTTATTGACTATAATTACAACTGAGTCTTGGTAATGGACACATCAATTATAAGTCGCGCATGTCTCTGGCCAAGCGTTGCTCAGGGAATCCCAATCTGGGGTCCATTAGCGTCTCTCTTGCTGGTCTGATTCTCAATCAGTCTTTACATTCACCTCAACTGAGACTGCTATTACCTGGCTGCAGCAGATAGCAGCTCTACACATTACCTGGAGCCACCATTGACTTAACCACCCTCAAGCTCATGTTTCCATTTTTGTCAATTGGTTTTATTCCTCCCTCACGTTTGAGAATTTCATGCATCAGGATTGTGGGCGGGCCTTGCACTACACTGCCCTACAAGAATTCAGCAAGAAGTCAAGAGGTCTGGATATAAGTAGCTGTTTCGAAACCAAGTCCAATCTCTTCTGATGGGTATTAATACCACCAATCGCTGTGACATGTGTCTGGGGGTATTTACCAACAATATGACCTGACAAACAACAAATGATCACCAAGCAAAAAAAGCCAAGCCACTTACCTGTATGCGTGCGAATATGTGCCAGAAAGGCCATGGAGTTGCTGCTCTTGCACACCTTGCCACAATATTTGCAAACACTGCCCTGGTTCTCTTCCCTCTCACGGTTTATCAGCTCTGTATCCTCCAGGACATACTTGTTGACTTCCCTCAATAGCTCCACATGCTTCTCCTTGATGTGGAGGAAGAGGTCTTGCTCCGAATCCAGACGAGCTGTGCACTTCATGCACTTAAAGTTTGCACCCCCATCTGGCAGCTCCTCAACGCAGTTCTTTTCAATTCTAAGGTGCGCAGCACTGTTGAGGTGCTGGTGCAAGTTGTTCTCTGTATAAAAAGACTTGCCACAAACCAAACAGTGGAAGTGTTTCTCCTTTGAGGCGTGCTTCATTGATATGTGAACATTTAGACCGTTAATTCCATCAGCCATGAATCCACAGTCTTCACATCGAATTCGAGTGCTGCTTGAAGAGGCATCTCCTCGAGCCTCCGCTTCTTTAGGATTGAGCTTCTTAACATGTGGATAATTATGTCCAAAGCTGGAGGTGGATTCACCAGGAAAGTGAACTGTAGTTTTAGATTGAAGAGTCATATCTTGAGGCATTTCCTCTGCTTGTTTTTCCGAAAGAGACTTAGCAGATACAATGCAAGCATCAAATGGGGGGGCACTTGACATGTGTTTCACACTTGCTTTCATAGGCTGCACAACTGGATCTTTCTCCTGTTCTTTTTGGTTTTGCTGTTCCGGCGTTGACACAATTAGATCTTCTGTGGGATTTTGGGTCAATTCTGACTCATCTGGCTGGGAGGTTTCTGGATGAGAGTCTGGTTCAGCACCTACTGTTACTGTGATGATTTCCCCTGTATTGTCATCATCCACATCTTCAGTGACACTACTCCCATGTCCACCAAATTCTATGGGACCAGATGGACTTGAAATATGCTGCCCATCTTCCTTTTGGTTTGCATCTGCATCACCTTTGACTTCTCCTTCCGAGACAAGACTGTCAGTTTGTAGTTTGTCTGGCTTTGTGGGCAGCTGATTGGCTCTGGAGTTTTTACCCTCTTGGGTGTCCATGTACACGTCTCTTTTCTGCTTGTGCTTCTCTGTGTTGGCATGGCGAACCATGTCACGGCTTGTTACCGCATAATAGCTGCAAGCTAAACAAACATACTCAAACTCGTTGGTGTGCTTTCTTTTGACGTGTAAATCAAGAGAGGCCATTGTCTGAGCAACAAATTCACATTGGCTGCAAGGATGAGCACTTTCAAATTCAAACATTTGCTGATTTGTGTCGGACGAAGTTTGTTCCACACCACTTTGTTGTTTGGAATCAGAACTTTCAGACTTCTGCTCATCCTTGACTGTTGTAATCACAGCATTTGCTTCGTGGACTGGTGAGGCCGTCGTTGCAGGGACTGAGATAAATGTATGTTGTTTACTAGCAGGATTGACATTTGATCTCTGATTAATCTCTGTCCGTTTGAGATGTTTTCTTGTGACACAGTGGCGATCCATGTCTCCTTTGGTCACACAGTTGTAGCTGCACAGATTGCAGGTATAAGCATACTGCTTGCTGTGTTTACGACGAACATGGACACTGAGGTTAGCTGCGGTGGACACAACTAAGCCACAGAACTCACAAGTGTTCGTGGACTCGTGTTTTGGTCTTCCCTGCTTCTTTTTAGGAGGTTCATTTTCCACTTCATCATTTTCAGCCAGACTGGCATTCAGCGCTTCTTCAGAGTCAACATCTTTCTCCGACATAGCATTTGCACGCGTCACATCAGGAGAAGCCCCATGAGACATAAGGACAACCTCGCCAGCGCTGCTTCTGCTAACCCTTTCCACAGATTCCTCAAACTCAAGAGACTTTGGCTGTGGATCCTTATTGAGCTGCAGCTTGTGGCTCTCTGACGACAAGTGTCTTTTCATCCAGCCAGCTGTTGCTGTGAAAAAGTTACATAGTTTGCAACGATGCCAGTCAATATCTGGGTGGTGAACTTGAACATGGTTTTCTAGTAGTGCCAGGGAGCTGACTGTGACCTCGCAGTTGTCACATTTCAGCTGGAAGCTGCTGTGTGGTCGCTTGGAAGCTACTTTTGTTGGGACCCCCACAGTGCTCGCAGAATCCTCTGTTTCATCTTCATCCTCCTTCATGTCCTCATCAGTATCAACTAAAAAACAGAAACAATATTTTCTCTTTCATAAGAACCACTGAACAGTTTTCACATTGATTTAGGGCTGCAACAACTAATTGGTCTCCAGCGGAATCATGTGTCAATGAGTCGTGATGTGACTCATTTTAATGCACGCGGTAGTAGCATAATCCGCAGTAAGAGGAGACATGGCTAATGTTCTGAGAGCTCTGCAACAAAAAACACCAAAAGCATGGAAACACTCAACTACTATTCGACTAAAGTGAGACGCAACATTTGCCAAACCTACCAATGTGGGCCATTAAAATGTAAGTTTCAAAGCAATATTTAACTATATGCAAGTGTTAGCCACAATTTACAGGTTTTTTTTGTGCCAGCGCGTGAGTTAACCAGTGCACGCCATAGGCCAACTTATCAGCTCATTGTTAGGACAGTCTGTGAGTAGTCAACTATCAAAATGTTCATTAATTGAAGCCCTACTTCAAAGAGCCCACCACCAACTCTTACTTATAACATCAAATGAAAACAAAAATTACCCCGCCATTTATTTTCTTTTACAACTTTACGGACGGTAAAATGGGGTTTAGATATGTACAATACTTACATGTCAATTGGGTGTCTTTGCTATGGTATCTCTGGACATGAACATCTAAGGGAGCTTTGTCCCGAAACTCTTGCCCACAGTAGTTACAGGAATGGAACACCTTCGGTTTGGGTGTGCGCTTGCTGATTCTTCTCTCTGGTGTACCGGCTTCCTCTTGATGTGTCAGCTTGTTGGATGCCACGTCACATTTCTTCAAGATTACAACAGGCTCACCTTGGTCAACCCCAAGGCGTGACTGTTTTTTGGGGAGCAGTTCAGCTTTGCTGACAGCATCTATATCTACAGTAGGATCCATCTCCTCACTGACCTTACGGTGCTTCTTGACAGAGTGAATCTTCAGTGATCTCTCTGACTTCGCTACAAAACCACAGGCAGTGCAGGTGAGAATCTTTGTCATGGAATCTGGTGGCTGCTCCTCATCTTGGTCTTCTTCCACATTTTCAGACTTGGGAGATGCTATTTGAGTATCTGCTATTGATTCCTCCATAGCTTCATGATCTTGCTGCTCACTTAGATCTGTGCCTTTTTCTGGTATGGTGTCCATTTCTTCATTTGGCTTCAGCGTGTCATCCATAGCATGTCTTGAATTACTTTGCACTGTATAAGATGGCTATAATGGAGTGGCTCACAAGCCTAATTAAAAGGCAGAAAACAAAGAATATGTTTACTACTTAGTTAATGTGCATTGAACACATCAAATAAACATAAGAATATAGAAATAAAATATAAGTTTTTTTTTACTGTTACTATGAGTCTATTACAAATCTAGACGAAAACAGCAGGCCCTCGGAGTCATTGACAGCTAAATATCGCCATCTAGTGCCAATATTTTAAAACTTCTTTTAGTACATATTTCATTAGATTTTTGGTTATGATAATAACGATATATATAATAACGATATATATTTACAATGAGTATGCAAGACCCGCACGCCAAAATTCACCTTCTCAAATATCAGTACTTGAGCTGCGGGATTTCATCCGTATCAAAATGTCGAAATATAAGAAAGATCATAATCCAAAGGATTTATATTAAGTATTTCCACCTAAACCTATCTGTTGAATCCTAGGCACAAGACAAAAAAATTCTCAAAAACGCAGGCAGCCAATTAGATCTTAAAATTGAAGTTGTCTCATAATGTTTTTATAAATCTGAATCAAACACAAAATCCCATAATGGCATAATATAAGTTGGAAATGGGACGTCATACAAACAAAAGAAACGACCTGAAAAGCATAATAAAACGACCGTTGGTATTTGTCAACGTTCTATAAACTAAGTTTCATTACGGAAACAACATGTCATGGGGTTGATGTGTTGTGTGCGCTTATGTTTTTGGACCACTAGTTTTGGAAGCACGGCTGAAATGAAGGCGTATTTCATCACCGCTGCACGTAACCCTGGTTAAACATCAACAACAATCTCTGGGCGAAATGTTACTTCCCATTTCATACGCTACATCGGATCAACCGCCTTCCGTAGTCAAGAAGTACCGCAAAGTTGCCGCAAGACCTCTCTCAATTTCCCTATTGGAAGAAATGTCTACTTCTGTGAAAATAAAATGAAGTGTCAACACCGCCCGTTTATTGAACATAGAAACACTGAACTCAGTGTGGTTGCTCTGGCTTTACTGCTGACTAGCAACATGTACAATGAGTGACGTGCAGCTAAACCAGTAATGTTGCTCTAATTTTGTTGGGGACCAATCACGGAGCCGTATAGGCGGGTCTTATTTCTCCCAGCTTGGGGAAACGACGGCGGCACAGTGGCCCAAAAAGAAGGCTAACACATAGCCACGAAACTGTCAAATATACGACGAAGGCAGGGTGTAAAACGCTGCCAGGGAATTAGATACAATTTCTTGAGATTACAATGTCGCCGTAGGTGCACGAAACCGGGTTGGAAAACGGAAACGTACCTCTGTTTTTACGAATGTTTCCACGGTCCGCGCTTTTGCTGCTAGACACAAATGGCGCGCCGTAGCAAGAAAGTGACGTCACAAAGAAGGCGCCTGTTTCTTTCGAGACCAGCAGGTTTGGTCACGTGACGCTTGTAAAGTCCGCGTGAAATACAAACAGATGAATAAAGGTATACTAAAAACCATATAAAAATTAACTAGTGTGTTATAACAATAATAATAACAATAATAACAACAACAACAATAATAATAATAATAATTATTATTATTATTATTATTATTATTATTATTATTATTATTATTATTATTATTATTACTAAATGCTAAAAAGAGAGTCTGGATGTGTATGTGTCCATGTGTATGCACTATATCACACAAATAATTGGAATGTACAGATGAGGAAAAGAAAGAAATATTTCAAGACTCTCACAGTTCAAGAGTGGTAAATAGAATTCTCTTATTACGACCATACATGTTTGTGTGCCCAAATACAGACACACAGTGGAATATTTTCAGAATTAAATGGGTAATAACGTGAGTGTACATTATTTAATTGGTTGATTTCACTGGTCCTCTTAAGATGGTCTATAAATGGTCAATGTACTGTAAAGACTTTCTCTGTTCGCTCTTATATTCTTTATATTGTCATCAATAGTGTGTTTGACTTATTCGAAATCAGTACCTGAAGTCTTTTCCTCTTCTCATCAGGCAACCTCTCAGTCTGCAAGACTGCCTCACTCTTGTTGTACCACGAAATGTTTTACACAAATTCCAAAGTACGTCCTCACTGCAGATGAGAATGGGCATCTATGGGTCTCAACAGACAAAAGCCTTGCAGGACAATGATGGAACACAAATCAAAATCCGCAAAAAAAAAAAAAAGCCTCTTCAGTAGAAATACTTGTGTGTGCATCTTTTGGGAAATATTAGATACGATTTCTCAAAATAAGGCTTGATAAACAACCTTTAGATTTGTTCCTCCTGGCCCTTTAAGAATTCACCATGTATATCCACTATTAACTTCATACAAAGACTGAAGATGGATTAAAGTGCCAGCATTAATTGATTACGCTGTCTGACAGGTCAGTAGGTGATAAACGATACTGTCTGCGATGAATACACAGTTTACTTTTGAATTCATTTTCTTCAATTCATCACAGTCAAAATTATGTGACATGGTTGGAAACACCCCCCTCCTTCGTGCCTATTTCATTAGTCATCATCAGTCATGTTTCTCTATTACCTGTCTATTAAGAGGGAGGGGGCGGGTGGTCACTGACTTTCTCCCCTCTGCATTAAGCCCTCATGTTTTTCTCAAACTTTACTGGTCTCTAATGTGTAGACATGTTGTTCAGATTTATTAGGGATTAATCCGATCATAATAAGAAGAAATAATAATCACGCTCTATCAAATAACAAATCTTCACAGTCAGCTTCATCGGTATCATTCCATTGAAGTTAAACATAGCAAGCCAAGTGTTTTCCTGAAATATCCATGCAAATATCAAGACAAGCATTGCACACAACACTTCAATAGTTGCTTATATGTCTATAACATGAAATTGTTGAAATGAAGTGATGATTATGGTTTTTTGATGCAAAGATGAAACGGATGAGGTAGAGATGAACTTACTGAGAAGACAGAGGTGTGCCAAATCAATACATAGCCATCACATACATTATGTCTGGCTATTTTTATTCAACCTACTGTATTTTCAAAGCCTGAAAAAAGCCACCATGACCGTCTCCTGCTTCCGATCATCCCTTGCTACAATCCACAGAGGAGTCCGGTGAATTGACGATGTTACTGAAAAATGATCAATGACAGACCATTCTGTTTTTCGTATAAGTAGTTGATTGTTTCCTGTGATGTGCTGATATAT
Organism: Synchiropus splendidus; assembly: GCF_027744825.2. Classification (NCBI taxonomy): domain Eukaryota; kingdom Metazoa; phylum Chordata; class Actinopteri; order Syngnathiformes; family Callionymidae; genus Synchiropus; species Synchiropus splendidus. The sequence goes on along the minus strand of NC_071345.1, from coordinate 15,272,234 downwards.
TGTCCAAGAATTTTGTCTCCGCGTCAAAAATATACTTTCCATCATCACCGCAATTTGCCTTGGCTAAGCATGGGGAGTCTATTTTCACACGAAACATTTTTAACTTATACTGTAATCTTACCAAAGCTTCTGTGCATAGTCATTCTAAGGTGCCACTGTAAATGTGTTTTTCAATGTTATTCTCCATTCAATGTAAACGATCGTCATCCGCTTTTAATTAAATTATCACAGTCGAAGAAAATTGCGTAATTACACGACATGTATTTTTATGCTTTGATTTATTTTTTTTTCACCAAGGTCCATACTTGTCCACTAGAGGGAGGAACCTACCCACTTCATCCACTACAATCTTCACCCGGTTCCCACAGCTTGACCTGCTACTGTCGCCTCAAATGACGGTTTGCCCGCTGTTGCTCACACTGTTTTGCTATATTAAGCGTGTTTTAAAGAAAGGTTGTTTTCTTCTTTAGGCACTATGAAAACAAGAGAACAGTAGCCACATTTTTGGTGGATATGGTCATATAATGTTAACCTTTGATTGATTTTTTTTTTTTCACTCACGATAATGAAACCAGCGGGCGACACCCAGTTAAGGAAATTTTTGCTGGTAGGATTTGAAAAGATAGGATGTGAACTCTAATTTGGTAAAGGTTAAAAAATCGTATTCAAAACTACATTTAATATTTGGCAAGATTTGATGGAAAATGTTGGCAATTTGGCAAATTGACTGACTTATCGTTGTTGTTGTTGTTTGTTCCTTTAACAGTGTCAGCATATGGAAAATGAAGTAGCTTATTTATGTAGGGTAAGACAGACAACAACAAGGTGACAGATTATTTTCTCTTTTTTTTTTTCTTGGAAAAATCATGACAACATAAAGAAGATGAACAGCAGTAAGTAGGTCCAGTATCAATGCCTCTGAGTCTTAGATCAGTGGGAGTAACTGTGGAATTAACCGGGTGATCTCCTTGGTTTTCTGGCACCAAACTCAACAACACATGTAAACCACACAGCTGGAGGACGTTTTCTCAAGGGCTCCTTTTTTCTCCCTCTGTCCGTCACCTCTCAAACGCCCTCCCTGTCTGTCCTCCCTGTCCTTTCCTAGAAGCATGATCTCACACCACATTAGCAGAAGATTTCACCTGGGGAGCGAGAGTGTGCGCTCTTGAGTCTTGCATCTCTCTTTGGATGCCAGAGAGACTGGTGGATGACGAAGGGGAAAAATAAGCATGGTATTTAATTAAACGTTTAAGCGGCTATGCGCGGAGGAAAATGTAACAGCTTTCAACTGACTTGCCAAGATTTCAACTTCACTAGAAAAGTGAACAAAATCCGAGCCACTGAGTCGGTGATGCTGGTACCCAAAACCCCATCTGCATGTTAAACAAAATATATCGCATGAATTTACTTTTTAAGAAATTGAGACAAACAACAAATAAAGTTCATTATAATCACGATGGTAATAATTTTCTTAGGTCTTACTGTGTTATTGAGAATGATCTTGCTGAATTCTGACTTTACAAGTCCGTTTCTTCATTCACAGACCTGACTTCAATGCAGTCTTTGTATGGACTCGTGGGAGTGTCCTTGAAGAAGAGGCTGCTGTTAACAAAACCATCAAGTATAGTAAGCAGAACCTAAAGCATTATGACTACGGCAAGTGATCTAAACATCCTTGAGGCTCAGATTTATTCCGTGTACTACACCAGCCAAACAGCTGTGACTTTAATGTTAGTGTCTGTAACAGCCCACCCAAAGAGGATATAGATGAACTGAGGTGTTTACATCAATTTATAGGTGTCCTTAATACATTCATAAATTACTATAACATTGTATAAGCAGTGAGTGTTAACTGCTTATATGGTCATACCAGGTGGTTAAGGAGCACATGATAGGTATGATCAGGAAGGATGTGGAGGTCGATGAGGTGAATGGAGAAGCCCATGGTGGGATTTTCCCCCAAAAAAGTGTATAAAAGCAGCAAAATTTAAGGAAGTCTGGTAACTACTCTGTTTATATTTTCTTTGCAGGCTTCAGTAATGGCATCCAGGGGCGTTTTACACGTGCATGAAGGTGATTATGGTGTCATGACGTCTGCTGGTGTTAGGGCTGGACCTGCAAAATGATTCGAAAAAAGCACAGAGGCCCCTCTTTAATGCACTCGCCTACAAGGAGACTGAAAATATACACAGTCATACATGGCAAAGCTGTCCTCCGAGTGGAGGCCTGCGTTTGGCAGAGACTTTTTGACCCTTTTAACAGCTGTAAAGCTGTAAATCCACGTCTTTGGTCTTCTATTGATCAACCCCAACTGTACTCATTTATTGCTACTATTAACATGTGATTTTAGACATAAACATTGCTTTAATTCTCATTTAAAAGCTTTCAAATGAGCAAAACCTTGATCGAAAATGAATTGTGGTGAAGGAAGTCACATGAGTTCTCAGTTCAGTTGGACACAGGATGCAGAGCCATACAGTTGAATGAATTGATTTAAGTTTCAGAGATGTCAAACATAAAGGTCTCAAAGAATGCAGTTGATTTATTCAGATGTTATTTATTAAACTAAAAGCATTTTTTGTTAAGCGTCTCAAATATTGATGCTGAGAGTCAACATTGTCATTGAAGAGGGAAAGAGATGCTGCAAGAAGAAAGAGGAATGAGGCAGTATCTTTTATCCTGCGGCGAATAATTTTATCACGAATGAGGAAACACAACAGGCAATCGTCTAGTGGAGAAGTGAAGGAACACTGAGCAGATCTGATGCTTGCCAAAATCCCTTCAGTGTCTCAAAGGCACTGTTGATGAGCCTTGGTGAGGTGCTCAGTCTTGCATAAAACACAAAAGCCAACTTAGTACTGTCTTACTGTCTCGGATGCCTCAAACCTGTTGAAGTGCCCTCTCTGCAGTTCACATCCCCAGACTGCCCTAGGAAAACCATGGCATTCCGCTGTGTTGTCCGCCTGGAGACCTGCAGCAGAGACCACGCGGAATTTCAGTGAACAACAGGACTCTGTGAAAGCACTTATTTCACACGTATTTTGGATTCCAACAGACTCACATGACTTTAACGTTTTGGGATGTATTCAGATATTGATGTTAGTCCCACTGTCCTTCCACATCAAGCCGTACACACACAGCTCCTCTGGATTAGAAGAGGAAATATGTCATATTCCAACTGCATCAGCACCCTCCTCTGCACCGTTCGACACCCTGCCGCCATTCAGTGGTAGAACTGAGGAATAATATCCCTCCCATCTCTGACTGGTTAGTGAAAACGCTACATAAGTAGGAAGCCCATCAACCAGGATGATGTTGGAAGCTGTTTGAAGGTGGTGTTCTAAAGTGTTGACTGAAACATAGATATGAATTGTCATATTCACCAGTACTGCTGCCGCCATTTATGACAATTACAAACTGTTAATACCAGTAATTTTCCAAGTAGCTTTTTCCTAGTGCCTCAGCCCTGGTGCCTTGAGTGATAAAGGCCTTTTGCAAAAGATGAATTATTGCGGCACATTGACAAAATAACACCATAATAAAAAAAAGATCAAGACACCCTCAGGACGTCTGGATGGTTAAATGAAGTGAATAAGCAATATTGTACCCTCTAAAATCAGATATTAAGGTTTTCTTTCTGCTCCACAGGTCTGTAAAACAAATGCAAGATGTTAACCACAGGCAAAGATGAATCAGCGATGAGGCAAATGCACATTTTATTAATCAAATTGAACATTAAACAGTAACAGTCTCCACCCATGACATAGCTAAGTCCATTACACACCCGTAAGTGATCCTTTGATCTGCCATAGATCGGCGAAATAATGAAGCTATAGTGATGTATCCCATCCAGAGGTGTTGTGATTAGAGGTGGGATGCCTTTAAAAACAGTCACATGTGTTTAGTCATCATACTGCATTCAGGCACAATGTGTGAGGCTTGAATTAACAGCAGCTGTCGTGTCTTCCAGGTACTATCCCTCTCTCTCTCTCTCTCTCACTCTGTTGTTTCTGTTTTTCTTTGGCATGTGTGATCAATTTTTACCCAACTAGGAGCCAATGAATGCCATTCCATGTTCCTTTACATCTTCTGGTTTTGAACAGATGTGATCCATTGTGATATTGCGTCATGGGAATCTACGTAAAAAAGGACCATGTGTCTTTTAAAGCATAGACGTCTGCGATTGTCTCCTCTGCTGAAGGATTTTTTGATTCCCAAATTTCTGGCATGCATTATAGAAGGGAGGCGAAAAGAGGCTGAAGAGAGATGAGGATCGATGAATGGGTGTTACATACACAAAGATCTGCTGAAGAAAAGGATAGACTACACCCTCCAGAAATTCAGCCAGGAGGCAGTTTCAAGACGGAGATTTGCTTGTTTTCTCACAAATAAAAGGTTGATTGCTGAAGTGCTTTCATTGTAGTTACATTTCTTTAGATTCGCACATTATAAGGGCCAATGAACCATTTGTCGCAGAGCTCTACAAGGTGACAACTGAGAGGAATTAGGGATCAAACTCTCTCTCTCTCCATAGCTCCAGGGTTTTAAACCAAAACAAAGTCAGCAGTGTTTCATGTGTGTTTTAAATCTAAACAGCAGTTGTTTGGATAGATCATCACTTTTTCACCAGCAGCAATCCGGGTAAAATGTGGTTCTGATACTTCCTTGGGAAGCACCCATCAGAAACTGTGATGTGGTGATCAGGATTTCAACTCGTCCTGATAAGGAATCAGGGAGCTCAAACAGCTCAACATGGAGCTTTACAGTTTTTAGTTGCGGTGATGGCGACACTGATAGATTGAGACTAAATCTATCACTCACAATTCTGACTCAGACACGAGTGTTTATTCCTCAAGAGGCACCACAGCTGTTTTGGCAAGTTCAGAGGTGAAGACAGCTCCCACAGCACATTCTGGCTTCAGTGCTCCGCACAAACTCAGTGTTTCTGCATTCTGCACTGAAGTCAGTGCAGGCGCCATTTATCTTAGTGCCAGTGGGTGGAGTCTCTCCAGCCCATCTCCAACTGCAAAGAAAGGGACACAAACAAATTGATTGCAGATAAAATATGCAGCAATGCAAGATTATTTAGAGTTAAATAAATAATTCATGCAGTGCATAAATCTTACACCAAACAATAAACAATATATTGCATTATGTCATTAAAAAAAGACGTGTGTTTACAGCTGAACTGCATAGGACACAGTAAAAAGAAGAAAAAAAGTATACATCCACGTGTCAGACTAGATAATGACACTGATGCAATAACTGGTGACGTTAATAAAGAAGCTTATTGTTATTTATTTGACTTATTAGACTCCATAGAAATCCAGAATAGACAGGTCAGCATTTGGTCTCTGTTTGTGAGAGGAATCAATAGATACAGACCTTTAAGTAATGCTGTGTATGAACTGAGTATATATATTTCTCACGGTTATCTTCACATTTATTCTCAGGTTTCAGCTCAGATCAGAAGCATTGGTCACTTCATAGATTACACAGACAGCATTGATGGAGATGAATATAATCTGACATTAACATTATTTTCAAGTGTTCATCAAAATACAACCACTCTTTAAAGGTGACCTGGTGACCCACCTTTTCTGACTTACTTTTTCCTTTGGGGAACACATATTAACTATTATTAAAATAATTACTTCCTTATTTAGGTTTAATACTACTGTAATTATGCTGTTGTTTAGAATGAACATTCGTTGACTATTCTGGGGTAAAATCCAGTTAGACTAACCAAGACATGAATCAATACCATATAATCATTAATTCATATGATGTGAATACACATAATAAGAAAATGTGTTTTATTGAGAGTAATAAATGTTCCCCAATCTAAAGTGTGGCAACATTTGTTTTTAATGTCCTTTGAAGTCTTCCTCTTCATGATGCAGTAAGTCCCTCATCATGATGGTGCTGTGGTTTGAGACAATGCTTTGTAAGGTTCTCCTGCATCTGAAATGTCATCGGACGAGACGTTACAGCTCAGCTCAGAACTCACTTCCTGATTCATTGTGCAGTGCAGAATAGATGTATCTGCATTGGACCACATCGGCCATCAACACGTGATTTAAGTGTGTCATAAACACTGCTGCCTCCTCGCTCACGAAGTTTGGTATGTGAGTGGTGGTGACGTCATCAGTCCTTCGTCTCCTGTCAAGTGTTTGTACTTCCTGTGAGCTGTTCCTGAGTGCAGCTCTCAACAGAGGTGGGCTTAAGGTTTTTAGAACAGAGTATTATTTAAGCAGAGTTTTGTGCAAACAGTAATATACTGCTGTGTTCCATAGGGATCCATACGTCCGCTTCCAGCTATAGGCCATAATTGTGTATTTACATTTTGTTTAATTAGATAGTGAAAAAATAATAAGTGAAAGATAACGAAAGCCCTCTGCTGAGCCTGCCATTTATTTTATACATATTCCTCGATACAATTAGCCTATGAAATATATTTGAATTCCGGACCTTGATCACACAGTAGGAGCAAAGAAAAATGGGAGCTTGTACTCTCTCTCCACGCCTGAGAGTGACGAATCCCTCAAACTATTTGTGGCTCCAGTGAGACCTGCGATGATGAATGGTTTAGAGACAGTAGCTCTGACACACAAACATGAAGCACAGTTCGAAGTGCAGATGATGCTCTGGTCGCATCTTTGACAGTGACTAGCAAGGACTGAATGAGAAGTTAAAGTTAGGCAGGCAAGACTAGCACATTCCTGGTCCAAAGTGTCTTGACAAGATGAAACAGGAGTAAGCCTTCCTTGTTCACCCATTCTTCAGCTTTCAACTTGATCAGATGGTTCCCCTGGTACAGCATTTCCACACGCTGTAAGGCTTAAGATATGGGGTGGAGATCCCTAAGGTTCCTCTCTTGAAATACGACTTCCTGTCACTTGGTATATATAGTGCTTTTTGTGATCATGAACGAGACTCACAGTCCCGAAGTAAGTTTATGAGCTACTGTATTAACCAAGTGATGCAGTACAACACATTATCACTCCAAAAGTGATAATAGTGACTATGTGTCCAATGTGCACCCAGAAGTCAGTCTTCCATGTCGCATGCAGAACCATAGGTTTTTAGATAGAGCACAATGTTCCCCCCCCAAGTGATGCCCCCAAAAGACGGGCTGGGCTCTCTACAACGTTGGTGTCAGTTGGCTACCCGCCTTGCTGATGGTGCCATGTAGGATGCAAATACCTAAGAATGATGTGGAACATCTGGTTCAATTGAATGGTGTCTCAACGAGACTAGCACACTCAAAATGAGATGAGACCACGAGGGATGAAAAATGTCATAAAATGGAAGTACCTGGTGAAAGAAGAAGACCACTTGAAGAGGATGGGAGGAATGACTAGAGAGGATGCACAAGAAAGGCTCAGGTGGAGGAGACTGACCAAAGAAAGAAGAAGATGAGAGCACAAGTTCGAACAGTCAAAAAGATACATCTGAAAAGCCCCATTGAACTTTAGAGTACCTGTCTGGGTCATCAAACTCTCCATCTTTATTTTATTTCTTATGCGAGTTTCAATTGATGTGTAACAAATGTCTCTTGTGTTGCTGTAATATCTTTCACTCCATTTCAGGAAGTCCACAGGAGTGAATCCAAAATCCTGTTACTTGTGTTACAGGTCAATGATACATGAAGAGCACTGCCATGGTGAGATGTTATTGCTTCTTGATTTGATCAGTTCCTCTCAGAGGAGGAAAGGAGGTGGTCTTTGGCTCTGGCTTTCATTCGTGTCTCCCTTTATTATATCACACCTCCAAAATATCTGAGGAGATATGAGGTATTTGAGAGGTAACTGGGTCCCAGTCTGAAGCTACATTTGGCGTTGTGCTACTATCAAATCAAATGTCATTGTTTTGCTTCTACTTCTAAGTCGCTACAATGGTGCTTTTAGATGTTATTATCGTCCTTAAACTGCAGATTGCTGTGATGAATCATGTGAAGCCCAATCCCCTCACACACCATTGAAGATCTCCTCTCAATTAAATGACAGTTTATTGCAGTGTGTATACCAAACATACAAGGGTGGGTAGCGTAGCGGCTGTTTAGGTTTAGAGTTGCCATGGAGACACAGGATTCAGTGATACTTTGCTCCAGATGTTCCAGCAATAAGGGAACTTCCTAGTTCAAAATGTTGTGAAGTGTGTGTTTACTTGCATGCATGAGTTTATGTGTTTCTCAGAAGCTCAAAATGCTCATCAGCTGTAACTCCACCAAAAGCCCATTTTCAGACCCCTCCCTGCAGCCAACATGAGCAGTTGGGTTGGATCACAGACACGTGCGCGCACACACACACACTCACGTTGACAAAAGGAGGTTTTGTGAGAAACTGAAACTGGACTACTGGGATGATCTTTTCTTCGTCATACGGGTTTCATGTGTTTTCTCTCTAATTCATGCTCATTCAATGCTGACTTTAATTTCCTTTAGTCTGCCTCAAAGATTTATGGGCAAACTTGTCATTCTCTTCGCTTATTTCCAAGCACTTATTGTTCCCGCTCTGGAACCAAGACCAGAGTTTCAGCCGCGAGATCCCAGGCTTCAAAACGACAGTTGTGGATGTAGAATTTGTGTAACTTTTAGAAACAGAAATAAAAGCAATTCATACACACATTTGGCATTTACCGGAAGGAGAAAGTGAAAGTTAATACTATCCACAATGTGGTCAACCCACTGTTGAGTTCAGAAATAGCATCTTTTTCTAGGTCTGACGGGTTCTGAGGATCGGCAGTGATGGAGTGCTGCACTAGGTTGGAGAGCTGAGTACACTGGCGGTGAAGACCGATGACTGGCTGAAGCAAATACGGTCACTGCATGATGCAATTTCTGGTCTTGCGGTCTCACTCTCACTGCATGATGAAACATGATGATTCTCTTGTGGTCTTTTGCTCTTCGGCTTTGTGCGCGCTTCCTCACGTAACAGTTCTTTATCTCTGTCAGAGTTTGCATCTCCTTATTTTAAAATGCAACGTTTCCTCATCAATATTGATATATCTTTCATACCTGCCAGCCACAATCTTAAAAGTCATGGCGGACTGGAATCCTTTTTTGGAATTTTATTATGTTCTGTCACCAATAAAGTGAAACAAAAAAGACTTGTGATTTGAGCGTTTTCAATCATTTATGCTGTACTATCAACAGTTCAGTGCGATACATATTATTTCAGGCTGCTATTTTAAGAATGTGACTTTGAGGTGCCGTTGTTTAGGCTTTGCTTCATGCCAACAGTGCCTCTAACTACATAGCCGTCTATTGTAGTAAATCAAACACATGATGCGCTCTGCGCAAGCAACTAATCTGTTTGCGGTGTTTAGTACGTACAAAAAAGTAAATCATCATATCAAACCACCACATTTACATTAACATTTATGACTGTTACGCATTGTTGGTTATCTTGTGTTATCTGTTATCTTCAGTCAGGCTTAGTTAGTTCTTCTTGTTAGTTTGAACTTTCCTTTATCTTGTTCTCATTCACTTTTGGATTTATTTGAGTGCAGTTTTGTCTTGTCTTGCTGTGTGGATCTTGTCTGTGTCTGTGTCTCCAAGTCTGCATCACGTCATGTCAAGTTAAGTCAAGTCAAAGTCAAGTCCTCGTAATTACAAGTAACATCCAACTTACGACTTGCTCGACTTATGACCACCTGTACTTTCGACCACGGCCAGCAAATGCTTTTTTTTTTTTTTTTTTTCAATGTTTGGCACTGCGGCACGTAGCGTAGCCTGGCATTGCGTACGACAGTTACGGCAGCACAGTATTCCAACATCTCACTCTCACACAGCGATCTACCACTACAGTAGTACCTACAGTATAACCCTTGCGTCGGCCATTTTGAATGGCATTCAACTTACGTCCAATCTGACTCACGACTGTTTGGTCGGAGCTGATCCCGGTTGTAAGTCGGATGTTACTTGCAGTCACTTAAGTTCTCGCCCTTCTTTTGTGGCGCTCCATTCATTCATTGCTTTTTCCTGGATTCAAGTGTTGTGGAACACTCACGGCATCTCTTACAATTGGGTCCTAGCATAAACAGCTCTGTAACAATTACTATAAATAAACGACTTATTCATATCTGTATTAGCAGTATGTTGACCCGTAATTACTCATTATAGTATTAATGTGCTTCTTGCAAGCCTGACTATGTTTAGCAATGGAATGGTAGCTGAAAGTTCACGCTAAACAACACCATAATTACTCGCTACTAACAGTAAATAAGCCAGTATTTAGCTTATGTATAGTTAAAATGTGGACAATGTAGAAAAAACATGAATGAAATGCTGCTCATACTTTGTTGTGTAGTTGTATTGTGAATATCACTGTGAAGACAAAGTTCTAAACATCTAGTTCAAGTTAATGTGGCCAACGGGGACTCTTCCAACAGCTCAGTAACATTTAAACCATCACCCCTGCACCTGGAGAACAATAGGCTGAAGCAGATCAAGGCACTAAATCTGGATGGGAAAACCACCTCTGCTCTCTCTCACCCTCAAGTTGCACCTGGTAATTTAGCAGAAGGGTTTGGAGTAAAACAAACAGAAACGTTTACCAAAGTGAACCAAATTAACCATTAGAATTGGGTAACCGGTGATCTGCCTTGTATTTATTCAGAACATACTCCCCTTGTCTTAAAAAAGAGAATTTTAAGTTTCTTTAAATACTCAAGAGAACATGTTCTGTATCATACATTCAACTGCAGTTTGGATGGTCAGACATTACAGTCGGCAGTAGGGCCAGCAGCTTCTGAAGCTTTAGTGTTACTGTAGTTTACACTGTTAAAACCTGTGTGTCTATGTCTATGTATAAGTCCCTTCAAGGGACCACATTGTTGTTTTTTCACATTTTTCAATCATATCTCACCAACCAATTAAGTAGATTCTCTATAAAAGAATAAGCAGAGCAACACAAACTACAATATTGTGTGATGTGCCATGGTAGCAACTCAAGCATGGTTTCAGCAAATTTTAAAAAATCAATCACCCAAGCCTTTATAGCAGCTTAAACAGTTTTGTTGTCCAAACAAAATTAACTCATGCACCACCTTGGCAAGACTCAACACTGTTGCTGTCGAAATGTTCTCTCTTTCCTTTATAGCTTAGTTCTCATCATTGTTGGGAGCAAGATGAAGCTCACAGTTCTAGGAGGGTTAGGGTGTTTTTTGTGTGTGTGTTTCATCCCGGGTCAGCAGCTCCACAGGAGGACGAATTCACTGATTCTGAAATTCAGATTTATTTCAAAAGTGAAACCAATCTGGTCAGATCAGATACATCTGTAACTGTGAAATGACCTTCTCTCTGATGTCTCTTACAGTTGTTGACTAATAACAAGGATAGCATAAGTGCATGATTGAGAAAAAACGAATAAATGAATTCAAGTTTACACATGGATGCGGTGTATTAACAAGTGTGTTAATGTGTGTGTTCCGAGACAACAGCAGATATGATTCCCCCACATTCCCGGAAGCTGATTCATAGGACTGCTCATACGTAAATAATTTCCAGCTGGACTGGGTGCATCTCTTTATCTGCTCTGATGACATCTCATCCTGTCGTTCCTCGCTGGCCATCAAATCGCTTCAGTCTGCTGTGCTACCATGACATGAGAGAAGATACTTCAGACTCTGAGAGGCGACAGCGAGAAGTGTATCGTCGTCCACAGTAATTATGTGGTGGTTTTGATGTGAGAGCTGGATGGTGGGATGGATGACAAAGTAAAACAATAAACTGCTTTTCAAACCATTTCTAACACGATAAGTATAGCTGGTTTTGGTGAGATTAAATCTTGGGTAATCACATGGCAGTGGGGGAAAGTTCAGAGATTTCAACAGTGTTGGCAATGACACGCAGCGGACAGGATGAAAGAATACGCAGCCTGCAAAAATGGTCCAAACAAATTTGCAATCGCGATGGACATCCGGACTTTTACTTTCTCAGCACTTTAATGTCTGTCTGGTTTTTAAGTAGACAGCAGGTACTAAGTATTTTTTGAGTTAACCAGCACATAGTCCTGCTCAGGGTTGCAGGTCGTGCTGGAGCCTATCCCAGCAGTCATTGGGCGCGAGGCAGGAATACACCCTGGACTGGTCGCCAGTCCATCGCAGGGCACACACACCATTCACACACACACACCGAGGGGCAACTTTAGAGTGTCAGCATGTCTTTTGGGCTATGCCCCCAAAATTGTCCGCATTAACCTCTCCTGAATTCCATTTCAAGTGAGTTAATTTTGTGAGTTATTTGGCTCGTAGACAAACACAAAATCATAAATTTCTTGGCGGAAGTACTTGTGTTGAATTATCTCAGTACTTTTAACACATTTTTTTATTTCATCATTTTACAGCACAGCTTGAGGTGCTTGTCACGTTGCCAAACTGCTTTTAAAAGCTGGAATCCAACAGTCCACAGTTTCTTCATCCATTTCCAAACAATTAAAACGCTACATGGGGCATTTTGTTTTGGTAAATCCCCCATTAACTTGGGAATCTTGCTAACCAGCAAACCATTTCTCAAACCCCATATTCATTTTCCAGCTCCTAATAAGTCTTGTGTGGAATTAAATGCCGTCTTTCCGTATCTTTTTTTTTTATGTCTGTGTTGGTTTATGACGATGCTTTTAAAATGATTATTGTCACAATTCACAGGCTACTCTGATTGAGTAAAACCCCTCTCACCACAGACATAAGATTTATTATCAGTGACAAACTGAAACCACTATTGTTCTCTTTTTCTCTCACAGTTCTTGGGCTTTTTGTAGTTCCATAAAAATATCATAATTAAAATTTTATTTTAATGCTAAAAATGATGGTTTTATCAACCAGTGTTTAAGAAAAACACATTTGTTACGGATCATTTACGTGGTATTTCGTTCATAAAACTGTAACAGCTTTTGATCCAATTTGAGTTTTGACTTTAATTTAGTTCAGATCAAATCCGATTTTGGCTACACACACAGTGTAAACTAAATCTTATTACCTTCTCGATAAAGCACTTTGGGCAAAACACTACTGAAGGACTATCAGTCTGAAAATTGCAGAGTGTTTGATCATGGGTGTCACACATACAGTACATACATCTGTGATGTCTGCTCAGTGCTGCTCCTCTATTATTTGTTGACTGATGTGAGATTAAAGGCAGTTCTGAGGTCAACCAGACCAGAGAGTCTGTGGTGGTGCTCCCTGACTTGCATAAAACAAAGCAGAATTTGATGTTATGTTGTCAAGATGTGCGTGCTTAATGTTCCCCTTCATCTCAGGGCTTTCCCTGGACACAGCATTGTTTTCTGCTACAATAATTGTTTAACTTGTTTATCCCTCGCAGGCTTTTGGGGATCAAACACGGGACATCTCCCCGCCCTCATTACTCATTATTGTGGATATTAGAGACAATAAGTAACATAGGCTTCTCTGCAATGGATAAATACATAAAGGCCTGGAGTTATGACCTTGAATACATTAAAGCATTTCCTCCTCTGCAAGCCCCAATCAGTAAAAGGGGTTGTTGTTATTTTAGCAGAGTTCACTGGCTATATAGACAAGAATCCCAGTCAAAGGTGGCATGTGGTCGGTTCTACTGTTGCTGAAACAACAGCGTGCATTCCATTTTGGATAATTTATTTGAATTAGAAACCTCTGCATAGTTGATGAGGCTTCATGAAACAGTGTCCGCGTATCCAGACCCCAGAAGGTGGAGCTCTTGGTTTGAAGACAGGGTAGGCTTCATTCAAATGGTTGTTCAAATCCAAAGATTTTAGAGCAGAGTGTGCCATCTCAGAATCAGAATCAGAGTCAAAATAGAATTTATTGCCATGGTCAGTGGGGGTCCCACCAACTAGGAAAGTGCTTTGAAATAAAGTGCTGTTAAAAAATAAAATAAAATGTGGGAGGCAGAAGGAGACATCTCCAGCTGTATTTTGATTCTCATCGGGGGAAATAAGATGATTCCTTAATTCCTAGAGATGAGCTCACAGCTGTGTAGTGGGCGCTTAAAATGTAGACACAGTTTCATGAAGCTTCTTTAGCTCAACACTACCTCTTTGACGCCGACAAGATTCAATGAGTTTAAGAAAAGTTAGGGGTTACAAAGACGGGGTATGTCAGAGAAAATATTTCTGGGGTTGCCAGAAAATGCAAAAAAGTGAAAAATAAATTGCGTATTTTCTGCATTGGATTCCATAATACCTTGCAACAGTCAGTGAGATCCAAGCATATTTAAGGACTTAATTATGTTATTTCATCATAAGTTTTCTCTGCAAAATTACACACAAACACTGTTGAACTTAATTTTGTTTTATAAAACAAAAGCAAACAACTTTAACTGCGTCAGGTTGTTTACTTACTTTTATATTTTGGTGGTATCTTTTCTTTTCTGTCTTTTTTTTTGTTTGTTTGTACTTGATTTCATGCTGATTTTTAGGTCACAGTTTAAACAAGGTTTGCGTGTTTAGACAAATGCTGCCATGCCTGTTGGAGCCATTGTGAAATCAGATATCCTGAATTTTTCTCAAGCAGGTGCGACATGAAGTAAAGGTCAACAATCAGACATGGGCAACTTTCCTAGATCGTGTTTATTCAGGAACCCTTTGGTTAAAGGCATCTTCTTTTCACAACCTCTAAAAGCCATTATAGAATATAGAGTCCAAATTACAGTATGTGTGACTGAAGAAAGCTGGAATAGTTTGGCTGTCCGAGCACGATGTACCAAAGAGGCCATGTTCTGCTCTACCACGTGAGCCAGATAATGAATGGAATATTCTATAAGCTACGCTTGTAAACATCATGATACAGAGTGAGGTCAGAACAAGGTTGTTGCTACAATGTTATTGTTCACACTGCAGATTTCATTGTCTTGCATTCAGTCGAGTCATATTTTCCGCAATATAAGTCCACTCTATTTTGAAGTCGTACTCATTTAAGTACTGGAAAGGAAGCTCTTTGGCTTAAACGTTATGTTGAACAGGGCGACTTTGTCGAACAAGCTTTGCTCTGGTGTACACACACACACATGCACACACATAGACAAACACTGCGTACCCTTCCAGCTGTGAACTCATCTCTAGGAATTAAGGAATTATCTTATTTCCCCCGATGGGAATCAAACTACAGCTGGAGTTGTCTCCTTCTGTCTCCCACATGAGTGAAAGCAAACACTCGCATAAAAACATAAACTCACACACGCAGGTAGACACACGCACAGATGTCTTTGAAATCAAAGGCGCACAATCGACCATTATTTCTTTCAGGGTTAGGTTTTTTTAATGGCGCTAGCTGCGTACTGAAAGAGGAAACAGGCAGATGGGTACGGATGACGGCACAACATCTGTGTCCACATCTGTGAGTGGTTGCCCCAACTTTCTTAAAATCCACTCCCAGCGTCATCGTCTGTTAAGTGCTTCAGGTTCTGAAAATCTTCAAACTTAACTCTTTATCGTTTTGAACCCCTGAAATTTTTTGGATAAAATATCAGCTGTTTTTGTCGAGCTGAATATGACCATGTGCGGTTCAGAATTTCAGGTGAGATGAGCAGATGCTCCAGAACGGCCAACACTGTGCTGTCGTTGATATTGTGGAACACATTTCTATTTCTCACTGATCAATGGTTAAGTCTCTCGACTGACTTTCCATGTGAAAATAAAGGGTCTCCTCATCATCACTGGTTGTTTCAAACTATTTCTGAGGCGTAGACACACATGGGAGTTTGGGAGGTTTTAAAATTGAAATGAAGGTACAGCCGTCATCAGTGTTGGGGAAACTTAAACTATGTGTAGTTGAACTACATAGCTTAACTACAATTTGCTAAGACTTACCGGTGGTAAAACTACATTTGTATTTTGTGCTGCGTCCATTAAGTTCTGCTATTTTTTCTGTATTTTTTCCAGCCATGCTACTCAAGCAACAACAAATACATACCTTTTTCTTAAAAAACAGATAAGAAAAATGTGGAAAAATCTTGAATCAAGTTTATTGAAGTTTTCCAGTGCTGCACTCATCCTTGATCCCCCGACTGTGACTGCGGTTACATGATGGCCCGAAAAAACGATGCATCTAAACAGCTTATTCTGACTATGGGAGGGATGCTTTCAAACTACACAACCTGGATAATGCGGTTTATAGCTTGACTAAGTCTGCATGCAGCCGTTTAACTCACGATTGGACTGGGTGATGTGCAGCTGGATTTGTCTTCAACTTTCTTCACTCCGGTCGTATTCATTGTTCCTTCCCAAAAGAAGATTAGAAGACATGATTTTTTTTTTTTTTTTTTTTTGGTTTAAGGACACGACATTACCTCCATGTTACCAAGAAGTGAATTGGGGCAGTGATCAAAAGCGCCACTCTGCACTTTGGAAACTCCACATCCATCATTTTTTGCGATACAAATAAAACAATGTCAGAATATGTCATTTTATTCAGAAACGTGTGTGTTTCTTATGAAAACCTCCCGATGGAAGTGTGTTGTCAATGGGCTGATTCTGGGCCTCCAAAGTTAAACTACTACTTAGTCAGAAGGTCAGAAGAAGGGTGGTAATGGTTTGATACACATAATCCAAATTGAAGTCATGTTGTCCTCAAAACACTGTAAAAGAAACAGATGAAAAAAGAAATGGGTGTACCGGATGCATCAAACTGTGAAAAACACTCCACCCAGACACGTCCAGTGAGTGTAGTCAGAAACCAACCTGGGATCTGAAGACATCAAACCCGGCGACGGTGCGAAGGAAATCATGTTCATGAAGAAGCCAAACACAGTAGAGCCAACTTCACTTCTTTCCCCAAACCATAACGAAAACATTATGACCAGGAAACAGACATTAAAGGGATGCTGCGGTCGCATCATCCTCCTGGAAAACAGACTTGTCTTGATCTCAGTCTATTATGTCTAATCTCATCCATACACTCGGCCTGTTAGTTTCAGGATGAAACAGCAGTAGACATTGTGACCTCTATTTAATCAGAAGATATGGAGAAATTACAAAAAGAAACAGCTTGACTTGTCATCCTGCTGGCGTTCACACATGTGCTGTTGAAGAAACGCCTTGAAATTACTGAACTACAAAAACTTCCATTATCTACATGCTGGGTGAGTTCAGTCCCCGGAGGACAGGTTCCATCAAGATTAACTTTTCATCGCAGTCTGACTTAGTGATGTCTGCGAGTCGTCTTCGTGTAGTCTTCCCAGTCAGAGATTTGGAACTTGAATGTCCTTATCTGTTCAGATCCTGTACAGATCAGCACAGAAGAGAACTCAGTGTTAATTCTCTGGTCGACTCTCAAAACATTTTGAAACCAAGGGATGCCAGCCATTTGAAATTGGATTACAAGTACTGTATGCCATGTCTAGCATGTTGCTATTGAGAAGTGAGAACCAGGTGTTCTATGATCATTTTTCCTTTTGTGAATTATGACCTCTGTGGTTGCAACCTGCCACCTCTTCAGGACCTGTATGCCTCTAGGACCCAGAGACGTGCAGGTCGGATCAGAGCCGACCCTTCTCACCCTGGACATGGACTGTTTGTTCCTCTTCCCTCTGGCAGGAGGCTACGGTCCATCCAGACCAGAACCTCCCGTCACAGGAACAGCTTCTTCCCCTCGGCCGTCAGACTGTTGAATTCGTGAACAGCCTTGTTGTTATTTTATGTTATTTTTTGTCAGCACTTTATTCCAAAACACTTTCCTAGTTAGTGGGCTCCCCACTGACCATGGCAATAAATTTGGTTCTGATTCTGATTCTGATTCTGACCAACCTTTTTTTTCCTCAGAAACTAAGTCTCACATGCTCACACTAGTTTTGCATCAAGATAACAAAAATAAATGTAATTTTAATTTTAAATGTAATTTTGACGTTCACTTTTCTTTAAAGGGACCTTCAAAGTACTTTTCATTTCAACACAGTTAAATGTGAATTATTGATATTGTTTTAATTCATATGCTGATCCAAGATTTTGTGGAAATGAAACACTCCCTCTTAAATCTGAGTCTTGTGAGGGTTGACCTTCTCCCCCACAAGTAACTGATCAAATGCTTTTTCTTGGGAAATCCAGGTTCATTATATTGACTGTATTTGTGAGTTTGTTTATATAATCATTTGTTATCAACGTGCAAACGTTGAATCTGTTTTCACTGAAGATTCTCAAGCGATTTCTTGCATGACAAAGACTGTTTTCCCATTCCTGCCTGGTCACCAAAGCATGGTCTGAGGACACTGGTGATGAGTGATTACCTCTAGGGCCAGGCTGAAGCAAAACACAAGTGTCCTGGTTTAGTCAGAAAAGTTGCAAATGCCGGATTGGGCAATGCTCAGAAAAATAGAATCAAATTGAAGTGAAATAAAATATCCAGGAAGACGTAGACCAAAGCAGTAACAGTGACAGAGGAGGAAGAAGATAGCGTGAAAGTCGCTGTACTCGTCTCTCTGGCCTGGACTTGGTGATGGGCTGATGAGGTTTCATGAAACTGTCTTCAATCTCTCAGCTCAGTTGGTGGCATTTTGGTTTAAAAACAGTGTGAGGTTTCATTGTAATGGTTGTTCAAATTAAAAATTTATGAGCCGACTCTGCCATGTAGTGGGCTCTGAAAATGAAGGCACTGTTTCATGAAGCTTCAGTCGCCCATCACTACTTGTACTTAAATTTCCTAGTTCCAGTCAAGAACTGAGATCACATGACAGCCATATTTTCGCCTACTTTTCCGAGATCGGGCCCATGAGCTTTTAAGATAATTCATGGATTACTTATACCGTAATAAAAAATTAGTATTAACTGTAGTATACAGGATGTTCCTAATTTTACACCTCACACTATATTCACTATTTTATTTTATATATATATATATATATATATATATATATATATATATATATATATATATATATATATATATATATATATATATATATGAACACAGACAAAAATGTGTTTGGAACACTACATTTCAATATTAAATATTGTCATCTTTAGCAAGTGATCAAATAACACGTCTGTATGCAGCTCATCGTCAGAGGACAGAATCTGGAGTTTGGGACACAAATATTTATTTAATTATAGTCTCTATTTAATTTCACGGTTTAGACAGTTTATAATTGAATGAAATGGATCTTCAGCTGCCTCTGCAATGAGCCAGCTGGTTGGGTGGTCTTCTTATTCTTGTTTATTTTGCAACCATTATTCTCCCCCAAATACCATGAGAGGTGGGATTGCACGTTATGAAGCACATCACAGGTGCGTTCACAGGACGAATGGAGCGCTGCGTGAAGTGATGGATGAAGCCCAGAGAGAGGTATCCATGAGAGTTAATGCACACATTGAATGAAGCCAGAAAAGCTGCCCATAGGTGGAGAAAACATAATGGACAGCTGGAGTTTATATTCAAAGACACATCACCACGCTAAACTTGCTCTTTAGAGGTGTCCATTTGCAGGATTGTTTTGCATAATTCCACTTGGTTTAGATTACTACAGTACAAGGAGGATTCATGTTCTTCGAGGGAGCAATAGGTATTGTCTCTCTATGAGTATTTAATTTCACTCTCTCTGCTGGAAATGATTCTTGCAAGACGTCCAGTCCTTCATCATACTGGATTGAATGGAAAAGGGTGGAGGTCAAATTAAAGACCCATATTTCATTTAAACAAAGAGTACGCTGCCAGTAATCTGTCCAAAACGTGTCATACAGTGTAAGCTCCCATTGTCATGGATGCACATCCCAGACATGTGTTTCCGTGCGCCTATGTGGCTGATTCCTCTGAAAATATCAAGCTCAAGTTACAGTATTGGTATTGCCAATGATGGGTGTGTTTTTAATTCACTGGAACATGCTAAAGCCTTCGCACACAAAGCTGTTATCCAGTAACAAACCAAACTTTGGGTGTTTTTTATTCCTGTCCTGCTTGGAACAGCGATCACAACTGACTCAGTGAATGCAACATATCAATGACAGTAAGAATGAGTGGACAATAACATCCCTCCTCCTCCACTGTCCTCTACTCTGTTGCCAGGCAAAGCAGTGACACAGGTAACGGAATCATCAGCCACTCCCTATAGATGTCGTCTCAGTGCCATCTTATCTAGTCCTGGGTCAGCTGTGATGTACTCTACATCCTATATGTAGCTAAAGCCACGAATACACATCCATTTCTGCAATTGAATCAAATACATCTTTTTGAAGGAAACCTCCATTTCCCATACAAACAAGCATATGTTCTGTCAGTGGTTGATGATGATAATGTGCATTGAATGGCCGATTGCTTGAGACACTTTATAGGCAAGAATCACCTCATATTTTGGATGTATAATGTCCAAATAATTATATATACATTACTGTATATTTGGACACTAAACTGTGGAAAATGGACAGTGCTGTGTCTGTAATTACATTATATCAACGGTACTAATACTATATTATTTTGTGTGATGCATATGTCTCCATCTTCTTCATTTTCAGCTGCAAAAGACCAAAAGAAAAAAAAAAAAAAAAAAGAAAGAAATAATCGCAATTCATAGTTAGGGCCGGGATGATACGCATTCGGCTCAGTTAGATATTTTCCTGATACTTGGCTACTGATTCGATTTATAACGCGACTTTGGTTTATAATGTGATTTTTTGTGAGTTATATGATGGTTCTGATTAATTAATTTAAAAATAAATAATAGAAAGAATACACATCACGGTTTCCCACAGACATTTGGTCAAAGTGGTGACTGTGGTTGTATTTGTGTATTTACAAAGTGTATTATTCACTCTCTATTAATATACAATGCAGTTAATGTGCAATAACAAGGTGCCAGAACAGGTTCTGACAGTAATATTTTGGGGACTAGATTTGACTAGATTGAGGGATTGCGTTATCACAGAGCAAAGCACAGATGCCGTGGGAGAGAGACGCCATGTGGGCTGGATGAAATAACCAATATCCAACTACCTTCCCCCGCAGATTTACAGCTCTGGACGACCATCCATCGCATAGATGGTGTTATTCCAGTATCCACAATCCTCCAGAGCTCAACTGAGCAGAGGTTAGCAGAGAGCGCTAACATTTTAGCACAGGGTTGTCAATTCTCTCATAACCGGCTTAAAACTCTCACTAAAAAGACTTTTGTCGGGCCACACTTCTAGCCAAGTGACTTAACATGGATATATATATTATGAAATGGCACCGTGGTGTGACAGTTGGCTGCCCGATGCTAGCATCAGCTACGTGGATCCCGCCATGAGTTTTAGGTCTACAGTTGACGGGAGTTGGTGTTTGAAAATAAACGCTTATAACACGTGTATAACACTTGTGTGCTTGATCGGCTGCTCTGTTGAGCAGGAAACATGCTTCAGCTCGGTTTCCCAACTGGGGAAGCAGGAAATGGATGCGTCTTGTCGCCATCATAGTGTGGGAAAAATTCTTGGTCTTCATAACCAAAGTGAAGATAATCACAAAATTTACTGGAAAATGAATTCCTCACTACTAAGCAACGTGAATCCAGTAAAAACAAACTCCAGTGAGAAACTCTGTGGTGGAAAACGAATGCCTTCCATAGCTCAAGGTGCGACGCATACGAAACGCATTAGACATGAGTGCCGCTGTAGGGGAGCAGTGAAGCTGACAGAAGTGTCAGCCAAGTTGAGCTAAGTTAGAGACTCTGTGGTGCAGCCGCCTGATATGTTTAGCTGCATTATGTTTTACATTGTAGTTAAAATCCTAATGGTTTGCGATGATGTTGCAGCACCCTGAGAGAGAATTGGGGAGAAAAAGACCCAGTAAGAGAGGAGCGGGGAAAGACTCGCTCAGCTGCTGGAGACAGTTTGACAGTAGGGAGCCATTAGTTAGCAAGAAACGGCACTAAGCACTGCTGTAATATATTTGGCAAGGGCTGAGCAGTGATTGCGTTGATGCTGACGCCCAGAGAGGAACTTCTGGCTTCTCCCACTGAGCTGCTATTCTACACATGTGCTGCTCTCCTCTGCCTCTGAGTCTTTCACAGAGAAACAGAAGGGACTATCAAACAAAATACCTGCATTTGCACTGTCATTGCTGGTGTGATGGGGAGGATGAAGACTGATACCTTGCAGCAATATGTCACCACCTGCACCTCCTTGACACCAGCTTGCTGAGGTAACCAGGAGCAGACCCAGAGATTATATTTCTTGTTTGTCCTGGTGATGGTATTTACTCCATTTCTACGGTGTTTCTGGAGCTCCATGCTGCAGTTGAGACCGCGGAGTGGCACATTGAGTACTTAATGTAAATGAAACACTTGTGATTTTATTGGTATGATGTGACAAGTCTCAATATCTTGGTGACATGGAGCTTGTTCGCCCCGTAAAACTCCAAATACTAGCCGCATTGTTTGAGTTTCAGAGCATGAGAAAAGAGAACTGTCTGGGAATCATGGTAAATTTCAGCACCAAGCTACATACATTCCACAAAACATGGCCTCCATTCAGTTTTGAGTGCTCATTGGTTCCTTGTGGGTAAACTGAGTGACTTCCTTATTATATCATTTGTCTCTGAGGAGGCTATTGTGTTTGAGGCCTTGTCTAAGGCTTGAAGAAGAAGGTCAACGCCACTATTTTAAAACAAAGAAAGACAAAATACTCAGATGTAAGAACAATAAAATGTTTATTTGGCACAACAACAAAAAGTGCTTTTTCTAACACTATGTTTGAACTGTTCAACAAATAAAGAACAAACCCACGGTAAAGCCAGTATTTGGATTGCAATAACATTTCCTAAAGCTTCAAAAGAAAAAAATCAAGTTGTATTTCAGTCCACATTAGAATTCATGATGACCTCGTACTAACCGTCTCATTTGTTTGGTTTTGGTCTGAGGTTATTAAACACAGTGGGCTGTCATTTCAGTTGTAACCAAGAGCCAGTCAGATTGACTTATTTGGTGTGATGGCAGAGCACAGAAATATTCCTGGGTTTTGTTGTTTGGCGTAGCACTTTTGTATTGAGACAGAGCAAGAAGGAGAAATGGGAGGGGGCATAAAAAGTGATCAATAGCCTGGAAATGCGGGTATAATTCACTAAAACAGATTTACAAATGCATTTATGAAGTGAGTGCTGGCAAGGAAGTATTTCTGCAGAAGAGTTGCAGGAGGCTTATAAAAAGTCTGCCTTTACATCAGTCAATGCAAAAAAAGGTTTTATTTTTGATCAAAATGTGCCTCACATTCACTAAATAAATAGCGATCATAGAAAAATGATTGTTCTCAGCACAAAAGAGGAAAAAAAATCATATAAAATGCCCCAGTCTGACAACACAACTCTGCTCATAAATAAACTGCTTTCTAAAAAAAATCACAATATCATCCCCCCCTCCTTGAAATCAATAACTTACTCCTAAAATTGCATTTTTATTGTTGTTATTGCAGACATAGTACTCGGAATTTCACATTATTTGGTCGGGTATAAAAGTAACAACAGTTGAAAGCACAAAACACTTTTCCAATTGTTCTGTATAAAAACATAAAGAATCTTTAGTACATGAGCAAAAATGAGAGTAAAAATGTCTATATAAAATGCAATACAAGTGACAACGGGCTACAGCAAAAGGCAGAGAACTCCAGCTTTGACTCGATAAAGAGCTGCATACAAAAGGACACCTTAGTATAGAACATCATAAATTACTTGAGACCATCAGTTTGCTTTAGGCTTTGACAAGCAATGTGACACTTAGTAAGGCATGGAGAACCAATGAGGTATTTCATCTTGATCATGTCAACAAACACTGAGAAACAAAAGTGCATCCAAATATAACTCATGTCTCCTGCACCTCTAAATCAAATACTGGACTTCTAAACATCGGCTCCCTTCCACCAAGGGCCCATTTCACAATCTTATTATCAGGTAGTAATTCTCAAACTAGATATTTGTATGTCTAACTCTCACTTTTGTTCACAAGCTGAAATGTAAAACAGCAAGGAAACAAATACTCTCATTTGTAGATTTGAGAAGTTCACCATGTCTTCTTGTCAAAGAAATACATTAGCGAGAATAGTGTTCTACCCACTCTGCAAAATACATCCATTCGATACTTATAAAAAATACAAGTCTTTAACTCTGTTGACATTTTAAAAACAGCAGCAATGGTACACAGTCTCTGCTCTGGTCACATCACACCTGATCCGGCGGAGATTAAATCTACCTATCAGTTTGAGATTCTACACTCTGTAAACGTTAAGAAAAAAATACTGCATTCAAGGCATATGGGTAATGAAGGACATCCTAGTAAGACATTCAAGCTCTCTGTTTTCACATTCAATAATGTGCATTTGGATTTGTTTTTACGAGCAAATCAACTTCTTCTTTTTTAACTCAAGCCGTACATCTAGACACGGAAGTGGCTTTTTATGTCATACATTTTAAGCTGATATGTTTCAAAACACATGGTTGATAGGGAAAGGTTTGTGCTGTATTTTCCCATATGACTTGAACGCAACAAAAGAGCAGCTGTCCATTTCATAGGTCGTTCCGTTGTGTCGCTTGAAACCAAAATATTCCAAAAACTTTAGGTTGAAAGTCAGACTGTACTCTGAAATGTGTATGTGCTGATGGCTGTCTTAGCTCCATTCTTTGTCGCGGTTCCTTTCCTCCAATGTGAAGCGACCTGCCTCCAGTCTATAATCTGGAGTTGAATAGTTCAGACTGGTTGAGTCAAACCTCATAAACAACGCTCTACAGTTTGCTGTAATCATCAGTGAAGCCAGTGAACATGACCCATGTAAGAGGTAGCTAATATTACAAGACTAGCACGCTCGTTGCTAACCGCAACAAGTGGTCAAAGTTTCGCCTTGATTAGCTAATATTCAAGCTCATGGTCGGTTTAGTACATCTAATGGTTCGCTAGCATGTTCCAACTGTCCATCCTTCCGACATACGTCATCAAACTAAACGGAATTATTTTGCTCATTTTGGCAAAACTCAACCAGATCCCGCTCCACAGATGCTCCAAAACGTTGTGAGTGTAAACAACAAAAAAAAAAGTGATGACTGCTGAGGTCATACATCCAGCACCATGTCGTAGTGTGTTTCCTTTTTTCTCTTGCCGCATTTATTTATGAGTACTGCGTACAGAGTCAAGAGGATCACCCAGTAACTTGCATAGACGACGGCCCCGATAACCAGAACGATCTTTTCTGAGTCTGGAAAGGGCTTTTTAGTCTGGAGAATGACCGTGTAGATGATCCCGATGAAGAGGATGGTGAACCAAACTGATATCGGAATCAAACCGATAAAGTTCACCACGATAGTTTTCCTCCCAGAAGTTCCCCATCCAGATTTGTTGATTGTTGCGATAGCAAACATTTTGGCCGGCAACAGACTGGACATGTAGAGTACGGAATAGAAAGACATGAAGACCATGACAATGTTTCCTCTGAGGCAGCTGGCAAAGGAAGACTTGATCAGTGCCACTGCCTGAACTATCAGCAGAAACAGGAGAATATTCCACAGTCGTCCTTGGTAGAAGAGTTGGATGGCAGTGGCAATGAGAAAAAAAGGGAAAAAGCCTGTGATCACAGCCTCGTAGGTCATCCATAGATGGTGTTTATGGAACCACATGGAGTTGTAGAGCCACTCTCTGAAATAGGACTTACTCCATCTAGTCTGCTGGTTCAACCACCTCAAGTAGGTGATCGGCGTCTCTGTAAGGCACTTTGACCGTGCAGTGTATTTAGTCGCATAGCCAAGGCTAAGAACTCTGTTCGTCAAGTGGCGGTCATCGCCGAAACTGCAGTGGGATCCCATGAAGGTTTGATTGTACCAGTCCTCCAGGAACTCGTGGAGGAGAGAGTTTCGGTACATTCCTAAGGGCCCACTGATGCACTGGACGCAGCCAAAGTAGGACTGGCACGCCCTCTCGATGTTAAAGGCCATCCAGTACCGGACGCTGCTCAGGAAGGAGATCCAGGACTCGTATTTGTTGAGGATCTATGAAAAAGACAGAGGGGAAATACTTTTGAGGCACAAAAAAACAAAACAAAACAATATAGCAATTTTTTATTATTGGACTTTTTGGGCCCAAAACCATGGTTGCACAGGTTAAACAGTAATCATTTCGCAGAAAACAGTTTGCTGAGAGTTAGCATTAGCTTTCAACTATATTAAGGGGTCCACACTTGGACATTGTCCATAGATTCCGCATCACCGGAACTTCCAGTCGACAACTGCAACACATTCTCGCCCCAAAGGTGTCAAATATCAACTATTGTCAAGTGAATGTTTTTAGGTTGAATCCTATTTTGCCTTCTGCAGCATTTGTTGACGCCAAATGCAGCGAATCACGTAATAAAAAAGAGACAATGTTTGGGGATACGGTAAGGAAAATGGACGACACTCCTTAAGGCTTCGCTCTTCAAATTCAATTTCATGTCATTTGGTAGTGATGATGAAGCTTCATGTAAAATTGTCCACTAGATGGCACTGTCTGCAGATACATCATTGGATTTGAACAAAACGGTTTCAGTGTAATTTCACAGTATTAACTGACAGCTCCATTTACTGAGCTCTGAAAATGTCACTTGGTATATACAGCACCTCAGACAGGACCCACCAGAGCCAACCCTTCTCTTTGAACGTCACACGGTAGCAGACAGTTGAAACACCAATGCTTCATGCAAAATGGCACCGTAGACAACATGCAACGCCTTTGGAGTGAAAATGTGTTTCCAGGAGGGCATTACCTGAACGTCTCCTCCAACACCCCCAACCATGGGGTCTTCTTCTAACACTTTGACCATCTCCACTGATGATGCTGGGTCCAGCATGGTGTCAGAATCACATACCTTGATGGAGGAATGAAAGAAAAGTTTAGATCAAAATAGAATGTGATGAGTGATATGGCACCATCCATGATTGTGACTTCTCATATGACCTTGAAATAAAAGAACAGATTCTTTAAACTGAGCTTGTCCCTGGACTTTTTTTTAAATTTATCATTTAAAGTGGACCATGCCTCCAGAGTGTTACTTGGCTTCACACCATTTTCTTAAAATACAGGGCGATGGAAGATAAACAGATATAAATGCACAGGGCGAGTCGTAACCTCCTGCAACACCATGGGGAAAAGCACTCCAAGCTTTAATCTCCACCCTCCATCTTTGCGGTAGATTAGACGGCTGCATTCTCTTCTATAAATGGCAATTTTCCTTCCTCGCAAAATCAGGTGATAAAAGCCACCATAGACTCAATCACTGTTAACTAAACACATCTGTTAAAAGCAGTCTGAAAACAGTAAAAATGCTTGTCCTTTAAAGGGACTGACATGTGGATGGTTTGGGAATTTAGTCTGGCAGCTGATGATTCAATGCTGGTCTCATATAGTTGCACTTGTATCAGTTTGGGGTCGTTGCTTTGCCTCAAAGTTATTCAAAATGTTGAAATGTATTTCACTTTAAAAAAATACTGCTGCATACATTTCAAACACACATTATTTTGTCTTTTTTTTATTGCTCTGTCTGCCTTTCTGGAGCAGATGTATCTAAAGGAAAGGAGGGGGGAAACTGTGATCGGAAAGTCCACCAGATGTTGCCATATATCACGAATAATTTGAGGCCGTAAAGACAGAAAGTAGTTCACAGACAATACCATGAGACGGCTCCACCCTTTTAACAGCTTTCAGTCTTTCAAACATCACTGACAAACAAAACTTTCTATTCTTTGTGAGCCAGTACCAACACAATCACAAGCTAATCACACATTCTATGAAAAACGCATGCTGACTCCAAACTAAACAGTGTCCTTTACATGTGTAAAGTGTGCTCAAGCTCATCACAAAAGCTGTGTGTTTGCCAGATGTTAATGTCCCATGCTAGCCCTGCTAGTTTCTCCACTGTGGATGGTGACTTTTGTTCTACACAAATTTACATAGCAAACTGATATGCAACCTTAGACCTTTGTCACCTCCACATGTCAATGGTGTTGCTCAGAGCAGAAGAAAGCTGTTCTGTTAATGTACTCAGACATCAGCTACTGCTTCCCGTCTTCACACTGCACTTCACAGCACGATTCACACACCATTAGTCCTCAGGCAACACAAAGAAGTCTTTGTGGAGACAATATTTGGCAACCCCCCACCCTTCGACTGCCATTACGCTCAATTCTTTTTCATCAGTCTGGATTTCCCATGTTTCCTCCTTCTTATCCTTCTATTCATATTTGATTGAAAATGAAAACATATAATTTTATTATGATTTTAAGGGTGGAAAATTACATAGTAGTACAAAAAAATCAGGTCATCTGAGGAACAGTGATGTCACATCTTGAAGGGATTTTCACACGGCGAAAATAAAAGTAAACCAGGGAAGAGGACAAATTTGTTCAAAGAATGTTGTGAGGAAAATGCTCCGCCAAGATTGACAGGCGTTTGACATTGATGTACTGTATTTATACAGTGAAGGCGAGACCAGGATTAAACTGAATACAGGAGCGTAAAGCTCCATTTATGCTCAATGTTTTGGACGGAGCCTTCTGTCTGTGCTTTGCGTTCATTTCCTCTGTATTTCTGCATGTTTCCACAAAGCTTAGGGAAAAGGACCAAACGCTGTTACTACCCGATACGTAGCTCTAATGAGACACAAAGAAGAAATAACAATGGTGGAAATTCTCCATTCTCCAGTGGTGATGTATTCAACGGCCTCCGCCTCCTACAACGCTGCCTCCATTTCCCTCTTCTGTGCAAGAGATACATTGTCAACCTTTTCCACAGTCGCCATGTTAGTTTTGGAGTTTGTTTTTGTCATAAACTTTTGACTCTGTGCTGCTCCCCCTGGTGGATATATTGGTGAACAGCAGTACCAACACAAAGGACGCACGGAAGCATGTGATGATGACGGTAACATCTTTTAAAAAGGACGGGTACAATTTTGTACGTAAAGGGAGCATAAATGGGCTTGAAGTCTGTTTGTCACCCACACATTCATTTGTAGCCACCGAAGAATTTGTCGTCTTTTACCAAAAAACGTTTAAAAAGCTATCACTCTGGAACAAACTCACAGTTGTTCTGTTCTGTACTCTTGGTCTCACCACTCACTGGTCTCGGCACCACCCGTCCTAGTTTAAGTGGTCTCAGCTAGAACACCAGCACTTGAGTATGCAATGAAATATGTGTATGTGTACACAGTACTAAACAGACAGAAGAAAATAGAATAGAGGCATCTCTCTCTCTTACCTGCACATAGTCTACTGTTCGCCCCAGCGCCTTAAAAGCTGTGTACATGACTTCTCTTTTCCCTCCCCACTTCTGCATGATGCACAAACACTTGTTGTTGAGCACCAGCCTGGACACTTGCTTGACGCTCTCAGCGTAGCTCTCGTCCGTCTCGTCCGGTCCTCTGCTGTGATAGTTACTCTTCCACACGTACGAGGCGGCTTTATCCCATCCCATGACCTCTTTGAAAATGTCCAACATGTACAGGTCATCGCTGGAGTTCCCGTCGATCACCATGATCACCTTGATCCCCGGATACGTCAGTCTCTTCACAGACACCAGGCATTTCCTCAGGTAGTTTGGGTCTTCTTGATAAGCAGCGATACAAAGCGCCAAGGATTTGTTCAATTTAATGGGCGTTTCCAATGAACGCCGCATGTTCCGGTGCTCCAAGAGTGCAAAGAGGCTTTGGATTATGAGATGGACGACCAATATGGCGCCGTACAGGCCGAAGGACAGGTGGTTGCGAGCTGTGGTGAAGAACTGGTAGCCCATGATGTAGGCTGTGGAGATGCCCACCAGAAGGGACACGCCGAACATAGCTGTCCCAAATATCCGCAGGTAGGTGAGGACTTTCTGACAGTCCATCTGTGGAATGATGGAAAGATCATTAGAATGGAAATTAAATGGAAATGAAATTAAAAGGTTAAATGAAATTAAAAGGTTAAGATACATATGAAATGTTATTTTTAGAAATGGGGGGTATATTAAAACAATATTCTGAAGCAACAAATGAGATGATATAACAGGGGAGAAAGATAGTCACATATTGGGTGGAAATACCTAGTTTTTTTTTTGGTCCCCAAGCAACACAATAGGCCGAACAACAATAAGGCAAAAACTTCAAGGTAAATAACATACTATTGGAGATGGAAGTTCAAGTACCTTGTAAGCTAAGATAACTACACATGATGGTGTGATGTGATGAGATAATTGTTCAAACAAGGAAAAATATACTGGATTTAACCAAAAGCTTGCTGAGTATCCATACTTTAAGGGGAACTGTGATTGAATATTTATAATATATCAAACCATAATTTGATCAAACTAAATGAAGGTTCATACATCTGCCACTCCCATCAATATTCACTACTGAAAAGCCTCGGTGGACAGAGTACAGAGTAAAGTGATATACTCTGATTCTGTGATATATTGACATTTTCATGAAGTTTAGATAACCCTTCTTGTATCTAGTCATATCTAAGTCATATTTTACCGAAAAAGGTTCAACATCTAAATGTGTGTTACATGTGCACATTTCAAAATGTATTTTGTGTTTCATAAATACAATGCAACATGAATAATAGTAATAATAATAATTATTATTATAACAATAATAAACTCCTTCCCGTTATTTGTTTAGACAGTGCAAGTTTTTGGCACATGCAACCTTTTATGTTTTACAAGAGCAACCCTGGGGAGAGAATGCAATAAACTTTTTCCTTCCATTTTCCTTCCTCTCCCATCCTGTAGTCCAGCTCAATGTCAGACAGTTGTGAGCCGCCAGTTGTTTGCTGTCTCACTAAGGGCAGGCACAGATTAAAGCATATCTTGACCTAATAACTCGACGTATTTGTCCATTCTGCCAAACATCCAAACTTAAAAAAAAAGGAATTCAAGAATGCTCAAAGCCAGCCGCCCTTTTAAGGAGCTGTTCTTGAACGTGAGCTCTTTTGGGGTTTTTTTCCATCAATCTTGGATGACATACTTTTTGTGGACAAATTTCAGAGCGCAATATTCTGCTCCAAAGTTTGTTACTTGCAGTCATTATGCTGCTACCTCCATCTGTTTGGCAGAGCGAGCCGGGACCCACTCAGCGTGGCTCAGCGCTGAGTGGACCACCCTGTGATGTCATCTGTTTATGTCTCCGTGGGAAGAAGAAGACAAGAGACTCTAAGTTCGCGAATGCTTCACGTGTTGCTCTGGTTTCACCAGCTCCAGATGACACTATGACAGGGAAATGATTTATGTAGAAATCGATATTCACTGGAAAAGCATGACATTTCATTTTTATGGTGATAAATATTATTCTTTTCAGCATTGTCACTTTTGGACAGCGCATCAGACTATGGTCAATACAGCGGGGACACAGAGGTTACTGGGTTCTTGTGTTGGACCTATCCGGATGGACACAATCATTTTTTTGGTGCTTTTAGTTTCTTCAACACTTAACACAAATCAACTTTTGAAAGCTTCAGAACTGAAGGTGGCGCTGTGATTCGGTATTTAAGACAATACAGCACAAGCCTCATTTGTCCACCACCAGCCAGTTTGAAATTTGTGGCTACAATTTCCAATGAGCTGAGTCAGATTTACAGCCGATATTCTTCTCAAACACTGCTATACACTTTCGTTTTTTCCCCAACACTCACACACTTGGCTTAGACAATGGCTTGTTGATTTGATCGTGGCACGTGGCTGAGCCTTTAACGTCTGACGCCCATTTACAAGACGCTCATGCACGGACATACCTCGTACATGAGCAATAAAAGCTCATTTCAGTTGCTGTAAGCTGAGAGCACATTTTACCAGCGTGCTCCTTGAGCTTGTTTTGTATGAAGCTTTGCAAGACAAACCCCCGAACCTCAGCGTACATCCTTAAATCTGTCGTTGAAGAAAGGCAAAAAAGTACCATAAAAATGTATCCAAACACATATATATCTTAGTTCTCAGTCTCTTCAAGGCTCATTGTGCTTTGCAATTCAATTAAAATACAGCGTTTGAGTCTATTCCAATGTGAAAAAACTCACACTGCAACATGTTCCTCACGAGCCCTTTTGGGCGTGCGATCAGTGACAAGGTCACGCAAAAACAATTATGTCAGA
Source organism: Synchiropus splendidus (assembly GCF_027744825.2). Taxonomy (NCBI): domain Eukaryota; kingdom Metazoa; phylum Chordata; class Actinopteri; order Syngnathiformes; family Callionymidae; genus Synchiropus; species Synchiropus splendidus. The sequence continues at coordinate 15,240,209 of NC_071345.1, read as the reverse complement.
CTGTGGGAAGATTAGAAACAAATTAATGACAGTGACCCTCCAGGTTTGGCCGACAACCCCTGAGAGATGGAGGGTCTAATCTGAAAAAGCATCTCAGAGGACGGCGGTGTCACGTCACGTGAAGATGATGTCACCTTGGTGAAAGGCATCAGTGAGATTGGAAGGTGTTTTTAAAACACAGTGATGAGATCACTGTGTGTTTTTACAGTGAGTGAACAGCATTGATGAGCGAGTGTTATCCTGTTGCTTATTGATAAAGCTGCATGAGAGGGTGAGAAGGAGAAGGATAAGGGAGGGTTAAAGAGCTTAGTCATGAATATCTCCACACCAAGTGTGGAATCAAACCATCAGGAGAGGAGGCCTTTTGTTGTTGTGGAGCAACAACACGCTCACAACAGACAGATGGCTGGGTGTGTTGTGTTTGCAAGGAAGCATTGCAGCAGTCAAGCCATCCTGCTGTGTTCATTTCTTACTGGACTGAGGCACAGCAGAATCAGAGAAATAAATCTCTCTAGTGGAAAACAAATAAATAGGAAAAAGACATAAATAAGAAAAACACATCGCAAATTGTAAATCTGAGATTTCATTCTAAAGAAACTTCGTATTAAAGGGGAAAATTTGGGAAAGTAGAGTGAAGCAAAAGTTCTGATCATCTAATCCAATGAGGTTACTGGGCCTTTAGTTACAAGGGGACGCACATGGTCCACGCACAGTTGTGCTCACAGACAAAATATTTGTTGTCTGGGGTATTTACTTTCTGCCCTGAGTCAAAGCAGCTGCTGGTGGAAAGCCTATGTGAAACTGAGTTTTGATGATTTGGGCTTAACTCTGTATATTTTCTCCATTTTTGACGTTGTTATTTTGATACTTTTAGTAATTTGTTTGGAATGACTGCAACAATTTTCTCCTCGATTTTTCTTTTTAATAAAAACACTACATAAAGTTCATGAGTAAAACAACTTGACTGAAGACAATATTGCTCATGGGAAAAGTGTCCTATGCCAGGTGCGAACCACTCACCGTTCGTGTAGGTTGTGCTTTGGTTCAGGAATTGCCTTCATTTGGTTCTTTTTTTTTTTAGATAGATTTTATGATATTATTATTCTGGTTCCCCATCCATGAGGATGAGAGTGGTTGTCAGGAGGTTTGCTTCATGATGTCATCGTGCTCCCACACGTTACGTAAGTGGGCAGCCGTCGTATATGTGTCACTACATGTCATGTTACATGTGTGTGTCAACGCAAACAGGAAGAGCGTTTAAGCTGCAGACAGGAAGCAACTGAACTCTCCAGAGAGTCAGAAGAAGGGAACCCATTCAGTAGTGGCAGAGGTCCAAAACCTGTGATGGATCCTAAAATATGGCTAGTTTTTCCCAGCTGTGTGTGTGTCCGTATTCATCACTGCCGGCTGGTGGTTGTCGTGAGGCCAAACTCTTGTCAGCCATGGCAAATCCAGCAAGTCCAACCACATAAAATCCTGCTGGAGCTAAACACGAGTGTAACATGAGTCATCAACGCAGATCCTTGTTAACACCAGGCTCGTATACATGACTGATGCTGACCTGGGTCCTTACTGTGTCCCTTTGCTTACAGGGGGTTTTCCCCCGGCACTCTGGTTTCCTCCCACATGCCCAGAACTTCAACATTGTCAGTAGATAAGAGAGAGAGCAGATGTCTGGACTGACTGGAACTCTGTCCAGGGTGATCCCCTCGCCTCAAAAGTGTCCCAAATATTGCCCTGATATTGAGCTCATCTTGTATTTTTTCCTGTCTAAAGGTGTATGCTGTTCTTAATTCCGTTTACTCTCAATAAAACTCTTTTTTTTGAGGTTGGGTTATTCATTGGTTAGATTATATATATATATATATATATATATATATATATATATATATATATATATATATATATATATATATATATATATATATATATATACATCATATTATAGGCTGATGAGGCTTCATGAGACAAAGTCTTAAATTTCAGAGCTCAGTCGGTGGCAATCTTGGTTTGAGAACAGCGTAAGGTTTGGTTGAAATGGTTGTTCATATCCAAAGCTTGATAAGCGGAGACTGCCATCTCGTGGGCTCTGAAAATGAAGAGAACGTTTCATGAAGCTTCATTGACCCATCACTGTAACATATAATGCAACCATGTAAAAAAAGATCTTTGCTCCCACAACTGCCACGACACGTACATTTTTAAATAAACAATAAACTAGAAAAGCACTCACCGAGCACAGGCCTTGTGCTTGTGTCCCCCTGTATTGTATTTTTTCAACCACTATTATTGACCTACTTTTATTTTACTTATATAATGAGATACCGTCTCAGCATTTACAATCGTTTACTGTTATCAATATTATTGTTATCAAGCCATATTCAATGGGACAGTAGGTGGCAGTAGCGTTCCAGAACTTGCTGGCACAACACGCACAGGAGGCGTGAGACAACGTAGTCCATGAAGCATGCTGCTCTCACCAGAGACTTGCAGCTCCAGATGGTCATTTTCAATCATACCTAAATTGAATCATCTGTTCCTTATTCCCTTACCTGCATTTCCCTGAAATATTCACTGGAATCTGTGCTTCTGTTTTGAGGTTTTTTTCTTTCTTTTTTCTCTCTGATGGAGGTGAAATGTTGGTGTCACAGGACCACCTTGCTGCCCTCCATGGAACACGTGATGCAGCAGGTGATGTTTGATGAATTGCGTAACAGCGATATGGGTGCTCACACTGGGCAGACTGGCACAAAAATGACCTCTAGACACACCCCTGCAGGTTTGTACCAACACCGTCTCTGATCACTGATGCTTCAGCAAGACGATAACATGAATGAGTGGCTCCAAAAGTCAGCTTCAAAACAAGTACTCAAAACATAAGATGATGTTGGGAAAACACCAAATGAGAAAGCAATGAAGCATGACTGTGTGTGTGGAAATACACATGTTTTGAATCTCACATTGAAGATGTTCATGCACCAAACACTCACATACCAGAAAGGATACATAGGTCGGGAACGTGTGTGAACAGGGCAGGGCTGAATTCTAAATTAAATGTGGAGATGACCCTTGTGACGGCAGCACGTTGTGGGGAGACACACATGTTACCGAGCAGATGATGAGAGTGAAAGTAACAGCTGTGGCGAGTTTGAATTTGGCTGACTTCTTGCTCGGGAAAAAAAAAAGGGAAATTCAATTCTGATCATCCGACGATGTCTCTGTTTTTCCCTGACTTCTTAAGAGGAGAGAACAAGACGATTGATAAGAACTGGATTGACAATGTCAGCATACAATAAAGCTGCTCTACATCTGAGAGACAATTCCACTTTTATACTTGTGTTGTGCGTTGGCTGCTGAAAGCACCATGTTTTAACTGCATGAAAGGTCATGTTGGTTCTTAAAGGGGACATCACAGGAGCTGCTGACTTTATTTGGCTCCTCATCTTGCTTCTGCCGTAAAACATGATCCTGCTGGTCACAGTGCTCTGTTGTTGCCGGAGCGCTGTCATTATCAGAACCAGAACCACCCCACAGGTTGTGCCTCCGCCCCCCTTACACGAGCAGAATGGGTTCAGATTGTCACAAATACAGGTCAGTCAAAGCTATCACTCACTTGACCACACGGACGGGTCATTCACAAGTCAAACAACTGGCATACATATTGTCTGATAGGTCAAAAGGGCAATGTTGATTCAAAAGTGTCAATGTAAGTTTAAGTGGGACATGACGTGTTGTGTGCGATTAAAAACATCTCATTAAACCCTATTTCTGTTCTTACCTTCTTTGCTGTTCAGTAACTAAAATGACCGTATTATATAATAATGTTTGAAGCACAAAACATTCAGTGCAGACTTTTGAGATAACAGGAAGAAATAGATGGAATAAAAAGAATAACTGACTTGCAATAATGCAAGTAAACAGCCGGTATATCATTATGTTGCTGTTTCATAATACACGTGAGTAATGACGTGTTATTAGAGCAGGAGTCAAACTCTGGTGAGGGTCTGCCTTGAGAAAGCCAGGAGAGAAAGTCGGCAGGAGGAAGTGAGTCAGCGTGAGAGGGGAGGTATCCCAGACAGTCGTCGAGGGAGGGCGGGGGTGGTAGCAGCGGCTGACTTGGCTCCTCTCCCTGCCAGCTTAGGTGCTGGTGTTAACACTGCGGTCGTTTCAAAGGCCTTCCAGGAAACATCAGACGGCTTGTTACGCACTCGTCCGTCTGGGGCGTTTAACAACGAGCTTTAACTTCGACACAACCAACATCCATTTGGATCACTGACCAAACACGTCCTCTATCTCCCAAAACCCCTTATCTCAAGTGCCGCCCTCAAAGCTCTATTTTGGGGAGCAGGTATCAGTGTTTGTGTCTGCAGATAATCCCTGAATAACAGACTAGAAGCAAAAAACACATGATTGGACTCCACACACTTCTATAGTGATACAGTACATAAAGCTCAGTTTTCTCTAAATCGAGTTTGAGACTCTTAATAATTCACAGGAACTCCTGCCTTCCAGTGGCATTTTCTCAGCCTTGGTGAGCCTCTGCATGGGCTTCTATAGATCTCTTTTATCTGTGGCCGGTTTTACGACATTGCATCAAGAGACCTTTGAAAAGACTGATAAAAAATTCAAAGAGAAATTGAGTTGTGTTCAGGAGGATCTTAACATATGCAGTGATAAAAGCTGTCAGCCTGAGGCGTTCCCACTGATAGTTGGAGGCACGTGAGACTTGTTTGGAGCTCTAATGGAGACCAGTCGTGGAATGCTCTCCTCACTTGTATTGTAAAGTTTCTAAAGGCAGCTGTTAAAGGTATATCCTGTGGCTGTCATGAGTCTGCAGCTTTAGGACACCACATTAAGATTTAACCACAACACACTTCATCCACTGTCAGTTTACAGTTGTTGTTTTTTTTAACATTGCTTTCATGACCCAAAAAAGTTCTGCTTAAGTACAAGATTCCCGCTAAGTCATGATGGAAAAAATGCTGAGTCAGCCAGAGTTTTATGCTGCAAATACCAAAATCCAAGTCACTGTCACTTTGAATTTGGCGCTTCTGCAGCACGCTGAACGTGCCGCAATACTGCCCTCCTATTGGACCATGAATCTGCGCGAATGACGTTTGTAATGACGTATACAGACACGTTTGATTCCCCGACCTCCGTCACCGGCGCAGCCATGTGCGTTTTTTCATCAATAAAACGCACAGATGGGACGATCTGGGGAGAGGTGAAAAACCCAGGTGCAGTTTCAAACGATAAAAAAGATATATTGAGAACGGATGCTGCATGATTTCACCTAGAGGTCGCGAGAGACGGGAAAAGACCTTGCAGATGATGCAGTCGCTTTCTTAACCCGCGACAGTTACGCACGGGTATTACGCACTGAAATCAAAACACGTATTTACTACATCTGCCATTACAAATAAGAAAGTCTGAGGAGATAAAATCTGTCACCATAAATCGGACATTTACTAGTGTCAGATGGGTCACCAGAACACGTATTATTGGCCGCCTACCTTGACGCAGCTGTTGTCCTTCTTCCCCGGGAGAGGATGCGGTCACCGCAGGCGCTGGCACCGCTCCACGGTGGCAATGTTTCTCGTCAAAGTTTGAAGGAGTAAGATGATCATGAATCCTCCGCAAGGTGATCCTCGTCAGTCAAATAAAAAAAAAAAAAGCTTTCCTCCATCCGCATTAAGACTCGTCAATCTGCCGCACTTTTACGCACCGCAGACGCACGGTCATCACGTGAGTCATGGTTCATGTGAAAAAGTATATGTAGAGAAAAGTGTGTAAAAATGACAAATGCTTCTCCCCACAACCTGTGACTGCCTCATACATTCTTTAAAAAAGTTGTAGAAAGTTGAGAAAGATAGTTGCTGCTGCATCAGTCATGGTCACAGAGGATTCCGGCACCACACCAAAAACCATCAGGCAGAAGTAGTTGCAGTCTTAAGGGGCATGTAGGTGGCGCATCCAGGTTACAGAGATCGCAGAGCGTTGGGCAAAAGTCTCTAATTCCTTCCAGACGGATGTGTGTGTGAGAGTGGGTGTGTGAGCCTTCTTTAGGGCTGCTCCAGCTCCCAAACCCCCATTTACCGGCTACAACAGCCTGGTGTGTAGTTTTATTTAGAGGGGAAGGTTTGGGGGGCACAAGGAGGAGTGACCTAGTGGGAGAGAGCAAGAGGAGAGAGAGAGAGAAGAGAGAGAGGGGCCAAAGTCATGCAAAGTCATTCACACTTCAGACACTGAGGAGAGGGAGACTCATCGTGTCAGTGAGGCTGTTGTGAAGAGGGATATTCAGGATCTAGGCTTGAAAACGGATGAATGGTTCCTGCAGCAGTCGTTTCATCACTGAAGTAAAAATGTGCCAGGCTCGCACGTGTTTAATGCAGTGGAATTTCAGTCATTTCATTGATGCGCTAAGGCGCAGTGGCGCACTTTGACCAGCAGGCAGTGCTGTGTAACACCAAACTGTGGAAGAGTAGTGAAGACCCAACCTAGATTTTAGAACGTTTGAACAGACTATAAATCCGTTTAATTCGGTAAAAAATGTGTTGCTGTTCAATTATTTTCTTTGAAAAATTCAATTAATGTGAGCCTTATATGCCCCTTCCCTTGTTATCAAAATGATGTTGCTGCTGATGTGGGGATTTGTAGTGGGAGTAGAGAGGAGTTGGAGCTGTGGAGGTAAGAGCAGGGGTTTGTGACTGTGTGACAACAGGAGATGATTTTATTGTATTGGGGCATCTCAATCATTTTCAGTGTGGAACAGATGAAGGCAGATGAAGAGGAAGGGACAGAATAACTGGCAGCTAGAGTGATAGGGAAGCTCTTACTGTGCTGTGACACCTGCCCTGATGCATGGTTTAGAGACAGTAGCTCTGACACAGAGACAAGAAGCAGAGTGGACACAATCAGAATGAGTTGATCAGAAGTTAGGGGTGGTTTGGGCACGTGGAGCGGAGTGCCAGGGAATATGTTGGAGGAAGAGTGAGAGAAATGGAAGAAGAGGAAAACGGGCCAGATGGGTTAAGGAGGAGGAGGCTGACTTGCTGTGGTAAAAACTAGAGTAGAGGGATGGAGTCTACAGATTGTGGAGGTGCCGTTTGCAGACCTTTTATTCAACCACAAAAAAAGCTTTCCACAGTATCAGGACTGGGATCAACGAAGACTCTTTAGAAGAGGGGTGATTAATCCCATCACACATAGATGAAAGTCTGTTTTCCTGTGTCAGGAACTGAGAGATTTAAGAGGCTTTTTTGTCTCCGTTGGGTCAAGATATGCACATGCATTGTTGGTGATCTAGTTTTTGGTGTGCGTGAAGCCAATACAAGAATTTTATTTGAAGCCATTTCAAGGTCGTGTGAGCCACATGAAGTAACTTTATAGGATATTTTTCTGTGATGAATGGTGCGTCAGTTTTTTAAACTTGACCTCCTGAGCACAGTAATGAATCCACCTCATGATGATGTCATATTTTGCCGCAGCACTGTTGCGTTTCCACAGATCGAGAGTGATATTCGGTTTCCTGTTTGCGACATGACGTTACAAACATGATCCTGTATGAGCGGAGGCGATGAATAGTGATTAGACCCCTTTCAAACCCCGCGAGGAAATGCGTTGTTTATATACTTCACATTTCCAGTGGGTCTGACGCTGGCTGTGAGCAACGTTACTGTCACCGCGGCCATGTGTTGTCAGAGGCCAAATGTTGCTCTTTTCACGTTCACACAAGCTCAATTACTCAAATATTTATTTAAACAAGGAAACGCATAATTACACGGGGACTTCCTGGAAGTGGAGTTTATTCATGCTGAAGCAGAGCAGCCTGGCCGGGAAACTGAAACACTTAATGACTTTCTTAGTGCCGATCATTCAATGCAGAAACCAATATTATACTTCATATAGTCAGCAACTCTTTCATGTTATTTACCTTCAACTGGATATTTTATTGCCCCAAAAAGAGTCGGCTTTTCGGTCATACTTTCCACCAGTAAATTGACACAAAGGTTGTGTGTGTTCCACCTCAGCAGCTGTGAAACTCTACAGGCAGGAAACAGCAGCCAAGCATTAGGGAGTGTATTGAGCAATTATCCTGGGGGGTAAAGTTAGTTTGGGGCTACACGGTCACAAAACATGCCACTGACATGTCACCGTTTGTTTTGCTTTTGCTTTGAGCGGCATGAGATTGAACACGAACAAGGACAGAACCTGGCCTCGCATGTTAGAGGAGAAGTACGCTACATTGGAAAATCACATCAGCCTGTCTCACACTCATGTCAGCGGATGATAACCAGCGAGCGCCTCAGACGCTCTTGTCGGGTTTGTCTGGGACAAGGTGAAGACACATGGACCGAATTAGCTGGAGGAAGAGACTTGAAACAATTGATCTATGCTAATCATGTTTCAAAACGGTGTCTTTTCTCCCATTTAAACGTCAGCTAAAGCATCTGCAGTGCGTGGAGAGACTGTGTTGACACCCTGCAAATGCTCATTTGAATAAAGTAGATTAGAGTGTAAGTGTTAGTGTCATTAAGGGTTTAGCGGCTGATCCCCAGTACGCTCCAAAACACACTTCACCTTGACATCATTGAGGCCTCATTTAACAGTCCTGTGGTGTCGAAGCCAATAAAAGTAAAACACAAACAAACCCTTGTATCCAGAGGAACTACTGTACTGGACAAGACTCTGTGTCATCGGGGTCTTTGACCTCTATCCATGAGGTGGAGTGAGGGAAAGAAAGGTGGATGCTTTGGTGCCTGGCTGAGGGGAACTGTTCAAACATGAGATGCAGTCCTACCTGCAGGACATCAAGGTGTATAGAGGGAGAGGGAAAAAGCAAGTTAAGTTGCAGCAGAATACCAGACCGTAATGGAGGATATAATGACTATGTTGTTGGAATTCAGCTCTGTAAAGGGTGCACTATATTAAACCCTTTTAACGGTCATGTTAGCGATAAAGAACAGCACTTTCTAATGTGTGTTGGTTATTTATTTACACAACAAAGGGATAGCAAGGGGACTGAACTAAATAATGTTTTGAAAATATTTGTATAAGAATTTCAGTGTGATAAGAATTTCAAATACATTCAGAGCAGTGGACACCCTGGCCATTGTGTAAAGAAAAACATTCTCCATGTTTATTGTTGTTGTTTGTTGTTGTTATCATCCTGGCTGCCACGTGTCTTGTGCATCAGTGGGATCAGTGGACCAGGAGGTCCTGCACTTACAAAGCTTCCCTGTTGTCTGGAGAGCAAACTGTTCAATTAAAATTAAAATTTAATATTTTAATGCGTTTTTTTAGTTGTAATTAAATTAATTAATAATTCACTTGTTACAGTCCCACCACTACTTTTTTATTTGTTCATGATGTTGTATCAATACTACATATTAACCACAAACATTAAAATCACAACCTGTTTAAATGTAGTGTTTCCTTTGAGGTTTACTTTGAGCCGTAATGACAATAAAATTCATGACACACTTCTGTTACAAGTAAATGGAGTCTGTAATTTGCAAAATAATTAATTGGAGAAAAATTTAGTTGCATATTGCAGACTTGGTTCGAAAGTTCATCTCTGAATCGGAATAAAGTTTGAGCAAACCACCTTGTTTTACCTCATAATCTAGGCCTCTGTGCGAATTCATCGTTCGCCAGTTTGTCTAATGGTCTCACCATGAACAAACTAAATCCACTTCTCAGTTTTTTTTCAGTAGCGCCATGTGCAGGTGGTGTGTAATAGGATCGACAACACAGCTGTATTATCATTGAGATTGTGTGAAGCACAACTCTGAGGCTGAGCTCTTCTCCAGTGATGATGAGCACAATCAGTCAACATCTTCCACTCCTCGCCCGTTCAAGGCAAACCACCTCGCTAGCGTTTCAAAAACTATATGTTTTTCCACTGCACAGGATGATGTGAGAGTGAAGGATTGACATAGTTTTGACATAATCCTCAATCACACTCCCTGTTTTATAAGACAGATTTATGGCTAGAGGTGATTCAATTAGCAGAAGATGAACTGGGAAAATCGATTGACTGTTGTTGGATAACAAAGGTGTCGTGGAGTGGCTCAGTGGTAAAAATACCAAGCATGACATTTATAAAAAAAAAAATTAAAATGTAAAGCAACTTTCCCTTTGTTGGATAAAGGCCTGCATTACATCCATTGAATCAATCATTATTGAATGACTTGATGTTGATTTGTATTTACAGATGACAATACTTGACCCTCACTCCATGAAGTGAGGGTGTCTGCAGTTGCTGTTAACATGTCCTAGACAGAGTGGTCGAAGCAAATCCCTTTCATGTGATTTAAAACTTCCCACATCCCATTCTTTAATGGCTTTAATATGACGTTGGTCAATATTGCTGGGAAGGCCGTCCCCATGGTTTAGCAGAAAGTTTTGACCGTTCTTCATAAGCATATTTCTGAGGTGAAGCACAGGACAGGAAAGTCTGGCTCCCAGTCTTGGCCCTAATTCATCCCATAGGTGTTCTTGGGGTTGAGGTCTACCCGGCAGAACAGTGTGAAGGCCAGTCAAGGTCATCCATGCCAAACCCGCTCATCCGCGTCTTTCTGGACCTTACTACAGCGCAGTCATTTTGGAACAGGAAGGGACCATCCCCAAACTGTTACCACAAAGTTGGGCGCATGGGATTGTCTAAAATCTTTTGGTATGCTGAAGCATTCCGAGTTCCTTTGACTGGAAACTCACGATAATCACCCCTCCACCAAACATGGCGCAATGCAGTTAGAAAAGTCCCGTTTTGCTGGCAAGCACCAAACCCAGACTCTTCCATCAGGCTGCCAGATGTAGAGGCACGATTTGTGTATCCAGCAAACACGTCTCCACTGCTCTAGACTCCATGCTATAAACCATGCCAGTCAATGCAGTGCACTGCCCTTTATCATGTATGGCCTTGATCCAGGTGCTCAGCCATGGAAACTCAATCTACAACTCTGCAGATAGTTGGTGACCTTGAAAGGCCTCAGCAAATGCTGAATATTCTCAGGCATTTTATCTACTTATTTTGAGGTACTTTTGTTCCCAGTCACTTCCAACGTGTTGAACATTATACATTTTCCACTGGACTTGCCGCCCAGGTCACCACATCCTCCCTCCGAAAAGGCCTCACATATTGACAATTGAACGTGTCCCAGGGTCAAGTCTGTATTGCATGTTGACACATTAGACTTGAATCTCGTTTCCCCTCCTGCATCTTACAATCAAACCCTCACATGTCCTTCTAAACCCAGCCATTTTCTTTAACATCCCAAAATGCTTTGAGAGGGGACATGTTAATTCCAGTGGGGACTGAAATCCAATGTTAGTCAATGTAGGAGTCTCAGCCTCAGTCTCAGTTAAAATAACTTGTTGCAGGTGGCATCAACATCACTGAGCTCCTCAGAGCGAACCATTGTTTCTCAGTCTGCATATCTAGATCCTTGGTTTTAAACATACTTGGCCATGGAAGTGATTGGACCCCATTCTTTGAGCAAAACCGTGTCATGTGAAATGTAACATCCCTGACCATATGACCTGTTTAAAATGTATAAAGTAGACAACAATGTTTTCTAGATGATAAAACCTTCATTCCGGTGCAATCCTAAAGTGCTTGTTTTCTTGTTTCACCATTAAATTGTCAATCATTCCATCCTCCCCACATGACTGTAAACAGTCCTCAAGAACACACCTGCCGATCCTGGTCTGACTGTCGAGCTACCGAGACTAGTGATGGGCTGATGACACTTCATGAAACAGTGTCTTCAATTTCAGAGCTCAGTAGGTGGCGCTCTCGGCTTGGAAACATTGAAGTGTTCATTGAAATGGTTGTTCACATCCAAAGATTTATGAGCTGAGAGTGTCATATAGTGGGCTCTGAAGATGAGCACACTGTTTCATGAAGCTTCATCAGCCCGTCATGAACCTAGCGCCTGAGCACCCACACTAGCACCAGAACCCCATCCATCTTCTACTAAACCTCCAACTCCTTCTAACCCACTTGGACTCCAGCGCCACCCGTCGCCACATAGCTCATAAATAAATAGCATTCCCTCTCACTGCAAGCTAAAACGTATTCTCTCGATCCTTTGTCGACACGTAAAACCTCAGTTTGAATCTCACCCAAGGTTGCTGCTGTGAATCCCAGAGACTTTACAGTAAGACTCCTCTGACACGTTTTGATTGATATCTGGAGGAGGCATCAGTCGAGATCCACGAGCCGATGTGTTGAAAATAATCGCAGTTCAATCCAGTTTGTCTGAAGAAAATACCGCGAGTGTGAGTTGATTGAGTGTTGTTTAATGGGTGGGTGTGTAAATCAGAGCTCATGGAAGTTTAACCGCAGTCACAAATCAGCTCCGACTCAAGGCGTGGTCTTTGGGCGTGGAGGGCAGCGTTTATTGGGCTCAGTCAGAAAGCCACCAAAATCACTCGGCTGATTTTAAAAAATTCACACAAACACACACACACACACACACACACACACACACACGCTGCTTTTGGGTGTGACATACTTGTGTAGAATCATCTTAGACGCACACAGACACACACCCACTCTCCCACTCCAATACACACACCAAGAGCGAGCAGGCTACCAAGTTGGATTTGTCTTCGTCTCTCTACACTGACATCAGAAGTGTTGCTCTTGGAATCCAGGTCCAATTGGTACCATGTGTCAATGCTCTTAAATACTTAGCAAGCTTCAGTCTGTGATTTCCTCCTGTCTCTCCAGAGGACTCTACATTTCACAGTGATTGTTTCAAATTTAAAGAAATAAGGGGGGGAAGTCCTTCTCCCCCTCCTTCACAGCAATCTGTCATCCTTGCATGGTGACGGTGAGAGAGAGGATTCAGTTTCTCTGACAGCTTCGGTTTTAGGTAACAGACCCAAACATCACAAATAAAGACGAGGAAATACTTGGAGAATGATGCAATATATACATTTTATGTTCATGTTCAAAAGAAGTCGACTTTGTTGGCCTACTGTTGCACCTCCATGTGGTTTTAAATGAAGCACATCCTGTCGACAGTTGCAGGAAATGAGGGAATTGGTATTATACGAAATAAATAAATGATTTGATAAATGTTGAAATAAAAGAATAAATACATTCATAAATGCAGTATAAACCTAATAATTTGTAAATACATTTCACCTATATATTCACGTATTTAAAATTGTATATACATATTTATTCCTAATTTTCCATATTTCATTTATTTGTTATTTCATTTCCACATTCATGCAATCAGTTAGAGGAGAAGTTTCAATAGCATTAAAAAATTAAAAAATAAAACTCCTGGTTGTTTGAACATTGTCCTAAAATCCTCAAAAGTGATTCTTATGTACAAAACATAAGTCTTCATTCGTTCTTCATCATTACAATGGCTCTTTGGAAAATGATCACAATTTTCCAACACATATTGCGTATGCATGTTTTCACTACAGTATGAACTGCATTGCTCTTTTCACCCTGAGAAAATGCTACCAAAACCTGTAAAACTGCGTCCCATTTTGAGATGGAGATATTAATTTCTGTGTTCGACAATCAAATGTATATGGTCAGGACTAACTCTGCTAAGTCACCATCAATAACATTCATATTCCTCTTTGCTGTCTTGTATTCAGTCTGAAAGTTTCTTGCCAGCAAGTAAATAGAGCGAAAGAGAGGCGAGAAGAGGCCAGGACAGAGGCACCCCACCCTACTTGTTATGGTGTTGCTATGGTGACTCTTTTTGAGCAGACCATCGAGCATACTGTATATAATGGAGCGCACAAGTCTGGGCTTTCTTTCTTTCTTGACATCCATCAGAGCCGCTGCTGATGTTACTTGAGGTCACATAGTCCTCTGGGTTCCTGTGAAAAAAGTGAGTCTCTTGAGTCTTTACCAACAGGCCCACAGGTGCGATGACTGTTGGACGGTGCAGTGAAAGCAAAAGGCTTTTCTGGTCCTGATGAACTGCAGTTTTGAAAACGCTTAGAGGATAAGATTATTAAAAACATATATGTTTCAGTGTATGGATTCGTAACACACATCTGTTACTACTACAGTGTTTGTCATAGAGTAATAGTTTTTCTTTTCGGTCCATATCAAAGAGGCTATTTCCTGCCATCCCCACTTTTCCAGTTGAAATGCTCAACTACTTCTATACTGTACAGGTCATCTAATGTATTTATTTAGTTTAAGATTTAAACATAAAACAAAAAAAAATACTTGAAAAATGGAAGCTATTTGTAGGCACATATGCTGTACGCTGTAATTTCATCAACATGAAGCTTTTTCTTCCTCTTTGAATCACAGCAGGTGATCATAACTTTCAAAATCTGGATTTATAAACGGCCTTAGACGACCTCTGCAAAATGTATAGCTCCGATTTATCAGATTAGTTACAGTAAAGCTTCCCTGAATAATCATAAAAACCTCCCCAAATGACATGACGGCATCTTAAAGACGTCCATTTGATTTATAGCGCAATGTATGTTTCCAGATGACGGGCCGTCAGACCCCCATTGTCCTGTCCATGGAGAGGCATCCATCTGTCAGACGGGAACCCTCAGATGTATATAGTGTCCAATGTGCAAAAACAGGAGTTCGGATGAGAGAGTCAAATATATTTCCAGGTTTTATGGAACTATAAAATGAGAGGAGAGTAATGTGCATCGACTCTCACATGTTTTAGTAAATATTATTTCAGTTATTTAAATTCAAAGTTAAGTAACTTCAGGCTTAAACAGAACAGGAAGTGGGTCAGAAAAGAAGGAACAATTTACATGTGAATTACAGGGTTGTTACTACTACATGACATTGTACAGGAAGAAGATGAACTTCCAATAATTACAAACATTTCAAGCCAAAAAAAGAGACAGGATCCGTTGGCTGTCAATCATATATTTTATATATTATGAACTTGGAAATTAGAATGTCCTGCTGATAAAGTAACTGTCAGGACTATTTCAAGGAGACAAGATGATTGTTCCCAGACAGATACCAGATTACGTAGCTCACTTTGTAATTGTGCACCAGTTGTTAACAAGTGAACATGGGCCACTGTCGCTGCACACCTGTGGTTACAGAGGCATTGACAGTCACACACTCAGGCCGACACTCACATGCAGGAAGTGTACTGGTCGTTCTTTACGGCCTCGTCCTTTCACTGCCTCGCTTCAAAGGGCGGCTATTATCCGAACGGCCCGGTAATGGTTTGACTCAGGAGACCCAGTGGCTTTTATCTGAAGGCTAAATGACGGCCGTAAATTACTAAGCCCTTTTTCTTTTACCTTGTTTTCGGCCCTTTTTTTTATCGTCACAAATGGGGTCACATTTTCAAAGCTCTTCATGGATAGACATACAAACAACACTTTAGGTGTTTTTTAATTGTTTTTATCATAACTGCATCCAAAAACAGTCTATCACACACCTAAATATGGATATTCTAAAATGGTTTGTTGTATTTTTGGTCAATTATTCACCCATCAGAAGGATTTATTTTTGGCAGAAAATTTTCTTGCAACAAAAGTCAAACTTGCAAGTGACATGCATGTGCTCCAGTCAGGATCAACCCAGTCTCACATGTTTAACCAATGAGAGTCTAGAAAGTGTTTGGCATTTGTTCGTAACGTGTTGGAGCAGAGACAACATAGTTTACAGTGGGTTAAATTCTCAAACTTTTAGTTGAATGGAATAAATGGAAGAGTGAGTTTTGCTCATCAAACAAACCATTAACCGATAGCTGTACATGAAATAAATGATGTCATTTATTGTTTAAAATAAATGATCTACGAAACATCACGATTGAAATCTTGGACACAATTAATCCGTCAAAATGCATTGCATGTCAAATGTCAAACCACTTTTTTTTCCCACATAGATGATCACTTTTTAAATTTGAATTTTAAAAAAAGTTAATTTTCCAAACAAGTCAATATGAGCAGCAGATGCATCGCTCATGCTGAGTAGAGAGGTGCAGGTGCATATGTCAAATGCTCCTGCCGCAGCGTTGGTGCTGCAGACGATGCGGACGACGGGAAATGATGGACTATTGAGTTTCCGTCGATGTGCAAAAGGGTGTTAGTTGGTTTTTTTTTGATGATTTTAATGGATCATCATCAGTCAAAAAGGCTGAATGCAAAGTTGAGATGATAGTGTGAGATTTGTTCCCCTCTTGTGACTTGTACTCACCACTTCAGTCTGGAGAGGTTCGCCATGTCCCTGGACAAATATGCACCACATTTTCGGAAGAAGAAATATTGATTGTACTGCAGTTGTTTCTCTGCTGGAGATTTCTTATTACTAGCATCATGTGATAATTCCAGGAATAAGTTTCAGCATTTTTAGTGACCCATATGTACCAAAACATGAAACACAAAATTAGCCAGCAGCCATGTTGGAAGAGGGCACATTTCTGGCATTTGAGTGAAAACAATAGGCTGACCAAAATGCCCTCAAGACAAATATGGCATTCTGAAAAATTCCATCACACCATTTGAACTGAAAACATGGACGCGATGACAGCCAGCAACCACAGTGAGGACCAAATCGTGTCAATCAGAATTCCCAGCATTAAAAAACTGGATGACCTTGAACTCAGGTTCGGAAATAATAAGACCAGAGTGTTTAGAGTTGCACCCCAAGAATCTCGCATTCATTCTCATTTAAGATCAGGATGAATGGCTCCTGTCAGTGTGGAGTTTGTATGTTGGTCTAAAATTTTATTAGGATTCTTTAGCTGGCTTCCTACTGTAGTCCAAGCATACACAGTGCTTCATTCACAACTAAATATGCAGTTAACAGTTCCCGGAAAACAGCTCCAGCTCAGTGCAACCCAGCATTATTGGGATTTATATGCTCTTTTCAGGAAAAAAAATGGAAAAGTATTTTTTCTGTTTACGTTTTACTCATGTAAATGTATGTCAATGCATCACGTGGTCTCATGTAACCTGGGACAATAATGTGGGATAAACACGCCTTGACATTTTGAACCCTAAGCGTCTTCATTACTGTCAGTGAAGTGGTTTCAGACAAGCAATAACCTGCTGGAGGTCTTCTGTGGATGAGAGTGAGCTCAGTTTAACGCTCGACGACAAGGTTCAGACCAACATTGGCTGGGAAAAATATGACTCTGCACAATGTGTTCCATGAAGAGGTAATGATATCTCTATTCAATGAAATGAAAACTATATGACAGCGAAGGCATACAGCCGTGCATCCATCCAGGAGGAGGGAACAGGATGGAGGAGCCCTGAGCTACAATGCCACTGCACGATACTGCTACTGAAATATGAGCCACATCACCCATCAAAGCCTGACAATACATCAATATGCACTATATAAAAGGTCTGAGTTTTTCATGCTTGCAGTTGTCTGTGGAGATCAGTCTTGTGCTTCATTTGCGACCATGGCCAGTGTAGCTATACCGCCGGGGGTGGGGGGTCACATTGAACACAGTCCACATCACAGGCCAAAACAAGTGTGTATTTACACAACAGTCTTTACAGGAAAATGAGTCGAAAATTTCCGCGTCATCCGCTTGCTCATCTTTCCTAAAATCCATATCTAGAACCATAGCACATGCAGGACAGCCCCAACGTTTGAACACCACCATCTTCATGGGTCACAATGTTAACAATAGATGAGCATTTTAAATCACCATTAAATTTGATTTCGCCAAGTTTAAAGATCTCAAAGTAAATTACAAGGCTGGTGAAGTTTGGCCTCCAGGCCCTGGATTTCACACATGGTGCCTGAGTCGTGATTTCAGGCTAATTTAATGAGAACTCTAAACCACTGCCAGTTTTGATCTCTCTGAAATAATAATATCTAAAATATCCAAAATACGTCCAAAGTTTTGTACTGTGGTACTGGTTTTAGATTTTGGGATTTCTTAACATGTTTCAGAAACAGCTAGGAAGCTTGAATGTCAAGTGACTAATCTTATTATTGGATGGCCTTTGAACTTTGTTTTAAACTTGGAAAGCTTATCTCAACTGACAAGTCTTGTATCTGAGTCTCTGCTGAACCCAGATCTGGAGAAGTGTTCCACTTTCACTGACTTTTCCCATTATAGAAAAAAAAAGTTGATTTTTTGACCGCAAAAACACAGTTATGTGAGTAAGACGACTACACGTTGAGCAGTGCACTGGTTTCCCTTTGATTCTTGCTGACTAGACATAACCACCTACATGATCTTTCCCCTCTTGGGCCAGAGTGCAGTATGTCAGTGCTGAGATCCACAAAGTTCAAGGGTTACGCTTCCCCTCCAGGGCGCAGGGGAAAGAACCAGGTGGAAAGTCATGTTTGAAGGTGCTCTGAAATTATGTAGGCTCCCCACTTCCTATCCTTGAGGAAAACCTTGAGCATCTGAAACTTCTGAAAATGTTGGAATCATTTATCGCCAATCTTTCGCCAAATTTAGCTTTGCCAGAGAGGTACTATTCTCATCTTCAGCTCCTTCAGTGAGATTCAATGTGAACTCAAACAAACTTTATTTATTTAGGCCACTCAATATATTCCCTGGAATTATGCATCTTCTCATGGTGCAATATCTCAAGAATCCCATAAAATAAAGCAGATAAGATGAAGAGTTGCTAAGGTTCTACCCACAGGTGTATCGTATAAACTAAATATCAAAACCTCTCTCTTCGCTTCCTTGTTTCTCTGTCGGCTCACTTCTTGATCGGTTAAATTCTGTTCTACGTCTCAGTTCGATAATGACCAGCTCTGACCACACACATAAAGATTTACATTCGTATATATTGAACATTTACCATTGTCTCCCAGGACCATTTCTGGGGCCGATTATTGTGACATATTGACTGTTAAACACACCCCAAAAATGAGGAATCTCTGATAGCATAATCCCACAAGAGTTAGGATAATCCACGTTCCCCATCCTTGGTCAGGAAGGCGCAAAATTGGGACAAAAACAACTTGATTGTCTATATATGTGCGGCCCCCTTTTGACCCTAGTCAATGTTTCGCCATCCACCTTTCAAGACCACCTTTCTTTAAGTTACTCACAGGACAGACTATGTAGAACCACAGAGAGGAGGATGTTCTTTAAGAAGAAAGAAAAGGTTTGTGTGTTTAATGGTGTGTTTCGGACACAGTGATTGTTCCAGAAAATGCCCGACTATTAGAGGTTCCACTTGTGCCCTAAGGGGGTTTGAGACAAGTCCGAAGTCATCTGGTCTCAGGTCCTTGGTCTGGCCGCAGGAAAGTCATTAGAGTAAAAGGAGAAAGCTTTAATCCCTAGACCACCTCATTCATCAACTGTACAATATGGAGTCCCCATTTCTCCGCTCATGGACGACGGCAGTGGGAGTGTACTGCGGGCACTCACCTTGTAAAACCCATCATAGACACTCACACTATTGATCCTGTTCTAAAAGTCATTTCCTCAACACAGAAATGACCATTGGGGGAAAAAGGGTTACATTCACAGCAGAATTGTCTGTAATTTATAAAGTAAAACAAAAAAAAATGTGAATTTCACTCTAATATATTCCTAGACATAACACGATGGACCAATTTTTCAGTGGTTTTAAAAACCAGTTCCAGATCTGGATTACCTTCCAAGACTGGTCTCATCTAGGAGGAATCATTTGTGGACCTTGAAACATACTTGAGTGATTCTGTCAAACAAAATAATATCACTGCATGGATGGGGTTTTCACTAAAAATGGCCCATTCAGACTCGATTTTTACTGCTGACATCGAGCGAGTGGATTGAACAGTGTTGGCTTATCAAACTAGAAGTCGCACCTCTGTGATTCTCACCACGATGCTCAGTCAGAGTCTTCAAACAAGTGGCTTTCACAGCACAACATATCTGTGATTTGCTATCCGAGCGTTCTATTCTTACTTGGCAAACAATTGTTAATTCGTCGAGCGCAGTTGTTCCAGCCATCCTATCAAGGTCTGCTCCGCTCTTGATAAGAACCTATAGGCCACTGCATTGTCCCCCTGGAGCTCAAGCCTGCAAACAGCAAGGCATTTAAATAAGACTCCAGCTTTCATCTTATGCTCTGGACACGGCCTGTCAATCTTGCCTTCTCATTCTTCTCTCGGCGGCATAGATAAATCAGCAGGAATACAGGCCGCGCTGCTCAGCCGCAGGTATATTTCATCCTGGGGTCAGAGTAGACAGGTCCCAGCTGGACACAGGCAGATAGACTGCAGCCTGCTGTGATCTACAGCCTACCAGGTTCAGCCTCTCCAGGACACCTCCTCCTCTGACCCTGCCGGCCAACATTTCGCTCTCTTGCTCTCTGGATCTTAAACAGTCATTTACACAGCAACCCAGTCAGTCATAAAATACCTTTTATTATGTCTTTTTCAAGTAGGTGTCAGTGCATTAACCTCATCACCTTTGAGATATGGATGTCTTTCATATATGTACACCGAACATTCGCTCATTCGCACAGAATTGTTGGGCATTTGAGACTTAAAAGTAAGATTGCAACATCAGGTTCTCACACCTCAGGCATGACATGTTAACAGGTGTCAAGTGGCCTTTTTCTTTTCCAACATAGACACATAGCTTTCCGTTTTGCCTGTTGGCCCATAGGCGTTTCAATTGAGCAAGATGTTTCCTTCCCTGTGGCATTTGTTGATGCTCAATAAGAAGGGTTGGGATTAGGATTCGGATTCACGCGACTTGGTATGTATTGTGCATTATGGGACAATGACCCCCATGTCGAAAATGTGTCACAGTGAGTTAAGCTCTCAGTCACATAAGGACCTATACATACAACAAGAAACACCATTCAAAGGTGTAGATGGCCAACCTTTGGCCTACCTTGGGCAGGTGAAGCGCTACCTGTGGGGTCAGGAAATTCCATGGGTGGGAATCATTACATATTGATGTGTCAACATGCAATGTGGAAAGCTCGTGAAAAATTGTTTTACACGCACAGAAATAAAGCATCATGGATCTTACAGTAAAAACACTGTCTAATGATGGATGGTGATATGTTTGGCAAAGTCACTTACCATTTGTCCCGCCCCTCCCCTCTCTGCTCTGACTCGAACCTGGTTTTGACCGAAAGTTACTTGAGAGGGAAACAATGGCTTCAAGTTTACTCAATGAAAGTATCCATCAGCGGCACTACTCTCCATCTCTGAAGCATCCCAGAAGTGGCAGCGCTTTGCTGTGGACCACTGTAGAATAACATAGACAGTTCAGGCAGGAAGCAAATGTACTGTGATGCTGTCGCTTTACAAAATAAAACACCCTGCACAGACTTCACATTTACACTGAAACATTATTGTTATTAGAGGCACAGACACTGAGCCTTGTGATGGACAACGTCACACCCCTCGCTCTCATGCCCCTCTCTCACACCCACACATGAACAAACTAACCCACATATGAACTAATCTTACACTGTAAAGGTCACTATTCACTCACTTAAAACACAGATGAGCAAAGGCATAATGAACTATACTCCACAGATAGACATGTCACATGTCTTCCAGACACGTTTAAACCAGGAAAGTGCCAGATAAAATGCTTCGACTCAACTCTAAATCACCTCTTTTCTGTGTTATTTCACTGATGCTGACTGACAGGAAAATCAAACGGAACGTTCGTGAATGTTAATCTAATGTCATAATATTTTTCAACGGGTTTAAAATATCCAGATCATGCACAATACCGAGAACAATTCAGTCGCTAAGATATTGCATCAACAAAACACTTTTGACATCATTTGCTGGCACATTATTTGTGTTTTTATTGGATGATTTACAGTACAAGAGACTCTGAAGTTTTGAGGGATGCCATGACCGACACTGGTTAACACAGCGAGGGAGGAGAACCTAGTCACTTGTATTCTGACCTGTGGACTGCTCAGTGGCTGGATGAAATCAGTGGACGCAAGCTGCTTTCTGCTGCTGTCACCAAGCACAAATTAAAAGTCAACTTATTTTAGTTTGACTCTCAAGTGCTTCACTGCGGTATGAGTCTAATATGAGCTCTTGAGAAGGAAACCGTGCTCGTCCTGGGTGGAGGCAGATGATTGCTCTCCAGTCAGATTTGGTTACAGAGCTTAAGGTCCAAGTCGGGTTTGACACACACGCTCCCCAGTAGTGACGATGTAGGTAGAATTAGCAGTGATGGATGAAAAGCAGACTAGAGCTTCCACTGCTTTGCCAAGAAAACCCTTGTGGAGATTTTTTTTTTCTTCAGGTGCTCGAGACATGTTCAAGTACGTTGGTCTGTTTAGTTTCAAGCCTGAAGTTAAATGAACCTTCAGATCAGAATAAATTAGAAAATGTGTGTTAATCTGACAAGTCAGCGCTGCCAGATTAGAATCACCTTTAATAAAACCACATACAGATCAAGTCTTTTCGTCAGGGAAACAATATTGGCTCAACTTTGGCTGGTGACATCCAAATCAGTCTTGTCTTCTCTATCGTAGAGGAGTCTGTGAGACACGATGGCCGAGTGCCTGTATTCCGTCAACTGCAGTTCAGTGGGGAGTTTGTTCACTATCACAGTGATGGAGGGGAACGTGATCTTGAACTTGTGTTTGTTCAAGGGTCGGATTTCAATGAGATCAGCAATGTTTTGCCATTCTGCCCAACAGTCAGTTCACATCCAAAACGGAAGACATATTTAAAATAGTAGATTTCCTACCTAACATAATGGACCTGTGTAAAAAAAATATTTACTGTAGAATATTTGAAACCAACGTGGTGACACTTAAAAGGTCATAGGTCCCATCCACCCAGGGGGAAAAGAAGTCAATCCAATGGGACATATAGACCAACAGTATTCAGTATTCATCAACCGAATGCAAGATAGGAAATCCCACATTTTCTTTAGTTGTGATAATAATTACTATATAATTACTATTGCAATTTTCCATATTTATTGTTTCAAAATATCTGTTTTAAAAGAGATTTCTGTTGATAACTATATTTTGTTTTAAAATATATATAAGTCCAGATTTCCATCATGGCTGACTTATATTATTTGACCTCAGAATACTTCATATAAAGCGTATAAACAGCTTAGTTTGACTGCTGGAGAGAAATTTGGATTCTTTTAGCAGGTCTACACAACCTGGATAATGCAGTGAATAGCTCAACTAAACTAGCATGTAGCCGTGTAGCTGGACGATGACTGAACTGTAGTGTAAAGCTGCACAACAAACAAACCTGTAGACTAATTACTGTCTTATGATGTCTAATAACCTTGTTTACAATGGAGAACAATGGACAAAAAGTCATGCATGTAACCTGGTGCAGTGTGTATGTTGCTCATTCTCAGCCAATGTCTGCTGTGACCACATATCAAGCTTGATATCAGCTGTGTGAGATGTGTAGATTTGTCTTCAGCATTAGTTTAATTTCAACCAAATGTCTTCTATAATCATTCAGTAACTCACAATAAAAAATAATAATTGCACGGAAATATTCCGACCTTTATGATCTGCAGTCAGACCACTTGTTGATCTGAAGCAGGCCTTTATTGCCACTTTTGTCTGTGGTTGTCATCAATCTCAGTACCTTGAGCCACAGTCGTCCTTTAGGCCATTGTAGCGCTCCCTCCCTCCTCTGACAAGCTGCACATGGCTCCAATATAACGTCTTGAACAATAGAACAATAAAAAGAGCTGTTATTGGGAGAGAAGAAAAAAAAAGCTGCAGGCAGAGCACTTTCGAAGAAAAGGTTTTCTTCTAACAGCGCTGTGAGCGTAATGAACAGCAGAGTTGTCTTGGGTAATGCTGTGTCACACCCAGGGAATACTGCAAGTGCATCCATGATAAATCATTACGGTTGGCTCTGATAGACTTTTATTTCTCTCTATTTCCTCACTGTCGCTCCTCAGCGCTAAGCATGAACCTCCTCCTCTGCTTCTAATGCTAATTGTCCTTCTTGTATTCCACCTTCCTGCCGCCTTGTCCACCTTCTCCGCTAAGGTCTGTTTTGGGTCCCACATACTTTTTGACCAGGTTGCACAGGGGATAACGCCAACCTCAAACACAGCACAGTTAAAACAAACCCATTCTGCCGCAGTAAAAATAAATCCCTTTTCCCAGTCTCGTCCACTCCGTCTCTCTTTCCCTTTCAGCCCCCCTTTATTTAACCAGAGAGAAAATAAACTCCACGGTGCCTATTTATTTTTCCTAGAAAGGTCTGACCACCACAGAGTTTCCTCCTGGCTGTTTTAACGTTAACCTGAGGACAGTCACGTTTGCTCCCTGGTGCTGCTACTGCGACCAGTGACAAGATAATGCACCCCTCACTTGTCTTGACTCGCAAATAATGCCGGCAAACTTTCTGGTCTCTTTTTCCTCCTTTCCTGTAAAGGTGACACACAAGAGTTGCCTGGAAGTGAGGCACGTCTGACCATTTGGGTGAAGCCTATGATCAAATATAATGCAAAAATAATGACACTGCCTGACATTGGTGTGTTGCAGCCAAACATGACGGCTGGTGTCATTGAGAGCTAATGACCTGTGTCACGTAGAACTTACTCACTTTTGGCTTTGGAGAATGAATGAGCAGGACAGTTACTGAGATCCTGCCAGTGGTGACAAGAACCAACCAGCTTCTAAACTGCTCCTAAGGGAATATTGATGGATTTGCATCATTACAAATCAGAAATAAACATGTCATTTTGTTTCGAAAATTTGGTCTATGATTCCTGAACGCCAGGGATCATGAAAATACATGTGCAGTTTGGACCTTCACGAAACACTCATGGCCAAGCTGGGAAAGTTATCAGAATTTTTGCAGTACTTTCCGAGCTCCTGTCTAGTTCTACTTGTGATTTTAATCATTTTATTTGTTTTTAAACCAAGCTGTTTACAATAAAACTAGAATAATAAGGCACACATGAGATAGGGTGTTCATGTCTTTCCATTTGGTTCTGGAAAAGTCTCATATCACTGTCTAAGAATGATAATGCACTGTGGCAATCATTTAAAGTAAGCTGAGAACTGCAAATTCACATGTTAATCCTTACGTGTGTACCCCACTTACCTGTCCTGTCTGCTTACGTTGCCTGGCACCTTTTGTTCCCATGCACGTTAAATACCCCCACATGCATTTCTGTCCTTTGTTTCAGAACAACTGTGAACGTTATTACTGTCATTCATGTTCGGACTTTGGGATCATACTGGTCATTACTGTATGTGACCAGACACCATTTCTCCACCGATGTAGATGACAAATGCGTTTTGAACATCGACGTCTAAATGTGTATATTTTTCTAGGTGCATCTTTATGTAATGTTGACTCCCGAGCTTCCAATAATGTCAACTTCATGATCAGATGAGGCTAAAACTGGTAGAAAACCGTAATAAAGTAGCTTCCATGCCTGTTCCCGCCAAATAAAAGTCATAGTCATAGTTCATATTTTGCTTCAACACTTCCCACTATCTGCCTTTATGCAAGGCGGGTTTTACGCCGGATTATTTTCCACATATCTTTCCACACAAGACTCTTCAATGTTCAAATGTTGTGGAATGTCAACAGTAGTGGGAGTAGCAGCAGTGGTTGTGGTAGTAGTACTAGTAGTAGAAGTGGTTACACTTGAGGAACACATATCAAGTATTAATAAGATAATTGCTTGCTTATTAACTGTTAAAAATTAATAATTATGGTATTGTTTCAAGTGAACTTTCACTGACCATTCCAGCGTAAAATATAGTCTTATTTTATTAAAGCCTTACATACTATGAATACACATATGAATAAGTAATTTACACATGGTTGTATATGTTGTCTAATCCAAAGTATGACCACAGAAGTGTATTTCAATCCTACATCAAACATAGAATAACTTTGGAGATTAAAAAGGTTGATCAGTTGAACGTGAGTTTGCTGATGCAGTGCAGTGCAAGAGGTCCACGTCTGATGTAATGGGCTTTGTCAGACTTGCATTTGACCGATTTCTATTTTAGTCAAGCTGGCAGTCAGTAAATACGAACAAAGGTCTATTGAGCGAATGCAACTTCAATGTTTCGGAGGGAAGGGGAGGATTTAGAATCATGTCGCCAGCTTGGGTTTGAAAACCTCTCAAACCACAATGGAGTCAGCTGCAGGGGGTGCTGGATGTTGACACGGACCAACAGTCAAATACATTTTCTCTTATTCATGAAAAAAACATTTTACTCAGGACACATCATCCGTCAACAGGACTCGGTCCTCAACAGCCTCTATATTGTTCTTGTATTCAGTGGAGACAGTTTTAGAAAAACATAACAAATCATAATCAGGTTTCACAAATTGCCACTAAGTTTCAGAGGGAGCTCAATTACCTAAACATATTATTATTATTTCATTATTTAACTCCTGTTTAAACTCCCAAAGAAATACCGGAGCTCATGAGTAAAGGCTTTTTTTTTCACAGTTAAACACTTTGTGCTGTTTACCACAAACCTGAACTCTTGTGAGGCGCTGGCTCCGTTTCTCGCTGCCACCAAAAAACTCAACCAAAATCCCACGTTCTTCAGCCAAGAGGTTCATGAGACTCTCAGCATGTTTATATCTGCCAATGGGGTTTTTAGGCTTGTTGAAAGCCAACATTCTGGCTGTCAGATGGCAGGATGATTCAGAAGCTATCAAATGAGATTTTTCTGGACTTGCTGAATCAGCAAATAGAGATGATGACACAATATCAATATTATACCATTGTCACACTGCCAACAGTTTTGCAATTACGTGCTTTTCTGAACATCCAGAGTAGATTTAGTAACTGCTAGGGGGTGGGAGTGAACGCTACTGGGGTAAGACTTTCAAGGGCCAGTGGAATGGTTTGCATCTTAATATGAAGAACCCAGGACTAGGATCTGGATCAGTTTACAGGTGGTCTAGGGTGGAATGACTTGAGTCCCTCAAGTGCGTTCTGGTCTTGTATGTGATGTTGTAGTCAAGACCACCTACCAGAGACTCAGTCCAAAATAAAGGTCCATTTATGCTCAACGTTACATACAGATGTGTTAATTTCGTCCGTATTTCTGCATGTTTCCTCAAAGCTTATAGATACGGACCAAACGGAGCAGTACCAACTGAAACCGTGGGAGGCATGTAGCTCTAAAGAGACATGAAGATTAAAATTATTCGTCCAACAGTCGCGATATATTTAACTGCCTCACCAACCACAACCTCCAACAATGCTGCCTCTGTTTTCCTCTCTTGTGCAAGAGGTACACTATCAAAACGTCTTCAACAGTCGCCATATTTGTTTTGGAGTTTGTCATTGTCATAAACAGTCGTAAACGCTGGACTTATATTGGTGAAGAGCAATTCCAAAACACAGACACATGGAAGCATGTGATCAGTGACAGTAACATCTTTTGAAAATGATGGGTACAATATCGTACACGTAAGGAACGTAAATGGTACTTAATGCTGTGTTTCAGTTACCATTGTTGGAAAAAACACTGCATACTTCATTGTCTACAGAATCTTCTCACTCATGCAGCAAGAAATCGCACCGGATGAACAGGAAACAAAAACTGTTTCTTTCAGCGGATTTCATTGACTCAAAATTTTTATTTCCTGTTTAGTTTGGGGAAGCCATCTTTTATTGTGTACTTGGAGTGGTGGAAATCCTACA
The DNA here is from genome assembly GCF_027744825.2 of Synchiropus splendidus. Taxonomy (NCBI): domain Eukaryota; kingdom Metazoa; phylum Chordata; class Actinopteri; order Syngnathiformes; family Callionymidae; genus Synchiropus; species Synchiropus splendidus. The sequence continues at coordinate 15,212,631 of NC_071345.1, read as the reverse complement.
TAGGGTGACGAGAATTAAGAGTTAGAAGCACAACTGGAACACACCCCAAAACCAGAGGATAACAACACAGAGACAAGACCCAAGTAGTATATGTCATTGTGTGAAGAAGTCATTTCTCATTGTAAATCCCTGATTTTTTAAAAAATATTTTGGCCTATTTGTTCACAAAAACAGTGGTTGGATGGACGGCGACGAAGTCCAGCATTGCTGGGCCCAGGATGAGACCAGGTCCAAATGCAGTCGGCACTGAGACCTAGACCTTGAAAGTGTTTGAGATCAAACTTGGTGTCGAGTGTGACAACACTACTTGTCAATAAGTGAGAGAAGGTTGGATCATCGTAGATTCAATGTTGTTGATTCATTCATTTTATCTGGTGACGGAAGAACTAATTTAAATCAGTCTGATTTGTGACCTGAAGAAACAAGTAGTTGTGAGTGAAACAAGTTTTTGAATATATTTAAGAGGAGGAACTTGGTCATGGTATACTGCTATTGTTGTGAGGAGCTGTGACGCTCAAAGAAATGTCCACATGATGACAAAACTAGACAGAAAACAAAAGAATCAAGTGATTATATTATGTGTAATTATGAAATTACATTATAATAAATGTACACAAATGTTGGTTTGGTTGCATGTTATTTCATTTAAAACACAATACATTTAAAGATTGTCGATGGGTCTTACACATTTCAAAATCAATTCTCAATTCTGATGTATTTTAAAGGAGAAGAAATACTATTAAAATTCTCAAGGCGAACAATTAAAAAATTAAAACGAGGAAGTTGCACTTATGATGAACAAGAAATGTGCACAAAAAACAAATTGCCAGAAACATTCCGACATATGAGTTTTCAAGTTTTGCTCTGATTCCAGGAGGGTCGTGCGAATACAGTTCAAGTGCCACATTTGGCCCAGGTCACACTTAAGTTAAGCATGCCGCAAATAGAACTGCTTAAATCCAGAATTTCAAAGGGAGTTCTGCACTTGAAACATTTGAGTCGAGAAGGTCATAGAGAAAAACTGGATATTATTATCCAGAGTCCAACAACTTCTTCAGCGTCTGTTGAATACATAGTTTAAATGTAAAAAAAAAAAGGTAACATATAAGAAATCCATCAAACATATCTCCACTTTTGCTTTCCAATTCTCCGCCACAGAGTTTTCACATCTGATCCGTCTACCTTCTTTGCCTCACTCTCTCCCTCGCTGCCAGCTGCCCACTGCTTTCCAGCCACACATTATATCATCATCATGTGCATGTGCAGCCCGGACATTGTTCGACAGAAGCAAAAGACAGACTACCTTTTGTATTGTGAAATCCCTCCCGGGTTCTTTCCAGTGCGCTGGCAGCGCTTGTGTTTGGGTGATAAACACCACTGTCTCCCTTTTCATTTCATCCTTTCACTTCAATGAACTGAGTATTAATCGCTTTGGTTTTTCTACTGTTACACTGGCACTGTTAAGCACATGACAGAAGCTGGCTCTGAATCGAGCTTTTCTAAAACTGACAGCATCGAGACAAGGATATTCCCAAGAGTAAACTGTAAAATAAACGTAGCCTGTTCTCCTCAAACCATAGAATCACACATTTTGTGAGTGTGCACAACTTTCAAATCCAAGTGTTGCTGTGGCACAATATTAAAGTTTTCCACTGTAAAGTGCTTTTGCTTTCTTCATTTTCAGTCACTACTGAAGGCATGTGTTCATCATAACACATGTCATTGTAGAGTGTCTTGTACTGACCTTCTTTCAGTGTAAGGATCACTGGCTTGTCAGAGATGTGCTGACAGACCCTCCAAGAAAAATCATATGGGCACACAGATTTTTTTTTTTTCTATATCCTTTCCTCAATTCTGGGAATCCAGTACAGGGCGCTCATTCATCTGTAGATGATGTACAAGCTATTGAATGGAGATAGTGGGTCTGTGGTGTGTCACTTCGCCTTGTCAAATGAGAAACACATTGGGGGGAAATAGTGTGTTTGTGTGTGAGGACCAGCGTGGCAACATCTGGCCATGCATCCTCTTTTTCGCCCGTTTAGCAGAGAGAAAGACAGCATTGTTTTGGAGCAATTAGACTTAAACGTCCTGCCGCGCAGCTGTGTTGTTTGAATGACCTGATAGCAAACATAAACACGCACAGCCGAGTGATCTCGTGGAAAACCTGGAGAGTTGTAAGCAATACTCCGAGCCTTGCAAGTCGGATTAGTGTGATGTCTCAAGTCTTGGAAAGAGCGCTCGCCCACGGAACTTGCATCCGGCTGGTAAGCAACGTTCCGCTCGGCTGCACGTGCGAGCCGATCCGTCTGCTGCTGCAAACTCAGCGCGGCTCTGAGTTTTCACACTACCTGTCGCCTTGACAACATGTGACCCATGGTTGCCTCATGACATCATCACTGGCTCTAATTAGCTGGCTGGGGAAAATCCCCCTCTTGCCGTCAGACCGCCGCTGTTCACGTCAGCAAGGCTGTCACCTAGAAACACTATTCCAGTTTGGGTGGAGACGCTTTTTCAAATATTCTCATTCTGTATCACTGAGGTTTCAGATGTGGATGTGTTCAGGGTCCGAGCCGTATCTTCGTACATGCTCCTGTTCCTGCAGAGGAGATGAACTATGACACGTGTTGCTGAGAAATAAGATGATTCAGAGGAGAATTATTCGTTTTTGAACTAATGTTTGACCCCTGGTGCAGTGGTCAGTGGTCACTCATTGATGTGGAATTCCTTCAGCAATTATGGACGTGTTTGACACACTTGTGACATATGACTAACAAGATCTGGCCGAGGAGTAAATCTCAGATCAAGCGAGAGCGAACATCATGTCAATCTTTCTGAAGTCTCTGCCCAAACTATGGATCCCAAAAAAACCCAGACCTCCTCAGAAAGCAGTTCAGTGACTCATGCAAGTTTTGCTCACTTCCAAGAATAAAAAAACTTGAGATGCGGTGGTGCCATCTAGATCAATGAGTCTGGTCCAGGAGAAGCAAAGTTAGAGCATGTATCCTATTGTTTTCTGTCCTGCTGCGCCTCCTTGTTGGCACAGCAGGCTGTAGTCACCCCATTCTACAGGCCAGTCTGCTCCTATTTCCCCTTTAAGTTACGTTAACACACCCGACAAAGCTCAACCCGCCAACATCACACGACCATGGAAGTCTTCCATGAATAGCTTTAGACTTCGTCCTCTTCACTCTCTCAGTTCACACATTTGTTGACATGACTGTTGTGTAATACCCGTGTAATATGCCTTTAACAAGGATGATGTCAAAATAAGCCTCTACATGGAGGAGAACAGTTCCCTATGGAGTGATTTCACAGTTGAGCCATTCATTTTCACTTCATATTCATTTTCATTGTTCTTTATGCTAATGACACACTTGTTTGCAGCTGACATCATGATTTTTACCGTGTCATTGATATACACACTTCACAGACACACGTCGGAGCACATGACCGTGAAACGCATCTAGGTTCTTCGAGATTTGACTCAGTGATGATGAATGAATGAAATTGAGAAGTGCACATCAGCTGCCCAAAACCTTCAGACGTTTAAAATAATGATTTAACTCACAATCTTCGAGCGAGTGTCGCCTTCTTGTCTACGTTAATATCAAGGCTGTGGTCTAAAAGAAAACATGGAAAGCACAATTGTACACTCACATTTAGTCAGCAACTCTGTGATCAGTGATCAGCTAGGTCGTCTGTCAGGTTCTCCAAGTAGAGCAACAGTTTGAGGGCTCAGATCTGAGTCACTTCAGGACCATGTGAATATGCTACAGGGATGCCATAACTGATGGACCGAATGGGAAATTGCTTGTTTGGCTGGGGAACATCTCGGAGTCCTGAGTCAGAGAACAGATGTCTTCTGATGATACTGTCAAACGGGACTCGGCAATGGAAACAAAGTTGTGAAGAAAAATGTCTACATTTCTTTGTGTGTGTGGTTGGGAATATAAAATGACATATGATACCGTCACCCAGAAAGCACATGGGTCTGTGCCCACTGTGTCCAGTCCAGAGAAGAAACTTGGGTGTAACCTCACAACTCCATGCTTCACCAAGGCCAGGGCGAGGTGTCTCCATTGCCGTGTACATTTTTTTTTTTTTGGACAAATATGTTTGTCTGTGTGTTTTAGACAAACGCTCGACAGTTGGCAGGTCAAGCAGAATTTCGAAGGGAGGATTAAATTGTTTGCCATTCCACTGAGTTTTAACCAACCTCACTTCAAGTCTGGGATATTTGGGCCTGCATGGTTCTCACAGTGCAGAGGTGAGTTACACTCACGCGCATGAAGATCAGTTACCAGAGGTTTGTCAGATCCTTAAAACGGAGCGTATAGTGTTAGTCCTGGCAGGTCACAAAGGTCACACTGTGCTCACAACACAACCTTCATCAGCCGGCACCAGCTGTTTCAGCACCGGGGGCTAGTCAGCTGACCTGTTGCTGGGAATCTGCTCATGCTCCAGATCAGTGTGAGGTGTGTAATATGTTTGTGGGCTTTTGTAACTTTTGAACTAATTCCCATCCGAGACAGACGTCATGCTTGAATCCTTCTGAGAACCACACTCGCCATCCTTTGTTCAGCATTGGATTGCAAATATGTCAAATCTTAATGGTTTGAAAAACAAACTTCAGTATATTGAGATAGCATCGAGGAATGCATGTGGGAGCTATTTAGAAGGAAGGTATGAGAGGAAGGACGTGTCACTATTGTATGAGTTAAATAGCTTGTCCTTTTGTCAACAAAGCACCATGTTTACATGCCCTCGACTTAGCAGGAAATGATGTAGAAAGTGATTTGACTCTTTTGCATATTCAAAATAGCTCCAGGCTAAAGTGGTGTGCGCAGGGCTGAATCAGGGACTCTGTGATTCAGGAGTATTGAAAGTGTTGGAGACTTGAGTTGTTGTACCCAAGGCCGCCCTTGGTTTCAATCCAACATTCTCAAGGTGTATCTGAATCGAATGCATTAAGACTCTGACTCATCTCACTCCAGCAAAATTCTAGATTTATTTTTTTTTATTGAATCCAGTCCACTCCAACACTGCTCTGAATGTTAATGACTGTGTGAAATTCCAGTGTTAAAACGCAAACATTTTGTCGCACTCTCTTAAGGATTAACATCGTCGCTGCGTAAAGCTGACTGTAAATGCATCATTACTGCAATTCTTTTTTTTTTTTTTTTATTTACCCGGGGTGTGCATTTGAGTGTTCCTTAGTTTATGACATTTTAAATGAAAATGTTTCATCTCTTAATTTCGCCAAAAGTGGAGTCTTCACACCCTTTAACCTCTTTAAATAGACATTATATAGAATATGAGTTGGTGTTTTAAATAGTACAAGTTTTTATTTATTTATTTTTAAACAGGATTAAAATGTTCTGTCTTGACTCCGACACTACTGGAAACACACCTTTTCAAAGCAGAGGTTGCTGGTTTCATGGTTTACAGCAGGGTGAGTTTGGCGACAGGCATGAAGGCAACTGAACAGGAAGTCTATTGAAAAGGGGCATTGTTGAATAACAATGAGCGAGATCATATGGCGGCAATTCAGCCATAAATGAGTCATAAGTGTGGTCATAGGCCTGTGCTCTTCCTCACGTACACCACACTGAAAGACCACTGACGTGCCTCTTTACGTCATCTCAGCTTTGTTGACGCGACGAAATGTGAGACCTCGACAACTGCAAGGAACCAACAGTCATAGTTTCTAAATTGTTTTCTTAAGGCTTCATCAGAACCAGACTGCAGGCAATGATAGGAAAATGACTGATAACTCAACAGCCATGACACAGTTCATTGTAAGCATCTTGATACCCACTCAACAGGCGAATAGTTAAGAAGCAGCTTATAGAGAGCCATATAAGAAACTGGGGAGCATGGAAGAAGAGAAGGATGTGCTCAGGATGAGAGAGAGAGAAGAAATATCAAGGTGGAAGTGAGGGCAGCTCTTAATCCGACGAACAGACAACATGCCAGATGAGGTGTGGATGTGTTCATGGCTGTGACAAAGGAGGGAACATGTGACATCAGAGGATGGAGGAGGCAATGAGCTGGGATGCCTCCCAGGCAGGAAATGCTGAAGAAGATGAGGAAGGAGTGGAGTAAACGCGACCTGGCACGGCTGCATTCTGCGTAAATCTAGCAAACCTCAGGTCACATTATCTAAAATGAACCAGTTCTTGAAAAGCAGCAGACTAATGTGTGTCATGTCCCTTCAGTGGTCACTTCACCGTAAGGGCCCAGACAGTTTGTAAACAGTTTGTCGTGGAGCGATTCGGTCACCTAGAAACGTGTCTGCTGTATGCTGTCAGCCCTGCGTGTTCCATGATGCCATTCAAGACTTTGGCTTCACCTAATGGCTCTCGTGAGATCACTTCAAAGTCAGCTGAAGGCCTGTGAGAGCAGCCCACCAGCTCACACACGTGATCCGAGACACATGTTCACGAGCTCGCAGAACAGAGCGCCATTTGTCCATTTTCACCTGCTGACATCACCATCCTTTATGCACTGGCAATGGCCTCGTCTGGGCTGAGCCAAGAATTGGACTGGCACTAATGTTGTGACAGAGAGCTGGGAGTGGGTGAACCCAACTAGATCAGAGGCTGCAGGACTTCACGTTATTAGAGGTTATTAGTGGAGTAGTCTAGAGCCTGTGATGGGATTGATTCACTCAGGTATAGGGTTAAACTCTGACTCTGAGTTCAGGAATGACACAACTGGGCCTTTTCGGTTGAGACTGTCAGTCTGAGTTTTATTGGAAAGTGAACTGAGACACAGAAAAGAAGGAAGACTCTTTACTTTACCTTTGGTCTAAGGCAGACCTGGGCAAAGTGAGGCCCGAGGGCCACATCCACCACAAGAGTAAAACTAGAAAACGGATCACAATGTTTGTTAAGAACCATGCAGAGCAGAACCCAAGTGATTGTGGTGAACAGGTAGCTCTCAGACTGTCAAGTTCATTCACCCAAAAATCTGTGGATAGGAGCGAGGACCTGGAGAGAATATCAGAAACAGAAGAGAACAATGGTGAAAAACAAAACAAAACAAAAAAAAAACAAGAAACAGAATGTAAACGCGAAGGTTTAAGGTTAACTTGAGCTCGTGAAAAAAATTAAACGCAAAGACAATCTGGCAGCGCAGACCGCAATCGTAGTGGAGGACAGGTTCTAGCTGTGTGCCATCACCTTGCCAAGCTCACAGAGACAGAGAGGCAAGGGAACAAGAAGCTGACAACAAAATAAAAGAAGACCACAGCGTTTAAAGGATTACAGGTGTCCCCTTTAATGTGTGTGTTTGTTCATTATGAGTTCAAGCACAAGTTCTACGTTTTATTTCATTTTTCCTTCCTTTCATTTGCCTTTTTTTCTGTCCCGTAAACTAAATTGGAATTGAAAAGTGGGACAGTTCATCTTCATCAGTGTTACCTATTTAAAATTGAGTAGGACACAACCATCCAACAATTCTATCTTATTTTTTCATAACGTAATTTCATAATTGCACATATCATTTAATGTATTATTTCTCTGTATTTCACCATCATGTCAACATTCTTTCTATTTTTTTCCCCATCGGCGCCTTTATTTCTTTGCTGTCTTTTAGCCCCTTTCAACAATCCCAGTATATAATTTGGGCTCTTTATTTTTTTTAACAGCAGATTTGATGTTGTGAAAATATGCGGGGAATATTTGACAAAATAGTTTTATTTCTTACATTTTCCAATATATGTTCTAATATTTATTTTTCTAAAATTGTGTACATCCATAGGTTGACTTTTTTTAAAGGTAAACTTTAAGTGACAAACACATTAGCAGGATCAAACAGTTAGTTATTAATAGTTATAGTATCTCTTTCCATAAAAATAAGTCAGGCACTTTTCTTTTTCGACCTTCTTCCCATGACTGCTGAGGAGCCACTGATCAATGATGGCCCTCAGACCGGATATTGGACAAGCCTCCAAAGATGACCTAATTTCTGTATAAATATGGTTTGAACAAAAACAAACTGAAGAGGAATGATAACCGTTCAACATGAAGGGCCTGTGGTTGAATTTCTTGCAGCTGAAACGACAAGCCATCATGTCATTAATGTAATCGTGACTTGAATGAGCACATGCCGTCGTTGGCTTGCTGACACGTTGAGGTGGATATTTTCCAGCCAGTTCTCGCTGGCGTTTTTATAAGGATTAGGTGGACCTTGTGGTGGGTTGGTAGGCTGATGCTTCAGCAGCTCCCACCACAGTCAACAGGCCAAAAGAAACAAGAGGGAGACAACCAAACAAGATGAACAGAGTTTCAATACGTCAATTCATTTGGACTCGCAAGTGAAAGGCCATCACCTAAAATTCCTTGTCAATACATGCTTGGCTATTTTCATAAATAAATCAAGCCGCTGTGTTGTCTCTAAACATGATAAAATCATTTGTAAAACTTTCATTTATTAGGCCCAATTCTTGTGGTTTTGAGGCCCATAAAGCGAGTGGAAATTGATGGTGGAATTGTTTCCTCCACATCCTGTTTACAAACCCCACCAAACACTATGTGCCCGCAAGAGATAAGCTGGTCAGGACACAATATTCATCTCCAACTCTATAAACTGGTACATGTGTTTTCATGAATTCCATCGTGGCAGACGAAATTTATTGGTTTGGAAATTTACAGAATTCAGATTCTGAATCCTGACTTTTATATAAGAAATAATTCTTTATTAAAAAGATTTAATTTTAAAAAATACATATACAACCAACATAATAATGTCACATATTAAATGACAGGATTTCCGGGGGTTTCTCTGCCACGGATTTCAGAAGAGCTCAGGAGTTTAACCTACTGATGATGAACGGGTGGGGTCCACAAAGTCGATAGGACCCAAAAGATGGTGACTATGCCTACTCTTTCGGCAGGCTTCCTTTGCTTTTGTTTGTTAAATAAGACTTATGCACTATTATTTTATTTTTACTTTGCACTGTTGTTTTTATACTGTTGTTTTATAGTTTATTATTATAGTTTGCATCTTGTATTGTACACTTATTTTTTAGTGGATGCAGGACCACAAGGAATATCACCATGCGTTGTACCACATATAACTATATCTGACAAATAAACCTCTTGAATCTTCAATCTTCCAGGTGGGATCAGTGTGTATTTCTCTGAAACACGTTTTAAATTTAAATTGATTTGTTTCAAAACCTTTTTAAGTCATGTGATTGGCAGCAAGCTGAAGGTTTCCAAGAAAATATTTTATTCTTTCCTGGAAGCGACCATGTAGTATTTATTCACCAAGAGGAAGTTCCTACCAGGACACCGGTTATTTTCCTTGGTCTGGATCACAGTGTTTATGACTGACACATTTATCAACACATATTTGGTCCCACTTTCTGTCAGAGGTGCGATTAACCAGATCCATCTCCCAAAGAGGTTTTGTTGGAAATTACACTTCCAGAATAAAGTTTCCAGACAACATTGTGTAAGAAAAAAAAACCCATAATGATGGTGAAATGTGGTGATCGCAGTTTCCATGCACCTCAGCTCTCACAAGCTTTTCCTGTGGAGAAGCAGAGAGATACAGGTAAGTTGACATGTCAAGACTTTTGTGTTTGTTTATGTTTACATATAATGCTTGCTTAATGCATGCTTAAACACAAAAAAAGATTTTATAATATTATATTTTTTTGAGATATTTGAGATTGTGACACATTTTAAGCATGTCCCAAAACTTCATTTTGCCATTATATGTCTTTCTTTCTACACTTGCTATGTGGCAGCACTCGGTTCCCTCTCCTGACAGGACCTCTGGACGGTAAACGTTCACCTTACTTTTAAGTCCCCAACCCCTCCTGTGATCTTCGGTGAGTGCCTCCCTTCCCTTCCCTCTTTTCCCTTTGCTTTCTATCACAGTTGCTCCTTTTCTCATCATCCCTCCTTCCTACCCCACTGCCTCAAACCACAACTCCACACCCCCTCTCCTTCCTTTGCGTCTGTAAGTAACTAATGTTCATGGGGGGCAGTACAATGTGGAAAGAGCATTTACCTACCCCCTGCATCGCAATGAGTTGCCGGCTACCACAACTTTTATTTGCACATTTTCTCGTCCTCGCACACAAGGCTTTTCCCTCAGTTGCCCCCAGTGAAGCTTTATTGCCTTGGTTTTCATGTTTTACTTTCTTCGCACCCTCCCCTCTCCAGTTGTTCAAAGGTCAATCTTTTCTTGAGTTGATTTTTTTCCCTCCAAGGCCTTTCCCATCATGCTTGTCAGAGGGCTGATGAAATACTTGATGTTTCTCAATCCACTTCAGTATGCATGCCTCTGTCCAGCTCTGCACCATGAGAGGAGGTGCAGTCCACATGAGGGATCGTGTTCATTCTATCCTCTAGAATATATGAAGTTTAAGTCGGCTTAACAATGAGTTGTGCTTAATGGCTTGTGACAACCCCAGAGCAACACATAACTGTCGTTTCTGTTAGGTAAGGACTCACAAGCCTTGTGATTGATGTCACATCCACACAAGTTGACCACACAAATTGTCCTCGTGAAACCAGAGTTTTCACTCGAGCGTTGGAAATAACACAAAATCTGACTATAAATTCCGGAGTATAGAGCACATGGGAATATTAACCTCACCCCATACATTTAAAAAGGAAAATAGGTCTTACACACATAAGCCGCACCTGTCTATAAGCCGCGGGTGCAGTGGTGCTGTCTGCGCCGTAGAAACGTCAGTGCATGATGCATGAGGATCACTTCTAAACTAAAACGGGGTCCAGGATTGAGACTGACTCATGAACAAACCTCACATCTTTTATTTACGTTAAAGCGCACAAAATACGCTGTGTTTGCGCGCATGTCCGAAGTTCCGACATCACAGCCGGTGTCAGCTGCTGCTGGTCCTCCAGATGATCAGCTCTGTTGGCAGAGTAAATGAAACACCTTCATCGGTTTGATGTGACAAGACTCAATATTTTGGCTCCATGTCGCTCTTTAGCCTGTAAATATCCATATATATATATATATATATATATGTTGTTGTATAAGCCACAGGGATGGTGCTCCTTTGCTTGTTCCAAACCTGCCCCCCCTGCCTGGAATGTTACACGGGACGTTTGTACTCCAATCACATTCATGCTTGTTGGTGCATAGGAGTCTTCAAGCAATACTGAAGACCAACTTTGGCATCACCATAGGACGCACCCTTAACATTCAAGGTCAAGGAATGCAGAGGAAATGGTTGGTACTTGGATGAGCATGATAATTGTACTGTCTCATAATAACCTGACTGATGACGTTTCTCAGAAAGCATTGAATCTTGATCACATGACCTATTATATGGAAGGACTCCTGCCACTTCTGGCAGTGACTTCACAGTCCAGTGAATTGCTGCTGGCAGGGTCGGGATACGGCAATGCGTCACTATGCAACTTGGATAGTTGACTTCTGCATCGCCACTTGTCGCTAGTCCGTTTGGAACTTTTGCGATGCCACAAGCATGGTATAATGTTTTCGGTGATCTTGTATGGCTGCCCGAAATGGCCTTATCTTTACAGGGCACTTTTGTGAAAGCTGCTGGCTAGGACATCAGATAAGGGGAAAATATACTGAGGCCAAAGCCTAAATGTTATGTTCTTCACCAGTCCTAATCCTTTAAACTAACCAGAGTGGCGAGTAAGCCCCAATCCTTGTGTCAAAAGGTCATCCAGCTGCCTTAAGATCATTGCAAGGGTGAACATATGCCACTCAGGGATATGGAAGGTCACAGAAAATCTGCTTGTTTATTCAATCCAGAAGAGCAGAGAGACACCAGCAGGATACTTTGGTAAGATCATACGTGGTCCACGATTCAAAAACTTTTCATGGCTGAAACCCACGTCTTACTTCTTCCACTCCCTGGAGACAGGCTGGATCTAATATCTTGTAAGATACCTTCTGTGGAGGTCGGTGAGTCAAACTGTCAATCCATCATGATCAACAAATCCTTGTCTGAGCCTCAGTGAAGAGGGGGGAAAACCTTTCCTTAAACTCAGTGCAGGTCTGGCACGAAAACCTAACAATCGCGCCAGACCTGGAGGCAGTCGTTGATACCGATCATAAACATAAACCCTCTCCTCTGGTTTTGAAGAGATCAATGGGTGATGGTCAACTGTGCTTTTAGTGGCTCTGGAATGTTAAGCCGCCGGCCTTTTCTAATGAACCCGCACAGTGGTCTGCTTTTCTTATTGATCCAGAGCTGTTCATTGACCTGTGTTGGAGCCCTGAACCCAAACTGTGGTTACCCGAAAAATGATTTGACATGGTTACAATCAAAACCATGTTCATTGGGATGATATTAGCGATATAGTTTGGGAGTAATATTAACTTAGCATCTCCTGTTGAGCATCTGGCAATAGCCCCACATTTGAGAGTTTTTGCCTCCTGCAACGCTCTGGTAGTGTCTTTCAGTTTTTCAAGAGTAAGTCTACTTTCAGAGAAGTTTCAGCTGTTTTGGTGTAGAGGTGAGGAACATACATGTGAGCTACCCCGTGTGCCTTCTGGAGGACATCAGCACTAGACACCTCCTGAATGAGACCCAATAAATCGATCGAAAACATTTTTAATCTCTTGTAAATGTCTGATGAACTGATGCTTGTGTAATGTGCTAGAAGCATTGTAATATAATGCAGTGTAATGTAAGTAACATAAATTGAATTTTATATCAATGGATTAAATTAGAAGAGATAGAAATCAACACTCATTCATTCAATGGGACAGCAGATCCTAGAACAGTGATTCTTAACCATAGGGCCGATGGTTGGGCCACAATCGCCTCAAGGGCCACCATGAGGGCCGCGAGACATTCAATTTTAATACATTAGCCACATATGGTGGCAGTAGTGTGTCACTGAATTGACTTGACAGCTGCAAATCTGTCACAGTTAACAACTAAGGAGAAGTTCTTGAAAAGAAAAAATGATGAAGTGATGTAGCCCCCTCCAACTGTTCATGTAGCCGCCTGTTGAATCAGTTTTGAGAATGAATTAGAACATTTTATGGCAAAGCTTTCTTTTACACTTCACTTACATATTCTTTGGAGTTTAAATAAAATATATTATTTTCATTTTATGATATTTAGACATGGTTTTGTAATATTTAATTTATTCAGAATTTTATTCACTTTTTCCAATTTTCTCAACAGTTTGCATCAAGTGTTTTTTTTTCTTAAGTAAATTTGATGAACATGACTTGCACCTGCTTCTGCTGCTTGTTGGACTTTTCGATGACAAATAAATAGTTTTGTGATGATCACATAGTTGGTTTGTTTACGTGTAAGTAGATAAAATATGGTTGTTGATCACAAATCAAATCAAGAGTGATGAATCAGTTCTATTGAATGGACCCGGGCCTATTTGTTGTGGGAAAGGTGGTCCCCGAGATCAAAAAGGTTACGAACCCCTGCTATAGAAACCAAGTAAGAACATCATTCCAACTTGCACTGTGAGCAAGACGACGTGGAGACTGCGGTGGGGTCGGTTGTATCCAGACGTGACCGTGTTTAATCTGGAGAACAAATGTGATTCAGAACTTTGGCTCTTGTATTGTTCATCTGAACTCCATCGATTGTGCCGCATTATGGGCTTCTTACCTGAAGATTCGATTCGACATCATGAAACCATGCCACGGCGCATGTAAGACTAGTCTTCCATTCAGTTTGAGGATAGTGCTTTGTCAGAACTGTCGAGAGGTTACACCAAATTACAGAACTTTGAAAGGAGGCCTTTGTGATTCAATAGACATGAAACCAGTTTGTACTCAGCTACTGAGATCAAAGAGTCCCTGCAGCCATCTTGCATTACTCAGCGCTTGTGCTGTAATTAAAAAGCACCTTAAAAGTCGTGCGGCTTTGCTACATTTGAGCCGGACAGTCTATTATAACATCATAAAATGATCACAGACGTCCTGCTCACAGGAGCCGAAATGGAAAGTGCTGTTTTTCATATTGCCTTGTAAAACAAAAAGAGATAGAAAATCTGTTCCTACTGAGCTGAACACAAACATGTTCGCGAGACTCGCCCTCCCCTCCGCTCCCACCGTCATGTCTAACATGTGCCGCATATGTTTCTGGGCCCGCAGCCAAAGTTGAGTAAGGGAATCCTACTCAGTTCACCGCTGCCAAGAATCACAGCCGTGCACGGCGCTAGACACACACTTGTTCGGGAAAATATTCAAGTATTTGGCAGTGACGTAATGGTATTCCCCCAGCGCTCTCTCCCAATGTACACTTCGAGGAATTTTCATACGACTTCTGTTGGCGAAAACTGAAGAATGCGCTGCCCTTGTGTACAACTTTTATAGAGGCGAATAACTGCATTGATTCTCTGCGAGCAGATTAACTGAAAACAAGCAGATGGTGAAACATGTTGAACAACATCAGGAAAGCAGCTTCCTCTTATCTATCCATCTGAACAACCAAGCGGCGCAAAACAAAAAGGTGTTGCCATGAACACAGCAGCTGTCAGCGTGTTTGAAAAGGGGAGCCAATGAAACAGAAATGATGGGAGTGAAACAGCCATCACACACAAGTCGTGGTGTAATTACACTGTTTACTGATTAGAGTGGAAAAGTCTGCGGTGACTCAAATCGTATCGGCTCTCCATCAGGCCGCCTGTTATGACTGGCAGATGAGAGGAAATAAAAAGAGTTTCAGGCAATTTCGTCAGCTGGTGATGAGCTTGTCCAGAAGGGGAAGTTAGATATGTTGTTTAGACAACACGGCGGAGGGAAACTTGAATATGTGTTTTCCCTGCAGACAGGAGTCGATCCAGCTGGAAGCTTCTGTGCTTAGCATGAGGGAAGAAGGGGAGAGTCAGGTGAAGGAGCCAGGAAAGGTGCTCCGTGTTCAGCATCCTGCCACTTCCTCTTTCAGTGTTTGATGTCCCAGGATGTTTTAGCATTAATAAGTCACTGGAGTGTGGTTGGAGATTCACGTTTGGCTGTCTAAGTCAGAGAAAACTGAAGCTGTAGCTCAGTTTTATGGTGAGAGATGTAAACATTACTACTCAGCATGTTTTCTGATGGCAGTTAAAATATTGATAACGTCCTTATTGTGAATGTTTACTTGCTGATACATTTGAAAACTTTACTAATTGTACTTCATATATGAATGAATATGATTCATATTCAAATGGCCTTCTTACTTTAACTATTTGACACTAAATTAAAAGTTTTAGCAAAATCAAAGGTAGATTTAAAAAATACAACGCAAAAATGTCTGCAAAAGATGGGCACAGTGTGATCTTGTTTGCTGTGAATAAGGAATAAATGAAAACATATAAATTTACCAATTTCAGTGGTTATTTCTTTTATTATTTCTTGAACATAAATGTAATGAAAACTGAAGCCTGAAAGTAAATTGAGCTCTTTACATGAATTTTAACCTAAATTTAAGGCCTACAATACAGGAATAATTTTGTGAAATAGTTCATGGAAATACATGTGAGTGCACTTGGTTTGACTGGCCAGCAGCGACGCTTGTAGACACATTTTACCTAAAACCTAAAAGAAAATATTGTTCAAACAATAAAGCCTTCATTTTACTGTGAACCACAGAACTGATTAGCATCCAAACTTATGAGTAAAACATCTCCACACATGACAGATACTACTTTATCGATCATGTCCTGTATGATTTTTGTTTTGGCATTTGTTAGTTAAAGCCTCACTACTTTTAAATATACTCTTGTTTCACCTCTAATTGTGTCCCGTGTTAAAACCCTGCTGTGTTTTCTTGAGCGCAGAGATCATACTGCAGATATCAACCCTTAGTTTGGAGACTTCCCAGAAGTGGAGCAGAGGGGAGGCATATTCATGAAAGCAGCTGCTTGTTTATGCTTCCTATAGAAAAGGGTGGGTGTCTCTCCAATGAGAGGATTCTGAATCTGACCCAGTTCTTTTAATAGAACGATCACCAAACATACACTCTGAGTGGCCTGTGGCTTGTGTTTACATTTTTCCCCTGGCCAGACATTTTTGCTGCTTGACTTCATTATGTTTATTTATTTATTTTTTTAACCCCAATGGATATTTGTTCATGTATATAATATAATATGTATGGAAAATATCATTTTTATTTTTCACAATGTGTTACATTTCTATTCAATTAATACATTGTGTAATGATCTATGGTTTTCCCTATATTATAGTGGTTTTATATTTCAATCTTACGTCTTTATACGTATTGGAAGCCTGTTAAAACGCTGGCTTCAAAACAGATACAGTGTAGAGTATAATGAGGCTTCTTTTGATGTTTAATCCTTTTATATTAAAAGCAGCGACCCTTTTAGCCATTACACAACAAAGTCCATGTCTCCATCACTATGTGTAACACCTGTATTGCAAAGATAAGTCCTGCAGTTAGCAGATGAGGCTTGAAAACCAAGTGGGCGATCATGTTATTTTAACCTCGGCAACTAAACACGGCCAACTCCAAAGGCACGTCACTCCCCTCTAATCTCCGCTCCTGTTTATACTTCAAACACCGTCAGCCAAGTCGACCAACCAAATAGCTGGTCAGACACAGATAACGCAGTCTGTTAGACCATCAGGAGGTCAAGTGGCCAGTCACGAATCAGCTGGTTAATGGGCCAGGCACCAAGTCAGTCGACACCTTTTGGCCCCTACTATCAGAGGACAGTTTCCTGTGGCTGGGCTCTCCTCCCAGTGACACCTGATCACACACACACACACACACACAGAGTCAAACAAATGGTTCCGACTTTCCTCCTTTGAACAGCTCCTGCTTTGGTCGCAGTGAGCATCCTGCTTCCTAACTGCCGCGGTGGTGTAAGGATGTTGTTTGTAAAGGATCTGACAGCAGGTAGCTAACAGCATGTGCGGGCAAAGGAGTCTGCTCCACTGGTTGGACCACACCCATTTGAATCAAATGTCATACGTTTCGGAAGACACAAGTGCAAGTCGAATTTAGGACCTTGGATAGCACTTCTGAAAAGCAAGAGGGATCCTTGAAAAACAATGAATGCTGAAATAATTCATAACAAGTCAGGTTAATAAGTAAACAGCAAAGAAGAGCACCATGTAAGAAATGTAGCTCAAAAACTGGGAAACCAGGTCACGAACATGGAAACTGGTCGAGTGCTGCATTGCGTGGAAACTGACGGACCAAAATGAAGTACTTTGTTGGCAGAAAAATTACATTAATAACAATAATAATCATAAATATAGAATGTTATGATTGACTTGTGATGCTGGGTGGACTTTCTGTCGCATTCAATTAAAGCAGGCAAGTTTAAAGATGAGCAGCAGTTTTAAAATGGAATTCATAAAATAAACCAGTAGAAAAAATAAACGTTGCTCACTGACTTGTTTTAGTGACATTTATTTTTGTTGTAAAAAGGGTGGCTGTCCCAAGCCAGAGAGTGATGAAGATAATAATAATAATAATAATAATAATAATAATAATAATAATAATATCAATAACAAAAACAACAACAACAATAATAATAAGAATACTACTACTACTACTACTAATAATAATAATAATAATAATAATAATAATAATAAATGTTAGTGTCTCTGCACAGATGATTTCCTTGGAATGCCTCATAATGATTTATGCCTTTGGACCTAGCTGTGCAGTTTGGTCCTGATTAGGTCTTTGATTCTGACCACATGTTCAGCTCCACTTGTAGAAACATCTAAAATCTGCAGACAGTCACTTGGCTCTCTTTCCAATGAGCTGCCATCCACGTCCAGCACGGTCTAAAGTGACCTGCTGGTTGTCAGAATAGTCCTCAGTGAGAGTTGGTCTTTGCTCTTTCTATGAAGCACCATGTTGCTGACTCACTGAAAAAGCTTCTCACCCCTTCGCACACATGTTTCTTATCTGGAATTTAGTATTGTTTAACTATGTTTTGACTTTTTTTTTTTATCCCCACCAATCTGAAAATAATTTTCTTATCATGCACATCACTAAAACAATTGGTCAGAATTTTCTCTGGCTGGTTTTGAGGCTCCTTTAACTATTTGACACAAGAAGTGCAGAATCAGAATTCTCCAGTGGAATTTGGTGCATGATTTTGCGTCCAAATAAACAAAATCTGGACTAAAACACTACATCAATATGCGCAACAGATGAAGCAAATCTCTTTCTTCTAAAGACATAAAATAGTTTTTATTGGAAAACCACAGTGACAACGGCAATTAAAGTGCCATTTAAAATCACTGAACTTTGGCTCGTACAAAAAGGAAGGAAGTTGTTTGAGAAAGAAACGCAATGAAAATAAATCTTAATATTTCAGACTCTGCTCGAGAAGGTGGTCGTTTTCATTCTAAATAAGATCCAACTTTAAAAAATGTTTATTGTTACTGAAAAGCCATTATATTAACTCCAAAATGTTCCTCAGTTGAAAGACTGACTTGTAAAGTCAAACCATTTTCCAAAATTAATAAAATATACTGGTCTGTTTTATTATTCATTATATATTGCATCTGTTTTCATGCCGTGATCTATGACCTTAAAGTTTAATCCTTTCTGGATAGCTCTCCCTGAAAATAGACACTGTGTTCTTATTGCTTCTTACCCAGATTCTCAGTTAAAGTTTGAATGTTTGGCTGTAATTCCTCTCAGAATGACTGCACATCAGGTGCAAACAGAAACACTGGGGAAATATTCCATGCGGAGTCAAATGATGTCAGACAGAAATCATAGTAAAGATGAATGTCTCTATGGAGATACACAAATCGTTTCTCGTATTGGTTTGTCGTTCTGAAGTGGACTTCCCCGCTGAATATTCAAAGTCTTGATAGAACAAACAACTTTGATGAAGAGATGTTTTGCTCTGAAGTCCAACAATACCATCCCTGTCTGAAGTCGTGTTATCGTTTGGTTGCAGAGGCAACATGTGTGTCATCTTAGCGCGCGGAGTTTTCTGGCTCTCGCCAGTCTTTACAGCATTTATCATGGTGAAACGTGGAGGCCGCTGCCAAACATATGAAAGTAATGAAATACACAGTTCAGCAAAGGAGAAATTATTCAGATGGTTTTATGCTGTATGATGTGTATGAGTGCTGGGCCAGTTTTTTGAGTCGAACATGCTACTGAGCGCTGAAGGGAACAGATGCTCCCATCTGAAAAAAAAATACATTATCTGACAGAGTTAATATACATAATTGGCTCTCAGGGTGAAGACCTTTGAAATGTTACTCGATTGTTCTCATGCTCTGTTTGCATTTCATAAAACAAGTGGAGACTTTTATTTGCTTCCGTTCTTCTACCACTGTGTTGCATGTACTCTAATGGTTCAGCATGAAACGTTTAGTTTCTAAATCGGTTCTACTCATTTGTCAAGTTACGTTTGAGTTGTCTCGCGGAGACATAAACTATATGTATTCGAAATACACATCTTGACTGCAATTTCCTGTAACGCTAGTTGAAGCACAGTCGTGTTTTGTGCTGCGTCTAGTAACGTGAAATACTTTTCATGGATTATTTTCTGGAGTTTAACAGCTGACGTGGCGCCTCTCTTCAAAACTTTATTGACACTCATGAAGTATCAAAATTACCAAAGAACCAATGGATCTGAAGAAGTTTTTTTACCGATTCATTTATTTATTTAATAGTGTCACTAACTACCCACATTGGACAACTTTACTGTGGGCTTTTTAAACTACTATTTACAGTTTTTGAAGTTGTTCACATATATTGTTGCTTATGTAACAAAAACTATAAAAATACAGATGTTTTCCCTGAGTATCATAAAAAATCTTGATTAATAATCGTGATCATGACATGGTTCAAACTATGTGTGACCCAAATAAATATCTAAGTCTATTGCAGGGATGTTTGATGCGTGTCCAAATAGTGGAATGACCCGATCAGACAACACAAAACTATAGGGTCAACCTACTTGTCCCAGTCATTTTGCTGTCAAACCAAATCAGCTTCAGACTGGTTTCCAATTGGGAACCAGTCCAACCAGAAAGCATCACATTATACAAAACATATATTAAAACATCGACTTTAAAGGGAACATGTCATTCAGCACATACTCCTATTGGTGTGGATGGACGGACAGACAGACAGACAGACAATCCATAGACAGAGCAGCTTGCATTCGAGAGGACAGCCTTGATGAGCTCAGCAGAAGTTATTATTTTGAGGTTGAACAGTTGTGCTGAACATAACAGGATCATGTGAAACTCATTCAAGTTCCAAACCAGAACAATTCTATCTCAGTTGGACTCTTCCTGAGCGCAACAATCTGGCAAATATCTCCTGTGCTCTGCCTTTGCTTAAGAGCCAAATTCGGTCTTTTGTCAGTGGTCAACTGTGTTTCATCAGATCTGAAACATATCGGCACAATGAGTCGACTTCTTTGATCTGGACTGAACTTTGCTTCAAAAGCCTGGTGAGCCTGAGCGAGTGCTTAATCCTGTAAACAAACACTGGAGTACGACGGCATTGTCCATTTGTTGTTGCGTTACTCGTAACCTGAAAGTTATCATGCTCAGATACACAACACAAAAAGGAATCCCCTTAAAAGTGGAGGTTTGCATAGATGAAGATACCGCCGACTTGTGCTTCCAATGGTCATAATTCATCATTTGCATGTGAGGGAAAAATTCTAAACAACACTCTAAGAACTTCATTAAACATATGTTAAAGCTCAGCTTCACCACAAATCTTCACTTAAACACATTTGTGTTGTTGACTTGTCACACAAACCAACCACTAAGCCTTTGCTATGAGGCACGCGCCAGTCTGAGCCCCGTACACTCGCCTCACCCACAGCTGGCCATGTAGCAAAACGTTCTTCTCTTTGTTCAAATCTGGCTCTTATGTGTCGTTTAAATTGTCACTGTGATATTTGATTTTAATTGTGTTGTTCAAACCTTTTATTGCCTTCAAGCCTTCTCGGTGAATATTGCTGATGCGGCAATATTTTCCACTATTAAGCTCGACTGCATTACTCCGTGCGTCAGAGTGAACATAAAACCTGTGTATGACTTAATCCACAGATGATTAATGAACAAAGTGGATTACAGCATCACACTTTCCATGATGACCGCTGGCCTTCCTCCGTCTGCTGAGCACGTACAGTCCATATGAACTCTGCGGCGAGTTTGTCCTGCTCAAGTTGTTGATGGGTGTGGCAGCGCTGGCTTAGGCACAACATCAGGGGTCGAAAACCTCATCGGACAAGGGACCAAATCTGAGTGGTGGAATGACTTGGTGAATGGATTTAACAGTGTTTGGTTTCATGTGCCTCATGTGTACTTTGTCTCGTGATGACAGTGTCAGTAGGTTCAACAGGTTCCCTCTGATCGCTTCATGTTTTGTTCCGGTCTTATAGCTTCTTCTTGTTCTACGTTGCAGTTCTCGATACTATAGTCCGACGTGTCATATAAGGACGTACATTGTGAGCTGTCAGATCACATCCAAGCATGGGATTGCAGAGCATGAGAAGAGGAATCGCAAACTGTGTTTCACTCTTGACTCACAGCACGAGTATCAGTACCACGTCTGAAGAAATTGCAAGGTCAAAAACAGCTGTGTTATCATTGCTATCCGTGGTGACACTGTATCAAAGTCAAATTGTAATTTTCAGTGTTTTAAATTTGATTTAGCAAGTGTTTTTGTCTGACAAGAATTGACTTTTTTTGTTTGTT
The DNA here is from genome assembly GCF_027744825.2 of Synchiropus splendidus. Taxonomy (NCBI): domain Eukaryota; kingdom Metazoa; phylum Chordata; class Actinopteri; order Syngnathiformes; family Callionymidae; genus Synchiropus; species Synchiropus splendidus. The sequence continues at coordinate 15,190,980 of NC_071345.1, read as the reverse complement.
TTGAGCTCATGCCAAACATTGAACTTCAACACAACGGCGTTTTTAGTACTTAAAAAGCATATACAGCATGTCGCCCCAAATCTTAAACCTCCCATCGCACTTCTATAAAAACTGTGAATGAGACGTCCCCACTTTTATTCATATAGATCCCAAAACAGTGGCCACTTAAAGTCCCTGTGCTGTTCTTGACCGGTATGTTAAACAACTGTCAAGAGCTGCAGCTAATCTCACTTTTACAAGGGTTCCGTCAGGACATGGCTTGTTCACCCTTCTGTGTTTCAAAAGCAGAAGACAAATCATTTTTTCCTGTGGCTGTGAAGGTATTTTAGTTTGTTCCATCTTCATATTGAGAATTATTTTCACATTGTTTGCATGCGCCTCACCAGGTTGGTCAACCGCGGTCAGTGTCGCTCACTCATCTGCAACATCAGATGCACTCCTTTGAATGACTTCAGTGTGAAACGTCCGAGGAGCCTCAACACTGTGTTTCAAAGGCCACAGGTTGGAGAGCAACTGTTTATAGTGGCGCAGGCAGACAGTCATCACGTGTGGCACTAGCCCATGTAGATCAGACGCGGCTGCGCGGTGTATTCAAGCCGTCCAAATCCCACTCCTTGTACATTACTGACCTGCCCCTCCTCCCCCACCCGCCTCATTACAGCTACATTTCCTTCCTAAAAGGCTCATTATCTGCCATTTAAATCCTAATTAGTTGCATGCGTGCAAATAGACTGCTGCCATAATGGAAACCATGCTAGTTCCAACATGATACAGTACTGGGCCCACGGTGTGGTCCATTGTTTACTCACGTCTCATGACTAATGTGTGGCTTTTTAATGATGTTGAAAAATGAGCAAAGCTTTGTCCAGTATGAGTAAAATCTGCTTTCTTAGTTTATTAAAAATACGTACTGTTATTTCCTTTGGTGAGCGAAAGATTGTTGATCCAAGAACCCCATGTAGATTTAGCACCTTATGGATGAAACAGCTTCACTTCTTGGCTCATGATTCACCAGACACAACCTCAGGGTTTTTCAGCAAAGATGGTGCTGAAGCTCTCCAGCAGTGATGGACATGGCCTGACCATTTTATCTCTCACCTCCTGTTTGGTGCTTCTTACGACAACACCATGAGTTACTTTGTTTCTTCTCTCTCTAATGAAAATGTGCTATCAGAGTGTAAATAGTCTAAACACGCTGCTGGAGTGGACTCTGGCGTCCTGTTGTTTTGTCTCACATGCTCACTCTTCGGAGAGGTTTGGTTTCATCATTGTTGAATGAATCTTAGGGGCTCAGATGGGCCTCAGTCGGTGAGTTTAACCCTTTGGGCAGCAAAGTTTTTTCAATGAGATATTCATCACTAGTTGATAAAAGTATTTCTAAAGGTTGTAAGCTTGAAAATAGAGATGAAGGCTCACTTTAAAAAAGAAAACTCTTCAGTGGAACCCAAAGTTGTGGCTGGGAGTAAATTTGCACTTTCTCATTTGTCACCAGGCGGCAGCCATAATAAATTACATAATTTTTCAGATGTTTTTCTGATCCACTGGAGACATTCCTCCTCATCTCTGAAGCAACAATGATGTGGATGATGATGGCTCAGTATCATCACTGTCGTTTACAGCAGGATCGTGAGCACCACTGCTCCTTTGTAGTTTCTTCTACTACATCTGCCGATATTGCCTCATTTTGTTAGCAGTCCTGCTTCTTCCATCACTGTCTATTTACTCCAAAACATTTGAATAAACTCACCAACAAGTGTTGCTCAGATTGAAATGACGTGTCGCCATCTGCTTGTGTGAAGAAGTCAATATATCAGGCTTTATATTTCCAGCTTGGCTTGTTTGAATGTTGCAGTTTTGTGACAATGCTACTTAAAGTGCCAACTCGAAAGAATGCCAATCTCTCAAAAGTTTGTTTTAGCTATGTCATCATTAAAACCACAATTATATAAGCACCATGGATGTGTTGGAGTGTCTTTTGTGCAAGATGCTTAACACATCGAGTGAGTGATGCCTTAGCTTTAGCTTAAAGTTAAAAGTGAAATTGTACTCTTCACATCCCTCTCTGCTTATAGACAAAATTCAGACCATAGATCAACCAACTCGTACTCTTCAATCCTCAAGTGGATTTCTATTACTTGCACTTTCTTGACTTTAGTTTCTTTTCTTTACTTCAGAGTTTAACTGACTGGCTTTTAAATGTCTACTTTTGGGTCCATTTATGGTCATTCTATTGTTCTGTTTTATTGATCTAATGTGTGCCAACAGTCCCATTGCCAATCACTGTACACAAAGGTCCTGCCTCACCACCGATGAGCATGCGCTCCAAGCCAGGAATCGCACGTGATAAAATGAAGTAGAAGCATCACAACAAGATGTTAAGCTAATATCAAACTGAATAACAGGGCCTCTTATTGTGCTTTTTGACAATCAACAATCCATATTATTGCATCGTAGTAAGGGGGATCGCACAAACACTGTATTTGCCTGTGTGACCCTACATGTCGGAGGAGCCGCCTGAGGTCAGAGGCATGAGTGGGAGGGGCTGTGGTGCGGGTTGGAGAACTCAAATTAATTCCCGTCAGATGCCATTAAATAAAATTAAATGTTTAAAATACATTTGGGTGGTATTGATGAGTGAGTTATCAACATTAGTTCTGACCCTTGTTTGCACCTCCTTTATAAACCAACATCTAATCTGCGTGTTCAGACGGTCCACAAACACAAGATTCTACAGTAGAATTGGGGATCCATCTCAATAGCTGAGTGGGAACTGAAGCGATCTGCCGGGGTGCACATCTCTTCCTGCTTGAAGGCAGGCTGAAGGGCGGTGTGGTGCTCGTTTGTTGTAGTTCCTGACATCGCAATATGATAGAAAACAGCTGGAGTGTGTGTGTTTGATTCCTGCGCTCCCCTCCATACTGTGTGAACGTACAGCATATATCGGCATCTGAGCTTTCTGTCATTTTTCTGATGCAGTGGAAATCCCCAGTTGCCTTCAACATCTGAGCGATCAATCTGGCAGACGTCAGTCAGGCGCACTGCAGGTCTGTAAACAGTGAGACAGCTCTTGTCAGGTCCACATGTGCTTACAGGACAACAGTCACTGTAAAAAAAACGACAGGCGGCAAATGTGCAAAACAAAACATCGCTGTAATTCCCCTTCACACGTGCGCAGTCACACTTTCCCCAAACACACTCAGTCAATGTGGGTGGCTTGAAACAGACGCGCTCAAACTAAACTGTGCAGATCATAGTCTGATCACATCATGATGGTGACTGGCGGAAACTGACGGAGGTCATTCCAGGACACACGGGCCTATACTGCACATGCAGGTGTTTGTTTGTGTGTGTGTCCACAATATTAATATCAATAGCAACCAAACACAAATGACTATAATTACAGTCATGTCCGGGAAGACAAGAAAATAATTGCTTTCATGTAAACACAATCAATATGACGCCACCTGTGGGAGTAGCACCTGTCAGACACTCATATTATGACTGTTTGGATTGCCTGATATACTGCAGTATAAACTGCCCCTCTGCAGTGAGTGTGACAGGATTATGGATATTAATTTAAGCTGTCTTGTTTCTTGCTTTTGGTTTAGAACAGGGGTTCTTAACCTGTTTGTTCTCGGGTCCCACCTTTTCCAAAACAAATATATCCGGGGCCCATTGACGGAATAGAACTGAAGCCATGTGATCAGCGTAAATATATTTGTTGTCGAACAGTCCAACCAGCAGCAGAACCAGGTGCAAGTCATGTTTATCAGATTTACTAAAGAAAAAACGAAAAAACATACACTTAATGCAAACTGTTGAGAAAAAAAAGATATGTCATGAATACAATTCTGAATAAAATTAATATAATTAAACAATGTCTAAATATCATAAAATATGTTTTCATAAAATAAAATAAAGTAAAATAAAATAAAACTAAAGTGTGAATTAAAGTATTGCCAATAAATGTTTGAATTAATTTTAAAAAACAGTGATCAGTTTTTACTGTTGGGGGGCGCCATCACTTTATCATTTTTCTTTTCAAGAACTTCTTCATAGTTAGTAACTATAACAAATCTGCAGCTGTCAAGTCATTTCAATGACACATCACTGCCATTATATGTGGCAAGTGTATTAAGAATCACTGGTTTAGAACTTTAGATAAAATGGTCTGGAAATGTTTGATAAAAAAACAAATCTAAACATGAGGTGAGAAAACACACAGCATAATCAAAAGCACTCATTTACTCATTTACGGAGTTGTGTTTCTATGCGTGTTTGGCAGCAACCTGTTCACACCGCACCGCATGCTAATGCAATATTTACACTGAAATTTGCACAAGATGCACAGGCTGGTTTATTTGACAACAACATAAACAAGCTGCACCCACAACAGAATGTGTGATAGAGTCCAAGAACACAAAACAGATGGGTCGAGGAAGGCGTATGTGAATCATGTGCCACTCGGAAAGTACCATTTTGTTCTTTGTTCAGCAGGTGTGATTCAGATTTGAGTTCAGCAGTTTTAATCGGACAAAGCCATGTAAGTATAAATATAGGACGAGAGGAGCAGCAAACAGAAATCGGAGAAAGTTCTCTGCTGTAGTGATGGCAGTTGATGAAGGTTCTCCATCATTTCTCATTCTCCATGATCTCACTCCCATGTTCAACATTGCTGTCCACACTATCCTGCAAGACCACCTGCACACACAACCAGACTCTGGGACTGTGCGAGGAAATGCTTCAAGTCTTTCCTTACAGGCAGGATCTAGATTGTCTCACAGGGAGGACATTAGTCCAGGCTTCACCCCATTAACTGTGGTGTTCCTCAGGGGTCTGTCCTCGGTCCCATTCTATACGTAACATACAAGCTCCCTCTCTTGTGTCATTACCACCTCACTTTAGGAGAGAAAATGTAGGATGAATGAGAACTTCCTTCAACTAAATACAGCCAAAACCATGGTTCATTTTATCAATGCCTTGTTCCAGGTCTCACTGCTCCACCCCCCTGCATCCCCAGTCACAAATCTGGAGTTCAGGTTTGACCAACTTCTCCCTCCGACCCTCATCAAATTCATAGATGCAGAGGAAGTATTTGTGTGAGTCACTGTTAGTGGTCATGGGTTTCATGAAACAGTGCCCTCATTTTCAGAGGCCATTAGATGGCGCTGTCTGGTTTGTAATCTTTGGCTGTGAGCAAATATTTAACTGAAATGTCACTTTCATTGCTTTTCATATTCATTCAGTAAGTCTAGAATAGACACATTCAATCAACCTTCCCACCTGTTGCAACCAAGAGCGCCACCTACTGAGCTCGAAGATACTGTCTGATGAAACCTCATCAATCGGTTGTGCATCTACATCTGACCTGAGATGGACCGATGACCTGTCCAGGGTGTCCCCTGCCTCTCACCTCGAAAATATGAAGGCTAAAGGTGAGCTATGAGTCCAGAGAGAAGACCTGAAAGAAGCCTGTAAAAGAGGGTATAATGTCAAACGTCTAAGGGATCGTAACAAATCCAAAGAGCAAGAATGTTATTGTCGTGCTCATGGTAAATTGTTAAGTCTAGAATGGACATGTAGGTTTGCATCTAAATGATCGGGAACAATAGGTGTCTTTCACAGTGTGGAATGAATAAATGATACAAAGCATCCCTGTGTAATATCTCGGTTTTTGTACTGTATTTTTTCCATTGTTTGTAGCACATACATAATTTGATGAGAATATTGCATTCCATGTTTTGCAGACATGTAATATTATCCAGTATATTTGATTGTAAAGTCTCTGATTTTGGTCAGAGTGTTTTCATATCTCATTGGGGGCGGGACATTTTCAAATTGGGAAATGGCTCATCTGTAAAAAAAATTGTTCATCTGAAAAAGCATTTTCCCTTAATTCTATTTTTAAAATGTTTGTTTCCCATGTATTTCAGTTTCATTCTCCTGACACCTGCGTTCCACGATGAATGGAAGAGGACTAATGATTGACAGCTGTTAAGCAAGTGTGTGTGCTGTGGATTCCACTAACTGCCAGAGATTCATGGAAATTGCTTCATCACAGCTGCGAAATACACAAATTTTCACTAACATGAACTTGGATGCAACAGATGTATTGTTCACTCCTGAGCATGTTCCTTCACAGACTTAGATTTGGGGGTTCAGCATCGCACTGCGAGCAATACACAGCAAGCTTTTGTTTTTTTTTAGTTGGACACAGCAGCCAAGAGAAATACAGCGAGTGTGTTTTCCCTTCGCTTGGTGTGTAGAAACATGGAGCAGAGATACACATGCACACAAGACAACATTTTATCCAGGTGACTTTTTGTCTTGCTCATGGCCATGAGCGGGTTTCTCAATTATCCCGTTCATGGCAGCTCCTCCACCCCCCACTGGTCTAGCAATGTATTCAATTCAACTGGGGGCTTGGTGTTTCTTCCCTCCGACTATTCCCCTAACCATTTCTCTCCTTCTCTCTCTCGCCGCTCTGATTTGGCAGAGTATCGTAATCCAATAAAAAGCCTCAGTGTGGGATTTACAGAGAGGCTCCCACAAACTAATGTGCGAGAAGAATGTTGGGAGACTCATGCGAGCGCGGAGTTTGCTCCCACTTTATTCTGCCATAAACACACTGCTGACTGAGCATTATTTGCGTTGCAAGAATCAGGTTTGAGATTGAGTCATCAGAAATGATCTGGTTTTTCTCAGAAGTTTTGTCTCTTGTCGATTTTCTTTCTCCAAACCTGATCAAAGTACAGACAGTTTCCAACTCTGGGACTAAAATATTGCATAATCTAATCTAATCCGTTATACCAGCAGTCAGTGTTCTAAAAAAGTGGATTACAAAAACTTATTTTCTAATGTTTGAGTGGCATGTGATCACTGTTATCCTATCAAAACATGATCAGTGTGAGGGGCCTCTTACAGTAAACAAACCCATCATTTACACAGGTGAAAGTTTCATAGAAGTCATCTTCAGTACCAGTGCCATCTTAAAATGGACAGTCTAATGATTCCATTCTTCTTTACGGGGGATACCAACTTTCCTGAGAGATGGGGAAGTTTGTTTTTGATGGAAGAGGACATACATTTGCTTTCCCAGCTTTGAAGGTTCAGCCATGGTTGTAGTCCTTGCTATGTTAATGTAAAACAGATTTACATTTTGTCAACTTTAATCAAACATAACATTTTACTTTTTATTGTTGTTGCAAAGCAACATTACGAGTATGTGAGATTGAATTTGTGTATATAACTGGACTGGACTCCACTGTTCAGACTGGATTCGTTTTACCTAGGGAAGTGGGGTAATTTCACTTTTAAGAGTGCAATTACATTACATTATATTTTTTGATTGTGACTCATAAAAATGTAGGATCATTTTACGTGCTGAATATCTTGGCAACAGAACTTCAGGTGAAACATGTAAACATGATCTAAAGGCTCTTAAGGTATTTTGTTCAATACATTTTATTTTAGTCATTTCCAGGGACAAAAATTCTGTTAAAATGTACATTACTCGCCCTACGAATCACATCCAGATATATATATATATATATATATATATATATATCATATTATTATATCATATTATTATAACAATGAATCTAATAATGAGCTCTATTATAATTCAAGTCGGAGTAGTAATTCAACCGTGACCTCTTGAGGGCCACATGAGTCGAGGCAAAGGGCCGCATGTGGCCCCCTGGATGCACTTGGCCCGCATCTGCTCAATCTTGTTTTTACTTCACCCCAGATCCCTAAGTGAAACCATTTGAATCCAAATCCGACTTGGAGCACCCCCACTGTTTTTCTCCTTCCAAAGTGATGCAGATATCACACTAGTATTCTGTCATTTCTCAAGTTCCGAGGTGGAGCCTTACAGTACAGCTAACATTGCCTGACTGAGATACGTACAACATATCATCCCACTTCAGATAGCCAGGGATTAGGCCAGGTTAATTCCACCAATCCCACCTCTTCTTGACAGTGCTTCATACCCTCATTTGTCCTCCAACCTCCCTAAATGGTACATGCTTCTGCTCAGTGAACTGACTTGAAGCAGACCCAGTTCTTGCCTCTTGTGTTTCCCAACAGCTCAGGCCCAGCGTTGCATCCAGCAAAGATGAACGATATCATTGATATCAATGTATGTTTACGCAGGCCAGCTTCCATTCGGGGAGAGTCCATTCATGCAGCAGCACGAGCCGAGATCAGGTTGAGTTACTGAACAAAGATAAGCAGCTGTGAGACGTCAGCTTCAGTCGATCCCTGCACAGCTTCGGCCAAGCAGCCTCCTCCACATGATTAAATACACAACACTCACTTCTTCCTGTCGTCACGCAGAAGTGAACACATGAACAAGCAGAGGATTCAGTGAGTGATGATTGTCTTTACTGGACGCTGGTCTTCTCAAGTTTCTTATGAGACCCACCAGGACACAGCTGATACGAAAAAGCTACAACACAAATATTCGGAGATTAATTCTGAAGCTCTCCTATATTCTTTTAGTTTAAATGTATCAATATATATTTTTTTTTTTTTTGCAAAGTCTTTGCAGATCCATTTAACCTCAGTATCATCTCTGCTGGCCTCCGCTCTTCCTGCTGGCGGCTGCAGAGTCCACGCTTCTGGCATAAACACCATTTCTGCCCTTTAAACACTTGGCCACTGGTCTCCTCCCAGTGCTCACTCCTGACCTACTTTTGTGGTTTACTCCCTGTTGTATCATCAGAGGCCACACACACACACACACACACACACACCCAAGGTGGTTTGACACAGCTGACTGCGGGTATAAAAAAACAAAACACTAGAATCAATACCAATCAACACTTGTTGTGGCGAGTAGATGTGATTTTCCCAGTGTTTATAGAAAGCTCAATTAACACTGTGGGAGTGGATGTGGCTGTTTACAAAACAAGATGGTGTTTATAGGCAGGTGGCAGCGGCTCATCAGCCTCAGCTGCTTCTCCGAACAGAAACCACAGATGCAACTGAATAAACAACTTTACTACTGTGATATTGTTTATATTTTAGATGTCAAAATGTGCTTTTTTTGCAGGAATTGAATGTAACCCACTAATAGAGTAGCTTCATATCAAAATTAAATGTAGAATTTTTTGCTTGTACTATTAAAGTAATATAGTAGTATCAGATTTTCCAAAATGGCCGCCTCCCTCAGAACACTCATCTAGATGGAGCAAAAAGGACTATGAAATGGGCAACACATCACGTGGGCACCTCTCTTTCAGATTCAACTGAGCAAAAATCTCAGTCACGAAAACATTTAAAGCAGCTTCAAATAATCTGTTGGTTGAAGAAAACAAAATAGACATGAGTTGCTGCATGTAAGTTGACGCTGATCTGTTACTGTGAATGTGTCAATATATTCTCTCCCTCTCATTTTTTTTTTGCTGTATATCCATTTTTTTTCCCACAAGTATTAGTATCTGTTGTCACAATCTATATTCTGTCTCTATTCAGTTTGACAAAGCTAAAATGAGCAGAAGAACGCCTGACTCTTAGTAATGGTGAGGTATGTTTGCTTGTTGTTGTTTTTTTTTACTCAGCATCCATTACATTAAAGAAAACATCTTGTGATCTTGCAACCTTTGAATGTCCCATGTCTGCAATGTCACCAGCAGCTCAACTCTTCTTTGTTTCAACAGGCCCCACGAGAGTGTCCCTCACCAAGGTTAAAACAAACTGTAAAACAGTAGGCACTGTCAGCTTATGCTGTGACCCGAGCCCCAGTCTGAAGGCCACCAGTTCACCTCAGCAGCTTTGTACAATTCCACACAGGCCGAGGAGGAACACCCTGGTGAGCGTCGCTCCGCACGTGTCAGCCAGACACACTGTTGCAAAAAGCCACACCCTTTGATGTTTAATCATCTCAAATTCAAGACGTATGACAGCGACAGTGACAGATCACATTTGGGCAGACAAAAGAATGAGGTTTCTTGGTTAGCTGGGAGACATGGAGAGGTGGGGTGCGAGCTCATGCTGTTGGTGCTGACTGGCAGATGTAGGTCAAGATGACAGCAACAGACAACAGGCAGCAGTTTAGAAAGGTCACTGTGGGGTTAAAGACAAGAAGGGCGCGTCCAGATTTTCCAAGGAGGGAGGGAAAACATATCAAAGCAAACATGTGGAGCCCCTCCTTCTCAGCTCAGGAATAGCTGTTAGTAGACCTGGACTGCTTTATTCTTGTCCCAGTTATCTCACCATCCTGAAGCATCTGCTGAACACCGTCATGAGGTGCATCACCACTGCTCATGTGAACGCAGTTATTTATTGTGTTTTCATTATTTGGCTGGTGAGTTTTTTAAGGACTCGAAATTGAGATGATTATTCGGGAAATGATGTGCCTGGCTCTGAGGGAGTTTTTTTCAGAAGCACAAAGTTAGTAGCAATCCATGTAAGTGTGGAGTCAATTGCGATCATCAGGAGAAGAGCATGAGAAAAAGGAGGATTAAAGTGTTTGTTTTGGCCCTGCCTGGTCAGGATCTGGGCCGCTACAAAGAAAGCTCTTGTGTGCCGTCTGAGAGGACCTGATTCAGAAGCTGAGCCACACGTTCTTCTCTCTTGTGAGCTGAAAGACCCCAAACTGTTCACTGCACTGTTGTGGACTCCTCTTTCTCGACTTACTCCCATCTTGTGATGAACGTCTTCACCAAAAACCAGATGGAATATAGAAAATTACAGCCAGAAAACAAAGAAAAAAGTCGACTAATGGCACTTAATTGTGAGACAAGTAGTCTGAAATTCAACCAGTCAAAAATAAAAAAAAAAATAATGAATAAAATCTGCATTATTTTTGGCTTTAAATTTCTCAGAGACACAATACTGGACTTTGATCACTGTTTAAATTCTGTCCATTTTAATGGCAATATATTATTCATTTAGTACATTTCTTTCACATGTCTACGGTAAGACAGCCAGCTGCACCACAAAGGGTTAAACAAGCTATAGAACTTTTAAAAAGCCTCTGTGCAGTCGCGGCCTCGCCATGAGACAGCTAATCCCGTGACCTCTCCCCAGGCTGCTGCCCCTAACCTTCTTCCTTACACGACTTATCACTTCGCCCCCTCGCCTGGCTGCATTCTTCAGACTCAACTCGGATCGCTTTATTGAACACCGGATATAGATAATTGCTCCTCTTGTGGATACAGGGCTTTAGTTTTAGTAGTTTTGACTTGAACACCCTCACAGTTAGCTCGGGTCTTGTCTTCATCACAGACAGTTTCATGGCCTTGCACACATTTCACGCATGAAACGCACTAAAGGAGGAAGCCTGCAAACAAGAGAGACATGTTTTCCACCACTTAGAACAATGGTGAACTCTCAACTCATTTCACAGCACTAAAACTCTTAAAGAAAATTTGCAAAATAATAAAAAAAGAAAAATCTAATTTCATCATGCATTAGCTACAACATCATGCTAAAGTTAAGGACTCATCAGTCTTTATAACTGGATTAAGTTAAATGCATTTATATTTTATAGACCTTGTTATAAGTTACCATACATGACTATACACATTCATTACTTAAACCATCCATCCTAACTGTACATTTGTTTTCATTACATCTTGTATAAAGGATTATAAAAGCATTATGATGTCTTATGAATGTGGTACTACCTGATAATAGATGAGACCCTGAAGTAAAGTAAAAGTAAAGTTACCATTTAGGTTGATCTGCAACAATGGAGGTGAGAAAAGATTTTGCGACTGCTTTGTTTCTTTTGTTTGGAGTCCAACATTTCATTTGAAAAGATTTCAGCATACACCAAAGATGTGGAAGTAAGACAGACATTGATTCAACAAACAAATGTAGGAACTTTGACTAACTGTTTTGGATTTTAAAATGTATTTTCACCAACACTTTGTTAAGAGTCTTATTCTTGTCATAGAACTAGACTTCGCTCATTGCCCGGGCAAGTTTGTCTATGTTTTAAAATGTACAGGTAACTATCCATTACTATATCTACAGACAGTTATTTTCATGTAACACGGATCAGATAGATAGATGCGGTACTACCTGATAATATGTGAGAGCTTTAAGTAAAGGGTGACCGTTTAGGTTGATCTGCAACAATACATTTCAGGACCGCAGCAGAACTAAAGTGAATCTTTGCTGTTGCCTGTAAAAGCGCCCTTGTGTGTTCTGTGTATGTGTGCTGGTGTCAGTCAAAGGGAACCTTAATCGACTTTTGCACTTGAGTCGAGCGCGGTCTGGACCAGTAACTACATAAAGATGTAGATGGATGAAATCTCTCAGGGGGATGCGATGACATACTTTTGCTCTGTCATGCTCAAAATTGGAGAAATGTGAGAGGGTAGTATGTACTGTATGGGGGAGCGAGGGGAGTGTATAGTTCCATATTGTTTCAATCAACACGGCCCACTGTGAGGGTTGCATCTGTTATACACTGACAATAGTCGATATGACATGTGGAGCCAGATCTGAGGCCAAGACGAGACTTAGAAGTCCATAGACATAGTTTCATATGAGGGGAAACAAGGTAAGGTAAAAGAGGGATTGGACACATCACCCAATGGAACTGGGTAAAAGGGGAGACCAGGATAAGATGATCAAGTGTAAAAGGATCAACAGAAAGTGATGACTGACGCTCAAAGAAAATGATGACACAACGGGGCTAGGAGAGGTCCAGACGCAGAACCAGCATCTCTTTGAACACATGGAAGGTCGCGGCATGGAAGTAATACGTTGTGCTGAGAAGAGCACCTCAGCTGGGCGGCAACCAGAAGGTGTCCTAAACCATCTGTACATGCTTCTTCTCATAACCACCACAGATTACATCCAGTCACCACGCAAAGTTTGCTGGAATGCAGGTCACACACATAAGGATTTTGAAAATCACAACTCTGTCTCAGAGTCTGGTCAGAAAGGAGCAAAATCAGGGCATTATTCTTATGTGTTGCTCCCTTAAATTAAGTTGTTGTTTTGTCGATCTAATGCATGTTGCTCCTTTACTCATAGATAAGACCCCTAAACTTAGCCTTCACCTTGGGCAGGACTTTCAATCTTTGTCTCTGACCATTTGACCTTTCTTCAAAGCAAAGCACAAGGCCTCAAAAAGGTGACAGGCTTCTCAGGTAGAAACTTGTTTCAGGTCAATAGGAGCAACCTCCTGGCCCACACAACGTTAATATCACTCAGTTTGCCTTTCACCTTGACACATGTCCTCAACATCCCCACAACACAGGCTGTGTTTATGAAATACGAGCGTGTCTGGCTTCACTTCACTCCATCAGGAAGATGATGCCAGGAGTCCAGGCAGGAGGGAATATCTGACAGAAAGTAGGTGAGATAAGAGGGAAGATTTCCAGACACAACAGGGCAGCCGTATTTTCAGAGAGGAACCCGAGGATGATTCCTATTTGAGTTCCTGTTGAAGGCGGCAAAAGTGAATTCACACCAGATGGAGGTGAGAAAAGATTTTGCGACTGCTTTGTTTCTCTTGCTTGGAGTCCAACACTTCATTTGAAAAGATTTCAACATACACCAAAGATGTGGCAACAACTTGTGGAAGTAAGACGGACATTGATTCAACAAACAAATGTAGGAACTTTGGCTAATTGTTTTGGATTTTAAAAAGTATTTTGACCAACACTTTGTTAAGAGTCTTATTCTTGTCATAGAACTACACTTTGCTCTACGCTCGGGCAAGTTTGTCTATGTTTCAAATGTACAGGTAACTATCCATTATTAAATTTACACTTATTTTCATGTAACAGACGGATCAGATGGATGGATGGATAGATAGATAGATAGATAGATAGATAGACAGACAGACAGACAGATAGATAGACAGATAGATAGATAGATAGATAGATAGATAGATAGATAGATAGATAGATAGATAGATAGATAGATAGATAGATAGATAGATAGATAGATAGATAGATAGATAGATAGATAGATAGATAGATAGATAGATAGATAGATAGATAGATAGATAGATAGATAGATAGATAGATCAGTTAAGACAGCATCAGTTAAGTGTGAACTAGTCCAAGCATCGAGCCATGTGGAATCCCATTTCATATCATGCCAACTTGGAAGGTTCTAAAACATCCGTGATTCGTAACTGCTTACAATTTCAACAAAAACCATCCACCAAACTGTAAATTTGTGTCCAAGAAAACAGTGTTGCCCACTCGTGTACCAGGTTTGACCTCCACTTACATAACACACTCACCAGCCCACTCCATGTTTAAAGGAATATCTGTTACACTCTTGGGACTCAGAGCTTCTTATTTTCCCTCTTCCTTCATATCAACCGCTCTGATCACTGCACCCTTGGAGAGCCGCCTTCGTCTGCCGGAGGGAAAACAATATTCCTGGATATTGGTTCCATAACATCCCCGCTGTGCTTTAAATGTGGCCTACTTCTGCCCGTCACATCAGTGTGTCAATCTGACATGCATGTTAGGGGGTCTAATCTGTCCAGTGTGTTACCACACACTGTCTGGCATGAGTGACCTACATACCACATTAACGTTGGACGATGGTGAGGTAGATGTTTCAGCTTTCAAGATACTATAACACAAGGGGGATAATGTAATTATATAGTAATAAAATTACATGTGATGTAATTATATAATAGCAATCACCAGAGAGTTATTAATGTTGTACAGAGTTACAGAAAAAAATGGATATCACCTGAAGATGCAGGTGATTTTCAGAGAGAAACAAGGCTTGGATGACTTTGACAGGAATAACAGAAGGCGAGTCGAAATACTGCTGGACAGTGGAAAGACTCACTCATTTCTCTAAAATAATGTCATTGATAGGGCTGCTCCTGATCCAAAGGATATGAGCTACATCAGTTAGTGAGACAGATGTTTCTCATTTTTTCTTTGTCCACATAGTGAAATTACAAATCAATGATGCTTCCAGATGAAACACAGAGTGAAATAAAGTTAAGATCTCCGGCTGTAGTTTTAAACGTTTCATCATTTCCTTGGTCCCCATTCGGTGCCAGAGAGGCACATGAATTGAGACGGGATGATTTCTTGGTGAGCAGCAGGGACAAAGGGATTGCGCTGTGCTTCATTTGCTCTTTTTATTCAATGCTTTTTGCAACACATTCTCACAGCAGCGTCAACTATCAGCTACTGTCAAGAGGAGTTTTACGTCCTCGGTTGATGTGGTAGTCAGATGTCTGCATTGCACGTTGGCTCTCAGTTGAACCATGGGTCATGTGTCAAGGCAGGATGAGGCTCCTTACTGAGCTGGCTTCTCAACAAAATGTAGACTCAATGGAGGAGTATGGAGCAGCTCTGACTCTTGGGTCATTTTGGATTGATGACAGCATCACTGACTATGACTATAGAGAAAATTGAATGCTTAATCGCTCTGGCCTGGGATTATCTTACAGGAACACTCCTATATACATCAAAATAAAATGAACCCCTCCGATCCAGAAAATCGTGCAGCCGCCACACACACCAATATTAGATAAATCACTGCCATGTCACTGTGGAGCAAGTACAAACGAAAACCTAATTTCTTGGACTAACTCAGCGGTTTAGAAATCTAGTTTACTCCGACCTGTATTGCATTAAATATGGCGATCAAACATATTTTAATTTAGTTTTTCCTTATCTTTAAACACAGAACATCTGTGTTTATGCAAAACGCCAGTCATTTATATAAAGGTAGATTGTGAGGTCACATGGCGCAACAAGAATCATATTGTTTTTATTTCACTTTATATGCAAGGGACGTTGTCATGTATTCATATCGCCACCAAGGCACTCCGGATCAGGAATCTAATAGTAGGGAAAGCTGGTGTTCAGTGAGTTAGTTGTAAGAGGGATGAGAGGATGAAATTGAGCTGTCACTTCGAAGAAAAGAAAGAAAGAGGGTGGACAAATGGAAACCATGTGTAGGTACATTGAAATCTGTGTCAACCTCTCACCTATTGGATGCGAGAGGCTGGTAGAATACGAGACAGAAGTGGGTGAGCGAGAGAAAGTGATCAGTCAGGCCGGCGGTCCTCTTATCCTCTGAGCTTTCCTGTCTCTCCTCGGTGATATAGCACCATCTGCAAGTAGGCCAGGAGGGAAAACACATGGGGTGAGAGGCTTCAATGACAAATGGCTTCCAGGGTTCTCTGGTTTGCATTTATGAAACCGAAAACACACCATTATGAAGCCGGTGGGGCCTGCACCGCTCCGCAACACTCCTTTCAAAACATATTGCATAATCACCTGGACTTTATGGGTGGAAACACAGGTTTATCACTCAGGTTTTACAATGAAATGAGTTTCAGTGTAACATCACACAAATGAGTCCGGTTGTTCTGAACATCCTTCAGGAATCTTGAGGTTCAACAGTGGTTGAGTGAACAAAATCCTACCCAAATGTATCCTTAGACCTGTAAAGCATCAGGTGTGGAGTGTCAAACCAGCTGAGTTAGTATTTGTGCTGCTTTGATCGTCTTTACAGCGAAAGGTTTAGCTCCTTAACAGTCACAGTGTTTAGGTCACAGCGGGCGGCTTTGTTGAGGAGCGTCATGAAAACAAGTCACCTCAATACTGGAGAACTGGAAGGCCAAGGTTTTGGTTTTAGATCAAAGAGTCCAATTGAAAAAAATGATCTGGAAAGCTTACACTTGCAAGTCTCCTCACCAACATCATCCAAGCTCTGCATTCATGAAACATACCGACTTCTTTTAGGCACCTAAAATTGATCACTATATTGGTCAAATTCATTGTGCACTGAGCTCAGACAGCAACGTTTTTTCAGCATTTTTACATTTGAACAATTTTGAGCTGAGGTGTTGCTTTAGCTTAAATTGCAAACAATAAATGGTCTCAGGATTGCATGAGTGAAACTATTACCTACATAGATGTTTATGTGTCACAGATATGACCATTGTGAGGTCAACATTAAAAGAGAAATAGAATATATTATTGCTTCGGATTGGTAAGGACTCATAATGTACCACGGTCTAAAGTAGCAGTATAGAAAGTCAACGCTATTATCAGCTGCAGTGGTTTACTTTTTCACAAGGCAGCAGCCAGTATTGGCTGCGAAAATCGACTAATTAAATGAGTCGCTGGCAGGTTCATAATTTTGAAATAAAATATAAGGAAAACAAAAACTATTTCAACAAAATTTTACAAAAAAATTCAACAAAAAAGTGAAAAGTGAGAAGCAATATTTAAAAAATAAGGCTCAAGACATTTAACTCTATACAGCAGTTGACTTCCTTTGTTTTGTTTTTTTTTTACAATTTACAACACTGCCATCAAACATGTCAATGTGCTGGGCGATATGGCCTACAAATATATTGTAAAATAATTTCTCCGCAACGTAAATCTATTCTTGATTTTATACAATTTCCTTATATGATTTTTCTTTTTTTCTTTTTTTATGCTCCTAACACGTATTTTAAAACCATTTTTTTCTTTTCTAATTAAATAAATAAATAAATGAATCACATTATTTTATTTATTTGATTTCACATTATATTATTTAAGCTGTAAGACTATTTAGTCATCGATATCTACACCTTCATGTTTCACCGTTCCCCTGGCACATAGGATTGAACCTATGTCAAGATCATCACATTGTTTGATGTAATGAGGTGTAATTTTACATGTCAAGCATTTTTATCATTTTTCATAAGATGCTTTATGGAAGAGATCTCTCCTATGATTCTAATACTTCGCTACGCTGGGTACTCCCCCCGGAGACTATCAATATACTTACGTTACACTCGTTGTCGGCCATATTTTTACTCTCAAAGCCCAATAAAAATATGCAATTGACATAATACAAGACTAAATAATGTTGGCATCTATGGCCTATGGATTCGCTAATTGACTTAAAAAGAAAAGAAAAAGAAAAAAGTCTCCGACTTTTCAAATACATGACGACAAATACAGTCATAATAACAAGGAATTCCAGTCTGTGGTGTGGTCCTTTCAGTATTATTGGATGCCCATAACTGGAATATAAAAATGCATGTCAAAATGACTTGGACTTGGCGCTCAAATCCGTTTCAGTAAAAAGGCTGATTCACTTATTATTGTTGTGTCCTTCTTGTCACCAAGACATAGAATGTGTGAATGTTGGAATTTGGGTCAATGTCATGCAGCTTTTTGGGCATCACGGGGATTGTTGAGTTCTACTTCACACGTTTAGTTAACCTGTTGCTCTTTCAGTGTGACGCCAAGACCTGCTGTGACCTCTAGACCCCTGACGCGACCCGCTTGAGAAGCCGAGTCAACCGTGACACATGTTTCGTCAATCATAAATTCACCTTCGCAGGCCTGAACAAAGCACCACATGTGCAGTGCAAGTTCCCCATGACAGACTGGTTAAATCGGAGAAGCGCCTCCTTCCTTCTCAGATCCCGCCCCTCCATCTTCCTTTCTACGTCTTGTACTTTCACACACCAATTTCCGCGGTTCTTACTGGGCCCGTAAACTTCCCTCTTGGTGTACCGATGTTTCTTTTGCAAGTCAGCTAACATCGAAGCCAGGTTATACATTAGTGATGGTCTGACTACTGTCTTAAATCTCACAGAAGATTTCCAGAATCCAAGTCCATATCCTTTAAAGAAAAAAAATAGCTAGACCATGACACGGTTGAGGGCTCCAAGTTTTGGACAACAGAGCCCCAGAAAAGGCTGTGGGGATTTGAAACCGCTTGTTTGTTGGAGTTATTCCTGGAATAAAAGTATTTCCCAACATCCCGGGCTTCCTTGAATTAACTCCCAATAATAAAGCCTTTTTTGAACTGTATTTTGTTTATGATCTCACGGCGCAGACTGATGAATCGATTGAATCAACAATCACACAGACAAAGTCATTGGCAGATAAACTAAGCGAGTTTGTGCAGAACCACCAATGCTACTCCACACTTCTGTCTAATTTGGAAACTCTGCTGATCTTGGACGAGGTGAGTCGATAAATAACAGTGTGGAGAGGTTGTACTGAGGCAGTGAATCATAAAACATGCAGCGCATCTGTAGCTGAGCGCATGTGTGTGCGGGGGCGTGAGACGTTTACGGTGATCACAAGAGTAGTTCCCATCATAAAAAATACATGAGATGGGAATCTTTTTTTATTCATTTTCTTGTGGAAGAATAAGTGAAAATTAGATCGTCTTCACCTACAATACTTGAGGTACACGGCATGAGACAAAAGGACACCATTTATTCACTGCCTTTTGACCAACTGCGCCTACTGTTTATGCTGCATTCATAAAACAACCCGTGCATCTAAAGCCCTATAAATAGTAAGTCATAATAATTTCACAAAAAAAGTTTTCAACCCAAAAAAATCAACAACTTTTTAAAAATCCGAATGGCTAAAAACATCACTCTCAACAACATTTATGTTATTTACAGACAAAATGAGTCGAGTATAAGACATTTTTTGTACTAACTTTAGCTTAAATCTGTTGCGACAAAAAATTCACAGCCTTTTCAAACTTTTTAAACATGAGACGAGAACACTAGCTCAAACAGCCACAACTACACCAGACTCCCTAACACAATCTCACTCGTATCGTCAAGTGAACTTCTGCGTGCGATGTTGACACGTAGGCGCCTTTTTGAACGTCATACCATGGCAGGGGGAAGATGATCAGAAGCTCTACATTGTTACTTCACTGCTCCCTTGAGGTTTCAACTCTGTTCCCAAGACTGCTTTGACATGCAACGTGGAAGGCCGACTCGCTAATGGAAGCAAACGTCCATTTCACAACAGTCAATTTGTTTGTCGGAGTGAGAAAGTGTCCAGCTTAAACGGTTCTTATCGGACTTCTGCGTCACTCTAAGACACAAAATGCACTTAAAAATCACCTGACACCCCCACCACTAAGCCAGCAGTGTATGATCCAAGCTAAAATTCCACACTTGTCCCCACTGCATTTTCTCCTCTATGTAGTGTCACGACTTTTTAAATTATGATTTGCTGAGGAGTAGAATTTGACTTTTCCACTTTGACTGTCCGACAAAAGAATCACCTAAAACCCCCATGGCTCTCCTGCAGGACCCCTCAGGGGCACGTTGTGCAAAAGAGAAAGACGATATTTGCTTCGTATTATTTCTGGAAATGTACTAAAATCAATCCTTTTTGCAAAAGATGGAAATCAAAGGAGGCACCACTCTGAATTGTCCTAAAGCACTTGCCGAAAATGTGCTGTAAAACACAACAGCATTCCATCTGAAGGCCATTAACTCTTCACATCTCTGACCCCTGCTGCCCAGCCTCCCTCCAACACTTAGTTAAATGTTGTGAGAGGTAACGCTGGTCATTTCGGGATTCGTGTTGCGTAATGTACCTGTGAACTGCTGCTTATGTTGCAGCAGAATGGCGTGGCCACATTCTCAATTCAAGTTTGGTCCAGTAAATATTTGTGTCTAATGAGTGAACTGCAACGCTCATGATATCATTTCTCATGGCGGAATTGCCAAAACATCTCCATCGCTGATTTGAATTTCAAAGTTTTTGGCCGGTAGCTCATGAGTGTGGTTTAACAGATGTGCATAACAATTGTGACTCCACACAGTAAGACTTTTGTGCTGCACACTACACTGGCACCAACGCACAATGCGCTTCTAATGGCAAGAGGCATTAGTTCAAGGGACTCATGTGCAAGGAACTCTGGTAGCCCTGGTTGTAATTACAGTCCTGCTTTATGGTGCCGCTTTACAGCAGCATCCTATTAGTCGGAAGGAAACCTCAACCTGCCATAAACTGTGTGGCCGTATTAGTTCGACGTGGTGTTTTTGAAACAGTCTTTAATGTGGTTTGTTCTTGTGATCACCAAAGGCAGTAAGAGTTTCCATTCATCACCGACTGGAGGCAGAGCTACCTTTTCACAGGACGCATCAACAGAAGTTTGTTATCCTGGATTATGGTAAAGAGCAGTGGCATGTCTGTAAACTTGCGTGGATCATGAATCACACATTCACGGAATTGCTCGTCTGAATGTGGTTTCAGCATTAATGCTCAATCCCCGCGCTGAAATGCGAGTCCTGCTTGCTGGAATCGACGGGGTCAAAAGTAAATTATCATGTGAAACAAGATTCAATCGTCATTGATGCAACATTCCAGGACTGACACGTCTCTTGAGTTTCAAAATGAACACTCAAGTCTCTCATGAAGCTGCTGTAGCTGTGGTTCACCTGTAAACTTAAGTTGTATCTATGATTGTATTTCTATTCAGTTGTCTTTAGCTAACATGGGAGACTCAGTCGTACCGAATCAATACACCACATTATCAATTCTCAGCCCCTCCTCTCGTGCACAATCTTAAGGTTATATAGAACGTCTAGTGCAGTAGCGGGTCGTGCATTTCAAACCTTGGCCTTCAGTGATGATGACCATGCATGACTTCCAACAATACCTCTCATTATACCAGGATTTATGGCTGAAATAGGATCCACTACCACATTGCTGCGCCTAGCATCGCTAGGCAATCGCTAGACTAGGCAAACTTTAACAACGGTAGAAGAAGGTGAAGGTGAGGTGAAGAGGGCCACATTTTGCGGCACAAGCAACAGCTCTCTTACAGTAGAATCACACTGCTGCACCAGTGTGCCCTGTTATTAACCTATTGAACGTGAAAAAAAAAAACATCTAATACGTTTGCACCAAGGGCTAAGCCTGGGGTAGTCGACTGAGTGGAAGGGGCGAACAAACCCTCTATTGGTCTGGGTTACCAAAGCAGTGTGGTTGAAGATGCAGGGACAAAGAACTGTGCAACAGTGTCATGCTAGAATGTCACTAAACATCTGCAATTTCATTGGTCCAAAGCTTCCAAATATGTTTACGCCACGTGGTTCAGAGAGCGAGAAAAAAGCAGCAGTTAGTCCCGAAATCACTTGTTCAACGTGAGGCCAGCCTGAAGGCCTTGCTGTCCGCAACTCGTGACCTGATTGGCTACCACAACTACACTGGAAACGTCAAGGGAAATAATTTAATTCAAGACTACAAACACATGCAATTGGAGCTATGCAGTGTGCCTGTGGATGAAAATCAGTCCCCTCCACCTCCACTGCCTGTGTAGTGACAGGTCACATAGATGTACTAGTCTTCCTTTTGCACATCCATGGGCCGAAATATCTTCCTCTCCTTCTTTTGCCCAGTACTTCCATGCTCTCTGTCTCCTCACTGTCCACATCCATATCAGACGGCCACCCTTATCTCTTGGTCAGAGGTCACCAACCTTTGAGGAACCGAGAGCTACTCCAAGTGCAGTGTGACCTGGAGGGCAACCATGGTTTCGGTAAACACTTCTGACATCACAATAAACAATGGTTGATAAAAAAAAGTATATAAAAAAAAATGTCTTTATTTGTGTAGAAATCAATATTCAAAATAATTTAGCCAAAATGTGCAAAAACAATTTATTAAGATTGCATTTAAGGATACTGAAATGTGTATTTATGCCTTGCTTATTCTGAGTAGAGAATTGTATTATTTTAATTGAACGGCCAATGTCATTTGTAAACCCAGGGAGCCATTTAATAGTTATAAATTGTGTTTTCCACAATGTCTCAGGTGTTGGTGCGTGTCGGTTGTGCATACATAGATACGGTAATTGTACAGTGCAACAGTGAAAGATGACAAAGAGGTCATTTCCCGTGCTCTCAGTACTTTTATTAATCGGCACTGTACTTTATTCTTATGTTGGATTCATTTAACCATCCACCATTGTCAGAGACAAACATCACTGGTTGGGTTTTTCCAATGTTTTTTTCAATCCCACTTGGTTCCACATCAGTCAATCATCAGGAATCCATAGATCAGGCCCCTGTGCAACATAGCCGTAGCAAATTTGGATGTACAAAATAACTGACTGCAGGGAACAGACCCAGACGTATTGGCCACAACAGTCTTCCTCATGTTCTCACTCTTTATTTTCGACACAGTGAGCTAATTTAGTCTGGTCAACTTTCCACTTGCTACCACCCACCGACATGATAACCAGACTTGAAGCGAGGGTCAAGCACACAAGGACGTCACCGAAACATCGTCCATATGACAGCAGATAGGACGCACTTGCCTGTCTTCTCACTCCCAGTCTGGCTTCTGTCAGCATGCTGTTTCAGACCAGAAGCAATCTTCAATCATAGAACACAGAGTCCTATCAAAGCGAGCGCTTCAAGTAGCAAGAAACGATCTTAAATCATCTCTTATGTAGCAGTATTTAAAATGCTCCTCAAATCCGGTGGACAATGTTCGTAAGCCGTGTATCGAGCTGCATGTGTGCACGATCCCGGGCGAGTGTGCAATCATGTGTGTCTCTGCGGGTTTTTCAAGGCAACAGCTGGTTCTTGGATCCATCTGTCTCAGCGCTCAGTGTGTCTGCCTGCGAGCAGCTCTGTTCTCATGGTCAAAAGTCTTTTAAGGTTAAACAGCGGTGTGCAACACTGGTGTCTGCTGTGCGTTTCCCATTCTGAGCAGTTGCCAGTAACTTCCCCTGATGAATGATTAATAGTTCTTCTCAGGCTCATGGATGCTTATATTTACATGACTGTGTTGGATGGATTGAAATGTTTTAAAGTCACAAGTCAGACTCAGTGAAATTACCCAATGGACGAGTCTTTTATTTAAATGAGGCCAGAGTTGTGGTCTGATCTGGTACATATGAGGGTGCCTGAAAATCTCTCCCGGGGGGGGTCGATTTTCTTTGCTAGTCAATGGTACCCTCCATATTTCCATCGATGCATGACAACACAGCTAATAATTAATATTTGTCTTTGTTTATCATGTATGGATCAACGATTGTTGAGTTAATGAAAACAGACCTGAAATAATGAGTCTGAGCTGCCGAGAACACATCACTGCTCCATGTAAACACGATACATCACTGTCCTCATCGGTCAAACCTGGAGCCAGAAGGCTGGGGAGGTTACGGGATTTGATCTTTAGGTCTGAGAAGCCATGAAAGTTTTATTTATTTATTCCTTACATTGTTTCAAGGATTGCCGTGACTTTGTGATTTACTAATGCGGCTGCCGTGCGCCAAATACCTCCTGCCGCGGCGCTGTAATGCATCTTCATTCCGTGTTCCTTGGGTTGTTGGGGTGTAGGGTCTTTCAATAGTTGATCCTGTCTCCACCTCGGTTCCTCTGCTCAATAGCAGCTATTCACAGATTAATGGTCTTAGTCATGATCGTTCAAGGAGTCTGACCCAAGTGCAGAATCACGATCAGTAAACAGAAAACCCGAACGACGAGAGTAAGAGTTAACAATGATCTTTAAGTTTGAACCTGAAAAATGGGAAACAAAACTCACAAGGAAAAACTAACACAAAGCGCTCGGTGGTGGTTCAACACGCACGCACGAGGATCAAATATGACACGGAGAAACAGAAAAGGCCAGTCTTAACAACTACACTCACACGCGATCAAAGAAGCTAAAAGAAAACAGGCGAGGAGATCAACTAAACAGGTGATAAAAGGATTCAAACGTGCATGTGAAAAACAGAGATATAAATAGAAGCAACCAGAAATCGGAGGGTCGAGAGAGTGAACGTTACCATCGGAACACAAAGTGACCATCTGGCAACGCAGACTGGAACCCAGGTGTAGAAATCCATGTAGAGTGGTCAGCCAAATGAGATACAGCTACGCTGCCATTAAGCTAGAAGTGAAGGGATGAGAAAACTTAACAACAAACCTCAACACAGAAAAAACAAAACAAAAGCACATGACAAACCTAAACATAAAAGTCTTGAGTTTTTGTTCTGTTTTGTTTTAAACCTGGATCCGAATGCCAATCTGGTATAAATGCTTATAAAAATCTTTTAAGAAACCTTTGGAAAATTCCAAGATTCGGAAAAATTGAATCGCGGGTCCCTTCTTCCAGTTTCCCCCGAATCCATCCACAACTTTTCAAGTTATTTCAAACACAGACAAACAGACCAGCGTGGTCGAAAACATAGCCTTCTTGATGGAGATAACAAACATGGAGGTGAGGGGCCCACTCTGAAGAAAACCTAAGATTGTCATATAGGGCTGCCAGGTTCTGAGGAATCTTTACTCAGAGACAGTACGAGAAACAAAGCATCTTGAGTTACATCTACTATACAACACCACTGACAATGTGTTGTAAGCCTCAAGGCTGTGTGTGTAATATCTGGAACATAATGTTTGTAAGCAGGACATAGCCAACAGGAGTGGCATCCCGCTCCCCTGACATTCCTCACAAGATGCACCCAAGTTTGGATTGGTAGCCAGCAGGTTTTGCCCTGGATCAACACATTCTTCCATTTTAGGTGTAACATACTGATGATAATCAAGTGGACATTGTGTTCCAAGTAGAAGGGTTGAGGTGAGGATGTGTGGAGGTGATGATCCTATCCAAGCCTTGACAGTTCGCCTTGAACATCAGGATGAGAACGTTTGGATTGAATTGAAACGCTTGAGCGTGAATATTGGACACAGAGGTCCACTTGGCACTCCTTAAGATGTGTCGCCTCAGGAGTAAGAATGAGTAGCCTGGACATGAGACAGTGTTGAGCTCAGACGGAGGATTTGTGGAGTGATGACAGGATGAAGCTTCAACAGCCTTTGGATTAAGGCCCAAGATCTTATTCCCAGAATTAGTTTTCGCCCTCATTCTGATGGCGGCAAGACGTGACGTCATATCCGTTTTCTGGTTTACAATTGGGAAGCCAAGCTCAAGCACGTCTCCTGCTCAACAACGCAGCCGATCAAACACACAAGTTGAATATTTGTGACAGGCTTTTATTTTCAAACACCAACTATTGACAACTGTAGACCAAGGACTGTTTGCAGGATCCTCGTAGCTGATGCCAACTGTTACTCCATATAATATAGATACATGATAAGTCACTTGGCTAGAAAGGTGAGAGGTGTGGCCTGACAAAAGCCTCTTTTGCTAGAGTTTTACACGCGTTACGAGAGTTACTTACCGTGTTAGCGCTCTGCGGGGAGAGTAGTTGGATATTGTTTATTTAATCCAGCTCCCACCGCATCTGCGCTGTAGTCCGTGGTTCCAAAATATTACTGTCAGAACCCGTTCTGGCCCCTTGTTATTGTACATAAGCTGCTTTGTATATTTACAAATAGTGAATAATACACTTTATAAATACACAAATACAATCAAGGTCACCATGACTTGCAAAGTCTGACAGAATGTGTCAAATTAGTTTGATCACAGATCCCACTGCATCTATATTGTATATGAGGGGAAAATATATCACTCCCAAAAAGACATGTCAGAGGAGTGATTTTGTTATTTATTTGTTTTCATTTTCATTGCTGCGCCTGTCAAGCTTTATGCCACACTGAGCAGACAGATTTGCAGGCAGAGAATAGTATTTATTGACCAGAGGAAAAGTGTCAATGCTGCTGTTACTAAGTTGAACAATTCGACCATCCAGAAATGAAAACTTCATGTTCATATTCTTTTTTTCTTGAAGAAAACAGATATCTTTGTTTCATAATAAAACAGATCAACTTTTTGTTGAAGCATAAAGACAACAAGTATATTTAAGATTGCAATCATCCGCTCCTCATCCGCACACAAACACACCTGTGTTGAATAAGAGCCTCCCAACAAGACGTGAGAGCACTCGCAGAGAACCTAAACAGAAGGAGACAGTGGGAGGAAGGGAGGGTGGCTCTCCAACCAATAGGAAGATTAGATTTGGAGTCATTCCTGAAGTAATTTTAGGGGGATTTCCCTTCAGAGCCGCACAGCTGATTGCACAAGGGCTTTGACTTTTAAAAAGGGCGATTTAGGTGAGCGAATGAGGGACAATGATGGAGAGCCAAAGCGATGTTGACAGTGTAAGCGCGGATGATGTTGGGATAACTGCCAGTCCGGGAGGGAGGTGGATATGAACAACAGCTTGAGAGGAAAGAGACACACAGGGAGGCTTTGAATAATGATGCTTCGGGCACAATATTAAAAATAATGACCAGGATAACTGATCCGCCGATCAAAGAAGAAATCAGGCAAAGGTCGATCCCAAGGTAAATAACAGTGTGACCCACAGCCAGACTCATATGTTAGGACTTAGACGCCGTATTAGTCTGAGGACGGTGAACATGAGGAGAGTCTACCTGACTATTTCTTTTTAAGGCTCAGATTAGATTGGCGCCAGCCACGTTGACGTTCTAGGTGTGTGTTCCTCTTCATAGGTCTTCTGTGGGATCAGGACTGAGATCCAGCGGTTTGTGTGTGAGTTAAAAAAAGCCACTGGTCAGGAGTTGGTGGGTGGCAAACCCATTTTATTTCCTCCGCTATTGATATGGACAGAGGAACACGCACACTTTCACCCTTGGCATCATTGGCGACAAGTATTCTGCCAGGAACCAGGGCATCATTGACTATTATTGCATAGGTGGTTTCTGTCCAGCAATAACACGCTAATGCTTTCCCCAGCCTCTCTCCTTAACCATCCAAAACAAATGGCTCAACTGAACCAGGACTCTGAACCAAACTGAAACCAAATTATAATGACCCCATTATCTTGATGCCTTCATCCTCACATTGAAGCTTGGATTTGTGGGGTCCAGCCAAATGGTCCTCACAAAGGCATAAGGTACTCACAAGGAGGTGTTATGGCAAGAACTGGTCCCCACAAGTGGAGATCAACTAGAGGCTCACACACTCACACAGGCTTTGCCAATACTGGTTGTGGACAACTCTTGTGTTTTTGAAGTGTGAAATTGAGCCCAGATGTCCAATAACACAGTGGGATCAAGAAGAAGTACGTGTGTGTGTGTGTGTGTGTGTGTGTGTGTGTGTGTGTGTGTGTGTGTGTGTGTGTGTGTGTGTGTGTGTGTGTGTGTGTGCGAGGGGGTTTGTGTGCCACCGACCAAGTTCCTGTCACTACATCAATCACACTGAACAGCAGGGATTTATCGACACTCTCTAGCTGGATGTGATCACAACTGCTTTTGGCTTTTGGTTTTGACCCTGAAAAAAAAAGAGGAATAAAACATGAATATCAGTAATTACAATCATTGATCATTAGGGTAACATTGGGTGCTCAACTGAATTAGTCTAAATCAACCAAAAATGAAAAAGATTTAGGAAAATAGAAGGAGAATCCTCAGCAAACTGGCTGAACCTCTTCAGACATCTGGCAAATTGGGAATTGTATTTGTTTTGTTAAAACTGGCTGCATAAATGTGGAGCAAGTTAAACATCCCAATTGTGCTATTATCAGATATAGTTGTGGGAAACTTGTGGTTTGTGATACTGAACGTTTGTGTTTGTTTGTGTGCTAATCAAAATGTGCGCAGAACGTGGTGACACTCGGAGCTCGGCATGGATCCGTTCTCGCCTGGTGAATCCACCATGTTCTTTGTTCCCTGGCAAACGCTGACTCAGCAGCACAGGCTGTCACCCCTGGTCCAAACTGCGGACTTCGAACCCTCATGCCGCTCTTAATGAGTTTAATCCTGCATGTGATGCACTCCCTGAAGCAACCACTTGTGGTGAAAAACAGTGAAGCTTCTTTGCCAACTGAGATGACACAAAGTTGGCATGATTATGGTAGATTTTTTACGATGCTCACGTACTGAACACTATGTTATTGTAGAAGTTTGCAAGGAGTGCAGGACCGCAGGTTTTGTCTTCCTTCAAAAACAGGTATTAAACAGGGTTCTGAAGCTTGTAGCAGTGCCAGAAAGCCTAAACTGCATATTCATTTCAGCAAAAAGACACTGCAAATACATGACCTTCAGAAGAACCAAACCATTGCACTACTTTGATAAATGGCTCCGTATTTTTATTTATTTTTGTGTCAGCAAACAGTCTTGGATGTGATTTTGGTATGACAAAGCCTTTCGTAAATCAAAGCCAGAGTTTTCAGACATGTGCATAACAAATAATTTTTGTTCTGTTTGGAGTCAAGAGTCTCCTTCAGTATTCGTCCTGACTGTGTTTGTAGTTTCTCCGAGGAAAAATCCTCTGTTAACCTTGAAGCTATCTGCTTCATGGATTGCAATTCTCTGGTCTACTGAGCTATTTTTGTTGGTTACCAAGGTGACCTTTTCAGCACTTTATCAACATGGAGACAAGGAAACTGTGGTAGTCTATATGGTCCTAAGTGACTACGCATGCAGTCCCCTGACACTGAAGCAGGGGAACTATTTCATTTTCTCCTGATAGATTATTTGGGAAATCAATGTATAGCAGGTTGAAATCATCAAATCATTGTGGCTAAAACCTTCTGTCTCCCTCTGGGTAGCTGAGAAATAATGGCTGTCAAGTCTGATCGGTTGACTGTTGCGGGAGTAATCCACAGCTGACCATCAAGACAGCTGTGAGAAGAAGAGAATTCCTGCTCTCCAGTGGAACATCCATTCAAAACAACGCCGTCTGAGTCGTCATTTTAAGCAGCTATCACAAGAAAATCACATTTAAAGGAGTTACTAATCCTCATTTGGACGTCTGACAGAAATCTGTTTGTGAGAAGCAGAAAAGGAAGAAGCACCCCCTGGGTGTTTCCCCCCCCCTCTTCTGTTCCTCTGCCAACCAGAGCTCTAAATGCATCCGGCCAATTGTGAATGAGTAATTGTTCAAACGTGCTGACAAATAAGCCGATGCAAACTGCCGTTACGTTGTGGTCACAACCTCACCGAGCGACCAGGCAATTAGATGAAGGTTATTGTGGACTGATCATTATACTACTGAATACCAAAAGTGTGGTGTTACGCATCGACTCACCAGGCAGAAAGATGGAAATTGAGATGACTGGCAATCATCAGAAGGTTTCTCACAAGCTCTAGCATCTCAGCTAGTGTGTTGGCTTCCCAATGCCAGCATGACAAGCTGTGGCCAGCAGCGTTGCTGCTTGATATAGTAATCCAGGCCCTGGGGGGGAAGCATGCGTGTGATTTGGGGGAACACAGGTTTTAAAAAAAGTTCAATACCAGGGTTCACAACCACAAAATTTGGCGATAGATATGTTAAAGCGACACACACTTTGATGGCTGGTTTATTCACATTGGATTAATATTGTCTGGCAAAGTGTTCCCGCACCTATTTACCAAAGTTGCCCACTGTCTTGACATGTTGCAAAGATTCTTGAGATGGGACAGCGGGACTACACTGAAATAGTTGGTCATATTCCACTTTACCTGATGTGCTGGGGATTCAAATGACACCCAATACCCAATGGTGACTCAAACGTCAACACCGGTGGAAGCCAAAGGAAAGGGGCAGGCTTTCCCAAGTGAAGGAAGTGAGTCGGCTAATTATTTCCTGGAAGTATGTCAGCGCACCCCTGTGGATACAGTCCATTAAAGCTACAAAATACGTATTAGATTTCATTGGATTTTAACTTTAAAATGTGCAGGTCAAGGGCATCCCACGTGAGAAGAGACAAATTTACTCTGCCTGTGTTGCATGTAACTGTAATACAAGAATGTTGTCCACACAAAATAAACCATGGCTCAGCAGCATCTCTTAGAAACACAGTCGGGCTACATAAACACATTTACTTTCGCAATTCCATCTTTTAAAGATGCATTACCCGACGGACTGTCAGGAGGTGATCTGGTTTTCTGAGGCACATTATATTCCTGGTGTTGCTTTTCACTTCTAGAAAGAAATGCTTTGTCTCTCTGGTGGCATTCGAGGCCCTTAATCCTGCGTGCGGGCGTCATGATGCCAAAGACACCAATGTTAAGCAACAACATGAGTGAGAGGATTTATGTTTGGCTGAGAATCTTCTCTGCAGAGTGAAACACAACAGCGCTTCACCGAAATTGGTTGGGACGCACAAATCTGCGGGGATCACTGGCTTTCCGCTAGAACGCCTCAGCAGTTGGCATTTTTTGAAAAGGCTGAGTGCTGAAATGTTAATGTGGTTAAAACATGTACAGATTTGACAGCTCTCGTCCAAGAGAGTAATTATTAAATAAATAAATCCAATGCCACACAGATTAACTCAGTCAGTGGTGGAAACTCCCCTCAACTGACCTCATATATATTTGGAGAGCAGGATTATATGAAACATGAGGATAGTTGTGTTTGCTGGGATTGTAAATTTGTCAATCGATCAACAAACAGTCATTTACATGGTAAAGAAAAGTGCTGGGTGGCAACATGTGGGGGCAAAAAACTGGTGTCACCCCAAGGTTGGTATCTGGATCTTGCACGTTCTGACAGAAGTTGGACGGAGGAGCGCAGGATCCTGCCAGATCCACGGGTGTTAAAATCGCACATCCATCGTGAGGTGAGAGAGAGAGCTTTAAAAACAAGCATCAAAAATGTTTAAGATCAATCATAAAACTCACTGCACTGGAGCAACAAAAGTACAAAGGTGATGTGTCCATATGTTCTGAACAAGCTGAAGGCGTGACTGGTCGAGGTTAGTTGTCCAGTATTAATCTTAGTCACACATAATAAATAGGGAAGGCTTGATACCACTTGTCCTCATCCCATACAGTAGCCTGACGGATCTGATCCGATACCTTCTACTTACTACTCAAAAAGTTCATGGTAATGTTTATGAATGTGAGGTGCTTAAGACTGACACTGAAGAACACCACCCCACCTCAGTATGGACAACTGTGCTCTCAAAATGTGAAGCCTTTAACAGCACTGGTAAACACAACAGACCCTGCATCTAGTGATGGGCCGATGAGGTTTCATGAAACAGTCTTCTCATTTTCAGAGCTCAGATGTTGACGCTCTTGGTTTGAAAGTAATATGAGGTCTCATTAAAATGGATGTTTGGATCCAATGATTTATGAGCAGAGAGCGTCATCTAGTGGGCTCTAACAATGAGGACGCTGTTTCATGAAGCTTCATTAGCGCATCACTACCAGCGTCAGTTCAATGTTTTTAAAGATAGATAGATAGATAGATAGATGGGTAGACAGACATACAGACAGACAGACAGACAGACAGATAGATAGATAGATAGATAGATAGATAGACAGACAGACAGACAGACAGATAGACAGACAGACAGATAGATAGATAGATAGATAGATAGATAGACAGATAGATAGATAGATAGATAGATAGATAGATAGATAGATAGATAGATAGATAGATAGATAGATAGATAGATAGATAGATAGATAGATAGATAGATAGATAGATAGATAGATAGATGACAGACAGACAGACAGACAGACAGACAGATAGATAGACAGAATTCACTCTCCTACAGTGTGAGGACTCACCATATTATGACTAGCATAGGGATGAATAAGATGGTTCAGTAATTGAATCACAATCTCCAGTAAATGTCGAATGCTATAATCCTTTTTTTTTTTGTATCAACAAGACTTGCTCTCTTTGTTCATTTAATTAACTCGGTCCACTGGGAGTGAAACAGATTAAATTCAGTCTTGATTGCAATCGTATATGAGTTTTTGAGGTAGACTCCCACACACGCTCACCCACACACACAGACACACACTCACGCTCTCACTGACAAACAAAAACACGCACGTCAGCAGTCGTCATCAGCTCTGTGTCTGTGTCACCTCATGAGTCAGAGTGACCAGGAACACCCAGACTGCAGATACAAGAGAGTAGTGGGCGTTTCTATCAGGACCCGGTGTGTGTGTGTGAGTGTCTGCGCGAGAGATTGTGTGTAGCTCAGAGGGGGTTTGTCCAAACAGTTGAGCAATCTAATCTTCAGAACACATTTTGTGAGGGAGAGTCGCTGCTTTCATTCACTTTATTGCTGTTTTTACTAAGTCTCTCCCACTGCTCTCCTCTTGTTGTCGTCCAAATGTGTGTTGTCCATTCGCGTGTGTGTCCACAATCGCTTCTTTTAAACTAATGGCGAATCACGGCACATTGAGCTATTGTTGTAGATTGGCTACTGAACGATGAGCTTGCCCTTTACGGAAGTGTTCTCAGGTTCATTATGTGTGAACATTTATTTCCTATTAGCTTGAGGTCTCTGGAAGTGAAAAATGAAAGGTGAATATTCCTGCCGTGAGCTTTAACCCTGGCAAGACAACGGTCTCCCGACCTTGGCGTCTTCTGTGTTTTCTCCTGGTTACCATATCACTTCATCAGTGCCGTCTGAAACCTCCACTGGTGCCAGCAACATTTGGGTGCCAAGACCTTAAGAAAACACAGGGTTCGCAATGAGCCAACAAAAGAGGCATATAGATCTTTATCAATGCGGAATTGAACTGGTCCCAGTCTTTTCGGAGAAACTATATGACGGGATGGACTGGACTTGATGGTGCGCAACAGGAGTGGTTTCACCCATCCATGAGTGCTCACGCCTCTGTTGGAAGTCACTTTAAACGAGCACATATGGTCTTATCTGGACAATTGGACATATTTTTGTGCGTTATAGCAAGAGGATTAAAGCTTCATGAAACAGTGTCTTCATTTACAGAGCCGGCTGGATGGCACTCTTGTCTCAAAAATCTTTGGATTAGAACAATCATTTTAATGTTTTTGCCTGAGAGCGCCACCTACTGAGCTCTGAAATTGAAGATACTGTTTCATGAAGCCTCATCAGCACATCACTTAGCCAGACTACCCCTGTGATGCCCTTCACAGATTAAAATGAGTCTGGTTTCTTGCTGAAGTAATCAATTTTTGGTTAAAATTGTTAAAGCCATTCTTTGCACGTGTTGTTCTCTCAAATAGCTCGCTCTGGCCTCCACTGTATATGCAAGCTGAGATGTTTTGGATGTGTGCTGGGATCGTGACTGAGTGCCAATTTTATGAAGCAAACTCTTCAAATTGGAGAGAGTATGATTTGCATGCTGTAAAGAGGGAGTGAAGTGAGTTTCTGCCTCTAATGTGATCTTTGTTTTTCGGCATTTCCCATCAGCAAGTCAGTCTTTAGTGCGGAGCCACCTTTATATTTAATGGAATTCAGATTTCTAGTAGTAAATACAAACTTGATGTGTCACTAATGTGGATTGTTGGTGGATGCAGAATAATAATATTTGACAATCCGAGTGTCAAATTCAATCACGAGTGAGGACAAAACATTTTTAACACTGTCCAAGTCGAAGGGCGAACAAGAATCTATGACAACTGACAGTCCTTCAACTGCAAATAAGAGTTTAAACAGAGTGTGTTGGCATAAACCCCCTCAGTGGTTAGTGTCAAAATACATTAACTGTCCTGTTTCACCAGTGTCACAAAAACACAATGGACACTCAAAGCTCAAAAGCAAATCAAATTCTCCCAGTTGATTCCTTTTTCAGAAGTTTAGGATTGACTGTTGCTGTCTGTGCTTGACAGTATTGAATTTAATTTTGAGCCACCTACGTATAGATATTCAAAGCCCTTTTGGACAAACCCTATAGGACAATGAGCCTTGAGTTTGACTGATGTTTTCTGAGCTTATTTTAAAGTAAAAATTGCTTCATTGCTGAGTTTTAGTAGGAATTGGTGGTGATTTTGTTTGGAAATTTTTTTCAAGGTCTGTTTCACAGGTAACAAAACATTTTTATTGCACACACATCCTATTGGTAACCTGCTCTGTTATGCAAGTGTTGCAGTGTCAACAGTTTTGTCATGAGTTCCGAGAAATGACTGTACAGTATAAGGAGCTAATGTTAGCATACCCCTGTACATTCACCTACCGCAATAGAGGCTCCTTTTGAAGTATGGAATGTCCACATTTCTACGACACATAATCCATCTTGATGTTTCATACTTTTGGGATGAAAGTGAATACCAAATATCCTTTTTATTATTGAAAACATGTAGCATGTATGTTCATTTTTTTGCATTTTGCAACACAATAAAATAGATCCTGTAGCCTGATGCAAATGCTGTACGACACCGGTGATAGAAAACCCAGCAACCAAACTATACCATGATAATCGAGTCCATGCACCAGCACTCTTAAGCTTCTTTTATGTCACATGTGACAGCAAAAAGAAATGCATGGTTTCGGTCCGTATTCTTTGGACAACTCTACTGCCCTCAGTGTTGTTTTGGGAGCACAAATTGAATTTCCCTGTAAGAGGATTAACACAGTTTAGCATCTTGTTCATTTGGAACACCTGACTCAATGCTAGGGATTAACTTGAATTTCCTTGTTCTGGGAATTAAACACTGGAACATTTTTTTATTTCCTTTTAATCAAACACATATGGCGACAACTCTGGGATCCCATCTCATTGATGCTGATGTTGAAGACTCAAAGATCTGAACTTTTGACACTCCCCTTCGCTGCTATTGGAAGGTTTTATTAAATTTAATTCTTATTTTTTATTATTTATTTACAATGTTTTTGTTATCTTAAATGAATTACCTCTAACACTACGGCTAAACATTGATGAATTCGCCTTCGATCCACTTCTCCACAGATATGAAAGTGTAAGCAGAGCTGTCTTTGCATGGCCGGCGAGTCAGATAAAAACATAAGACTGCATCTCTTGGGCTTTGCCAGATGTGCAACACAAGAAATTTAGGAAGGTGTGAAAAATAAGTCAGCGAATGAATATGAATCCCCAGGCTTCAGTGGTGAGTGGATACATAGTCATGATGTTGGAGGAATGCGGGTCGGGTTTTCTCCTTTACATTCTGTCACTGCCTCTCAGATCAAAACTCTGCTGGAACCACCACAAACATAAATATTTTTGTTTAACATATGTGGAGATGGTTGAAATACATATTCATTCAAGGAGATTGACTGTCGACAATATCACTTTCCACAACCTACTTTTTAAATAAACAATGGCAGAAAGTTTTAAAAGCAGTTACGAAATCGAGAGACCTGGCCGAATTTCCCTCCATGCGAGGGACTGAATATTAAACATGTCACAAGTTTGCCTGCCAGTTCCTGTATCTGAGACCAGTTGAGACCAATTCAGCACCTTGTGTACATCAAATGTACGTTTGTCATGAAAATTTATGATCTTTTTTGTGTGTGTTATAAAGGCTTTAAGGTCTTTGGAAGAGTTTCTAGAAAATCCAGTTTCTAGAAAATGGTCATGATGAAATTTATTTCGGGAAATTTTCTGAATTCACATATTTCTACTTCACTTTAATGGACTTTGAGCGAGCCATTTCAATGTCTCCATTGCAATCAAACGCTCAGATTGACTTAGTTTTACCGGGTGGCATCAGGTGAAGTTAAAATTCGCCATGTCAGCCATCTTTACCCCACGTTTACCAAGTGTCTCATCTTGAATGATAGATTTAGCATGTCATTTGTGTGACTTTGTGATGCTGAACCATGGCATTGAAGTGCTCCGAACCCAATTTAACTTGGTGGTGGTGAATCAATTGCTCAAGCTTGTAAACCCTTAGGCCCTGTCTCAAACTCTGTGGAAACATGAATGTCCATTGTCACTGAAGTGAACACAATGTTTTACCCACTTAGTAAACACACAAATAAGCAACTTAAAACGATCACTGGGCTTTGTGTTTTTCATTGTCGTTCATGTTGAGACATGTGAAGTCAGGATTAGTTATGTTTCTCCTGTTAGTTTGGGATGTTTCAGTCGTATTATCATCTACTTCCTGCTTTATTTTGGTGAGTTTTGTCTCATCTTCCTGTGCGCACCTCGTGTTCCTCAAATCTTGTCATTGTTTGTACCTATGTTCCCCATACCTGCACCTCTGTTCATTGTCCTTGTCTCTTGTCTTGTTGTCAGGGGTGTGTAGTCAAGTCAAGTCAAGTCTATGTGCATTGTCAGTCAAGTTGAGTTTTGTCGTCCTTCCTGGCAAAGCACCTCCAATTGGAGTTTTTGAGGCGTTTAAGTTGGACTTGTTACTGCACTCCTTTTGTGGTCCTCCCTTTGTTCATTGTTTTCCTCTTGCATCTCGGTCCTACCCAAGACGGTCCCATGTCACTCTGTGACTCTGACAGGAATACGACATTGAGCGCAGCGTTGACGCAGAATAAACGCCACTGCCAGGACTAGTGTAGCACACATAAGAAGCAACACATCACATCAGTGATGCATCGCTGTACTCCAGCCATATAAACTGGTGAAACAAGGGGCTTCTCCTGCTGAAGAGATGCAGGTATATTCAGCTTCAGAGGCATTATGATGGTTCTGGTAAAGACAGCTAACTACCTCTTAGATTCATGAACATAGCAGTAAAAAAACCTTTTCACTTATAATATTCAAATAAACAAATGTATTATCAGAATGTTGCTGTTCAATTCTGCAAACCCAGATTCTCCTCTTGCATTCCAGCCTTCCAGTTCCCACTGTTTCTTCTCCTCTAGCTGTTTGACTCCCTCCACATCCACAGTAATCCCACATTTCCCATTCCTCCTCCCTCGGATTCTGTTTATTGGACTCTTTAATCTTGCTCCTCTATGTGTTCATTAGTTTACGCTGTTTGATTTATGGCGGTTGTCACGGGCAAGCAAGGTCTCACATCTGGCGGATCACGGACACCAAAGCTAAAGCAGCAGAATGCACACACTCAGCAATTAACATACACTTATACTTGCAGGCAGAGAGACTTTCCAACACACAGCCGACATGTCTGTATCTATTACCATGACAGTGATCAATAACATTCCCACCCTTTTCTTTGAAAAACCCCTAAAGACCTATCACACTCTGACGCAGTTTCTTGCACAGCCAGTTTAGTGTGGGGCAGTAAAAGAGAACACACTCGGCACATTTAAGGCTTAAGCATGATAAACATACTGATGTGGTTGCTATATGGTGTGTCACTATGTGCCTCAAGCTTTTCCCAGATGTTGGGTCCTCTCATGCTGTCGCATTGTCGCACTGTTTACCCTCAAAAACTTCACACAACCTGAGTGGAAAAAAAAAGTTTTGTTTACAGGTGGTTGTCCAACACATTCTCACTCCGACTGCGTCACATGTCAACAATACTCAAGTGGGCTTACATGCGCAATCTTGCATTTTATGACATTCTAAAAGAATAACTGGGGTTTAGGATGGGAACAGTGGGGCTCATGAGCTTGACTCACCGTGTACACTTCTCAGCACAGTGAGTCAAAACGAAGATTTGAAACTATGTTGTTGTCACCGATCCCATGCTTCCATATGTTCCTTATGTTAGTATTGCTGTTCAGCAATATATCCACCAGGGGGAGCAGCTCAGAATCAAAAGTTTATGACAACAACAAACACCAAAAGCAACATGGAAACTGCAGAAGAAGAATCGATAATGTACCTCTTGCACAAAAGACCGAACAGAGGCAGCATTGTAGGAGGATGATAAATTTATCACGACTGGAGGATGGAGGATTTCCACCATTTTTAAGTCTTCTGTCTCATTTGAGCGACATATCAAGTAGTGACAGCAACACTGCCACCACGGTCTGAGGTGGTACTGCATCATTAAAGGCTGTATCCATAAGCTTTATGCAGAAATATCTAGATCTGTATGCAACATTGAGCATAAAAGGGCCTTTAGGAGTGATTGTGTTGTTGCATCTGGTCTTCAGTGTGTCCTGTTACAGTATATTCCACTTCTTTTTGTAGGTCCCTTGTTCTCACTATGAGCTTGACTTTCTCATAATGGCGCACACCTGGAGCAGATTATCATCAATCTAGACATAATGTTAGAAACCCTGTACTGTGCACCAGATCGCCTTTGCTACCATGCAGGTGACTTGGCTTTCTCATTTGGTCTTTTATATTCTTCGTGTTCACCTCCTGACCATTGAGCTTTCACAGTTCTACGAATGAGTTCTGTTCTGCCCCACCCTTCTACTTCATGCGTGACTTTATGATAAATTATTTTATTCTCATTGTTCGACTCTCTGCAGCTTTTTACCACTCGCCTTTGGGTTCCACTCACACCTAGTCCCTGACAAGTCCATCTATCTGGTCTTTGGTCAATGCCGCACTGTCCAGAAAGATTCCCTGTCCTTGGCTTGTCCCACGGTTTGGAAAAGTAGTCCATGCATCTGGTCTTGATTTTGTTTTCCCATGGTGCTAAGGAAGAGGAAGTGTATCGGCTCTTTGGTTTGTCCCATGGTGTCAAACGCTCCCCATGACTGGTCTCTGTTTTGTTCCTGTGTCTCATGTTTTGTCCGTCCCCCTGTCCTTCTCTTGGAAACTCCAAAAGACAATGACCACAGACAGGATCAACAAAAAGCATGATGAACATGATGCTGTCAAACTCAATATAAAGGAAGCCATACGTATTTTGTGATGCTCTAAGTTATTGATGCAGGGCCAATGGTTTTAGCGTGATGGGAGGCTCCTTAACTGAACCAATTTTTCTTGGTCCTACATACTGTCTCCTAGTTGAGAAAACATGCTCATGCGGCTTGACAACTTCTGTAGCCAGCTTTAGGATGGATTTAAACCAAGGAAGCAAAGACCCTCTCCAAACCCTCAAAACACATGTGGTGGTAGTAGTTGAGGAGGAGTTGATCTGTGGTTTCATATCATTGGGGGAAAAAGTTCTACTGGGAGAGTGAATACCAGGGAGAGGAAGTGACCTTTGACTGATGAACTTGGCACTAGTTTCTATGATTCCCAAAAGGAGACTCCCATAGGAGTCTCTGGTAGCTTTCATGTGGGTTCTCTCTACCTGTCTGCCTGCCTCCAACTGTATTAGGTTGTCCTTAGGTTGTCCCATATTCAAGGCTGAGAAAAGAAAAAATATAGAAGTATTTTACAGCGAAGCATCCCAAAACACCTTGGACTTCTTTCAGAGGGATATGTTGCAATTGGGAGACTGTTTTTGGGGGTGGACTGAAGCTGCTCGACAGGGGTTTGCGAACTCCGAGTGCTACATCCATATTTATGGTGAAACCTATCATTTCCCTGGTTACCCCTCCTAACACTTTCTCAACAGTAAAAACAAAAACATTGTTCTCCTGAGCCGCTGCTTCATGACACCACAGTAGGAGTCTTCCTAGCCACAACTGCCGTCTTTACACCTCACTATCATCTCCACTTTTCTCCCACTGTCTCTTTTTATTGGCAGTCATCTCTCGTCCATTTCAACTCAACTGTATCATAACAAACATATCGTCGCCATGGTTACTTTCCCCACAGAAACACGATCACGGTGAAACTCCGCCAGTCCCCTTCCTGGTGCCTCGTAATTTATGTTTGTTAGGGGAGACCCTTTTTTTTCTCAAGGGTTGTTAATTTCATTTTTAGAAACATGCAGGTTTTTAAATGCCCATTACAGCACAGCTCGCGTCAGAAGGACCTTTCTCTGTTACGTCATTCAGTCTCATGTATGATTTTCCCAGATGAGCTCACCTTCCATATGCTCCTTGACACCACCTGGCTGACGCCGACGTCTGTTCAACATAAGTGAAAGTAAGGGGTGGGGGGAGAGGGTTGCAGGTGTTAGTGTTTCTTCACATTGTTTTAGACTTTTAAACCGTTATTTATTTGTCTGTGTAATTGTTCAAAACCTCATTTCTGCAAGTGAAATGTGTGTGTTTGAGTGTGTGTGTGTGTTACAAGCACGGGATTTAGGTGTGGCACATTTAAGAAGGTCAAGGGTGATCTCATATTCTCGTCACTGGTACTGTGCTGAGGTTGGGAAAACAAAGCTTTTGTTTGAATTGCTGGCTGAAATGTCTTTCTTTTTTCAATAGAGGCGATTGTCAGTGGCATAAAATATATTTCTGAATTTGTATGTCTACATGGGATGATACAGCTCTGCTGACAGAAAGCAGGCCAGGTCCCTGGTTCGCTCTGACCTCATTTGGTCGCCTGTGGAGGTCTCACCTTGTCATACGTTGTGTTCGCGAAAGTCCTTGAGTGGTTTGCATGACCTTGTGTTGAATCCCTGCAGCCGATTACGGCATCACGTAAAGTCACCCGTGTTTCTGTGAATCTTAAAATGCATGCATGGGAAGGTGCCGACACTTAAGATCACTCCCTCATTTCATGTGGTGACGGTTCCTGTCATGGCACTGTAAACAGCATTATAGGTCTCACACGTTGATATATTCACGAGTGATAGGTCAGATATCAGGGGTTTCATAGCTGTGGACTCTGCAGCCAGCCCATCTGTTGCATGAAGCTCCAAAAATAGGCTTTTCTTAGGTGCTAAGTGAGTTTTGTCTGTAGTCAATGAATTTAGGAGTAAAGTAATGCAGTACTGTGGTTGGTATGTATATGCCAATTGTCAACACACAGACTGTAAATATGCTGAGTCAACACATGCTACAAGTCCGATATTGCACTCACTATGAGAAGTTCTTAACAGTTACTCTCACTCGACAAAAATCTAATTTGCGTTCCTGAGAGTCTGTTTCTAAGCAACTTTAATCTTGTTTACAACAGCGTAGTTTGCTCCCTCTGACCTCGGTACATATTGTGGGGAGTAAATGGATGAATTAATAAATGTATTGCAATTTATGAAAGGAAAAATGTGTTATAAAAAGTAAACACTATCACATCACTGGAGTCTCATTTCAGCAAGATGGCACAGAACCCTTGTGAGTCTGTCAGTCTGTATGCCAAAGCCACAAAGACAAACCAATGAATTACCACCTGAATGCAGAGTGGGCAGAGCCTTGTCTGTGAGCAAGTGTACTCAGAGATAAAAGTCCACAATCTGGTCACCTCACAAATTCGCTCATAAAATGCATTTGTATGGACAGATCAAGTTTTGATATTGTACAAAATATATGTTTTATTCTTAAAATGTGTGCATTTCTCCCACACCCTTCATTACTTCTTGTATTTTAATGAGTTATGAGTATTATTATGATGACTTATATGTGTTTCTTTACTTTACAAAGTGATTTATAAAAGCGTAAAAAGTTTTTTAAATTTTTTTTTTTTTAGGCTAATGTTTGACATAGCCATCCAATTAAACAGTAAGGTGCATTTTTTGAGCTGCCTTGCAAACTCCAGAAATCAATGTAAAAATTTGAAAAATGTGAGTGGAGGAAAAATTCAAGCTTAACTGTCATCATGCTTCTTGGTTTTTGAATATTACCATGAAAATTGTGTTCCCATTGGTTATGAAATGTAATATCTTGTTCCTTCCTTCGTCAACATGTGTGCAATTTCCTTTATTTAAAGCTTTTTTAGTGTCAGTTCAGCATCAAGTGAATGATGAAAATAATCTCATGATTGAGTCTGAAATATTTATCTTTGATCCAGACTTTATAATAAAAAGAAAGTCATTTTATTTCAATATTTATCAAGGGTGTCTTAAAGTTACCCTTCAGCACTGATTTTTGAAGTGTGTTTGGAGCATTACAGTGTAAATGGATGGTGTGGCCTGAATGGTACCGTCGAGGCTGAGAAAACTTAGAGAGTCTCCTCCCTTGTTTTCCCTGGAGTTCATGTTTTCAATCCCAGCGTTCCGGGAGAGCCCTCTGTCTGAGGATATCCAGGTCACCCTTGTGCACAAACACACCAGTGGTCAGATGTGTGCAGGTTCACATGGAGACATTTTGCCCTCCTGAGGACACAGGAAAAATGAACACCACAAGCTAGTGATGTCAGTTAAATACACACTGAGAAAAACAGATTTGTTCCTGGTAACATCAATGAAACTTGATATGCCATTAAACACAACCAACCGTGACCATGTTTTGTCAACAGTCATTAGCTTTGTTTTTGTTGTGGCTTGGCTTAGAAGAAGGACTTCGCCGAAGCACTTGAAATAGCAGCTTCGAATGTGACGTTCTTGACACTCGTGGAGTGACAGTCAGTTTTCCAAATCCAAACTTGGAGTGGGAAATGAATGTCATGGAAGACGGTGTGTGACGTGGGGTCATGATGGTTTTCACTTCACGCAGCGACATGGAAAGGCTGGTGATCTCATGGAAGGGGTTGCTCTTCTACAAAGAGTGAAACAGCTGTTAGGAGAATTGTCTTGAACAGAAGAGGACAAGAACAAACAGCTGAAGCTCTTCAGGACACCAGCAGCAGACGACAAGCATGAATGCTTAACATTGAAATCTCCAAAGTAGCAGAAGTAGTGGGCGTGTACACCAAGGGTTGCAGAACTATTTTTTTTTTTCAACAAAACAAAACTTAAAACCAAAAGTGTGGTCAGCATATAACAGGGTGTCATTCTCCAATGACAATAAAATCATTGGTCCAAAACTCAAACAAGGGAAGCAAAAATGATCAAGTGATCAAGTTGCTGGCTCTACAGCATATATTGAAGAGTCTGTTAATGGCTTTCTTTGTAAGTAAAAAATGGTCACAGGAGACACTTTGCTTTGTTGTGCATACAATCATTTGTTTAAAAAAGAATTTTCCAGATTAATTGTTAATATTTATTACCTCCACATACAAGCCTGTCGACAAGTAAAGCTTGAAAACTGACTTTTATTCAGGCCATTGTGCGACGACGGCCTGATCAGGACTCTTGGGAGCTGATGTGGGTAGTAGAATAATGTGTCACTGCCAACAGGGCGATGTACGGTGATCCCCGGAGTCCTACAACTCAAAGAGAACAAAAGAAGTGAGGGGTCACTGGATGCTGCTGGGACGATAAGAGTGACGATCCTAGCGGATAGACGCCTCAGATGGATTCAGCTCAGGTGATGAGCCAGACCATCTTTTCCTCTGGAAAAGCTTCGGGAAAACAGGAAGTCAATAGACGAAATGAGAGCAGGCATGAAGACACATTACTTATTTGTTTATTCATGTATGTATTAATAAATGTATTATTATTGATATATAATATGATTATTATTATTAGTAGTAGTAGTAGTACTGTAGTAGTAGTAGTAGTAGTATAATAATAATAAAAACACAACACATATACTTGTTTGCTGCAGTGCATTACTTAAAAAAATATTAGATTAGATGGCATTTAATAAAAAAAAAGCACTATTTGAAATGATGATCATGGTTTTATTGACAGCTTTCTGTTTGTTTATTTATGTGCCATTCTAGTAAAGAACGCACAGTCAACAGAATTTTGGTTGACATAGGTAAACAGACAATATTGTCCGCAGTGAAAGTCGCTGACATCTGTTCAGTTGAATCTATTTGGATTCCATCTTTATAGACGTGTGACAAAGGGCCTTCATTCACCATTTTGTGTTACCCATGTGCCCTGCTTTTGACCCAGCAACACGGACGACACGTGTTTACTCGACCTAATCATTTATTCCAAGTGCTTTGAAGTATGTTTTGGTGGGTTAGAAGACAAATTGAAGGCAGTGTTTACAGCGCTGCAAAATTTGGGGCCCTAACCCAGTGACCCGGCGGTGAGGATTCGCCAGGGCAGGGTGAAAAGGATGAGATGAGAAGGTGGTTAAAAGAAGAGCCTGGAGTAAAAGAACTCCACAATGAAAAGCTGTTGATCAAGGCGGAAGAGTCAGAAAATTGATTTCATTTGAATTTAATACAGTTAGCTGGCGCTGTGGAGACGGCTGCCTCTCCAGTAGCTCTTCAGTCTTTAGCTCTTTTTTACCTTTTTCAACTTCTTTTCATCTACTTTCTTCACTCTCCCGGTGGAGTGATTGTGTGTTTTATGTATCCTATGGATACTTTAGACTTTTTAACGAAAACAAGAGCCAGTTTCCTCACCTACTCACGCGAGGACCTGCTGGCTCTGCAAACAAAGGGACGAGCCGGGATACGACATCGCATTCCGGTGGAGCTGAGGAGGAGACCTCGGGGCTGCAAGGCTGGCGCTAAGCTAAAGACCGAGCGTACGGAGAATCGGAGACGCTACAAGCCATCAATTCCCTCCGTCATCATGGGGAATGTGAACTCGCTGCCGAATAAGATCGACGAGCTGTCCGCACTGAACAACCAGCGGATCTACCGGGAAAGCAGTCTGTTCATCTTCACGGAGACATGGCTAAACCACCTCGTTCCGGATGCTAACGTTGACCTGCCTGGATTCACTGCTGTGAGAGCTGACAGAGACACTAAGGCAAGCGGGAAAAGCAAAGGTGGGGGTCTCATCATGTATGTGAACAACCGCTGGTGTAACCCAGGTCATATCTCCGTAAAGACAATCTCTTGTTGCCGGGACCTCGAGCTGCTAGCTGTTAGCCTGCGGCCATATTATCTGCCGAGGGAGTTTAG
This sequence comes from Synchiropus splendidus, assembly GCF_027744825.2. Taxonomy (NCBI): domain Eukaryota; kingdom Metazoa; phylum Chordata; class Actinopteri; order Syngnathiformes; family Callionymidae; genus Synchiropus; species Synchiropus splendidus. Next base: position 15,146,057 of record NC_071345.1, on the reverse strand, counting down.
TCACGTGATCACCGTCTGTGTTTACATCCCTCCGAGAGCGGACGCAGCCACTGCCTGTGAGAAAATCCACGCTGTCACAGCAAGGCTGCAGACACAGCACCCTGATGCACTCATGATCATCTCTGGGGACTTTAATCATGCAACTTTGGACTCTACTTTGGCTGCTTTCAACCAAGTTGTAGACTGTCCGACCAGAAACAACAGGACAATTGATCTACTGTATGTTAATGTACGGGATGCATACAGAGCGACTCCCCTCCCCCCACTAGGGAAGTCTGATCACAACCTGGTCCAACTACAGCCACTGTATATCCCCCTTGTCCAAAAGCAACCGGTTGAAACCCGATCCATCAGGAGGTGGTCCCCTGAGAAGGAAAGTGCCTTGAGAGACTGCTTTAACACCACAGTCTGGGATGTGCTGTTGAACCCGCCTGGTGAGGACATAGAGGAGATGACACACTGTCTGACAGATTATCTTAACTTCTGCATCGACGTGGTCTCCCCTGTCAAGACTGTCCGCTACTACCCTAATAACAAGCCATGGGTCACGCGGGAAGTCAAGACTGTCCTCAACAAGAAGAAGACTGCCTTCCGGAGTAGAGATAAGGAGGCCATGAAGGCAGCTCAGCAGGAGGTGAAGCACTGTGTGAAGGAAGCTAAGGACAGCTATAGGAGGAAGGTGGAGCAGAAGCTGAGGGACAACAACATGAGGGAGGTCTGGCAAGGTGTGAGGACCATCACGGGTTTCAACACAAAGTCCAGAGCCGGCGGGGGGACAGTGGAGAGGGCAAACGAACTGAATGACTTCTTCAACAGGTTCAATCAGCCCCTGCCCCCCCCACCCCCACCCTCACCACAGCCATCCCACCCTCCCCCCTTCACACAACAAAGCACAACAACACCCTCCTCCTCCCCCACATCAACACCATCGCCACCACACCTCACCACAGACCAGGTCAGAGGAGAGCTGAGGAAGCTCCGACCCAGGAAAGCTGCAGGCCCAGACAAAGTGTGTCCAAGACTACTGAAGACCTGCGCTGCAGAACTGGGGGAACCAGTACAACGGATCTTCAACCTCAGCCTCCAGACTGGGAGAGTGCCAACACTCTGGAAGACATCCCGCATTGTTCCAGTTCCGAAGAAGAACCGGCCCAGCGAGCTGAATGACTTCCGACCAGTGGCACTCACTTCACACCTGATGAAGACGCTGGAACGGCTCTTCCTCAGCCTCCTCAGACCTCAGGTACAGCACGCCCAGGATCGCCTGCAGTTTGCATACCAGCCAGATGTTGCCGTGGAGGATGCCATCCTCTACCTACTCCATCGAGCCCACTCCCATCTGGACAAGGGAAGCGGCACAGTGAGGATTCTCTTCCTAGACTTCTCTAGTGCCTTTAACACCATCCAGCCTTCTCTGCTTCGGGACAAACTGGGCAGGATGGGAGTGGACCCCCACCTGGTGGACTGGATCTCCGACTACCTCACTGGCAGACCACAGTACGTCGGGCTGAAGGACATCACGTCTGACACTGTGGTCAGCAGCACAGGAGCCCCCCAGGGCACAGTGCTGGCCCCTGTTCTCTTCACCCTGTACACATCAGACTTCTGCTACAACTCAGAGCTGTGTCACATTCAGAAGTACGCAGACGACACAGCCATTGTCGGGTGCATACGGGATGACAGGGAGGAGGAGTATCGGAGACTGGTCAGGGACTTTGCTGCATGGTGCCGCACCAACCACCTACAGCTCAATACCTCTAAAACGAAGGAGCTGGTTATTGACTTCGGGAGGTCCAAACCAAGACCGCGACCAGTCCTGTTAGAGGGAGCTGAGGTGGAGACTGTGGACTGTTACAAGTACCTTGGGCTGTGGCTGGACAATAAACTGGACTGGACAACACACACCAGCCACCTGTATAGGAAGACACAGAGCAGGATGTACTTCCTGAGGAGACTGCGGTCCTTCAACATCTGCAGTAAACTGCTGCAGATGTTCTACCAGTCTGTGGTTGCCAGCGTCCTTTTCTACACCGTGGTGTGCTGGGGGGGCAGCATATCCAAGAAGGACACTTCCAGACTGGACAAACTGATCAGGCGGGCCGGCTCTGTGGTCGGCATGAAGCTGGACTCTCTGGTGACCGTGGCAGAGTTGAGGACTCTGGACAAACTGCTGGATATTATGGACAACACCAGCCACCCTCTGCACACCGTCATCAGCAACCAGAGGAGCTTGTTCAGTGAAAGGCTGCTGCTCCCCAAGTGTCGGACCAACAGACTTAAGAACTCCTTTGTACACCACGCCATCGTACTCTACAACTCCTCACTTGGGGGGAGGAAGTAGTAGGGTACACCACGCTTTACCACATAGAAATGGACACCTGCTCTTACAATGTGCAATACCCATCTCAATGTGCAATAACCATCCCTACGGTGCAATAACCCTTTTTAACCTAGTTTAATTTTTAACTTTTTTATTTTATTTTATTTTATTTTATTTTATTTTTTTATTATATATACATTTTTTTAATCTTATTTTATTTTCAATTGTATTTTTACTTCCAGGTTATTAGTATTATTATTTTTATTTCATTTGTATTTTCTTTCTTATTACTCTGTGTGATGCTCTTCCTAACTGCATGCCCTTCCTTGCCTCTATTGTTACTGGAAACGTAAATTTCCTGGAGGGAGTCATCCCAAAGGGATCAATAAAGTCAAGTCTAAGTCTAAGTCTAAGTCTAAGTCTACAGCCAGTATGTTAAGCCTCCACATGGCAGCCAGAGAAGTGTTTGGCATCAGATTACTTTCATAGCACAATTCCAGATTTCTGTTTCATTATTTAAGAATCGTATGAGAACAAAAAGTTGTTTCTCCCGTTATGTTTTTTTTATTTTTGTCGCTCATTATTAACTTCTTATCAGTCTTTACTTCACAATATCACTTACAGTCAGACACGGTTTTCTACACGGCAAAACAATGAGCTATTCTTTTTTCCCCCCAACAACTACAGGTGTAAATGTGAGAGTGAGTGGCTGTTTGGCTTAGCAGAAAGCGTGACCTTTCTCAGAGGTCCCCCATCACTCGCCCCATGACTCACACTGGCTCAAGAGACCCTGCATTGCCAAGAAAAGGAGCTGATGATGAATAAATGAACTGACATGCACGACAGCGATTCCTTGTCTTACATGCAAGAATAAGAGATTTTCCCAAATTCAATACCTTGGAAGCAACAACCACAGTATGTTTTTGTTATTCTCAATATTCTCTTCGTCGCACGCCACAGTTCATCAATACTTTCACTTGAATTGTTGAATCCCTATTTTCACCTGTTTAAGCAACAATTGACAAAACAGTTCAGGCAATTAAAAAAACATAAAACTGATTTCAAAACATTTTCTTTGTTCATGTTTGTGCTGCCTGGGCAATTCTGTCATTAGCCATTACTTCAATGGTCTTGGCAGCTCTTGAACATCTCACTCACACCTGTCAGTAAACTGATATTCCAGTCAGGAGTCCAAACCTCTGTGACCTATAAACCCGAGGACAGTACCAGTAGTTGAACTACTTGTGCGATAGCTCGCAGCGACGGACATCTGCTGAAGCCAAGTGTTAGATGTGACTCCTGCTGTTGCTGTAACATGTGACAGCAATTTAAAAGCTCACAGCTTAACGTTATTCACTTTCACAGCTTTGCTTTCACTTATAAAAATGCAGGTCACACTGACACACCTTAGGTTTACATCGCTACAGAGGAAAAACACTGGTGTTTTTATGAGCCCAGGGTAGACCTGCCAAACATGTGATGCACAGGACCAAAATGCTTTTCATGGCACCAAACACCAGGTAAGCTTTTCTGTTTCTCCCAGCATACATTAAATCCAAAGGCAGCCCTAACTCCAGACAACTTTCTGTGGGAGCCAGTGACCTCTCGCACCTAGTGGGCGATCACCCGAGGGGCATGTTGTCTGTCTGCTAGTCTGAATGGATGATTGCATGGCTGGTTGCTTGGCAGACTGTCTCCCCACCTCTGACTCCAGCCTTTCCAAACTGTTTCAGAGTAAATTCATTAGATGATTTCAAAGAAGGGTGAGGGTGAAAAATTCATCTTGTTATCCTGATTCTTGTCTTATCTTTAGGCCATCTGCTGTCACTGCAGATGTAGATTTAGATCCACATCAGCGATCAATAACAGTTACAGTCATTATTTTATTTCTTCCTGCCGAGACGAAGCAAATGTTTTGGGGTTTTTTTTCATTGAAGACAGAAGAAAAAGAAATAACCACAACAGATCATTGCTGTTATGCAACACATGAACATTTGTAAAAAAGAAAATATATATATATATATATATATATACCAGGTGAGTTTTCCAGGCAATGAAAGTGAGAGCACTGGTTCCTCTGAGCACAGCTACCACTTAGCAACACCCATCTGTCTGAGCGTGACATTCAGAACGCTGCGCAAACGGCCCAAGAAATAATTATTAGTTTCCCCAAGCTAGATGACCAGAGTTTCTCACCCTAACAAAACCTGAAGAATATATTTGTGTATGATAGAGGACTGTACTTAAAGATAATGCAAGATATATCATGTTCGTTTTCATGTGCTCTTATTTTGTCGTTCCCCGCGTGTGTGTTTTCGTTTCCTGTTTTTCTCCCTATTGGCTGATCAGGCCAACTGTATATCTACACCTTGGTGCCAGTTCGTGTTGCCAGATGGTTACTTCGCGTCCCTATAGTAAAACTCTCCCTTTCGTGACTCAGACATCTCGTTCTCTCATTGTTCCTTGTTCGTGCGTGCTTGCTCTTTTTTTCAGCCACCTCTGTTACACTCCTCGCTTCATTTTGTGTTTATCTTGCTTCTCTTTATAATCCCGCATGAGTGTTTTGTGTAACTCACCTTTTGTTTTCTCCCGAGAGATTTATTCCTCGTGTGTATGTGAGTATAATTCCACGACCAAGCACTTTTTGTTGTTTGGGTCTCGTGAGTTGATTCTGAGTGTGTTTCCTGCATGTTTGTCTTCCTCGCACCACGTTGTTGTTGACTCCTTTGGTTCTTCGTTCCTCTTCCTGTGTCATTTATTGTGTATTAGTATTAAAGCTTATAGTTGCATCTACTCTCATTGTTCCGAGTCTTCTGTACTCCAGAAAGGATTCAGCACTTGGGTCTGACTCCTCTAGCCACCGTGACAAGATAACGTCTCTCAGCTGATCATAAAACTTTCTGGCCCGAACCTAACACAATTGTAATGCCACTTTACTTTACAGCTTAGAGCTCTGCTGCTGTATGAATTGCAAGTATGCAATTCATACTTACTCAGAGACACCATTCAAAAAGTTTGATATATGGCCACATATATATGCAATGAATCTTCTTATTTTCCACTGTAGAACAATTAAACAGTAGTATGGTGATAACTGAAAGATTGTTTCCTTGCACAGTGAGCAGATGATGAATTTTATAAACACTAAAAGTCTGCCTATGTGCATATGAATGTTGGCAGCTATCTGAGGAATGAAAAAGAGCAAAACAAACTGCCGCTCTGTGGTCTTGTAACTTTGACGTCACTTTTTTTTAACCTAAGACACATCATGAACTCATGCAGGGATGTGGCCTATATTCCTGCTTTGGGTTACATCCAAACTTCCTGTCCCGCGAGAGTCATGGAGTGTAAGTGTATGTGTATACATGTGCATGCGTATGTGCGCCCACAGACAGCCATGACAATATTACATTAAAGCACTTAAAGCATAACACACGAACCATTTCGACTGTGACTGCAGCCAAAGAAATGCACATTTGGCGGATAACAGCAGAAGACAAAATAGATCTGAGGACAATGTTTACATGACTGGCTGTCTGACTTTCAATATTTGGATTATGTTGAGATTAAGATAGAGGCTCATGCGTGGAGATTCAGGATGACGTGAGCTCGGGGTTTTATACCAACTCAGTTGCAACTTTGATGGGTTTGTTCATTGAGATTTTGACGCTGCCACACTGCACTGATTCTTTACAACCAGTGATGATGCAGCTTGAACAGTGTTGTCCTCTTACAATGTCTTTATGCGCTCTTATTTAACATAAGCTTTTCTTTATCACTCACCTGTCTAATGTGGTGGCAACATGCATCAATGTAAAACAATATACCTGTCATTATGTCGATGCAAAGAAATTTATTGTTCAGCAGTACTAACAAAGTGCAGTGCAACAACTCAATGCTCGTGTACATTTCCATTCAAATATGGTGTAGAAATGGAACCTGGAAGTCAAATGTAAATCAAAATCTCTCCTTTCTTACTTTCACTATGAGAAATATCAGGGTTCTGTGAGGCATGATCCATCCCTTGTTATCCATTTAATTCATCCTGACAATATGACAGAATTCTTCAGCTTGGATGCGCTTATAGTCACCAGAGCGTGTAGCTCCAAGTAGAAAGTGGTAAGTTTTGTGTTCCAACACATTATTGTTGTTGACTTATTGACTTGCAAAGAGCAATTCTGTTGATATTGAGCCAACTCTATTCCCAGATGGCAGCTCTGACTGGCCAGTGAGAGAGCACTCCATTTTTTTCCTTGGGTCCAAGCACAAGTTACGTGAAATGTATAGTTACAAATTTATGGGTGCGTTCCTCTGTGACTTCAAACTGATTTTCTCTAAATTTACTGTCATATTATGTTCTTCACCCAAACACATCTTCATCCTATGGTTTTTTTCAACGTCATGAAAGGCCACAGCAGGGGACGCCACTTGGTGCGTCCAGGTGCAACACAGATGGTAGAATGCATCAACAGAATCTTGTAGGAATGGGAATATGTCGATGTGCTGACGCTCAACCCTTCAATGACACCAGTTCCAGTCCAGTTTCCGAAGCATCCACAATCCACTTCTACTATTGATAGAGTGGATTGTTAAAAGCATGGTGTCCACACTTTGATTCGCATTTTACTCAACACCAAGGTGTCATATGCACTCTTGATCCGATGCATCAAGGACGACGAGCAAAAGTGATTTTAATAAAGAGCAAGCATTTGAGACATGGGTCGGACTGGACAAGTGATTTTTTTTGCTGGTTTATTGTTCCCTTAGAATGACCACAGGGCGCCAACTATTGCGTGATGTTTCAATCCTCCCACGGTAGAGTGAACTGAAGAATCCAGCCACGGCAGTGACTCTTGCTGGGAAATGCTACTGGTGGCACAGGGCGCTTGGTGGGAAGCTCAGCATAGCAACATGATGTAGATGCTTTTGGAGGAATCAAAGTGACAGGATTAGAAACGGTACATACACTGTGTGGCCGTTGTTTGGAGAATCCTGAACTCCTTCATGATTCCCATTGCCTAGTAGGTGGCCATGTGTGGAACGGTGGAAGCAATGGGAAGAAAAAAGTAGAATTATAATGAGACTCGACTATTATTATGACTTCAGGTCAGGGATTGTAATCTGCAAAGATATGGATGGGAAAGAAGGAAATACTAGATCCTGGGGATTTAGAACACAGAGTGGCTTCAAGTCATTTGGCAAATTTTCTGTTTGCACTCTTTCCTCCCCTCTGATCGACCCGCTGAAACAGTGTTGCACATTTTGCCTAATCCATTAGGAATAATGTCTTTTAGTGAGCAAGATTGATGGGGAAAAAAGGGCCTTTTATCGCTTGTCTATGTTTTTTTTTTACTTGAGCTCAAGAACAGCAGTTCTGTCGCACACATAACAAGTCCTCTGTCCAATAAGGCAAAGAGAATTCTCCAAAATGACAAACATCTTGAATGATTTTAATGTTGCAACATGTGTGTGATGAGGGAACCCTGCAGCGCTGGAAAGCCCCGTCTCATAATATACTGCGTTCAGTCCGCAGTCTGACGTTAATTGCTCTGCATCTGGCCTTTCCTTCAAACTTTGTGGCGGATGATTCGTGTAGTGAGGATTGTTTATTTACTCCGGGTTTAATTTAACTTTGAATCCATTTATAATTTACTGCTTCTTATTATGGTTTTTTGCCCTCACTGTATGACTTCTCCCCGAAATGTGCAGCCTGGCGTGAACCTGCCTGTGTGAGCCTCTGCAGGTGCCGCTGGTCGATGTGTGGGTCAGCGAGTTATATAAGACATGTAAGACATATACACGTTAAGTCATGCTGACAGAATGGCGACACAAGTTAGATCTACTGACCTAGAAACAGACCTGCTAAAACTAGGAAGCACGGTAGAAGCCTAGTGAATTGGTGATATGTACTGTGAAAACTACCACTGACACTAGAATGCATTGCACGCTTGTATTGTCCAATTGGTCTACACCAGTTGTCAACTCAGGTTTTAATCCAACTAGTCAAGCTAACTAGTTCTTAAGTAATCATCTTATCGTCAGTCACCAGATCGGTTCAACATTATGTGCGTAACTGGTTGGATCAAAAATGTCATGATTCGCTTTTATTTTGGTCTCTGTAACTTCCGTTTTGCGTTTCCTTCCTTCCTGGTTCATTTGTCATGGCATGTCAAGAGCTTAAAAACACCTTGACTCCAGCAACATGTGCTAGATCGACTTCATTTGTATGCCTGGTGAAGTGGCTCTCCTTGCTTGCTCCCACTCCGTCGCTCTTTTATCTGTTTGTTGACTTACTTTTGTTCGCTGTTTCTCTAACCCTGCAGCTCTGAGTTTGTAGTTAGTTCCCCTTTGTCTTTCTGCTCCGTGTGGCTTCCTGGTCTTCTCTTTTTCCTTGCTTGTGCGTTCGTTTTGACGACCACTGTAGTTCGTGTTTTACTCTTCATTGTGTTTGTTTCCTCTATTTGCAGACTCTCCTCGCATTCGTTCTCCTGGTTCGGTGACGTCTTTTGTTGGACTTTATTCCATTGTGGACTCATCCCAGTTCGGCGACGTTTTGGTTTTGGACTTTTGTTTGTTTCTCCCAGTTTGGTGACTCCTTTTGTTGTACGTTTGTATTGTTGTAATTAAATTATTATATGACTCTTCCATTACCGCACTTGGGTCCCGCTCCGCGTCTCGAACACAACAAAAAACCTGCACCACCACAGCCCTTTAAGGACCTTGGCCTATACTGACAGTAGGCCGTTTTTATGCTCAACGTTATGTACTGATCCAGATATGGACGAAGCCTATCTGCTTTGTGCTCATTTGATCCATATTTCTGCATGTTACCACAAAGCTAAACATACAGAAGAAAAGGAGCAGTATCACTGGAAACCATAGGGTCGGTGTTCCTGTTACTAGCAATAACAAAGCTCTAATGAGACACGAAGAAGACATAACTAAGGCGGAAATTTTCTGTCCAACGGAAGATGAATTTAACGGCCTCAATGACAACACTGGCTCCGTTTCATCTGATGTGCAACAGGTTGATTATCAATAAATACTCCACATTTGCCATGTTATTTTTGGAGTGCTTCTCCTCCTGGCGGATATATTGGTGAACAGCAATACCAATGTAAAGAATGCATAAATGGACAGCTATACCTGGGAGGACCTCGGTCACCTAAAAGGAATCAAAGATCTCACAGAGTTGCAATTTTTACGCAAGTGAATGAGCAGAACATGCATGCCACCTCATCACGCTTGGACAGAAATGGGCTCTGGTGTCACCTTTTAGCACAAAACCACAACAATATTTGGTGAGACTCCTCTGTAACTGACCTGCAGCTGCGCTGGTGAATGAGTAGAACTCCTCTTGGATTCCGCTGTAGACAAAGAGCTTGATGAATACACGCAGGTACATAAAGATTTTAAATGTACCAGAGTTCTCTGCTTGAATCACATTTGTTAGCATGAAACAATTGCAGCGACTCAAAGAGGCTGAATCGATCCCCATAAACAATACTCTTTTGTGTCGAGGGGCCAGGGTTGTTTCTTAATGTGATTATGAGTCTGTCAGATGAAATAGCAGTCATTTGTCTTCATGTTTGGTCTGCAGCATGCCGGCCATCATCGTTGCTCAGGGAACACAGCTCAGCCAACTTGGAGAATTACAATTCCTTCCTTCGCCAGTTCGGAGATTTCAGTACATTAATCTTTTGAAAAGTTTATGTTTTGACAACAGTTTCCCAGTTTGCTGACCTGTTTTTTCTGTCTTTCTCATCTATGTTGAAACTTCTATGCCAACTATGCGCAAGGCCATTTTTATAGAAGAAAATAAAATCAAAGAAAAATATTATTGTAATCCATTGTCATGAACTGTTTTTACAGGGTGAAATATATACCACGCAGAAATGAATGCATACAAGTTTGTTTTATAGTTTGGAAGTTTGACCAGGAACTCTTGGTGTTGTTGAGTTGAAATGTTTAAAAATGTCTCATTAAAAACATGTTTAATTCATTCATTCTATATGAAGCAATGTTGATGTTTCGCTTTTCTACAGCATATCAAAACATCCCACTACTCTGCGGATATCGCAACATAAATGTCATCCGCGCTCTCTTCTCGCCAGTAAAACACAGCAGACAATGTAAACATGAATCAGCCTGAACGTCCACGCTAACATACACATCCATGGTGAATTACAGCCAGCAGACACACTGACTCATGACCACGTCTCGGTCGCTGAAGTGGAAAGGTGTAACCCGTCGGTCGGTAACAGGAAACACCTGTCGCTGATTGAGGTGTGGCCTTTAACTACAAATGCCAGTTCACTCTGCTGACACTTCTAACCTGTCAGATACAGTAGTGACGCAGGATGTGACTGATTGCCAGATGTCTCGTACGAAAATGTATAATCAGATACTGACAAAGAATCATAATTGAAAAATGATGCTGCAAACCATAACACAGAAAAATGCAGCTGATATCATTTTACTTTGTGCATTGAGTTCCAATATGTTTGAAAGAATGACAACTACCCAGAACTATTTATTATCTGTCTGACCTGTCAGTTACTCTGGATAATCATGTTCTTCTTTTAAGATCTTGTTTCTTACTACTGCATGAATAAACTGCTCTGCATAGGTCGTAGTATAGTAGCAGCGGTATCCTTGAGTATCATAGCATTCCTCAGTTTTCTTCAACCAGTGTGCAGAGAAAGATCATCAGATGAGAACGTATCCAATTTTGCCCTGACTTCAGAAGAAAGATCTGAGGATTTTAGAGATGAAATTTCATGTCATCATATGTGATAAAATGAAGTGGAAACATTGAAATGAGTGGATGACTGTTTGTAACCTAAAAAAATCCCAAAAGAAACATTGTAGTAACTAAACAATAGGAAAACTGCGGAACTAAAGCCGCAAATCCCGACCACACGTATCAAGAGACGAACCAGGTGAAGACGGCTACAGAATGAACTGAGACTCACTTTTCATGATCAGCATATTAGAGTTTTTATTGTCATCAATTCAATAAATGTCACAACTCCCTGTTTGATGTTTCTCTGTTGGTCCTTGACTGGCCGTGTTCGATGACTGTTACGTTTCGTCTTCCTCTTCTTCTATGTTGTATTTTCGGACACAAGAGTCTGATGGATCGAGTGTGGACATTCAGCGTGAGCAGTCAGATCACATCCGAGCATATAGAGTAACAACAGGAATCGTGAGCTGCGAACTGAGATTCACTCGAAGTGTATGAATACTGCACAGCTTAGTGTTCATTCTGCTTTGACTCTGGCCCTTAAAGGTGTCAAAGGTCAGTTTGGAAATATGCTTAACAGATCAGCCAATAGTTGAAGTACTAGTGTCAACCAAGAAATCCTTGCTGGATCCGTCCAACAAATTCTGGTATCTGAGATAGAGGTACGCAGAATCATTTCCAGACCCTCTCAATACCATCAAAGTGATCAAGCACTGGGTCAAGAGGATGTCTCATGAAATAATCGCTTCCGACTAACTAAACACTCTTATCTCAGTATGCGCCATTAAATCTTACACACTGTTGATCGATTTAAGGGTTTGTTGGCTGAGATGTGCTAAACAGATTTACAAACTTTTGAAACAAATTTACTAACACTTTACAATTTACAAACAATGAAATACATTTACAACATTTCAAACAAATTTACAAACTTCTTCAGCAAACTATTTCTTTCCTGAGTTTGTAAGAGTCTTTCCAAATCAGTAAATGTGGTTCCAGTGTATGCATATTTTCCAAATTACGGACGTGATCCGGAAGTGGTTGCTGGAATGTTGGAATGTCCCAAAAGTTTGTAAATCCATTTTGCACTTCACAGACACCGTATAAAGGGGGGTTTTCACACTAAATGTCGGAAAATGTACACAAAAACGAACAGGTTTTAGGTCAGTGCTTGTTTCCGCCTGGACAGATCTTTGAATTTTCAGCCGGAAATGATCTGCAGCAAAAGTGGGGAAAACAACTCCATAAAAGACACTGTGACCCTGCGCTTTTCAACCATGTCAAAAGTGAAAATTGTTTTCACTAAAGGATAGAGACACTCACCTGACCGCTGAGACTCTTGTCTTGTGTGCATTTAGCCACTTTCAAACAAAAGTTCTGGGAACGCTGCCCCCAGCAGGTGAGAGAAAGTACTCAAAATGGGTGTAATCTCTCGCAGCAAGAGGTCGCAGTCTGCAGTGCGGAAAAAAAATGAAGCTACCTTTTGTTGTGTGACATTATCATTGTTGCTTACATCTAACTTGGCTGAATCGCAATGGAATAACTCCTCCTTCCCTCTTAGTCAGGACGTTCTCGCTATGTAAAGACAAGATATTTTGCAAGCGATAGTTTGACAACTTTCCTTTGAATGTTTGGGGGTCACATCAAAAGTGAAATATGTGAAGTAGGTGGATAATCCAGAGAGGAACTGAAGACTTTTGCATGTTCTATCATGAATCACACCGAGTAAATCCTGTAGCAGCAGGGGCATCATGCTTTGCCAGACACACGCAGAGGCAAGTTTGTTATTTCAATTCTTTCTGTTGTCACTCTACAGAGACCGGAGTCGGAGACACACATGGAACTCCTGAATCCTGGAGAGGTTATGCAATATCTGACCACAAGGTAAATAACCAACTCTGCTGTTTGTGCAGGAGGGAACTCAAATGCAGAATCAAGAAGTTCTGTTGAAGTATTTCAACTATGTGTGTTATCCAGTGATTTGAGCGATTGTTTGGATTTGAAGCTGTTTCTGAAGTGCTACTTGAGCAATGAAGGGGAAAAGTCTGCTTTATGATGATGAAGACTGACAGCCCACATTTGTAAGAACTCATTACACACCGTTTGAACACTGCGACAATCTTCTTTCGAGTATGTTCATCTGTAAACACATCAGGCAGATAGACTTGTGTGTTTCATCCACGATGCTCTAATGTCAAGGAGCTGCAGGACGGGGGGTCCACCCACAGAGGCCAGACTGAAACAGTAATCTCATCAAACCTTCTAAATGATGATGGACGGGACTGATGGGGGAGAGATGGGGCTTTCCATTGCCCTTCTTCTTGAGTGGGGGGGTGTAACTCTGACTCTAGTGACTGCGACTACATTTAAGGATGAAGGAAATATAACTGTAAATACTGATGCTACACAGCTGTGCCACACTCTCCAGCAACTCTTGGTGCTGAACCAGGGAACGAACAGGAGCAGAAAGAAGAAGTTTTATAAAATCTGCTCCTTTTTTAAGGACTAGTATTTCCCCAGACAGACTTTATGTTTATCTTATAGAGGCCAGCTCACTTTAGCAGAGGCTTGTAATTTATCTAAAGGGGGCCACACATAAGTGATGATAATCTGGGTGGGATTAATAGGAAATTTATCTTGATGATTGTCTCCAAAAACGTCAAGGGCGGACAATCATAAATGCTAAACTACATTAATATTTACAACCAGCAATTGTACTGTGATGTTTCCACTCTTTTTGTCATTTTCTTTTTTTTTTCATCACGTGATCACGTGAGATTTCTGGCTTGGAGCACCAGCTTCTCAGTCAGACCAGGGACAAAATCTCTGTTTATTTGTCTTGAAAATATTTATCTTATTACCCCTTAATTTTATTTATTCGTCACACGTCTTTCGCGTTACCAAAATTACCAATTCACTTATCTGTTCTGAAAGACTATGTGCACCAAGATCCAGAAGAAAAAGAACCCCTGTCCCAGATTATGGTCCGAACAAAGGGCCTGAGATGATGAAGTGCCATGTCTTCTGGCTCAGAATATGCCATCATATTCATCATCATCTCTTTGTAACCTTGACCGAAATTTGCTTCATTTTTTTCAGCTACTTCAACAACTTCTACTGTATGAGAGGTTGTGGTTATCAAGGTGTTACTTATTTATTCTGATATGTTGTTGTCGTTCCTTTCTTTCACTGGTAAGATCTCCCTGTCCTAAAGCTTTTTAATTTCCACCTTTATTTTGGCAGTTTTCTGCTTTTTTTTTTTACTTCCTGTTTTACTTCATGTCCACCATTCCTTGCTTATATATACACATTTTCTCCTGTATATTTTTTATATTTCTGACTGAATCGCTACTTTGCATTTTATCCAACCAACTTACTTCCAAATCTAAATTCAGTGGAGCAGCCAGTGCTTAGATCTCTTCTCAGATCCCCGCTTTTTTTCCTTCTGATATTTTGTACAGCCTTCCCTGCCATAGTTATTAAACATAGCTGTGGCTGACCTCAGTTTTCTATAGATTTAGTGGGTCTCATTCAAAAGTTCTCACCTGGTGCCTTTGTTCAGTTGAATGGTTCAGTGATGTTTTTAAAGTCATAAAAACAGGGGAAAATGTTGCTCATTCATTTCCTGTATGAATAATCAACAGATCTTTCCGCGCTGTAAACACCCAAGTTGACCCTGAAACCAGTGTTGCCTTCAAGTACTTGACGCCATAACCAGCCACACAAGCCAAGACAGGAGATGACAAGAGATTAAACCAGAATTTGTGCCTCCTTCTAGGTCAGACTGGGGCGTAGGCTGCTCATGTTAGCTGTCAATTCTGTCAGTTTGTGATAATGTATCACACCCAGATTTTTTGCAGTGAGTGAAGGGTTGACCACCAAGCTGTCAAGGGTGATGCCGAGGTTTTGGTTGGGATAGCCCATTACTGGAAGACGCAACTACTCAGTCCTCCCAAGTTTGAGCTAGTGACCAATCCAAGTGAGTTTGTGTGCAATGAGAAAAGTACAGGACCTACAGCAGAGCAAAGCCTATGGGGCTCAGCTATAGAACCTCACCAGGTTACATGGTGTATGTGCAAAGTTAATGCAAGAGACACCCAGATATTGAAGGATCCGGTGGTGTCAAATGCAACAGAGAGAGCTCAAGACAGGACCTTTGAAAGTCTTCAGTCATAGAGGCAGTTTCCATTGAGTGACCCGCCTCCAGAAGGTGAGGAGACTGGTTTGTAGATCTTAAAAAAATAGAGCAGAGGAACAAATCACCCCTATGATTCCAAAACACACTGAGATCACATTTATCCATGAAGCATCTATGCCAGTTCATTGGACAGTTTTTACCCAACATTTTGGGGTAAATGAGTTCTTTCGTGTTACAAGTTGATGCATTGTCCTTTATAGTTGCCAAGGGAAATCGACTGATGGAGTCAAAACAGTGGCATCATTCGGTCTTGCAGAAAGCCGTGCGTCATCCGTTTTTACACGGACACACAAGGCTGCAAATCTCCAAAACGGCAAACTGAAAACAGATGCCATGTTTGTTCAAGGCAAAGTATCTGTGAGATTGACAAAGCAGTATGTCATTACCACAGATCATGGTAGCTGTTGTATCCTGCCAGCCATCTACAAAAGCAAGAGGTGAGTGATCACTTCTGAAGTTAATGTGGCTGATCTTACGTGTCACCACATCAGAAGACACTTAATCTGGTGTCTTTACTTATCCAGGGTGCGATCCAGGTATCTGTCACTGAGCATGAAGCAGTTCATGATCTGCTGGCCTGACGCCCACACACACACACACATCTGATGAAGTATACCTGCACTATATTTTCAGATCCAACATGTGGTTCAAATCTGACCTGGATCACCCTCCTCATTTATTTACATCAAGCAACTACCTTTGCATTAATGTAGGCGCACAAACGGTATCCATTAGGAGATAATACACCAGAAATATTCAAATGGAATTATGTCTTTTTGATACGAGCAACCCTTTATCTACTCACACTGCTTGTTCACCCTCATAAAATACGCAAAAGTACCACTTGGTTTTAGATTTGGAACAAGGAGGGACAGCAAATTAGGGGCGCTGGATTAGGCAGATTTAATCTTTTGTTACATTTGTGGGACATGCTGAATTTATTTTTCTTTGTTTGTAAAGCAGCCATCACCATAGTGATGACGGGGACGTGGTCCAAACCCAGAAAAGCTGTTGCAACACTGAGGGCTCTGATTGAATTTGAATGGTCAGGGAGGGGTGGTGGAGGCAGACAGGAGGAGAGAAGTGGAGTGACTCCAGGACCATTCCTCCAGGGAGAACGTCCTGGGCCTGGAGGGCAAGGCAGCTGCCTTCCCAACAGGGCGTTTTGTCTTCAGTTTGTCTGTCATCAAACACGTTAAGCCACTGGAAGCGTCAGGAGACTTTGTCTTGTTTTCACGCTCGTCCAACTTCATCTGGTCAGAAGTGAAAACTCCTCACTGAGACCAAAAATATTGTTGGATTCAATGCATGACTTGATGGTTAACACTCTAAGATTTGAGAGTCTTTTTTGAAGCTTTGAATTGTCACTATCAGGATTCATTGACATTCATTCGTCTTCACTATGTTCCAGACGTTCTGTGTGGAGTTTGCTCTAGTTTCCTCTCAAAGGTCAATAACTTGCATATGTTAATCGATTACATATTTATTCGTGCCTTATGATTAACTTTTTTAGGGTAACTCCATTACTTCCCCCAGGGTTCTCTCTCCTAAGGCATCTAATATCTGCCATGTTTAAGTGGACTGGAAATAGTGACACATTACAATTTGAAGAACATGCTTCGCTTTCCGAGGCGATTTTCATCAGCATCGGCAGCATGTCATGAAAAAGACGACCGCAATTTTGAACTAGCCGGCGTGTTCAGACAGAGAAAAAAACTTGGTTGGAGCTCACGAACCGTGACATCATTGGTGCGTGTGTCGCGTTTTTCTGTTTACGAAATGAGAAGGAAGTCGTGGAAGTATTGTAAATTATGTTCAACTAAATTAAATATATGCGTTGGTCGCTCTGCCGTGAGACAGATGTATTCGATGTATTCGTCTTCTGTCTCCTCATCGTCTAAAGTTGTCGCATGCTTGATTGTTGGATGAAAACAAATGGTTCCAATGAAGCAACAAATGTTTTCAGTATATCGGTGCGACTAATCATGTTGCCTGTGTGATGTTACCGCCCAAGTAACTCTTGTTAGTGCCCACCCACTTTGGTTCCGCTTAATGGCAGGTTCAATAGAAAGTCAACACATAGATAATACTGAGGATATTTCAATGCGCTTCACTTTGTTTACCAGAAATACTCTCAACACAACTGGGACTACAGTAAAACTAGAACAGAAAAAGATAGTTTCAAAACAATTTCTTCAGATTGAATATCAATGTAAATGTATTGTTGTGTATTTGATAGTGACTTGACCATCATGGACGCCTTCTGTCTCATCATTATTTTTCATCAATTTTCTCACAACTTCATCTTTGTGTCCTATTTTTGCAACTGTTTTTACACCAACAGAACTTTCATTATCGCACACTTGAAATCTGTTTGGTTTTGTCACACTGGCGGTCGACTCGCTGAGCTCTGTTGTTACACCACTTTAAAATCACACACACACACACATTACTGTACCCCCACTTTACCTCACGCTCCCTCGCTCCTTCACCACACACTTCTCTCTAAGTGGGTTGTATACACATTGCGGTTAAAGCCATTGAAGTGTGTGTGTCCTGTGAGGCCTCTGTTATGTGTTATTGTACAAATTCATCACCATTAGAGAAAATATACATTCAGGGGCCAGGACGAAGAGTGTGTACGCTGGAAACGCTGGACATGAGGGTGTTTTTAAACCTAAAGCTGTGTGTGTTTTGGATCTGTCTGTGTCGAGAGGTTAAGTTAAGGCAATGTTTTTGAAGCCAAATTCGCATGTGAGACTATAGGCGTCACAAACAAATCACAGTGCAGCTGTCGCTGTGAAGAGGGCGAGGTACGCCATGTTAACCTGCTAAGACAGGAGATATGACAAGAATTCTTTCTCCCACAGCTGTGATCATTGATTAAAGCGCCATTTGTCAAGATTTGGCGGCGCTTGAATGACCAAAGAGAGACCTGTTTTGACTTTATTCCATGTAGTGAGTGAATGTTTGGCAGACTGAAACCACAAGAGGAGACCAAGGGAAAAAGCCAGGGATTTGGTGCCGTAACAGCTCACACAAATGTGGGATTTTGAAATTATTGGAGATGAAATTCAATTACAGAAACAGCACAAAGGATTAAAATGAAGTGGAGGATTAGGCTCTTTTGGATCAGTTGCAAATCGGAACCATTTATTGGACCTTGACAGCTTTATGGTTGTATTGTTGTTGAATGACTGCTAAATTACACTTTTTGTCTGTGCGTTGTGTGAAAATTTGGATGGCAAGTTTTCTTTTCAGTGACCCAGTCACAATAATAGCGCATCTGTAAATTCTGATTCTGCGAAAGGCTCCGAAGTCACCATGAAGAAATGATCAGTTTACCTGGCACAGATCTTTGGCATTCATATGCATTTGCATTATTTAAGTTCTATGTATTTGTTTTGTCTAGTTTGTGTAGTTTAAGCAAGTAAAAATCAGTGACATGTTCTCAGCCACATCTCTTCCTCACATATGATCATGTGTGAGTCAGATCTGAATCAAAACTGCAAACACTGCTTGTCAATTAATGTAAATGTTAACCATTCATGTGAGCCCACTTTTGTAGAAATATATAGTCATTAGTCATTATAGTCATAGTAGATTCTTGAATGTATATAGTTAGCAAAGGTTAGGATTTAATATTGCCAATTCTCTTAACTCAAGAATCACACAAAGATGGGATTGATCTGATCCACTATCTGATACTTATGTTTTTGACCAACCTGAAATTGCTGATCCAGTCTGAGTCTGAGCTCCAAGTTGCTTGCTGAAAATTGGACTTGCTCACTGTAAACTGTGGGATGGATTTCCTGAACATTGGCACATCTCAATGGGACACGGAGCAATGACACGGTTTCTTTCTATGGGCCTCAAAGTGCCTCTCTCCCTTGAAGTCACCTAAACTGTATCGGATGCTGAGATCTTCAAAATGACGCTACTGTTTGATTTTTAATTGCATATTCGCGACACAGTTTGGATGTACAGAGAAGCTCACGGAGGGTTGTGTGGGGCGTCGTAGATCTTAAGAAAGCTTGTGACAGAGTTCCTTGAGAGGAATGCTGGTACTGTGTCATGGAGTAAGGAGCATGAGAGGCTTGTGCAGGACATGTATGAGGGCAGTGAGGTCGCGGTGAGGTGTGCATGCTGGAGAAAGGTATTCAAAGTGAGTGAAGGATTACAGCAGGGAACAGCTCTGTGCCCATTTTTGTTTGCCATTGTAACAGAGAAGACTAGCCAACAAGGATGGGGAGTCCATGACGTTTGCTGATGTGATCTGTGAGTGAGTGTTAGGGAGGACAGGCTCAGATTGTTGCGACTCATGGATAGGAGTGACAGTGGGCTTGTCAGAAACAGATTTAAATTCAAGGATGTGGTAAAAGACGGCATGGATACTCGGCCGATTTGTTGTGGCAACGACAATTTTGTCATGCATCACCTTTTATCTCTCGAGTGCAGTATTGTTCCCATTAAATTAATTCCTTCACAACCAGCATCTCAAACAAGCACTGGGTGACGCAGTTACAGGGTCAGAGAAACCAAAGAATCCAAATCAAAACAAAAAATTATCTCCCAAAACACCAGTGATATTTATTATATTACATATCAATTATGAATCCTCGGTTTATTGACATGATTCATATTGAATGTTTCATCTTGAACATGCTGGAAGTTTGTGTTTTAACTTCATTTCAAAAGCGGATTTTGCCAAAACTAACGTCATTGTCCTGTAAAATTGTCGTCAGTCTCAGACTCCTCTTTATCTCTCCTGCTTTATTTGTCTCTTGTTTCCTCTTAAATTGAAACTAGGCCTCAGTCAAGTCTCAGTCTTCACACGCAGAATTGTGTGTGCTGATATATTCATAGTAAACGTACTGCTGAATGAATATCCTGCCAGCTGAGCTGCTAAGACCTGAAGTTCACAGAGATTCAGTGGCATCAGGTTCCAAAACAATAGTTTTGTTACTGAATTTACTGTGAGACGCAACACAACTTTTGATTTCTTCCACGAAGATCTCATTTGAAAGAGGCGACGCATGATTTTGCCAAGAATAAACTGAGGTTTTTAAGCTTATGTTGTTCCAATAACATGATGACAGTGTTCTTTAGTCAGGTAATGATGGGAGGATGTTTGAAAGAACATGTATTTTGGTTAGAGCAGTACCAATAATGACTTACCGAATGATATGGGTCACAAATCAATGGCTGCTTGTCTTCTTATTTGCCTTTCCATTTTGGGATGTGGGAGGCAGACCACACACACGCTTGCACACAAGCACAAATATACATGTAAACATGCTTCCAGCTCTTCATTTGCAAGTAAACCATTGGAAAAATGTGGAATAAACTGACACGATTTTTCCCTTTAAATATGTGTGAATTTTATATTTTGTACCTGTTCAGGCAAATATAGATTTTCACACTTAATTCCAGAAATGGTCACAGTGATATTGTGAAAAAATATTTCTTGACTATCTTGTGAGTGACGATAATCCCCTTAGTTAATGATGGAAAACTTTCTCAATGATTTTCAGAGCTCTCTTTTGGCAATTGAGTAGCAAGCTACTGGCATCCAGGAATTATACGACCCCCTCCTCCCTCACTGCATCATTAACTATGATCATTAGTGGCTTATCCACAGTCGGGATTAGTGGTGCGTGCCACGGCGAGGGCTGGGTTCAAACTAAATGAACAACTGATGGAAAGGAACTGCATATAAAACGTGACTGCAGCAGCTTTGGGGTTGCGTTTAAAGGTTAAAGTCAAGCGTCACGTATCTCTCTGAATTTGTTTCTCTCTCTGAGATATCAGTTCGCTCAGCACTCTGGGTGACATTTTCAAAAGCCTCCAACAATGACATCTGTCTTAAATCAATGGTGGATCGCTGTCTCACCACCGCCTGTGACGATGAACATGTTCTGAAAGCATCACACAATATCCACCCTGAGAAAATGTCAGATGTTGTTGTTATCAAAAGCGGTAACTTTTTTTTTTTTTTCACCCGCAGCCAGCGAAAAATGCTTTTATGTTATGTAACAAAAGTCATTGAAGACTGATGTTGAAACTTTAACTGATGATTTAAGGTGGTATACAAGGAATAGTGGTTTCTTTAGGGTAGTCACTGTTATGTCGGTTCCTGTAAAAGAAATGTTTCATGAAGCTTCATGAGCCCATCATGAATTGAGATTTTTTAACCCAATATTATCGCCTATTTTAAGTACATTATATGATTATTTTTTTTAGGTCAATATCATGAAGGGCTGCTGAGGCTTCTTGAAACAGTGTCTTCAATTTCACAGCTCAGTAGGTGGCGCTCTCGGTTTGAGGTTTCAGTGTGAGGTTTCATTGAAATGGTTGTTCCAACCCAATGATTTATGGGCTCTGAAGATGAGGACACTGTTTCATGATCCTGTGGCAAACATGGGATTAATTTACATTAATATGAACACATTTATGTTTGTTACATTGTTCCACCTTTGATTTGATTTTGATTATATTTATTTATTATATGTAAGTATGTCATTTATCAATAAAATATGTATTTGTGATGATTTTTTTGACCTCCAAATCCCCTCAGGAGACCTCACCCTATAGATTTCTTTTTCTGTATCTCAGCATCTGACTGGGATTCAACCACGAAACAATGTCAAGTCACACATGAAAGGGAAATGTCAAGAATGTGGCCACATGTCGAGAAACAGTTTAGTTTGCTGTGTAACATTGCAACAACGGTACACACACAGAGGAGAAGCCAACTGTGAAACATCAGCAAATGTAATGATTTCCTTCAATGCACAGCCGCCCCTCATGTTAACACCCCCGTCAAGTTCTATTTTGTACGGAGGTAAAGCTCTTTAATCGTTTCTTTCAGCGTCAAGATTATTAAGACACAAGAATAGACACTTCATAGTTGTGTGTTTGAGTGTCTAAACGCTACATCAGTTCCGTTCCTGGCCAAACTCACCAGCTAAACAGCATCCTTTGTAATGCGTTCATATTTGCCACGCTATCGCTGGGCCAAAGCACTATACTACTGCCACCTAGATGTCAAATGAACGCAGTATGGTATTGAATGGGTCTGTCAGATCACCATTCTCCATTAATGAACGGGTCTTTGTCTTTCAAATCTAACAGCTAATTAATATTTGACCTGTAGTTTGACACAAATGGCCTCATGGCGCTCGAGACGCGACTTTCTGACACGGCAGGCTGGCAGCTAATTGGATCAAAATATTTCCTCACATTCTTATCAAGTGTTTATTTCGCTGTCTTCGACTGTGACACAATTTCCCTTCAATCCTCCAGTGCTTAACATCAGGATGCAGTGATCAAGTTTTGTTTTTCCGACTGAATATATATATATATATATATATGTTAGTTAATTTTTTCATAGCCAAGAAAAAAATTAACTCAGTTAAGGAAGGTCATATTATCACTGTTAACATATTGACTTATTGGATAAGGAGTCTGCAGAAAAACACAATTAAAATTTTTGCATTAATTCTGTGGGATTACTGGAGATTATGTCGGAATCTAAGCAAATTAATGTGGGATTTTGCCCTCATAATGACCTGCAAGCTGCTTACAGTGAACCTTATTTTCAGTCACACATGTGTGGACTTAAGACTACGTGTCTTATCATCGTTTTAGGGAAGTTTTCAGTAACTTGGCAAAGTGTGATGCATGCTGTGCACATGCATATAACTCACTTGTAATTTACGACATACTTATAATTTACTATCATGATATATCCGCCATGTGTTTTCTTCTACCTCAGTGTACTGTAAAAGATTGAAATTTCATGATGCTCTCATGAAGCTTATATTTTGCCAGAGGACCATCGCTACTTATTTTCATTCTTTTTGTCCTGAAGAGATGCTTTCTTCACCAAAATGCAAATGATGAAGATTTTTTTTACATAACCAATGCACGTGTCATGAAAGTTCCTTCAATTGTATTTGCATTTCTGAAAGGATAAGTCAAAATTTTTTACATCCTACTTTAGTAATGAAAAACATTATGGGCGGAACATGACAAACTATAATATTAATCTAAAAAAACAAAAAAATATTACATGACTATATAACAATTTTAAATATAAATAAAATCTGTCAGCCAAGCATTGTGTGGGATATTTTTGGCCATTAACGTGTATGTTCGTTCACAATTATACAATCATTTGTAAATGTACATCAACAGTTAAGAGTTTCTTACATATTTATCTCTTACATATGTGTAGCATGTCATTGAACAGTCAAGCAGTACAATCTCAACTGTCATCTGAGGACAATAGAGAGACACCAATATTTTCAGGCTGCTAGCGGTATCTTCTATCTGGAGACTGTACAGCCAAATGCAAGTACACTCATAATTTTGTGGTGACATGCATTGAAACATGTATGTGTGTGAGTTCCCAGCAACACAGCAAACCACTTCACTTTTGCCCATTTGGCATCAATTAGCCTGCAGTTCCCTCCAGGACCAACTTCCTCTTTCGGTTCCCCTCCTCCTTTTAGCTCGGCCTCCCAAACCATACGTCTTTGACACAGTTACCTCCAGTAGCCGGCGCGATCAGACTGCCTTTGTTAGAGAAGAGAAACCAGAGCAGCATGCTGCACATCTGTGCATCTGACTCAGTTCAGGGGCACATGTGTGTGTGTACCTAGTCCCCCACTGCCTTTTTCCTTAACAGGCCACCACCGAGCGGACCCCCTGTCTGTTTAAGACACAAGAACTCACAGACGGAACAAAGCTCGCACAGTGAGTCCAGTGCAGTGCAGAGGGTTTGGGGACTTTAAGTGTTAACATACTTCTCCCACTGCTGTGACCCGACCTACACCAACTTCAGAGCTGCTCACAAGAAAGTCCCTGTCGTTTCCCAGAAGTGTTGTACAATATATTCTCCTTTGATCGGGCTGTTTGATCGAGATGAACTTCCTCTTCTTCTGTATATTCACCAAAATAAAATCCCAAATTTGTTTTGCTTTATCGATCCGTGGTAATGATTACTCTGCGAGGGGCCTGTCACTTAGTTGTTTAAATCTAATTGACCTCTGACACGGAGATGACATCACTGCTGACAAATTGACCCTCCAGGACATCTGACCTCAAATTCAGGTTATGAGATGTTGTGTCTTGGTGCAGATGGGATCAAGATGAGCAAACACCTTTCGCTCACCCAAGTTAGCGTTTAAACTGTGACTTGTTTGATCAGCAAATCTTACTGGTTTTATTTGAATTGTTATGTTAAACTTTTTTTTAACAAAAGCATTAGACAGAAAGCCCAAATGTGCCGATGCAAATTTCGCGCAAAGCTGGCAGAAACAAGCAGCAGGATCATCTTAAGGTTGCCAGCATGGATCAGCCAGATGATGTGTTGGTGAAGGGTTTCTCTAATCCTCCAGGGCCTCGTGGCAGCAGCTAGTCAGAGATGGTTAACCAACTTACTGCAGATGAAGAGCAGATCAACTCAATGATCTTGCTGGGGAGGGGCGGCTGGCAGGTGAAGTGGTGAGTCAAGTCACTGAGAACAGCGCTGACACTAGAAGTATCAAAACCGCTGAGCTGTCGCCTAAAGATGGCGATACTGCCAGGTATTATCACTAAATATTGCTTAGTTAAATTATTATGGATTCTTATTTTGACTTTCATCATTGCGCCGGTGCCTCCCAGCTACAGAGGCCTGGAGGCCAGCGACACCCAAGAAAGATTGGCACTCTAATCGAGAATCAACTCAACTCATTCAAGTGTATATTTGTTTTGGACTGAAAGACAAGCTTAAAGAATGGAGGGAGTAACATGAGACACCCCAGTCATTCATCGATGAAAATGAAAAACACTCTGAAGTTTAGTTTATACATTTAGCATCCATTGGAAAGTTTATTGGTTCATAGCTTGGAGAGGCTTTCATTCGGAGGCCTGTGGTCTCTCCTTTCTCCTTTTTCTCAAATAAACAGCGCTAAATGGGCAGTATGATGGTCACTGAAGCGGACGAGCAAAGACTGAAGGCAATAAAGACTGGCTCAGGTGCTTTGCTCACTCACCAATCTCATACTGAAGTGGACTTTAGTGTCATTGTTGACGTAGAAGTCAGCCATCCGTTTTTGCGTGTTGACGAATTAGGGCAAACTGTTCCAGAAATGGCTGCAGTGGGTGCAGGTTTTTCTTCCAACCAATCAATAGGAAAACTTTTCACCAATTGGTTTTCTTGTGAGTGTAATTGGTTGAGTGTCTGTCTGGTGTTGCTTGTTTCAGCTGACATCTGATTGGTTAAACTGTTCGTGCTTCATCGGTTTGAACCAAAACCTGCACCACCCCGGCCCTTTGAGGACTGGTTTGCCCATTACATTAGGACAACAGTCATCTAACAAAACAAAAAGAGTAAAGATCCTCAGTGCAGTCCGATATTATAGAAAAAAATCTATTGCACCCACAGACCTGCTGAAGCTCCTGAAGCAAACTCACGTAATGGCATTAATTAATAAAAATGTATTTGCTTGTTGAGCTGTTTTGGCCTATAGCTTTACCCGCGAAACCTAGTGAGGTTACTACTGTCATGTCCGCGTTGTTCATGCTTTTATTTTTGTGACTCCCATTTGTGTCTCGTTTCCGTTTCCCTGTTTTTCCCCAGCTTTCCGAGTGACACGGCTAGCATTCATCGGTGAATCAAGTCTTCATGGATATCAACACCTCGGTGCCAGCTCGTGTCACCAGATGGTTACTTCGCGTTCCTACGGAAAACTCTACAAAGACTCCACTCTCTCATTTGCTTCTCAGAATATTCTAAATTCTGTGCGCGCTTGATTCCCTTTTCAGGCGCTTCTTTGGTATTCATTTTTCTTGCTTGGTTTTCTGTTTCCACGATTGTTCTCCAGTAGATCCGCGTGAATACTTTTGTACATTTTCTGTTGATTGGGCCTTGCGACTTGATTTCCGAGTGTGTTTGTGTTGTTGCGGTCTCCCTGTCCCATTTCTATGACTGTGCATTTTAGTATCTGATAGTCTGACTGACTGTCCGACGCCCAGCAGGCCCAAGATCAGACAATGGCTATAGAACATGTCAAACTCAAGTCCAGGAGTCCAAATCCAGGTTGGTCCAAAGTAGTTCACCTTAAGTGAGAATTCTGAAGTGATGGGATGGATCGCCATTCCACTCAAACTTAGATATAGATATATTTATATGGCATGAAAATGATAGCATTTAAGTTTTGTTTTATAACAGTTTTTTCATGAGTCATATTTGGGAAGTGCTCTTCAGCCATAAGTCACTGTGTTAATTGTATGTATTATCATTATTGCGGCCCTACTTCTCATGACTTTGTCCAAGCTTGTCCACGTTCCATCGGTGTAGTCTTAAAACAGCAAGGTCCAGAGCAAGCTGAAAAGCTTCCCATAAACCCTGAAATATCATCAAAGGCAGGACATGATATGCTGACGCCAGCCAGATGCTTAAAAGGAAGGAGTGGCGGCTATTGCTGCCAATGTTAGTCATCTCCGCTCCAAAATACAGAAGTAGTGTTCTTTGCATAATTAAAATTAAATTAAACTGAAGGAAGTGCGTTCTTTTGGCTTGATGGGGACGTAATGAAAATCATACCTCGATCCTTCTAGAAAGTTCAAATGCGGTTCTATGCGCAGACGTTTTGCGTCTGATTCCCACAGTTGCTCCCAGCTGTTCCTCCCCATTGTCTTTATCATCCCCACTGTCTGTGTTTAGTTTCCCCCCACACTGTCATCATTCTGAGTTGACTTTATGTCCTTTCAGAGCTGCTATGTGTTCCCTACAGTCCCTGTTTATTTGGAACGTTTCAGTGTATCCACCCTGAAAATAATGTGACGCAAATTACTCTTTGATCTCTGACACAGAAATGAGATCAGCTTCATGTGACTTCTTTACAGAACAGACATCCAGTTGTTTCTTGACCTTAATGTGTGTAGTTTTCCTACGCATTTTATTCCTTTTACTGTACAACAGGCTGTTGGACATCAGATAATAAGCACCATTGAATAAAAGAAATGTTCTGATATATATATATATATATATATATATATATATATATATATATATATATATATATATATATATATATAGCATTTCAATATTCAGATCCTGTCCAGGTGGTGGGTGTAGCAATACGAGCAGTGAGCCACGCTCAGTTTCCTTCGTAACATTCTGAGGACATCTGAGACTTTCTGTTACGCCCAGCCTCCTTCAAGAGGTATATGCTCCAGGGATGTACACAGATGGACCCATAGTGGTACTTGAGCACCAGCCCTTTTTCCTTCATTTTTTCATTTTTTCAAAAAAGTTGCTCTCCCATCAAACGCGCCCCAAATGTATCGTGTTCATTTCAATGAATGAATGGTGGTCCGACAAAAGTCACGTGAAGATAGTCAGCATCTGGCGCCTTGGGAGGAACGATGGCTTGGATGAAGGCAATCTGTGAATGACAAAAACCTTCAGTGTGACCCAACGTCTCGGATGGGCGTAACTTCACTCATCTAATTTGTATAGATGAATTCTAAAACAAGCCAGAATGACGATATAAGGGCATCATCACTGTTGTTCTACCACATCTGCTGCTATTCCCGTGTTTATTTTACATTGCTAATAAACTATGACTTGACCATGCTCCACTACGAAAGTGGGGGAACCCAGACTATCCTGTGTGCCGCCCTTGCCTGAACAACAGCCCAAGAAACTAACAGTAACTTCATGATCACTTAAGCACTGGTAATCAAAGCCCGTTGTAGTGCTTTGTATGAGGAGATCCAATGACTCTGGACAAGTCAATAGACCTTAAAGACGTGTTAGGTTATATCAAAAGACAGAATGTTGATTAGTGCCTGTTTAAGTCTGCGTTTGTGTGAGGTATGAGAGGGAACCTAGGTCAGGAATCTCTAAATTAAAGCTTCCTCCAGATGCTGTGGCTCTGGTTTGTGTGGGTCACCTTCCAAACGCTTGTATACATGTCCAGCGGTTTTTATTTTGGGTAAGAGTGGGAACAGGCTAACCAACCAGGCAGTTGACAAATGGTCTTCTGCTTTTATGGAGCAAGAGAAAGGAAATCACCGCACCACTTTGCTTCCTCTGGTTGAACCACACTCACACACAGACACACACACAGCGGGACACTGACATACTTGCCGTTCAAAACGAATAAATGTGGTTATATTTTCAAGAAGAGCCTGAAGTCCCGCGCAGATTCATGACGTTGATTTTTTTTAGAGATATTAATTTATTCTTGAGAAATAACCAGAACCACTACGGAAAGCGTGCACCCTACAACCTTTCCAGGGTGTCCGCCTATGGTGCCCGATGACAGGTGGGATTGGCTCCGGCACCCTACAATCCGGTCTTGCCAGGATTAAGCGGTAGGTGATGAATGAATGAATAACACCTCTCACATTAAAAACTGTGGTAACTTCCAGAGTGACCTGCCAAAATGTTCCGAGTTCCAAAACACCAAGAGGAATCAGCGTGAAATCAGATATCCCAGCAAATCTCATACTGGACTTCAAACAATGTTCTCAGGGTTTAAACAATTTTCCCCTTCAGCGGCCACACATCCATTCTGCCCGGCTCCCGTCCAGCGCTCGGAGAAGTTGTTTAACAAACGTCTGCGAGCACGGGTCACTCATTAAGTGACCAGAGTGGATCTGACTGAGTCAAGCAGGAACAAATCCTGCCGTCCAGGTGACTTCTTTTCAAGTTGACCGGCTCAGACCGCAGTCACAGCAGTGTCCCCGTTCACTGGTTTGCTGGGACTCATTCACTTGGCTGTAAACAGATGCCATTAGCCTAAAGGCTTGTTAAGCCACTTAAGGCCAATTAACTTTCCTTTTACACGCAAGGAGCGCAGCTGGACAAATCATGTTTTCATTTTTGCCAAAGAAGCAAATGAGAGGAAGGAACACAAGATGTGGAAATGTTTCATTTACTTTCACATTGCTTCATCTCCAAAGCTCACTGTTATTGTGTTGATTACAGAGCAACGGGGAAACATCTTTGCCGATGATCCCCTATGGTTTGTGGTGAGGGTGAAATTAAAGGTAAAGGATGGAGCGGCAGTGTATGAAAGGACAAGGAGTCAGGGCTGGGAATGTAATAATGTGAATGAAGGGACAGAGGACTAGTGAGAGAAGAGGGAAAGATCAAGGCAGATGATCCACTTTCACACAGTAAACCTTGGTTCATTGAATGTAAAACCTTCATAATCACCAAGGTCTCATTGCTTTATTTTACAATTATTTTTGTCATTTGTTGACTTCAGTTCATGAAACAGGAATGTGTCAGTTTTTGTTTGTTTTTGATTTTGCAACATCAACCAAGAGTGTATTTTACAATGTTTATTTTAAAAATTAGATTGGCAAGGTGCACTTTTAAAGCTCCATTTTAGAGGCCCAACTATATTCAACTGCCCTCCACCCAGTAGGTCAGTATCTGAACAACTTTGTTATTTATTTATTTATTTGTCACATTGTCATTAGATTACAGTGGCCCTGAGTGGAAATTCACAAATGAGTAGTGCAATTACAAAAAGAGAGAACTGCAAAAACAATAGCACATTTTTTTTTTTCTGAAACAAAGTACAAATTATGAAAAAATAAATAAATAAAATACATTATAATCGCAAAAGTTAAAATGCAACAGCAAAAACTCACAATTAACAATGAGATCAAACAAATGAATACAATAAAAAATAAAATGCAAAATAAATAACCCAAAAATACTTTATCCTCACAAATGTTCAAA
This sequence comes from Synchiropus splendidus, assembly GCF_027744825.2. Lineage (NCBI taxonomy): Eukaryota > Metazoa > Chordata > Actinopteri > Syngnathiformes > Callionymidae > Synchiropus > Synchiropus splendidus. The sequence goes on along the minus strand of NC_071345.1, from coordinate 15,116,038 downwards.
TGTTCAAAGCTTCTGGAGACTTTTTTTCTCAACAGTAGTGGTAGAAATGACTGTTTGGGTTTAGTTGTAAATCATCTTCTATCAGCTTCAGTCTTCAGTTTTTAATAAAAGGGAACACATCAGGCAAGTTAAGTGCAGCTAGTGCAGACTACAGTAGCACGGTAGCTACAGTTAATCCTTAAGTAACATTTGTCAGTCAGGTGAATAATGAACAGGCGCTTGACTAAGCTGCAGGAATTTGTCATGAAGGCCAGGTTGCCAGGGTCACTTGCGCTATGATGCTCAGGAGCGTCGATATGTTTGGCAACCTTAGTTCCACAATCACTTAATGGGCAAACAGCCGAACCAATCGGATGCTGTAAGATGATCGACCTTTAAAATGGTGGGTGAATGGCTACATCATGGTTTCTTTAGAAGAGGCTTGAAGCCAGGAAAGCGTGGGCACTTCTGACTTTTGGCGACCTGATAGTCAGTGTTAATAGCAATTTAAAATAACGTGATAACTGAATAAATGATTTTTAAAAAGCCAAATTATTTCAGTTTTTCAGTTCCTTTACTTTGATAACTGAAGGGACGTGGAGTTGGACATCCTCTTGCTCATGATTCATCAGTGTGTGTTTCACTTATGATCACACGTTGAAGGTAGCAGATGATAAATGAATGAAAGTGAGGTGAAACTCCTGCAAGCCTGTGCTGAGTCACATCACTGAGACACGATGTGAAAGTGCAAAGTAGAACACAGACATTCTAATCAGGACTAAACAAACCAACGACTCAGAAAAGCTGTTTATTCCAAATAACAGAGGGAAATGAAAGAGAGAAACGTGACTTTAATGACCCAATTAGAAATATATACAAAGGAGAGTGGGAACGGCCGGATGGAAAACACATTCTGTGATGATTGAGCATCCTCTCTCTGAGATTAGAACCCTGCAATAAAAACTTTGTAAACTCTGGAGTGCTGTATTTACTGACTGTATCCATGGCAGTGTTTGCAGCTTTGGCTTTATTCTACTGCTGGACGAACGTAAAAATCCCACCGAGGTGTGTTACAGGATACGCTGCAATGAAAGAGGGACACTGACCATAATGATCGCTGCAGATTACACGCTCTTGATCTCGGAGACTCTGATTACAGATGAGGAAAAAAAAAGTGCACCGTGCTTACGCAAACTAAGGAGTGAAACGTAAGAAAGACCTGGACATTGTTTGCTTCGCTGTCAATGAAACAAAGAGCGAGTGATCAGGGAAAAAAATGAACAAATGTGAGACGTCTTGCACTTGAACTGCATGGCTTTTCTATCAAGACAATAGGAGGCTATTGTTTTGGGGTTTTTTTGCCAGAAATGATGTCAACACACTACTTTGTTTTATGTCTTGTTGTGTAGCCACTACTGTATTTGTTTGCCTCTGACCGTTTGGTAGGTGTGCCCTTGGTTTTCCTGGAAATACATTTTTGTATCGTCTCTATATAGACAATGCAATACACAATAATTTGTCAGTGTTGTTGACCATACCCAGGAAATTGAGGTGCGTCTTTGGAAATCTATATTTTTTTTTTGACACAATCCATGCGGTTGTTGGGTGTCGTTTTACAAGACAAATATTGTAGAAATAAAACCAACAGCTTAGCTTTCCTCATCCTTTGTAAATCTTTCCGTTTTGTTTTTTTGAGCAGCACTTTTCAGGATGGCGTGTTTAGGGTCAGGCCATTTCAGCTCAATTCATGAACATACAAATGTAGCATCGACGATACTGTTGCAGCACAAGTGTCAAGTGAACCTTTCTTAGTTGTACTATATTACAAATGAATTGACCCAAGAATTGCATGACATGATTAACCTGCAACAGTCCGGACATATTTTCCCTTCCTGCTTCATTCAGATGAAGACATGAAGTTGTAAAGAAGTAGAGATGGCCCTTGTACTTTGGGATACTTCTTCTGTTCACTGCAAAACGTTTCTATATTAGTAGACATGAATTTAAAAAGTAAAAAATCAACTTACTCAACTTACTCAAGACTAATTTTGTGCATGAACAGCCGACTCTTCTCTAACTTCACCAGAAAAAGGGAATTGTATTTTTCATGAATCATAACTTCATGAAATATAAAGCACAGTCATTAAAAGCTGAATAAGAGCTAAGGATTTCAGTACAATCACTGAAATCATTGCAAATAACTTTACAAAATACGCCCAACAACAATGACACTTCTCTCACTCTCTGTGGTAAATATGTTCATCTGTAGTTTCTCCTCCTAATTGTGTGGGAATGACCCAAATTACTCTTTAATCAAATGTACTGACAACTGCATGAACAGTATTTCTCACCTTTGAATGAAGTGTTTTTAGCACACACATAAATAGACGCAACATAAAAGCAACTAGTTCACGTTGCAATATTTCTGCTTCCTCTTCAATCGCATCTGAAGGGTGTCAGTAGAGCTACATAGAGATCACCTTTAAAGCAGATTATTTCACATAATATATTCACCGCCGCGTAAGATATGTTGTTTTTATTTCCATTGAACCAACCCTCCTCCGTCTGGAGACATTTGAGGAATAGTCTGGAACTTTTGCCAGTCATTCCCAGCTTGAACCATGTCGCTCCATTGTTGACATTACTTCCCTGTTATCCACGTTATTCACCGTCTTTGTTTGACCGTCATCCTCTCCATCTGCCTTCATCTCAGCTCCGCCACGGGCTTTAATAGAAATCATGTGTGTCTGTGATGTGAGCACTGACATATCAAATGTAGAAGGCAACAGTAAACACTATTGAATGAATGAGACCAAATTCTGAACTCAAAAAGGAAGCAATTTCAAAGGGTGTCCTCTGGGTCGCTCTTATTGTGGTAAATATTTCACTCTTGTGGCTGTGGGACGTGACGCTATCCAACATCTCAAGCTAAAGCTATTCGCTAAAACGCACTCGCAAAGCATCTAAGGTTGCACTTTCCCAACGCTGGTCCTGTGAGATAAGACTTGTTGGTTAAACAGAAACATCAAATAAAAAGAAAACAGGCTCAAATCTATATTTTTCTCGCAAACTCTATTCAAGACATGTGGCATTAGAGTTTAAATCCCAGTCAAGACCGCCGCTATTAACCTCAGTGCTGTTCTTTTTAAGATATAATTTAAAAGCAACAACGGGGATTTCACTGTTGTTTTTAATGAAAAGATGCGCTGTAAAGAGGCAGATTCAAAACACGACATGTTTCCTTTTTGTGAGGCCTTCACTGACTCTGTTTAGAAAACCTTCCAGCAGTGTGAACTTGATTAACCTCCTGAATCTCTGGACATAATTAAGATTTCGCTCGCTCTCTGCTCTCTTCAGTTGAGCGTGCCTCCTCAATATTAAATTAAAATCCCTTTCCACTCAGCGCCCTCATTAAAGATTACAATTCCTTCGATCAGATTTGTCTTCTCCCTTCCTTGCGCTTCCTGTGTCTGATCCCTGCCTGATTTTCCCCTCCTCTGAATTTGCTCCAGCGCAGCCTTATCAGCCGATTCGTCACGGCTAAACCTGAACGTGGGAAAGGAAGCGGTTTGTTGCTGGAGTGGTGATAGCAGGATTTAAGAAGAACCACTGTGTAAGCTGCGCGTAAACACATCTGCACACAACAGCTACTTTTGTCCTGAACTTTATTAGAGAGCAGCAACGAAAAGAGTAAGCACAGGTACGGATGGATCTCTGCACCCTCCAAACACACGCTCACGCTTGTTGAAAAAACAAAGATCCCATTCATCTCAAACTGTACTCAATTTGTTCAGCAGCAGCGACAAACCTAGTGGGCACTAGGCACTCTGTCAGCCGGAGGCTGTCGCATGGGATTTGCGCTACATGTACATGTACTGCGCCCTATTATGGTTGTCTACTATGTTAGCAAGATGTCACCTTAACATATACTGAGTATGACCACAAGACCTTCATACGATTCCAAAAAATTAGCACACAAAGCGCTTTATTTTGCTGCTTCCTTTTGCCTATGTAATTAGAACGGACATCATGAGATCTCACTCATGAACCTGCAAAGTATCATGGGATTGATGACTGGATCACTCAGGGGGCACATTTATCTGTGAATAACTATTGTCTTCAATGGTGAAGTGTGTATTTGGCTGGAGAAACAGTTGAACGGCAGGCTGTTTTACCAACATGACCTGGAGCTTTTTTTCAACGACGATGTGTGGATCAGAACTCGATTCGTCCGAGAATCGGTTTTCGCTGAAGCAGCCACTGAAGTGAAGACATGATTTTGCCACATACTGACGCATCAATAGACATCTTTTGGATGAATCAAGCTGAAGCGTCTCAGTCGGGAGTTCGTGCAACATCATATGGTTTTTGTTGTTCTGCTGCCATGTTGAAATGCAGCGACTAAGATGGCATGTGAACATGTGAACGAATGTCAACAAATAAAAACTTTGTCATTTGAATGGCTGAAAAGAAAGATTTTCAACGCTCCCTTGGACCTGCAAGATGGGTTATAATGATGTGACTGTCCTCAGCCGCCATGAAGAGATGCATGTTGCATTTGGAAAGTGATGGTGTCAAGAGGCTGTTTAGATGAGAGCACAGCTGAGCATCCACATCATGGGAACAGAGGAAGACTGGTTGACTCAGTGTTGTTCTGGTGTGAGTTGTGGCCAGCAGCGGCCTATGATCTGACTTTAAGCTGGCCTGCTCATTTCACCAGAGACACTCCAATGAGACTGCTGGACTACAATGTGATAGAATTAATGCTGAGGTCAGCACTGTGTATTATCAGACAAAATAATTCTGATATTCTGCCTGATGTTCTGTATACTGTATCACACAATGAATATTCACGACTATGCCAACATTCAGTCTTTTTAATATGTTAATAATATAATACTGTTTGTTTGTTTTTTTTATTTAACATCTGTTTAATGCAACTGGTGTACTACTCGGGATCGGTCGTGTGTCTCAAGCCCGGTCTCTTTTTAGGGTCTTGGCCCTCACTGGGGCTCATTTGTTGATCTCTTTGAGACTCCTTATATATGACCTTGTCTCAGCCTCCTGTCATGGCTAACTGTGGGATCGGACCCAGTTGCTGAATTGTTGTGGACTGACCGAAGGCGCAGAAGAGCGAGAGTAGTTTTAACAAGGTTTATTGACAATGTCATGAGAACTCAAAAGACGAACAGGAAGGGAGGACCAAGGACGTCGGAACCAGAACACGGACCGAGAAATACAGTCAAGAGCAAGGGAAAACCTGAAACAGATAAGAGGCAAATTATAATCAAGCCTAACTAAGGGGGACATAAGGGGGTCGAAGGAGTGTTTACCGTGAGGATGCAAAGCAACCATCTGGCAGTGCAGACTGGAACCCAGGTGCACAAATCAGTGGATTCTGACAAGCGGAATGGGAACCAGCTGCGCTGCTGTGAAGCTGAAGAAAGAGAAGAAAAAGGAAACAACAGGAAGACGGGAAGTAACAACAAATATCGTGGCCTTGTCTTCGCCTCGACTCTCCATTCTCAGTAATGTCTCTGTCTCGGCTGGTCTGGTCTTGACTACAACTCTAGCAACTACATCAGACAGTTTTAACTATACTCCATCTGGTTTAATTCTGAGGTTTTTATATGCCCCAAGCATCCATGGTTACTGACAAGGCTGATGATCAGGTGTAGGGGAATTTTGGAAGTATGAAGTCATCTCATGTACTACGCATCTGTTTACATATGATGTCCTCTGCCAGTGTGACAGAGGTAGTTTCCAAATTAGGGCTGACTGAACGGTCGAGCAAAACCACTATTACATGCTTGGTGTATAATTTTGCCTTTGACTGACACAAGTGGAAGCTGCAATGACAGATTGGACAAATTAAATTGAAGGAGTCTGGTTCATCACACAAATTATCTGGTGATACCAGAAAGAAGTTGGTATTTGAATAATTTATTTAAAAACAGAATTACCCAAGTAGAAATTATGCTCTTTCATTCAAATGGGAGGCATTCGTGGGTTGAAGACTCTCAAGATAGTTTAATGTCCCGGGAAAAATCCCTCCCGCTTCCAAATTTCAAAACATTAAATCGCAAATAAAACGTCAACACAAGAATCCAAGCTGAAATCTCACAGGCCACAGTTACCAAGTTTAATTATGACCCTGGGAGATGTTGCAATGGCGTCGCATGTCATCAAAGAAAATACATTTTATAGTTCATCACTGGTTCCATATGTGCAGTGATGGTATATCTTTAGTCTTCTGCTAAATATTGTAGCAGTTACTCAGCACTGACCGTGAGCTCGACAAGTGACCCTTTCACTGTCGGTTAGAAAGTGTAATGACTGCCGGCAGTGAGATGTTCTGCCCTGATCTTTTGGGTTATGAGTCTCTGGCGGAAGGTTCCCTCCATCTGTCGAGAGTCATCACAGTCAGAGACGAAGATGTTGTTAAAGATGTTCTCAATTTAGTCAGCAGCCTCCTCTGCAACCAGCCCTGTTTCCATTCCACAATGGCGCTGGCCTTCTTCAGCCTGCTGGTTCTCCTAGTAGCAGTAGAAGCTCTATCCAGGTTCCTGTTGCACTGGTGCCAAATCAGCAGTTTTGATTTGCAGTACTTGTTCAGAATGAATTTTAGAGTCCTCCACCTGTCGAGAGACGGGAGGCATTCTGGCAGAATGGAATGGAAAGATAAACAGTGCTCTCTTTCATCACGTGTATCCAACCCTCATATGGGTCACTGGTGCCGCCCTTGTTAGGGAGCTTCTAAACACAGTGTGTCCCAGACTTGAACCTGGATGCTGTTAGATTTATTCAGTTCTCACTGACAACAGTCTGTCTTGACGGCGAGCACACCTGTATGGGTTCAAAAAATAAAGATTACATCATCGGTTATACAGCCAGAAATGTAACCTGTAACCTCTTTCAACATTCAGGTGGAAGCTAATGATACGCTGCACCGACCCAGGAGTGAAGCAGGGTTATAGGTTAGCAGGCACTTTGGAGGGTCAAGCCTCACCCGCAAATTGTTCTGGCCTCTAATTTCCTCTATTTTCTCAAGTAAAATCCCGGGAAAAATCCCAGTACTCTCAATTCAGTATTAATTAATTCAGCGCACTCATACTGATGCAGCATGTATGTCTCAAACTAATGCAACTCTCAGTTCATAATATTGACATTGAGGCTTTTAAACCATGAGTTAAAGAATCAAAATATAGGTACATTGAAGCAGTCAGTCCACAACGGTACAATGAACCCACCACGCAAGTGAATCTGAGCACAGCACTTTAGCGCCATCTAGTGTGCCGTTAGGTAAAATACGTTTTCAGCGAATTAGCTTATAACAACGTAAGTTGTTTGGTTAATTTAAAGCGCACTTCGACAGCATAAAAAGAAAGATCCACGTTCAAAAGTCTAGGGAGGATTGGATGTTTGGACGTTAGCTCTTTTTTATTCACTCGTTTTCTGTCATTTTATGACTGTCTTGGTTTATTTCGATTATATGTATTTGTTGTTTTATTTTATTTGGGTGTATTTAATTTTATACTTGAATATTTATAATGTGTATATTCGTGTGTCTCGTTTTGTTTTGTTTTTTAGCTTGTTATTATTTACTGTTTAATAATTCAGTACAACTTTTTCAATCATTTTTGTTTAAATACATATATCTTATAATGGCAAGTATTTGTTCTTAACCCAAAGCACCATGACACTTTTTTTCTTTTCTTTTTTTTTTTTTTTTTTTTACATAATACCTATATTTGAATAACATTATCAGACTGGCTGAAAATATACTACAAATATCATACATTTCAACAGTCAATATTTTCATATATTCAGTTCATGTGTTGTTCAGTAACAGATTTTCGCTCGGTGTTAATCTCACATTTGTATTTTGTCATTGCTGCCACTCACAATTTATTTACAGTAATAAAGATAGATAGATAGATAGATAGATAGATAGATAGATAGATAGATAGATAGATAGATAGATAGATAGATAGATAGATAGATAGATAGATAGATAGATAGGAGACGAGGTCTCTATGACTTTTATCAAGTATTTGGTCCATTTTATGTATTTATTTTATTTTATCCTCGTCACAACAAAAATGTATGTTTCCTACCTGTTTTTTTATTGTTATTATTATTTCAAACTCATCTTTCATATTTTGTACTCACAGTACAAAATATGGCCCCCAAGCAAATGCAATTAATGAATTGCCCACCCCTGACGTGGAAGTAATGTAGTGAAAACAAACGTGTTCCTGCATTCGGAGTCAGTCATTCAGAAGAATGGACAGAGGTCAAAGATGCTGAAGAAGAGAGTGCAGCCTCGGACAGAAGCTGTGTGTGGAAACACCCATTGTTTTTATCATTTGCTGCTTGAAAACAAACCATTATTTAACAGAGTCTCCCTGTCCCCTGTAATCTTCTAATACACTTAAAATGACGTGACACAGTCGAAGACCCCAGTACTATAGCTGTTGGGAATCGTGGAGGTCATTGGTTCTGTGACATCAGGAGAATGGTGCACTCAGTGACCCAGGCCCACCGCAGTTCAGCCACTGGAGGTCGCTGTTGCACACGAGCTGTCAGAGGCGTCTCAGTCTTTTGAGGACACAAACACTGAGGGAGGATCAGCTGACCTCAGACTCACCTCTGTGGCTCCAGATGTGTGCGCACCGTGAATAGCAGCTTATAACGCGTCTCCATCGCTGCGCGGAGGAAGGACCGCAGCAGCTGCAGCGCTCTCCTCACATGGCAGAGCTGGAGCGGCGGTGGGCGGGGCTTCTGGAGGAAACACACGCCTCTCCGATGATTTCATATTCAATCAGGTCGAAACGGGGACAAGTTGACGTCCGTGACCAACGTCATTCATGTCGACGCCGTACTTTACCCAACTCGCAGCGTTCGTCTCGCCCGCCGGCTCACGTGCTGCCCACTTCCTCAGCCTGCAGCCTAAACTTTCCCCGGCTCCGCCAGCACCGAGCGCGGAACCGCTGTGGACGGACACCGGCTCGGCATGCAAATACGTCCTCTGACGTCGGCGGTCATGTGGCTTTTGGCGTAGATCCTCCTAGTGATCGCCAGTTTTCGCTTTTCTGTCGCCTGTTGTCGGTCCCGTCTCGGAAGCACCGACTATACGGAGGCAGTGCGAGGATCCGGACTCGGACCTGAGCATCACAACAGACCGCGGATCAGGTAAGAAGCTCGGTAAAACAGTTGAACTGGCTTCGCCAGCGCCATAAAAGTGTCTCAAGTCAAAGCGGCGTGGAGTTGCCTCGCTTTGCTCGGTAGCGTTTAGCTGCAAACGTTAATGTGTTAAGTTGTCCAGCCGCATGAACTTTGGCTGCTCCGGTGTTTACACCTGCGGACGGACACCGCGACCCCCGTAACTTCAAACACACACGTTCGCCCCCCGCGCTCCACTTTGACCACCGTACGTTGTATCGGCGCTGGTAGGAGGCAGAGAGGAGAGACGTCGTGTCTACTTTTTCCTCCGCCCCGTGTCGACATAACCAGCAAAACATGGCCGTCCTTTGCCGACATGTTGTTACGTCGCTGGCGAGGAAGGGGGGGCACATTTGGGGGAAGAGTGTTTTTCTGCACCGCGGTCACATCTCGAGGTTTGGCCGCTGGAAACTGCCATCGCTGCTGCTCGCGTGAAGCGATCTCCGGTTCTGAGAGCAACTTTTCGAGTGCGATGTTGTTTGTATATTTGTGTGGTGCTGTGTGATGTAGGCGTAACGTTACCCCTGGTGACGCCCCCTCCCCTCCGAGTCCCCGGCGGATACCGCATGCAGACACACACACACACAGCAGCGGCGGCAGCAGCAGCAGCAGCAGGCCGGGTACTGCTCACAGCAGCCAGGCGTGGTTAGACCAGTCACCAGGTCCAGAAGTTCAGTTCTGATCCCAACTGTGATCCGGATCAGCCTCGTGGAGAGTCCACCTCGTGAAGGATGACTCCTAAATCAACCCCACAACCAGAGCAGAGGGGTGCAAACATGAAGAAGCACAGTAACAAATCCGATTTTACTCAATAGAATTAAACAGATTTTCAAAGAAGCAAAGCCTTCAGAATAATAATATTGTTTAAAATATAGTGAAAAATCGATACAGGATTTTTTTTTTATTTTAGTTTTTGTGGTGCTGAGTACCAACAATATATATTAAAAATGCAATCCTTTATAAGTGGTAGATCAATTAGGTTATTATTTAACTTGTGTGTACCAGGTTGGTGATATTTCATTTGAATTGTAACTTAAGTAAAAACTAAATGAATATATCGTATTATAGTGTGCGTTGATGACAGCAAAAACCTGATTATGTGTGCATATTCATCACAAACATACATTTGAATCTCAGTCTACAATGTGAATTCAGACACAATAATTGAGAGCATCATAGTATTGCTGAGCCGTCATAGTATTGCTTACAAACCGTGTCCACAATGTCTTTAAACGTCAATGAAAATTCATTCTTATTAGTATAGACTATTGTCTCTCAATTGTATTTTTAAACAGAGCCTGAACCATGATTGTTATTCATTTGGTTTGCATGTTAGTATGATTATTTAGGGTTCTCCCCCAGATTTCTACCAGCATAGGTGGTGTCACCATAAGTAGAGTGAGTTGTACATTCTTCAAGCACAGTCCTCCTGAAGCTCCTCAACCTTAAAAGGCGGAGTCCTACTCCACAACAACAGTGAAGGAACACTGACAATGCATAGACAATCTGAAAACTCCCGCTATTTTTCCCACCTGCTAGAACGCTGGAGAGAACCTTGTTATTGTACAATTATTAGTCCTTACTAAAATAATTTGTGTGTTATGTTACTATAATTCAAAGACAAGTGGCAGTAACTATGTGCTTAGTATTACAATCATTATATTTGTTCATTTAAAATAATAAATAATCAAATTATTTGCGTTGATAAATGTATGTGCATGTGTTGCCCAAGCCAGACTTTTACAAGAATTTCTCACCATAAATATCAAGCCCACTGTATATTTTGTTTCCCAAAATGATTGCTATTTAAGTGCCTTTTCATATCCTGACAGTAGGGGTCAAGACTGTGCTGTCACGTATTACAATTCTTGCTTGCATGAATGTATTCAGGATTGAAGTTCATAGATGGGCACCCCCACCTGCTGGCAGCATCCAGTTTATTCACTTCTCCTCTTTGAGGAAACACCTTTTTCATTCTCCTGATATATAACAAAAAAATATGTATATCAGGTGACATTTCCGAACGTTCCCGTGTTTCTTCTCCACCAACCAATCAGCGACAGATCTAAGCGAGTCTGATCACAGCACATTAACCCGCCTGTCAGAACCCAACCAGGTATTCCTCTGGGTATCAACTTCCATTCACACACAAAGCCTTGCACTCCTGCTCTCCCCATGCGCAGAGAAATTTGGCTCATGTTTGTTCTTCACATGTTTTCCACTTGTGATGTGTCAAGTCTGAGATAACATTATATAATGTAGAACGACTGGAGGCCCATTCCATTGCCGCTGGAATAATCAAAGACTATCAGCCCCCCGTTGATCAAAGTAAACCTTCAATCATGGAGACACTCTGGAGGCTGTTGCAGGGGTCTGTATTAGAATAATGCTGAAGAGGACGTTTCGCTAGGGCTGGAGTGTTTTTGAGCTGTGGGCAGGAATCCTCTGCTTTACACCAAGTTGTGTGTTATGTTTAGGATGATCGGATCAAAATCTATTTTTGTCTTATTTTGGGGTGAAGAGTATTCCTCGTGGCAGGGATTATGGAAATGTACAGATGTCACATTCTACCTTTCATAAAACGCTGGGGATTATCCCATCATCACCAAATTCACATCAGCATACCAACTGTTTTTGTTATTCCCGGCTTGGTGTTTGACAGCTTCAGTTTTTCATCAATTGTCAAAAATACACCCTGGGTGAATGGCATGTCCTGTCGCCCCGGCTTTGTTTCTCAATCTAGTGTGACCTCGCATGATATCGCAGCCAAAATGCCCAGCTGTGAGGTGTTGCGGCCCGCGTGTTCCAGAGGCGCTCAGCTGTTTGCTTTCATGAGCTGCGTCCGTCAGAGAAAGCTAGGTCCTCTTTTTAAGCACGCAAGTATGTACTTGCTAAAACAGTTGTTTCATTTACAAAAAAAAGTAGTGTTCATGCCAAATTTTCCATTTCACTGTATTTAGAAAGTCAAAGACAGTCACCATGTTGTGTGTGGATACTTATGCCTAATGTTTTTGTTGCCTTATATAATTGAATAACCAGTAACTGGAGCGTGAAGACACTTGTGCATTGTAATTACAGTTTCCTTGTTGTGAGTTGACGTCAACAAAAAGTTAGATATTTATTCAGTGGATTGTAAGCATGTCCTTGTGAGGAGAGAAAATCGATCCTCACTGGTTGACAAATCAGACTTGTATTGAAGAGAAGGCAAGGCGCCTGAATTCATTTCATTCCATGTGGGGAACCAATTTGACGGTGGAGTGTTCGTCCTCATCTCAGTCCATCAAGGATCAGAAGACACAGTTTTTGTTTTTTTTAATAATCCTTTTTTTTAGCATATCACTCTAAATTTCTGCACAGTTTTTAAGACCAACCTCATTTGCCAGTATTCCAATGCTTCTTAAAACGCTAAATGTCCCTAATTCAGATTATAATCTTTTCCAGATCCTGGAGATTATTTGAACTGGAGTATTCCACATTTATATTTATGAGTATTATGGCTGACCTCTTGTTAAATTTAGCACAACCACGGTTGATTTCTGGCTGGTTACAATGCCAGAAATGACTGGAACGATTGTTTTGTCCCAATTTAACTGTCACTATTCGGATATATTGTGATTCATCAGTTAACTCATTTTATGTACCGTTCATGATAAAGTGCGTGTCTAGCTAATTCAATATTTACCATTTGACAGAAAAGCTTTTATATAAAATTTTTGAAAAATGGAATGATAAATCTTACTTTTTAATATTTCAGTTCATAAATCAAGTTGTTTTTTTTTCACATGAGATTGTTTCAATGTTTCCTCATTGTTTTGTCAGGTGTAAACATACAAGATTTCTGGCTTGGATCAGGATGCGCTTCCTGAATCACTCTGTGTGTGTGTCCGTGCTACCTTGAGATCATAGGGACACACCACAGGCATTGCAATTAATGCTATATTTTCGTACCCATTTGCCACCAGCCACTCTTGACCGAAACAGGAAGCAATTTTAAGTTGTTATTATGGTCTGTAAATGTACACAGAGAGACTATATATTTATATGATCGATTCATACAGTCAGTATTACATTTGTATATCGAAAAAAAGATTGTTATTCTGAAGCCGTGGCAGTGTGCCACAATCATTTACATGTAGCAGAAACTCTGATTCTCTCTCAGTTCTCTGATCCAAGCTGATCAAGACTACCTTCTTATGTGCGTACTCACTTGTGTAGGTATCTGATATGTATATCAGAAGGCAACTAACATTCAATCCAATAGCATAGTGTGAAGTCAGTAAAACCTCAGACGAGTGATGGAATACCAACATGCATTTGCTTGCCTGTTTGTTTTCCAGTATAAGGCACCAGACATGGCGGAATATTCACCCGCTCACCATATGACGTGTCCATTCGTGGGCTTGTTTTTTTTTCGCCCTGTTATGAGTCACCACAGCTTGGGAGCACGGAGGTTGCTGTCATCACATTCAGCAGAGACGTGCTGATGACATCATAAACCTCCACACTAAGCTTTTATACCAGCGTTCTAGAAACTGGTCGGCCCTGCAGTGCCCTCAAGTCAGGCGAGTCGTCGGGTGACTCAGATAACCCCAGCAATGAGATCATCAGCTGTAGGTGAAGCTCAGAGGTGGGAGGATGACGCAAGTGTGCGATCAATATTGAAAAGGTTACATGGTGTTGGGTGGGAAGACAGAATTATATCGACAAAGGACAACAGGTATCTGGGATGGAGCCTGTTACTATACTACTAAATCCACATTTTAAAGGATGTACTTTAAGTATTACGATATGGTCAAGTCACTGACTTAAACAGCATTTTGTTGCCTAGTGACTTGAGCTTTTTGTGCCCGCAAAGTTCTCAACAAATATATCAGTGCCACCAAAGTGGGAAGGAAAAGATGTGCAATCCAAGTTAGTACTGAATGTCTGATTTCCTTTTGCCCCGAGTTTTCTGTTTTGAGTAACTGATCCTGTTACCGCTTTGCAGGTGTTCTCTAGGGATTGTTTCAGGTGTGTTTATTTTGTGCATTGTAAGTTCATATCTTGTAAAAAATCTTGTTCCACAAAGTCTCCGGATTGTGTTATCAGCTCTACACTGTATTATTGACACGCTGTGCAAAAAAAAGCGTCTATTATGTCAACATGCTTCATGTTTTTCCCATTTATTTTATTAAATTTTTACTTTTTTTTTTTAATATACATTCAGGTTTTGTAGTGTAGCTTTTACTCTTTGCAGTTTCAATGATTTTAATGTACTCATTATTGTTAGATATAGTTTTGATTGTCTCTTTGGAAGTCGACTCGAGTAAATGAGACTTGCGGGGAAATGAGGCGCTGGATCTCAGCCATTGTGATGGAGTAACAGGAGATGACCTGGTACTGGTGGACTGGATCAAGCGCATCACTTCTTTCCATCAAGTCCATGTCTTTTCATTCCTTTATTTCAATTGTCGTGGCATGGTTTGAGAAGCATTTTGAAACCCGGGACACTTCTGTTTTGTATCCTGTTCTCATATATATTTAAAAACCTCTGCAGTTGGGTTCTATAAGCTGTAAAAAGGTTCAGCTTCTGCATGGCATGTAGGTCAATCATGCCTCACCATGCATAGAAATTGGCTTCTCTCCCCCACCAAGTCTCAAGTTTGGAAAAGTGGGATGGAGGAGGGAACGGAGAGACAGAGGACTCACTGACTCGGTCTGCACTGCACCACGTCAGCGACTGGCAAGCCACAGTCGTGCCCCTCCTGCCAGCGTGAGAGCAGTGACGGGGAAGCTGGTGACAATTCACATGCCACAGTCACCGCAGGGGAGCCTGAGAATGGCAGGTGGGAGCGTTGTTAGACACACTGGAACCCTGTTCAGCCCCACAAAAACTTACCCTGGGGTTGATGACATCCAGTATTTGGGAAAGATTAACTTTTGATAAGAATCTGTTTTTGAAAAGCGTGAAATTAATCCGAACATTTGATCGTGATTGTGTCCTATGGATTAGCTCCAGCTGGGTTCAGGGGGAATGTGAGTTCGTGTTGTGCGTGTTTACCCCATTCTTTTACAAGCGTACTTCCTTCCACTGTCCAAAAACTCTTCAGTGTGAGTTGTTATGTGCCCTGTGATGGACTCTTAACCTGACACAGGGCAAGTCTCCCACTCCTCCAGTGATGTGTGGCAGAAAGTGAATGAAATAATATCAAAAGATCATAACTGATCTGTTCTTTGTGCCCACATTGGTTACTGAACTGGGATTCAAACCCACCTGCCTATTCCGCAGTGAATCATTCTTTCCCACGCAAACAAATCACATTTTATTTATAAAAACAATTTCTACTGAAATGTAAATTTCCCATAACGTCTCTTATATAATAACAATATAATAATATTACGAAAGCAAGTCATATTCGCCGACATTCTAGTGTACCTTGGGGTATCAGATATTGCATTGATAACTCAGTAAGTTGGAAAATGGGATTTAATAATTCAAAGTAATTCAAGAGTTGCAGTTTATTTATATTAGAAAAGAATCAATCTTAATTTGAGCTTTAAAATTCCTTTAATGGGAGTAGAATGTCAGCACAAGCATAAAAAGTCAATTCATCATTTCTGTATTTTGTTGTAAAAACACAACATATTGACTTTGAGTTGCGCTAAAAAGTGCTTTAAATGCCCCCATGTGTGCACGAGTCTCTAATTTTCTGGTGCTAACCTCGTAAAATTAACTGTAAAACCCTATTTCTGTCATGTAATCGGCACATTTTTCATAGTAGCATTGAAAGGTTTTATTTGAGTTGTTTGTCCTCAGTCTTCTTATGTAATGGTTTTCTCAGATCTACCATGAGCTGTCATTGATATGCATCAGCTGCATTCTTTACATGTACATTCTTGCGGTCACAAGGCGCGTGGTAGTCATTGAATCTTAGGAAGCACTTCTGATTGCCAGTGTTCTCTCGTTCTCTTTATGCCACTATTATTTTTGGATTGGTCATCTATAGGCTCTGTTGATCTGTTTTTCTAAGCCGGGGTCAGGTGCAGCGTGACCCGTTGCCTAAACCAACTCACATGATGACTACTTGCCCTGAGATTCGAGTGCAGAGATGAGAATCCCCGCAAACTTGGAAAATAGCCCTTGTTCAGTACAAGTCTAAATGTGCAGTTGTCCATGTGGCCCGGCACCTCTGCTCCACAGACCATCTGCTTTTCATTCCCACTCACAGCCTGTGGATCAAATGAACACAGAGGGACGCGTTGGCCTTCGTCGTAGTGTGTGTGTGTGTGTGTGTGTGTGTGTGTGTGTGTGTGTGTGTGTGTGTGTGTGTGTGTGTGTGTGTGTGTGTGTGTGTGTGTGTGTGTGTGTGTGTGTGTGTGTGTGTGTGTGTGTGTGTGTGTGTGCGCGTGTGTGCGCGTGTGTGCGCGTGTGTGCGCGTGTGTGTGTGTGTGTGAGCCTGCATGTTGACAGGGTTGTTCCGTGACCCGGTGTGTAGAAAATATCTCAGCCTGATGTTCATCTGGCAGCACAGATTCTGTATTTCGCTGCAGATTTTGGAAAGGTATTTATCGTTGGACGGACTCTCTACAGAAAGCAAGACGTGAAATCTCAAGTATTCCGTGGAACACAAGGTTCTTCGGGCCCGAATGTGTCTCTCTTGCCACTGTGACACTGATTGAGCACTGCTGGGTTTGTACTGCTGGATACGAGCTCACTCAATTGTACACTTGCGGTTGTAACCATAGTAATGGAGCCATCAGCCCAAGAGTGGGTGACACTTGGATATTTTTATAACTTGCCCCCTGTAAGCGCGTGTTGAGGTTAAAAGCAGGTTTTGCAACAGCGCTGCCGATGCAACAGGGACGCGATTTACATGAGGCTGGATTCGTGGTTGAATACTCGTACCGTATATAGGCCACTGTGCCTCCTACAGTGTTCTGAGACTGAATAAGGTCAAAGCAGTGTTGGTTGTTCCAGTAGACTGAGGGATTTCTGAGAGAACAGGGCCATGATGTCAAAGTCACTGAGGGACAAGTCATCCTCGGATAATAATAGCTCCCTTTTTTAACATGATAATCATTGTGAGGTGAGAATTATAGCAGTCACATTAAATGGCGTCCAAATATTTTTTTTTTTTTACTTTTCCTGAGTAAAAAATTGGAGAAAACGTGTGTACTCCTGAAAGAAGGGTAGAATACAAAATTGCATGTACACCTTATTTTTGCTTTTGCTTTTTTTTTTTTCACAGGAATACAAAAGTTGGTGACAGCACAAATACATTTCAAACTTACTCCCACCAAACTGTTTGACTGTTCAGTTCGCTGAGGTGTCACATTGAACATGATAAAACAGGGCTGCGGCATCTGAGTGAGACCTGTCCACCATTGCCATGACCTAGTACCTGTCTGAAGACAGTATGGGCGGATGCAAACGTGTTGGTGAGCTGCCGTTTCAATGAGCAGTGGCTGGGAGGAAGTAAATATAAACCCTGGCGCGCAAGAGCCCCAAACTCGCCTGCGATTGTCTTTACTACACATTATTAGCCACATTCATGCTCGCGATTTCACAGGCTAAAATAGTGAAGCGTGATTCGCACCTGTATTTGTCCCTGTGTTATGTGATCATTTCTACTGAGTTAGACTTTGAAATTGCACTCTGTAATAGCATATTTATTCTGATGACTCTCATATTTTATACAGTATTTGACATATTTCAGTCATCTATTCATGAAATTCACAGAGGCCTTTAAGCATTCTATTAAATTCTCTGATTCTTTTTCATATTTAAAATTCATCAACCGCATTTGATTATTATCACTAAAAACCTTAGAAACAAGTGTTACAAAATAAAGAGCCTATAATGGTGAACAATTGTTGAGTTGAAACCTTGTTTTGTTCAATCCTACGAGTAATACATTTTGCTACAATAACCAGCGTAAAGCTTTTCACTAGAGGAAGAAATGTATCAGCACGGCGGATGATATCACATTAATCTGGTCCAACATGTTCTGCATAGCTGTGATGCCAAATGCTGCTCCTTGTGTTGAATTAAATGTCAGACCTGGCTTCATGGAGCCCGAACCAACAACTGAAAGCAGGTATCATGGCGTGATAGTGATATAACGATGAAAGATGTTGTATCAAACTGTCTGAACAAAATATTTAGTCCTGTTCTTGACTTAAATGCAGTGTTGACTTGATACAAGATGCATGAAAGGATGCAAATACTGAAATATAACATAAAAAATGCTCTCATTAACCAGTTACCCATTAAATTCAATTTATGTAATTGCTCTGGCAACTAACTCGGTGCTTTGGAGTATATACACAATATCAACCAACCAGTATTTAAATATCCGACTGTCCAATCGTAGTTCCCGGACGGAAGTGCTTGTACACAAAAATCAGATTTACATATTTAAATCGAGGATGTATCTGATGATTGTGGTTGTCTTGCATCATCCATCCACAGTTTGAACAAGCGAAGCCAAACTGCTGCTTTGTTGCTATGCAGAACAAGCCCAGCACTTGAGCACGGTGCAGCACTTTGCTCCAGAGGAGCCACGTGATGAGATTTAAATTAATTCTGCAACGGTCCGAAATTCTGCCTCGCTCTTCCCTGCTGGGACACGGTGTATAAATGGTGCTGGTGCTTCTCTTCCCTTGCACGAATCCTATACACACACACACACACACACACATTGTGCTCTCTGCAGCGGTTGACTTTCCCAGTCAGGAAGGGAAACACGCCCAGTACAATACGTTGAGGAGCACTCTCCGGCTGTGTGTGGTGGGATAAAGCATCTAGATTTTGTGTCATGTAAATGGTAACTCTTAAGACGGATGTGGTGATTTTGTTGTTGGCCTGTTTTGCCTCTTGTTGTGTACCATCTAACAGGCTGCTTTGCACATAATACATGGCCTCAAGTGCAGGAGCACATTCTTTTTTGTTGTGTGACGACCGCACGCATGAAACTCCGGGCTTTTCTCTCTAACAGTTTTCCAGCATCCCTCAGCAACGGCTCATTCCCTGCCAGTTGTTTTGCTTGGTTGCCCACAAACAGATGATGATCACTCACACTTTTTTTTTCTTTATTTCTCATCATTTGTGTTTTATTATTATTAGTGCACCAGTTAAGGATTCCCTCTAATCTCAAACCAGCTTCTAACAGCCTCTTCTGGCTCGGAGTAAATAGAAACAGTGCCTCTCGAATAAACTTATGACCCCCAGTGGTGCTGTTACCATGGCAACACATGAACAAAGTTGTCTATTTACGCTCCTCAGTGAGAATGAACAGGTTGTTGGTCCTTTCAATTTTCTTATTGTTGTTCTTATCAACATATTAATGTATCTTATTCACATATGAATGTGAATTCTGCTGTTGTTTTCTACAATGTTGTGTATTTGAGTTGTGTTTTACGCTAATAAATGCAACACAATACATCACAAATTCTGAATTGTTGGCTTCAATATCTTATTTTGTTCTACACAAATATGTTTCTTTTTGAAATATTTACTTGTGATGAAGCTTTGTTAGCTCAAAATTTTAATCAAGTTGCCTCATTGTTGGTCCTTAGATTGTTGTTCTCAGAATGCATTTACTAAGGTTTATTCTTTTTCTTTTGTTTACCATGTGCTAATGGAGATTAAGTGTTGACATGTGCATTGGCTGGGAAAAAAAACAGAATTAGCAGAGCCTCTGTCTCGGAGCTAATTTCACAAGCATTTGTAAAATACTGCATGAAATAATGTCCATTTAGCACCTTTCGTGATTCAAGAATAGTGCTGACTCACAATAAAAAGAAGGTCCATTCACCAGGACGTCCGGGGTTGACCAGCTAAAAGCGCGGTCCAGGACATTAGGTGTAAGTGACTCCCATAAGGGCCGTTTCGGTGCAGTTTTTTTTGTTCCAACCGATCAGGAACACACACTTTAACCAATCAGGTGTCTGCAGACCATAATCAGTTGAGTGTCAGTCTGGTGCGCCTCTTCCACCGCGGCCTTTGTGGCCATGTGGTGTTAGCTTTAGACCTGATTTTACGTTGAATGAACATTGAAAATTGAATGATTTTATGAAGTGAAGTTCTGCGGCTGTTGCTCGATCTAACGGAGCAGCTGTTCAAACCCATCCAAGTGAATGATGATTCCTTCAAAACCATCTTGGATCCAACTCCAGAACATCAATGCAATCATCTGTATTTAGCAACATTACCTGACAATTTCTTTCAGCTCACAAGTCGGGTTTCTCCCCAAGATTTTTCCCAGCGTAGCGGTGTCTCCGTGGGTTGTTGGGTGCTGATGGCAGTGGTGTGTTGAGTGCAGAGGGTGAGGGAACCCTGGCACACTTCAGTTGTAGACAAAAACACCTGGGATTTCTCCCCCTACGTTACGTCATTTGATGTTATTCATTCTCAAGCTTTTTTTATTACATTGTCACATAACTAAATCTCTAAATTACACTACAACAGTCGGTCATTTTCAGTGTCTGTTATTTCAGTGAGGCAGAAAGTCTACCTAGCCTACCAGTAACTGTTTATCTGGTTTCCTCTTTATCTCGACTGTGTAGTTAACTTTGACCCCATCATCGTTGAGTATGACACCTCTGACTAAGTGGATATGACTTCCAGTGATAGATCAACTATTTGGCTTGTTGGTATGTTGTTGACTTGTCTTTGGAATGACTTTGCTTTTTCAAAAAGAAACACCTGTCATCATCTCGACAGCTAACCATTTTGTTCATAACCCAGGGTTTTATGGATTCAATGATGGTTTGCACAAAAGTCATCTTCATTTTCATGGTGTTTTAGGAAGTAGAACTATTACAGCTGCAGATACCTGGCGTGGCATGGTGTCAACCTACTGGTGTCTTTCGGTTTTGACCATCGTACACACACAGATAATTGGAAATTAATCTTTGGCCGTGACTCTTTTCGACTTCCTGAATCCTCGCTGCAGATTATATCAGTTAATCACTTGCCTGTCTCCATCTTTTAGCCAAGGCGATATTGGTCTGCAGTGATTTTCTTTTCTCCATATTTCTTTATCTGATCACCTCAGTGATGCGTGTGTGTTAAGTTGAACAGACCCCCGCCAAGACCGATAACGTTATTCGCTATTGTCCTTAAAGACAACTCCTTTAAAGGCAAGGCTCCACCAGTACAATGCACCAGTCAGACAGACATCCAGACAATAGCCAAGTGCAGACAGACGGGCAGGCAAGAGGCTGCCAGGCTGACTATTCATACAAGTTTAATGAGCATCCAGACAGTAGGGAGTTACGGCTCCAGCGCGGCGATCCCTCAGCACACAGACTGTGTAGACAGGGTTAGATACACTCGCAAACAGGTGGGAGGCTTCAATTCACAGTGTAAACCCAACAATTAGCTAATATTGTCTGTTTCAGTATTTCATTTAAAGGGGTGGTTAATAAAGTAACCTGCAGTCAGTGGACTTCCTGCAGTTTCTCAGCTGAGACAGTTAAAATTGGGCAACTAAGAGTGGGAAAAATCCAGGCGCTTTTCAATCCTTCTACGTGTAAGATTGTTATTACAAGGCTAGACTGTGTGCTGAATGGTTCTGTGGTACTGCTCAATGCTGCTCTGTAGCCAGCCAAGGTTTCTGAGCCCCTCCCTCATCCACGGAACACGGCAGAGTAGAGCGGAGGATGCTGCCAGTGCCAGTGGATCCTCTGTGATTGTCTCTCTTAAACAGAATCTTCGCTTTGTTCCAGACAATCGGCGGAGATAAGTGTAAAGACATCTATACAATATTGCAGTCTGCGTTGATACGGTACAAACTTCAGCCTTCTCAGATCAGAGGTGCCACTGACTTGTATAGTCAGTCTCCAAGCTGCTATTTTAGATGTTAGGTTTATGGAATTTTGAAATCCTTGTTCATCTCTGTTTGTGTGGGATAAAGGTGCCAAGTGGAATCGGGCAACAACTTAAGTTTTTCGCTGTCATCCCGCTCTGTACATCCAAAAACCGTTGCGGCTGCGTCAGCAGTGAGGCAGCAGAAGTTCAGCCGGTTATATAAAGTAGCACTTCAGATGCAGCTGACAGATGCATCTTCAGTTTCATCTCTCCGGATACTGCTGGGTTTTTGAAAGGGCCGCGAGAAACAGTTTTGCCAATTTTGCAGCACCATGCCACCACGCACTTAACTGCAGTCCTCGCACAGTCTCCGCGAATCGGATAACGCTGCACCTCCCCTCTCTGGTGCTCACGATTATTCCGAGAAGTAGAGCTTTTTCTTCATGTGACTGTTCCGTGACCTTCTCTGCCAACAGCGAGTGTAGCTGAGAAATCCCACCAAGTGATGCATCACTTTGAATCCTGCAGGAAGGGGATTTTTCAAGCTTTCATGTCAGCCTGTCAGCTTTTCTGCCAGATTTGTATTTTGTACCTCTTCACCACCGATCACACTTTCATGGAGTCAAATACAGTGGTGTGTTTACTGTACACGTACAGTCTCTATCAGTGACACAGATGTAGCGCCTACTTCGCTACAGCTCCACTGTTGCTATAGCGACACCATGATAATGAGTCTGCATTTTAATGACGCCACCGTGGGTTGTTTGAAGAGTTGAGATATCTTGGGACAATAAGACGACAGGAGAATGACAGCTTTGATTTGATTGGATGCAACACTCGTCATTGATGTGACCTTTAAATTGTCAAAGCGCCGTCTTGAAAACAGAGAGTTAATGGTGGCTCGGGTTGTGTTGATAACGCACTTTAGAAACGGTAATTTTATGTATAAATAGTCGTAGACTGAGGCGACCTGTTTTTTAAAGGAGCCTCATTATCCGCCGATAGAATTGCACCGTTGCTGCGTCGACTCATTGGATTTTTACTCATGTGTATATGAGTATGAAGCCTCAGCACAAGGCCTCTGGAATACCAATCAACTATTCCAGGCAGATAAGCTCCCCTCGCTCTCCACTGGCCTGTCTCCTCATAATACCAGGGCAAAGTTTCCCTTCCATACGGTATCGGAGAACACCGGCAGGCTGGTCTCGAGGAAGCATGTACGGATGGCAGTCTTCTAATTGACTAATGGGGAAAGGCTGTCAGAGCAATTCCTGGTTCAGAGTCACGTTCAAAGACGATAAGACGCAGGACTCATTAACTGATTGCTGACTACCTTGAGCTTTGAAGTCCCTAATCTAATGATAACCCCCAAAAGTTTGCCGTTGCTGTTGCCTGATGAATTTTGTCGGCGTCAGACCAGTCTTATTAGTCCTTATTTCTCAGAGGACTTGCCTTACTGATGGGATTATTTGCATATTGCCTTTGTCCTCCAAGCTCATTTGTCAAACTTCACTTGCCCAACTCAAAAGGTCCAGCAAGGTTCTGTGCAATTTTAAATAAGCCAATGGAAACGTTGGCCCATGGAATTTACAGGATAGGAGGCCCACAGGTTAGACACTGGCTGCTAGCCACGCTGCTGGTGCTGTCAATCAAACGACATTGTAATAATAATATTAAGGATGCTCCGATCAGGGTTTTTGCTGCCGATCACTGATACCGATCACATGGATTGATGATTAATTTGTTATCAAAATGATGAGACCTTCTATGTACATGATGTGAAAATATGAACCATTAAATTATTTTAATTCAGATGTTTTAACATACCTCTACAGGAAGGCAAAAAATACGAAGAAAATAAACTTTGTTCGTTGCTGTTTGGTGAGTGTCTTGAGACTTTGCTATGTTCTTGAAATATTTACACTCTGGCCGCTGGTAGCGGGACTCTGAGACAGAGAGCACTATTTATGAAAGTTTCAGATTGAGGTGGCTGACAGACGCTGCACCCGACTCCAAAACGGCGATGCAGCCAACTGTTTCCGTCTCCGCATAAGAAATTAATGGTGATTTCTTGGGCAATTAGCTTTGCGTTCCGAATGTCACGCTCGGACAGGCTGGTGTTTGTAAGCGTTAGCTGCGCTAACAGCCTGCTGCTGAGGAACCAACGGTCTCGCTTTCATGAGCCCGGAAAACTCTGTGCTCCGTCAAGTGCTGAAGTTTTAAATAGTATACTTCATTTTAACGCGCTTCCCTGTACAGCAGTTTCCCATGCGTGTACTGCAGGATGCAAACTTTAAATGACACATTGAAAGAATCTTCACTGCGAGTAGGGAAGAGCGGACACGTCACGACCAGCGTGGCTTCATCAGAGCGCCAGCTGTCACACGTGGTCAGTTGTTGTGATCGGCAATGACAGGTAGTGATCGGCATTCACCATTCAAGCTGAAATCAGCCGAACACAGTCGGTGACCGATTGATCTGAGCATCCCTAAATATTATCTTGGATTTATTCATGGGAGAAGTTAGTGCTCTTCTCTGCCTGACTCGGACCCTTTTCTGACAGACGTCTTTGACCGTGTCCGACAGGGGGTGCAGAGATTTGCATGTTCAGGCGGAAAGGTGTATCTTTATTGTATCGATATTCAGATATGAACCTTCAAGATAGTAATGACAAAACATCAACAATAGCTTTCCTCCACTTATCCTGCATGTAAAGTAATGGCAGTAGCAAGCGTCAGTTTTGCGCTTGCCCTTCAACATACAGATAAGAAACACCGAATGTCAGGGTAGTGGCTCTGCAACTGAAAAAAATCCTGGCAGAAACCCTGCTTTTGGAATCATATCAATATCACAATTTTGCCTTTATTGTTCAGCCGTAGCCCGTGCGGTGACGTGAGTTTTAAAAAGTGGGGTGTAAAACAAGCTGTCCAGTATTAATGAAATATTTCATGCTTAATAGTCTGTATGAGAAATATGGGTGTGAATCAGCTTATTGCATAGGTTGAAGTTTGAAAAAGAAAAGCTTCATTTTATCTTCAACCTGTAGGTAAACTGAGACCGAGACTCAATTCCTACATTCCAGTGCCACATTTTTGGCAGTCATTGCTGGAGCCTTGTGCCCAGCCAGTAGGTGTTGGTCAGCAGGAAGGGATCATCAGCATCACATGCCAAACCCAAGGGAGACAGGTGAACAACAGGTCGAAGTCTGGTCAGTGATGGCAATTTATTCTCCTATTTTACACCACCCGACCCGAGATGTCACCGGGGTGTTTTTTCCTCCAGTGTGGGTCCACTTCACTTGAGGATATTGGCTGGATGGTTTCTCTTTGTGTCTGGTATTCCTGAAGATCCACCCACTGGCTTTAGTTCTGAATTTGGAGGAAGTACTTGATGGTGCTCTATTATACTGTTCAAGGTTTAGCAGCATGAGGCTTTTAAACATTTTTTTTTGAAGTTTAGAACAGGGGCAGATTGTCTGACCATCATGTCTGAAACGAGTAAAATGTGTTTCCCCCAAAATGTTTGTCTGACTTGTTGCCCATTGTTCCATTCATTATTTTTACTTTATACTTCTAACCAGAAATGTTGGTGGCTGTAGTTAGTTGAACCAGTTATCTGGCTGCTAGAAGTGAATGTTTTTGTCCAAACTTGTACTGTTGTTGTCTCCAAACACGTTTTGAAAAATCCTTAACATCAGGTACATGGTGGTGCACCACCATGGCTTAAATCAGAGCAGCCACGCCATCAGAAAAATTATAACTATTTTTAAATATGAAATGTTACGTGATCAAACATTAAAACGAAGTGGAAACATCGAAACAAACTGCTAACACATAGTGTGTCATGGAGGTGGGCGTGATGTTGTCTTGACAGTTTTCACAGTGTTATTCATGGAAAAATCCAGAAAGAAACATCATAATGACCAAAGTCCGTTGCTCGCGGAACTCAAGTCGTGCATTCCAGCAGGACCTATGAGAAGACGGCCCGAGTGAGGACAGCTTGGATTAGAGGCAGATTTACTTCTCATGATTAAAAACCAGCGTTGATACTGAAACATATTCAGTGAATGACATAACGTCCCCCTCTGTTTCTCTATCACTTCTTGATGGGCTGTGTTCCATTCTGTTCCGTTGTTTGTTTGTTTTTTTGTTTGTTAGTTTTTTACCATTTTCAAAAATCCTGGTGGAAACCTTGAACATCACAGCGAAATACATGTTTCAAGCAAGTCCAGTGGCAGGGTCATTTTGGACTTCACAACGTTGAGATTTAATGTATTCGCACAGTTGACAGATGAGAGTTGACAGGACATAAGGGGGCAGGAGGTGAGAATGATGCGGGATGACAAACACCAAAGGTCCCTCAGCTGGACGTAAACAAAGCTGGGAACCTTTGCGCTGCTCCTAAACCTCGCCGACATCTCCCTGATGCCCTTCCTTGACCCCGATTAAGTCACTCTCCCAGCCACATCATTTCTTCTTCCTGCTGCTCAGCAGTTGTGGCTGCAATAATTGCGTCCTATTCTCCTGAACACAGTTCACACAAGGTCTTTACAGAGACATGAAGTATGTGCTTTTTATTGCTGTTAAATTGAGATAGCCATGCCTAATGCTGATGGTTGTTCATGCTACTGATTTTATTAATTTCACTGTCACGGTGCCGCTGTGAGACACAATACAGCGCCTCTTTCTTAAAAGAACTTTTGTTAACAGCCTGATTAGTTCCAAGCTAGAAACACACATGTATGTGTCGCATTCATCCAGTCTGTCGTCCTCACTTGTGGCTTGCCAAACACTTATTCGTTTTTTTTACGCTCACTGTGTTGACTGGGTGCCTTCAGTACACAGCACATGCTCGGCAAACTCTGCAGCGTTTTTTTTTTTTATGCAGGTCACATTTCTCAACCGGCTGAATCTTAGGCCTTGTTTGGAGTGAGCTGCTCCATGTGTTGAGCCTGCTTCTGCTATAACACCAATGTGCTTTCTACTTAATATGTTTTGCATTCATTTAAGATGAATTATACACAGGGCAACATAAATTGCACGGCATACTGTCCTGTGAGGATAGACTAAGCTTGAATAAGCCTGCGAGCATAACTTGAGTTATAGATTATAAAATGTTTGTTCTTAAAAATTCAAATAAGTATCCCAAAATTGCCCTTAGTATGATTTTGAGAACTTAATTTTCTGTTAGCCTTTGAGCAGGTTATTCGTGTATTTGTTTGTCTGGTTCTTTTTGAAATATATGTGAGGGAGAAATGAGGAATAATTTGATAACATGTTTCCCACCAACCATGTATTCAAAACAAAGCCATATTATTTCTGTTTCTGACATCCCTAGTTTTGTAGTCTTATGAGAACATAGAGGAACATAGTGTTGATTCAAGTGACAAATCATCCAATGTTGAGCTGCACATTGTCCTGCTTGACATCCAGGAGAAGCCAGCAAGACATTGAAATGGCTATTCATAACCAATTATTTTTGAGCTGAGAGTGCCATCTAGTGGGCTCTGAAAATGAAGTCACTGTTTCATGAAGCTTCATTGGAACGTTACTAATTATTAGTGTTTTATTGTTGATGGATCATTTGGATTTGAAGATTTTCCCTCACATTTTTGGGGGCAAATTTACTCGAAAGTACGTCCCCAGCATAATATGCGATTGAAAGAAAGAGAGATATGTTTAAGTCGAAGAAAAGCCTCAGTCACAACCAAAAGGGGCAACACCACAACAGCCCAACAAACTGTCCAAAGCCTGCACAAACCAAATGCAACTGTATAAACAAAACTCACGAGTGAGAGGAAGCGGCAATGTTAAAAGCTGCCAAAAACTTCATGACACCAACTGGCGGGAGGATGAGGTTGCTGATTTAATAGTGGGTGCTTATTTTTGTTTTCTTGTGCTACTATTGCAGGAGGCGTCCTGTGTGGAATGTCCAGGAGGTGTGTCTGCACTGGAGCTGACACTGTCAGCGGGTCCAGCCTGCACCGATACCGTCTCACCTCTACCAGACCTTCACCTTCTGCTGCCCCGCTCACTCTCTCCAGGGATTGATCCTGCCCCTGGGAAGAGCCCGACTTCTCTCCTCATCCGTTCTGTCCCACTCTGACTCTGCACATCTGCATACCAGTAAAAGACATTACTCTTTTGCCGCCCTGCCTCCTGCTCCCCGCCTCGCTGCCGTTACACCCCTGGCTGAGTACAAACAGCAGGTTAGGGCCGCTGTCCTCCAGGACGAACCCCGCTGTCATCATGTCCAGTCGCCGCAAGGCTTCCACTCCATGTATGATTCGACAAGAGAAGACCATGGTGGAGCTCGATGATGACGCTGATGAGTCACTGGAGGTGCGTTTGGCTGAGATCATTCAAGTTAAATCACTGTGGGGGCCGCTCAGGTTAAAGGGGTACAGTGGACCATTCGTCTCTCAAAAGCAAGATTACATCATGAATATTGGAAGTTATGTATTTATTTATTGATGGTTTGGAAACGGTGGCACTGAGGAAAAGACATGAGGGGGAGTGAGCAGGATGGATAGGACCAGGAAGCAGTAGATCAGAGGGACAGCACATGTCAGGTGTTTAGGAGACAAAGTCAGACTGAGATGGTTTGGACATGTACGGAGGAGAGAGAGCCAGTACATTGGTAGGAAGACCTTGAGGTTTGAACTGCCAGGCAGAAGGTGGAGAGGAAGGTCAAAGAGGAGATTTGTGGACATGGTGAAGGAGGACATGAGGTTTGTAGGTTTGAGAGAAGAGCAAGCAGAGGACAGGGTGAGATGGAGCAGGATGATCCGCTGTGGCCACCCCTGAAGGGAGAAGCCGAAAGAGAAAGAAGGAGATATATTTATTTATTGAGCTTGATTTAAACGTAAGAAGTACTTTGCATTTCGTTCACCACAAGGGTCATTGCCAAATAGTTAACATCCAATTTGATATCATGGGTTTTACATCTCACATACACCTTCACTTGTCACTTATCAAATGTTTTTAATAATTTTTTTATTTTATTTAGCATTATCAATTTAAATTTTTCCTTTTGGTCCCTCACAGATTATCAGGGAGAACCATGTGGAGGAGTATCCTATGGAAACAGAACCCTCCAAAGAGGCTGAACCGCCTATGGACCTGGACCTGATGGACAAGACCTCTGAGCCTCTGGTGACGTCAGACATCTCAGCGTCTGACGCGTCAGATCTCTCCAAGCCCTCGCACAAGCAGCAGGGGGGTTACGAGTGCAAATACTGCCCCTTCTCCACACAGAATCTCAACACTTTCAAAGAGCACGTGGACACCAACCACCCCAACGTCATCCTCAACCCGCTCTACCTGTGCGCCGTTTGCAACTTCAACACAAAGAAATTCGACTCTCTGACGGAACACAACGAGAAGTGTCACCCGGGGGAGAGCAACTTCAAGTTCAAGCGCACCAAGATGAACAATCAGACCGTTCTGGAGCAGACGATCGAGGGCTGCGGCAGCAACGCGGTCATCTATAACTCCTCCGGTGCTGGCAAAGTAGACGAGCTCCCCTTCAGCAAACCTTCCACAGTCAAGATGGGGAAACCAAAAGGAACGACTGCTGACGCTAAACGGACAGAGTTGAGTGCTTTGACCTCTGACCTGACCAAGAAGCCAATCACAGCAGTCAACGTGAACGGCACAGTTATCTTCCCAGAGTCTGCGCTCCTGAACGCTGACAGCCTTTCTCACATCATGCCTTCCCTGCAGCGGCCTCTCAACTTCACACAGGTATGCTCAGAATGTCCGACTGATAGAGCTCTAAATATTCAGCAGGAATAATCAAAAATGAAGCTCTTCTTTTCAAGGTGAAATTGATTCTGAATAAGCACAAATTCACTTTCTTTTTTTTGCGCGACACATCCATGGAATTCCACTTGACGTTTTCACTTCAAATCAAAACAAAGTTCTTGTCATAAGTGGGGAGAAGTGGCTCATATAATTCCACTCGGTTCATGAAGCAAAATATAACTCCAATATGTGTTTGTGAACTTTTACAACCAAAAAAACGCTGCCTTGTGTGTTTTATGTGTCTTAATCCCTCAATATTTGAGGTCTTTTTTGGTTTAACTGGATTTTATTGGGAATTAGAGAACATTATTATCATGTTTATATTATTTATTAATATATCCATTTAATATGCCAATTTAGTTTTTTTTTTCTTTTTTTCATAATGTCATATTTGTTTTTGTATTTATTTGTAAAAATGACTTTTAAAAACATTGTCTGGATTAGGGGTTAAAGCAAAAGTCTGTATTTGCGTTTTAACTGTTGCAATGTATCTTGGCACATTAATATGAATGTGTTTTATACCCGTTCACCATTATTGATAAACTTGTTGCAGGTTAAAGGATTATTTACTGCTTTTTGAACCTTAAAATTGTATGTATGCTCCAACATTAAATACATTTTTTTGCCAACTATGAATGCCAGAGAAGAGTTTTGTTTTTGTTTTTTTTCTTATTTCTTCAAAGGACTTACAAATATTCTCATTCAACTAACACATTTCCTCCGTATGGTTCCAGGTGCCGAAGATTGCCGTGCCCCTCAACACCACCAAATACAATCCCTCTCTGGACGACAACCTGACGCTGATCTCCTCCTTCAACAAGTTTCCTTACCCCACACAGGCGGAGCTTTCCTGGCTCACTGCCGTCTCCAAACACCCAGAGGAGCAAATCAAAGTCTGGTTCACCACACAGAGGCTCAAGCAGGGAATCAGCTGGTCACCAGAGGAGGTACTGCAGCAAGACATTTTGGCACCAAGTAGATATATTTTTTTAGGCGTTACACAAGCACAGTGAGACAATAAAAACCCACACCGTCAGAAGCTGGGTGCAACACCTCAATTGTCTAACTTCAATGAGGTAGATAGATGGTAGTTTAATAGGATAAAATATATATAGATTTTTTTAAAATCATGGTGGACTATGTGGCCATGAAGATGACTTCATCCTGGGTCCATCATGTCCGTGCTCCTTCCCATAAGATAGACATAATCACCGCATGACATGCAAGCTTTCAAAAAGCCAGATGAATATTTAAATGTTTATATTACACAGTTGAAAAGTGCATTGTATTGTCGAGATGGATTTCAGCGCTGCAGCCTGGGTTTCTGTGGAGTTCCCCTTGTGCTGAAGTGGGTTTCCTTCAGGCACGCTTCCACCCACAGCCCAAAACATTGTGGTGTATACGTTTTTACTCTGCAACTTTTCTAGACAATTAGTTTGCTAGGTCTTAAAGTTATAAATGTGACATTTACCCAACAGATTTGTTCAAGATAATGTGTTAATAATTGATGTTTATTCCAGGTGGAAGAGGCCAGGAAGAAAATGTTCAATGGTACAATCGCATCTGTACCTCAGTCCTTCACTGTCGTAGCCCCACCCCTAAAGACCACATCATCCACAAACTCATCCGTGCAGACCTCGGCCTCCAAAACGGCGCAGCCTGCAGCTTCTCTGCTCCAGTCCCTGCCCTGTCAGCTGCTTGGACAGACCAGTCTGGTGCTGACGCCCGTGGCCAACGGCTCCACTGTCACATGTGCACCACTGGCACTGACCGTGGCCAACCAGGTGCAACATGCTCACTTATTTCTGTTTATTTAGCCACACGTACGGCATATTTACCCCACTTGTCTGCAGGTCGCGCAGTCACTCAAGCGTCCGCTGGCTTCTCCCGTTGTCGCGTCAGACAGCAAAAGACCTTCAATCATTCAAACCATCTCTGCACCCATGCCTACGTCAAAGGTCGTGTCGGCCAAGGTGCTGAATTTTACCGTCGACCCCAATAAAACGGCTGAGCAGCTCTCTGTTCTGAGGTCCAGCTACTCCCATTGTCCCTTCCCAGAGGAAGATGAGGTAGGACAAAGATTTTTACAGCCCGTGTTCACGTTCCCCTGCTTTATTCTGCTGCGTCTGCCTGTCAATAGATCTACAGTCTAATCGAGACCACTGGGCTGTCCCGAGGAGAGATCAAGAAGTGGTTCAGTGAACAAAGGCTCCTGAATATCAAAGGTATGAAGTTTATGAGTCAATTTTAAATCTCTTTTGCTTTTGTCTTTTCTAATGCTGACTGTATGTATTCTGTCTGAAGGCGTCCCCCCGCCGCCTGTGTCGGTGAAGGCGGAGGTGACTCCGGCTCTGAGAGAAGCTCCTGTCAAAAAGACTGTGCCTACACAGTTCCCCCTGCTGGAGAGAGTGAAGGGGAAGTCGGCAGAGCAGCTGAAGGCGCTGGAGGAGAGTTTTCAGAAAGTCAGCTCTCCAACCGAGACGGAGCTAGGTACCACATTTCCCCACCAGTCACTGCTTAGAACAGTTTAAATGCAAAAGAAAGCGCGGCCATTAATAGAAAAGGGAAAACAAGAAAAGCTTTTCTGGAGACAACATGCCTGTCTGGTGACATGCACCACTGTTCCAGCCCAATTAATCTGTTCAATTAATTGCGAAACTGGCTTTTGTCTGCAGCAATAATGAAGCGGGACAATCAGTGCATTTGTTTCAGCACTCAACTTCACATCAGGAGGTCGTTTTCTGGGCTCTTGATGGTTGGCATTTTTTTTCCATGTCTATTCCGTTACAATTGTGTAAAATATGTGCTTTTTTTTCTCAGATCCTTCACTAACGTGAGAGAATAGCCGCTGAAATTATCATTTATTTTCAGAGCTTGGACTACCGCATTGAATTTCATTTACTAAGTAATTGAAAAATACCCCAATTTTCCGGATTTCCTATAAGCCGCTGCAGTTTATACAGTGACGCAGCTGATATATAGATATTTTTACAGGCTAAAGAGTGTCATGCTGGCAAAATTTTGAGCATTTTATTTACCTTAAAGTGCTCAACAACAGAGCCCAGTCTCCTGGATCACCATAGACGGGAAGCAGTTGAGACGAAGAACTTCGGACACGCGGGTGAAAACAGTGCATTTTGATTTACTTTAATGTAAATAAAACACGTGAGGAGTTCATTATTCTGGTTCAGAACATTGCCGAGTTTGTTTCATGAGTCATTCTCAGTGCTGGACCCCGTTTTCATAACTGTGATCCTTATGCATTTGTAAGCACCACTGGCCTTTCTACAACACAGACAGCACCACTGCACCCACTTTAAGAGCAATATGGCTTATGCATGGACAGGATCTATTTTCCGTCTTAAGTTAAGTGGGTGTGGTTTACTATTACGTTGCGCTCTATAGTTCAAATAGAAACAAATAGCAGAATTATTTTTGCTCATATACAACTGAAATTTATCTGCACATATTTAATGCATCTACAAATTGACAATTAAAATATATTTTTGCAAAAATTGGCAGGAATGACAAGTAAGTTTCTGTATGAGATGCAATGCCATGAAAATGTATTAAAAATTTATTTAAAAATCAAACTATTTTAATGTCATTGAGATTGGGATATAAAAGGCCCATCTCTTTATGGATGCATAGATCGTAGTTATGCAGAGTCATGCAGTTTCCCTAGTCTCCCTGACACATTTGTGGTTTTGTTTTTTATATTCCGTTCACTGGAGTTTTTGGCAGAGACGGGCTGCGCTCCCAGTCTGACTTCTAATTTGTTCTTTGAATGTAAATGACGGCTGCGATGGCGCTTCGCTGAGAATAAACTTTTGTAGAACTTTCACTCTTCTTTTTAAGTTCAGCTCTGCCAGTTGGGTCAGATTCAGTTTAAAATCCTCCCATCCTTTGCTGTTGCGTTAATTTGGCATCTTTCCGATGCGCTCATGACGAGTGTATCTTCACCCCCAAATGTCTCTGGAGAGTCGCTTCATGACAAGAAAAAGAAGAAACGGTTTTAATGAGCCCGTGCCACAGTCCTTTGTTTAGAGACAAAACTCCCAAGTTTCCGTAAAAAGACTTCACACATGTGACCCAGTGAACTGTGTTATGCTGCAGACCAGCTGGCCCAGGAGACACGTCTGTCCAAGACTGAGGTGGACTGCTGGTTTTTGGAACGCCGAGCGCTGAGGGACAACATGAAGAAGGCGTTACTCACCATGGCCTCCAAGAACAGCGACGACAGGGGGGACAGACCCGCCGCTGTGCTCAACGGGGCGTCTCATCGGGAGCCTGAAGGAAGAGCTCCCCGCTCCTCTCCTCACCCGCCTGTCCTCTCCTCTTCCTCGTCTTCCTCCCCTCCCGTGTTGGCCGTCTCCTCCCCCCTCCCTCCCACCCTGTCGTCCTCTGCGTCTCCCCCGATCCTCACGTCGTCGTCCTCCTCTTCTCCCCATCCTCCCATCCTCTCCATCTCCAACAGCCCAGCCCCCATCACCAGCCGCTCACTCGCCCTGCTCAGAGAGGTGAGAGGAGTTACTTCGCTTTATTTCAGAGAGACATTCAAGATGTTCACCGTTCTCCCGAGTCGCACCTCTCCTCCTCACTTATCACATCCATGTTGGTTCATCATCTCCTTTGACCTGGTGCCTCCACATCCTTTGTTCACTGCCTCTACGCTTAGTTTAAATCAGAGATGATTTGCATAATGAAGCAATCTCATCCAGAGGTAGAGCTTTTTTAATTCTTCACTTGTCTCATTTAATGTTTCAGAATGCTCTCATTATGACTCCTGAACTTCATTTGCTGAGAAAAAAAAAGATTATAGACAAAGATTATGAGTAAGGTTTGGTGTGTGTGCGTTTCATTGTGAAGATGAATTTGGTGATATTGAAACGGTTCTTGTAGGTGTTGATGGTAAAATAGTGAGGACATTCGGTTGATTTCTATTGATCCAAACACATGGAGAAACACAAAAGGAAATTTTAACCTTTCCTTGACCTTCATTTACTTTGAGAAATATCATCTCAAGATTTTTTTTTTTCTTCAGTAATTGTTGGTCAGGTTAGAGTCAAATAGTTCATCATCATTTATACTGTGTCTGGCGTACACACCTCAAATGACGGCTAACTCAACCGTTTTCTCCCGCTTATTCCCTGTTGTTGTGTTGGGGGTGGAGCATATCACAGGAACTTGGCGGTGGGGGGAGAGACCTAAGGAGGTCACATAGAGGCCACTGAGCCTACTGACCATGTCACCTGGTCTGTATCCGTTTGGACTCTGGGAGGAAACCAGAGTGTCCAGAAAGTCCACACAGAAAGGTTAACTGCATGAGTCGAGCAGGAGTCATACCAACTGTACGACCTTCTTGTGAGGCTGCAGTTTTTGCAGTTATTATTATTATTACTATTATTGTTACTATTATTATTGTTGTTGTTATCATTTAATTATTATTATTATCATTGATAATAATAATAAAGGTAGTAGGAAGTCAATCACAACAACCACTTTCACCAAAAACATTTGTGTTTAATGGAGGAGCTGAGTATTTGTATACTGATATTATAATGCATAAAAAAGACTCTTAAGAGCTTTTTGAACACAAGTACAACATTTATACCTATAAATAATGAACATAGACTTCATGAAAATGAATCCCATGTTCAACCTTCATCCCTTCTCTGTCTGTGTTGGTGCGTCTCGCTCTGATGTCCAGTCATCATACCAGCAGAGGTTCTGTTACCTAAAATGTTTTCAATGACAGGTGTACTTTAGATTTATTCTACCATAAGTTTGTCGCATAAATGATGACGATATGGCTGCTTTGTTGAAGTCATATCGGTGTGTCTTCTTGTTGCAGATGTTCTGCCGGACCCAGTGGCCATCCCCTGAGGAGTACAGTCAGCTGGAGGTTCAAACCAGCCTGGGTCGCACTGACATTGTGCGTTGGTTCAAAGACCATCGGTCGGCTGTGAAAAACGGGGAAACACTGGACTGGATGGAGGCCCAACAGAACCAGAAGTCAGATCTGAGGAAGCCCAGCAGCGAGAACAACCACAGCTCAGAAGTCAAGACTGACAAGGGTAGGTTTCCGAACTGGGTGTCTGCGACAGGTCAGATTCTCATTTGTTCTCACTCGACACACAGCGACAGAGGCTGCGGAGAAAACGGCAGCAGTCAAAGAGTACTACAAGCTGTCCGACCAAGATACGGTCCAGTGGCTGACAGACAGACTGGCACACAGTGTGTCCGACCTGAGCAGGGCCAATTTGGACCAGAACAACTCGAACGGTGTGGAAAAAGGCAGGTGGGTGAAGCGAAGGGTCCCCAGAAATCTTGACTGTATATGAGGAAGACACTTATGAACCTGCTGCTCGTGCGCTGACAGGTGGGTGAAGGTCACTGTGGCGGTGGGACAGGAGAGTGAAGGACTGGAGCGACAGAAGCTGGCGACTAACACAGAGGTTCTGAACATGGAGCAGCCCGGGAGGGTCACAGGGTGAAGACAGGTAATACAACCCCTTCAAAGGTCCATTTTAAAAGGAGCCCAACATGAAATTGTACTTGAAAAATGCAGCAGCTTATTAGTTTAGGACGAGGCACTCCGATGTTCTTTGATCGTGATCTGTTCATCCGTACTATGGAGAAGAAGCCGAGGCCAGCCAAGGTATCTCACGTCTTAGATTGGCCCTCACGAGAGGGCTCAGCAATAAATGAACATGGCTGGCCAAAAACCCACACTGCAGCATTGTCAAGCTGTGAAGCTACAAGCTACAGGGCTGTGGAAACCAAGGAGACCTTCGACCCTCACATGACAAGAATCTAGCCTTGTGTAATATTAGGCCTCTATCCACCACAGCATGGTGGTTTTCCATTGAGAATGAATTTCTTTTTTGTATTCTAAAAGGGTTTATCATGAGTTAGCACAAAACCTTGACTCAGGCTCAATATAAATAATTAAAATGTGATTCGCTGGCGCTTAGAGCCATGCTTCTCTTCTTCTTTGCGCCTGCCTCTGTTGTGAAAGCCAGTTCCAGAGCGCTACTGCCACCTGCTGTCCCATGGACCTTATTGCTCTCTGCTCAAATTATCAGCATATAAAATAAATGCTGGGCAATAATAGTCAGTCATAAAATAACAGTATGGTTTTAAATGTAGTGCTTTTCCGGTTTCAATATCAAATATTTATAAGGTTTTTTACTTTATTTAAATTTTATTTTCTTAAACAAAAGATGTGGTTTGTGCCAAAAGAGCACAAGGCAGTTGCCTCTTAAGTCATTAAAATGTGACTGTTTTGCCAGTTTTTTGGGGGGGAAAGAAAGGTGAATTATGAAGTTTAATCCATGTGTTGTGGCTGATAAATTATGTATTGTATTTTGAACTGATAGAGCTGGAGGTCAATTTTTGCGCAGTGCTGTTGCAGAAAGAAAGTAGATCCGTGTTCTCTTGCCGTGAGACCCATTTGCATTTGCAAAAAAACAGATTCCGTTTGTTGCAATATGTTTCCGATAATTTTGTGTCTTGAAACAGCACATTGCCTGGAACAATGTTTTAGGTGTTTGCTTGGGAAAACAACTGTGAATTACTTCGCTTGGATTTACACAGCAGGATTGGAAAAAGTACATAATTTATTTTTATAAAATAAAATACCTAACATCACCTGGATGTCTTCATCCGTCTGCTTTAAAAACTGCTACAGTTACTTTTATGTGGATAGATAAATGAAAAGAACAGATGTTTGGTAAAGATCACTAAATTATTTTCCTTTTTTGTAATGCGATTATATCTGGACAGATATATACAAAGAATTGGCAAATGTTTTTATCCTGATCAGTTTAAAAAGTTGAAACACAGCATCTGGAGTTATTAAAGTGCTGATTCATTACATTGAATTAAGCCGAAGAGCTGAGGCAGCAGGTGGAGTTCACTTCCACATGATGACTGTCAAGACCATAACTGTGGTAATGCGGCAGTCCATATAGTTCTAAAACTGTTGAAGTCGTGAAATAGCTGAATAGTTTTGATGTACAGCCTAATCTGCCTTGACTTTACTCCAAACCTGATGCACAGATTCAAGTGTTGAGCGTGGAAATATGTTGCTGCGGAAAAGAAATGTCAAAGAATAATGCGTCCTGTTGAAGTTTCTACTCCAGGCGACACGGCGACTGTGGAAAAGATGTCGTTTTGCCCTGGAGGCAAATCTGGTCTCCACAAACATATTTATTTGTCATGTAAACTGTCAGCTTCCTTCCAATGTTTCCATTAGCGATGGGTGGGA
Source organism: Synchiropus splendidus (assembly GCF_027744825.2). Classification (NCBI taxonomy): domain Eukaryota; kingdom Metazoa; phylum Chordata; class Actinopteri; order Syngnathiformes; family Callionymidae; genus Synchiropus; species Synchiropus splendidus. The sequence continues at coordinate 15,077,964 of NC_071345.1, read as the reverse complement.
GCTCTGAAGCAGTTGTCACTCTTCCCCAGTGAGAAATGAACTTTGACCCGGACAACACCATCAATTCCTGCCATAGAGCGCAGCTGTCAAAATGAAGCCGCATTTAACGTTGCTCCTGGTGGCCTCGACTCAGCAGCATATGAGGTTCAACAAGGCCTTGCTTTAAACAAGTGTTGTTTAGGAACAAACAGGCAGAACAAAACCATTTCAAACGTCCTCTTAAATCACCGTTTATTTGGAGGAACCAGTTGCTTAATTAGCCGTGATCGTCACTCTCAGATCCTCCGCAGGAGCTGGTGTTTTCCTAAAATCCCTCGTGAGTTTGGAGAACTTCCAGCACCATCTGATCACCGACGACACACTCGCTTTTCAGTCTCGATGAGCAGGCTGCCGCGTTGCGTGGTGTCAGTGAGGAGAATTCAATTGAAGCGTGAAGCGTGTGTAACTGAAGGCTGAAACGCCGATGACATTGGAGGATGTGGTGACGTCAAGGCGCCACAGCTGCAGCGGGAAGCTACCCAGAAAACAGCAAGGCTGTTATTACCTCCAGTGGGTTCATCGAGATGCTAATGATAGTGGGCTCCAAATATCAAACTGCTACACACACACATGCACACACACACGTACAGACTCTGGAGGAACATGTTCAATTGAAGTTGGCTAAGAATTACGGGGTGAATTCGAATGCCCACTCTGCTACTTTTATTTATCCTCATTATTATAATTATTGTATTATTATTGTAACTAAAGTGTTCGTGTACACCCTTAAAAGACACATTTTTTTCTACCACCTTTTTCTTTCTGCCTGTGAAATAAAATAGCAAAATAAATCATGGATTATCAAATATTAATAAAGTTTAGACATGAGAAAAGACGAGCTTGGAACATTGTTGTATTCTGTGTTTTTACACACATTTATTCAGATTTTTTTTAACCTCAACATGGGTGCCCATATTCAATAAAACATGCAGGATTATTTGGAATTTGACAAAGTTTGAAGTGACTTGATTTCAGTGGCGTTGAGTCAGTTTGTTTGGATATCCCCGTTCGATCCCCTCACTTCTGGTCACATGACCGGATCCAGTTAAAATGCCAGGTCAAGTTTTGGAGGTTTTCTTTTTCACCTTATCCACGGGGCTCCGGAACGCTACTGCCACCTGCTGTCTGGTTGAGCACATTGCATGCTGAATATATTGGTCTGAATAAAATACACACAGGGTGAAAATGAGCGGCTCGGCGGAGGTGTCCGCCTCCTCAGCAATAACCATCTGGATTATTAGTTTTTACTCTCTGTTGCGCAACATGCGCGAGGCCCGAGCGAAGCCTGTCATTGCTGTGAGCAACAAAATGAAAGGTCGAACTGCTCAATATTTAAGTGACTTGAAATAGAACTGTTGCTCATGCAGCCAATAACCGAAGAAAACAGCCCTGGCTCCTGTTGGTTCACACCTGCGTCTGCTCCCTTCCAGAACCCAGCTCCTTCCTGTGATGTCATCACAAAGCACTGGGGAGTCCTGCTGTTGAAGCGCTGACGTGTGGCGCGCGCACGCTAACGTTGAGAGCGAGAGAGAGAGAGTGCCAAAGCTGGACTTGACACATTGTTCTCAAGAGACTTTTTTAAAAGAGGGACCTTTGTAAATATGTTTCTGAAAAAGAGCAAAGTTTGTATAGTTTAACGGGGGTGTTTTGTTACTTTAAAAAAAATGGTGCCCGAACTCTAGAATGTTTTTGCTTTGAAAAAGGACCTGTAAATGACTTGTTTGCTAGAGAACAAACTGTTTTTTTATCACTCCCCGTATGAGTAACGTTTGCTGGCACTTGCTTTGTTTCTTTTTCGTTGTAGTTCTTTGGCTCGCCCGGCTCATACACACATGTTCTCGAAGTAAATGACCTACTCAGTACTTTTAAAAAAGGCGTTTTGTTTTCTGAGCTGCACACAGACCAACACTGCGCCACAACACCAACAATTGAATGTGCTAACTTGTCGTACGCTTTTACTCAGCTGGGGGGGGGGTGAACAGTACAGAATGTACCGAGTCGTGCTTCACTCAGAGCTATCGAGCTGGTAGCAAAGCAGCAGGAAGTGTTTGACTCACTGTTTTTCTATGATAAACTACAAACATGGAAGCACCACATGCTTGATTTAAAATAACAATACCCAGAAACCTCCTTTTCAAGTTCAACAGACTTCACTCAGTGTACAGTTCTGTCGAGCCACCTCTCCTTGCACCAAGCGGTGACGGAGCGCCGCCCTCATGGACAGCGCCGGCGGATGCGGTCCAGCATGGGGGCGACTCCGTTTTTTGTTTTTTTACTTATTTTAAAGGGATGTTTTATCGCTGCTTTAGTTCAAGACGATCTGGGAGACTGTACATGGCAATTATGTGTGCGACAAATAACGCTTGCATTATTTTCATTTTCTACTTTCAGTCTGCTGTAACTCAATAAATATATGATTATACTTGTGTGTTTCGGTTTTTGACACCAAGGGGAAACTTTTGATGGCTGTCTCACGGTTGCAAAGACCTTTTAGGATTTGTGTTCTTTCACCCTCTGTACTGCAGCATTGTCCTCGCTGAGCCTTTAAAAAACTAGAAAGAATTCTTATAATGCAAAAGGTACATCTCTGTTTAAGGTCCGTTTTATTATTGCTATATTATTAGGGACTCCTGAAGTCTCCCGAGTTTTTTTACTTCTGAGGTGATGTTTTCTCCATTGGTTTTCTAATGAGCACAAAATGTATATAATTTTTGTAAATTTTAGCTCCATTATTAGATCTATTTTTTTTGTGTATTTCATTCTGTGCCCCAGTTTCCTTCCCTGTTTAGTAAGGCATGAAGTGCACTAGACCTCGTACTGGGGGAAGAGAGTGTTGAATTTAAAGTCAGCGATCAGCCAGAATATGTGACTGGATTGCTAACTTTCAGTTGAACGTGGCAACGCTGTGAAAAATTAAACACCTTTGTTAGGAATGAATTATTAACACTTGACAAAGACCTTGTTGTTCCTCCGCACAAAAAAGTCCCATAATGCACTGCAACACTTAAAACAGTTCAACTGCTTAGTGTTGTTTTTAAGTTCTCTCAATGGTGACTTCGTGTACACACATTGTTTGCTGAGGTGACAAAACAAAAACTAAAAATGAGGATATTCTCTAATAACAATAATGTAATGCAATTGTTTGTAGCAATCTTTCCAACAGAAACTTTGGATAGATGGATTCATTTTCTTCAGTTCAAATGATGGTGGTGACAAACAGGCTCACCCTCAAACTTTAGCCAGCAAGCAGCACCACCCTGAATGATGAGTTGTGTGCGACATCCTTCAGTGCCTATACATCCCAGTAGCACGAGCTAGACAGTAAATATCAATGAGTTTTTGACCCTGTGTCTCGGTGTCAAACCATTTTCAAATAAATAATGTGCTGTAAAACCAATTGAAAAAATGGAACAGCTAAAACCCACACATAAAAGTGCAGGCTGACACATCAAATACATTAGCATTAGCACATTCTGTCAAGAAGCAACAATGTATTTTAGAATTTGAAACACAGCCACGACCCATTAAGGAAGTCTTCAAGGAATGTGTGTCGATTTAAATGAGTAATTTCACGCGATGACAGACTGAAGAGTCTTCCTTACTAATTATAGCCAGACGCTGCAGCTCTCATTAAATGATCACAAGCCGACTTGACGTGCTTCAGCAGAGTAAACACGGCTCTTTAATTGAGGATCACACCGCTCGGCTGCCATGTTTAAATGTAAACTTGAGTCATAGCTGTCATGCAAAAATAACCACAACGTGACTTGTAGCTTTGACTTTCTGTTGAAACTCACGGTATGAATCACGACTTCAGGGCTTTATATTTCTGTATTGACCCCGAAACACAGACAGGAATGACGTCTTGTAAATAACTGTTATATTTTTCAGACTATTTGTTGTCTTGTTTCTTCCTTAACATAACTAGTTGAACGGTAATTATAACATGTTCAGGACTAAAATTCGAAATTTTAATTTCAAATCATTTTACATGTCTTCCGTCATTTTAGTGAGTATTTTTTGTTCCTTAAAATACATTGAAAGAAAATTGAAAATATATTTTGAAATTAATTTCCTTTTAATATTTCATAGATATTCGTGCTATCGTTTCATTATTATTATTTATATTCAAATTAAATCGCATATTAAATTGAATATTTTTATAGGTTTCATGCCATATTTGCAATTCTTAATATCCTCTCTTTAGTGGTTCATTTTGTCCTTGTTACTCAACATTTTTTTTCCGTCACGTTTCGTCATCGGCGCCTTTCTGTTGGCATGGCGGCCCCTCACAACAGTCACAGTTTATAATGTGGCCCTTGTGGAAGTTTAACCGCCCACCTCTGCACTACAGCGACCAGGAAGATGAAGTGGCGTCTGGCTGGCCTGTTCACACCTGCGTGACTTACTCATTCTGAGCTAGAAGACACGACACAGACAGGAAGGACGTCTTGTAAATAACTGTTATATTTACAAAAAAGATCAGATACATCTCAGCTGTCAAAAAGATAATCCATCACACAGAACTCAAAATATTTTACACACATGTATATTCAATCCAGAGCTCATCGGTTTCTTACTAACAAAAGGAGGAGGCGTTCAAGAGCAGCGCTCTCTGTAGTGCAGATTATAAAGTAATCTGATATGGCATCACAGAGGTGGAGTGGGGTGAGAATGTCAAATTAACAAGCCACATATCTCCTGACTGAATGAATAAAGAGAAGGGATTACAATATATAACTTCATCAAGACTCAGAAAACATCTCGTCTTCAGTCCGGCTGTTCTCCGTGGTGAAACACAACACCGCTCCGTAATAAAATATTTGTTCTGTTTACTTCAATGAGACTAAAAATCTGCATTTTTTTTTTTCAACCCGACTGATCGATGGGGTTTAAGATCAGGGTCTACTCATCAATCGTCACCGAGGCGGAAACCCTGACCCCAGTTGTGGCGTCGCCCTCCGCCGGCCGCCTGCTCAGGGGCAGCTGGTCTCCGGCTGGGAGGGGCTCCGAACCCAGAGACTCCTCCTCTTCTGTTGGGCAAGAACCGATACCTGAAGAGAAACAGGGTCCAGAGGTCAGAAAACAAGCAGCAAGAAATGACACGCAAATATTCAGGTGACAAGACAAAGAGTTGCTACATGTGTTTTGTTTCGGAGTGACTGGATGACACACGCTGGCACACTGGTGGCCGAGAACTACAGTCAACCCACAAAAAAACAGTTAACTGTAGCATCATACAATGTTTTTGTTGGAATTAATAAATAGGTTTAAGATTAGAGATGGAAAAACAATACGTCAATAGAACATAATATTACGGGTGTTATGCAGCTCAATAAGTTACAGCAATGTTTGAGTTTAAAAGAAAAAAAATTGAATTCTGTTCACTGTAGACAACACAAACACAACACAAAAATGTTCATGACTAAAATTTCTTTTTGTCTGCTATTTTAGTGAGTATTTTTTGTTCCTAAAAATACATTGAAAGAAAATTGAAAATATATCTTAAAATGTATTTCCTTTTAATATTTCAGAGGTATTTGTGCTATACTTTTATTTATATTCAAATTAAATTGCATGTTAATGGAATATTTTTATAGGTTTCATGCCATATTTGCACTTCTTAATATCCTCTCTTTAATGGTTATTTCGTCCTAGTTACTTAAGATTTTTTTTCTGTCACGTTTCTGAGTCATCGGTGCCTTTCTTTTGGCATGGCGGCCCTCACAACAGTCACTGTTTATCATGTGGCCCTTTTGGAAAGAAATACTACAGCAACCAGGAAGATGAAGTGAGGTCTGGCTGGCCAGTTCACACCCGCACTCCTCTTTCTGCCACCAGTGATATCAGTGGGCAGCAGCTGGGATTCCGCTGCATGTAACGGATCGTGGCGCAGAGCCACGGCTTAAATGAGAGCCACCACGCCTTCACAGTAATGATCACTTTTCAAGGATGAAAACTCACTTGATCAAACGTATTAAAATGAAGTGGAAACATCAAAAGCAGTGGATGACACAGAGCATCGTGGAGGTGAACATGACTACGGTGGTTCTATGCGTGTTTTTAATGGAAAAATCCAGAAACAAACATGTCTCAAGCCCGTTGCTCACGGAACACTGTAAATTTCAGACATGATTCCACATGTTCACATTCATGACAACCTTCCAAGAGGAACTTCCATTCGTAATTGTATCCACTTGTACACATATGAGACGACTGCAGGGGAGCAACTGCTGCGTGGCACAGCAGCTTTCACACAGCAATTGTGACTCAGAATACTGCACGAGTGTCTGCTTCTGTGTACTTGTGATGGCTGTTGTGTCAATGTTGGGGGGGGTAAAGTTAGTGGAATGCTAATATGGCAGACTGGAGAAGATAAATTAAAGCCATTTATTTAGCCCTTTAACAGCTTCACTTCCATTTCACTTCTTTGTCTTGATGAATTTTCTCTCTCTTCGTATGTCTCGCTGCAATCTGAGCTCAGGCTGGTTGACTGGTCAACAGTCTCCAGAAATGTGTTGCTTGAAACATGACTGGTCACCTCAAAACGTGTCACATTCTTCTCTCTAATGTAAGTAATGCATGTGCATCCTGTGGTGTTGACAACTGAGATTTATGTTCACCTGACTTCACAGTTGAGCAGAGATACTCACATGAACTCTGGTGTTGTGAGGAAGGAGCGTCCACCCAGGTCCATGGGGTACTTGAACATCAGGAAGAAGTAAAGGTGACCCACCAGGTTTCCTATGAGCTCGTTCACAAACCTACACAGAGGCCCCCCAATTAACCACCGACAACAGAGGTTGACATGGACGGCAACAGCAGTGACTTACGAGCCTCCGATAAGGTAGTTGAAAATCAAGATCACCCACGGCAGGTAATGTGCCTGCAAAGGAATACATGCAGCATGACACCACCATCATGTTAAAACAGGAAGACAAAACTCACCTTGAACCTCGTGCCGAACCAGAAAGAGACTATCGTGTCCTTGTTAAACTGAGCCCAGATGTACAGGACAGACATAATAAGAGGGATCATAAGGAGCTGAAATCATAATGAGAAAAAACAAACTTAGTTCAAAGTCATACGACTGATATATATGTGGAAAACATTAGGATCTTACCTCCATGTTTAAAAGCAGCCCAGTAATCTATAGATGCAGAGTTAAGAGAAATAAATGCGGATTTCACCACCGGTGTTTCATACATCTTCAACTACTGTGTCATAAATATAAAGTAATGGTGGAGTGAGAAGTAAAATATGAAGCTTAATGATCTTAAACTGTGATATATTTATATTAAAGTAAAGCAGCCACAGCATTTCTGCCAGAGAGAAAACTGTTTGGCGGAGCTGCTGGTGTTGCTAATGCCCTATATTTATCTCTGCAGGACCTGAGAGATACTGAGGTAGTGGCAAGGAGCCACACTTCCACAGAAGGAGACTGATGGAGGCAAAATATCAGCAGAAATAAATGTGGACAGAAGGATACAACAATGCAGATCCAGTTAAAAAGTAGCAGGAAGGCGTAGTCTGCGGGTCTGCCATCAAACACCCCTGCAACCAAAGAAAAACATCTGAACATGGCGGAGAAAGAGGTGAATAAGAGCGGTATGTTAGCCAGTGTTCTAACCTGTTTCTAATCGTGTTGAATAATGGTACAGGAAGTACATGTTGACCAGGAAGAGGAACCCAGTGTTAGGATAGACCGGGAAATATAGGGCTGCTGTCACAGGCCTCCAGAGCTGCAGGGAAAGACACACACACACAAAAACATGAAGATTATTAAATGATCAATGACACAACAGTAAATCAACAACTTTATGACACTGTATAAAGGTCAGCTACAATAATAGCCAACTGAATGTTTACTGTCTTAATCGAGGAGTACTTTTAAGTGTATAACGATACGGGGGGGGGGGGGAATACAGTTTCTCAATCTATATGAACCGAATATTAACACAAAGTATTTACACCTTTAAAGTCGCTTCGGACACCTCATTTTGTGATTGTTTTGACGCCAATGTCAGTTTCAGAACGCGACTTCCTACGTCTCGCATTCTGATTGGCTGTCAGCACTGGGGCCCGAGTGAGTTTAGCCACCTGCTAGCTCACAAAAACGCAACATTTCAGTTCGAACATGTCGACACAAAGAGGCACATACGTGGAATCTGTTCAAGAACAAGGTCGGGGACAGGAGGAGATTCATTGGGTTGATCAGCCCTAGCTTCCCAACGAGGGGGACTGCAATGGAGGCAGCGAACCAGGTCCGGGTGATGAGGGGGATGCTTCGGAACCAGTCCCCAATGTCCGACATGTTCCCATACGATGGCGAGCGAGGCGATACGGTGAAAGTGCTAGTCGAACCCGACCACTGTACTCCAGCGAAACGCGAAGCGCGGTGTTCCTTGACAGTGAAAGCGCTACAGCGCTAACTTTACATGACGTGGCTAATCGCTGTTAGCTGTTTTTGAAATGAAGATACATCGGACATGACAAAGCACATCCGGTTGTACTCTTCAAAATAAAACAACTCGTGCGCGCATTGGCTTTTTTAACTCTTTTAATCCATCGATATAGAATCAACAATGTATGTTTTTCACTTCTTTCTATACCATATATGAAAAAAAATGTGCCATACCGAAAATAAGGATGACATTGATTTATGCACCGTGGTTCCGTACTTTATTTTGAATGCAAAGTTGTATGGACGGGAATTCATCACATTTCATCATTTTGGTAATGTACTTCTACAAAGGAAAAAGTTTCACCCCCTCAATTCGCGCGAAATTATGACGTCACATTGTGTTTTTAGAATTACAGTTCGATAAGAAAAGGTGTTTTACGTAGTTGCTTTGTGACGACATCCTAAGTCCATCTCTGTAACTGTTGATTGGTCCGCTGAGAGCCTACACTCCCTTGTAACACTACATCTCCCATCATGCACCTTCTGAAGCTACTTTGTACGCAAGTACTGTGCGACAGGTTTTCTGTTTTCGAGACAGATCAAAAACCGTCCAGACGGAAGCCAGAGCTCAAACTACTTTCTAATCTTTCAACTTTCTCGTCAGCTTCTTTAACCTATTTTCTTAAACGCAACGGTTATCATAACCGACCAGGCCGTGAGGTCGCATTTGAATACTGCAGTGAATTTTAAATTTCGCGCTGTTTCCACCACCAGTGAACAAGTTACCAGGCTTTCTGAAATGACTGTTTAATGCGCAATTCCCCGTAACAAATGGAAGTGACAGATATCGGGAACAAGGAGGAGGGGAAGATATGGCATCGAAAACCAACACCAGGAAAAAGGTATTGGTAAAAACTTTTCTAATGTCGAGCCAACTGTACTGTGACTCTTAAGAGTAGCTATTGTGTAAATGGAGAACAAACAGATTGTCCCCCGCACCGCCTCTTTAAAACAGCAACACAGAATATATTGACTAGAATGTTGAGTGTAGTATTCTAAGGATAAGCCATTATTCACTTTCACGCACTTTTGAGTGCGTTTTTAGCCTCAAAAGACATTTATTTACGTTCTATAATTCTTTTATTATTATTATTGTTGTTGTTAATATTGTTATTATTATTATCAATTCTCATAAAGTTTTTTTTTTAATCGAGCAAAATGTTCAAAATGCTCAAATCCAACTCTTGTCTTGCAGGGTGCTGGCCAGAGTGGTTCGCACCGGTCAGAAGTCCAGGATTGTCAGGTTTCTTCATGTGGCCTTTGATGGTAATGGAGAGTCCTTCCTGGCTGGTGATCACCATGGCAACATGTACATTTTTGACATTAGCAGAAACAGGTGATTGCTGATTCATGAGAAATCTAAGAATGTGGTATCTATTATCTATTTATTTTTGACACCAGACCTTTTTCTTTCCAGATTTTGTCTCGTGCAGAGGACAGGACAACCTTGCACCGCTCTGGCCTACAACCTGCACAGACAGAAGGAGTTCCTCGTGGCCCTTGCCGACAACAGTATCAAGTGCTTTGACAAAGGTTCTTCCTCTATTATTTTGCATCACAAGCTGACATATCAAAGAGATCGTCTTTGTGCTTTACCTACTGTTCCTTTGTACAGACACAAAGCAGATGGTCAGCTGGATGCAGGGCCATGAGGGAACAGTTTCGTCAATCTCGGTCCACAACTCAGGACGCTCAGCAATCACCACGTCGTCAGATGTTGCTCAGATCTGGGACCTGGACACTTTTGAACGAAAACGGAAGCTCAGTGTCAAAAAATCTGTTGGTATTCAAAAGGTAAAGCATTTTTTTTTTGAGATACAAGACACTGATATCATTTTCTGGTCAGTGTGTTTTAAATAAAACATTTAGGAGTTTTCATTCAAATCAATGCTTTATTATTATTTTATTTAAAACTGACAAGCACACAAATGAAGTATGTCCTGTCTGTTACCACATACAGGTGTTCTACATCCCTCACAGCAACACCATACTTAGCTGTTTCAGCGACGATTCTGTTTTTGCATGGGAGAGTGACACTCTGACCTGCGAATATCAGCTCCCTGCTCTGGACTGTGGCCCAAGAATTTCTTACAGGGCATTCGCTGTATCTCGGTATGTCTCTAATACTACTCTTTTGCACATACAACTGTTTCATTCACTTTTGACAGATGACTAAAGTTTTCCTTGTTTCTACAGAGACGGCAAATTGCTGGCCGCTGGAGGGCGCTCCTACTTGCTGCACTTGTGGTGTTTAGAGAGCAAAGAGCTGGTGAAAGTGATCCAGATGCCAGATGAGGTTCGAACTGTAAAACAGCTGGAATTTCTGCCTGACACCTTTGATGAAGCAGCTGGTCAGGTGAGCCAACCGTGGGTATGGTGAATCATAACACTCACCCAGACTTCCACATGAATTGTAATTTTACTATCACGTTGAGTGTGCACAACCTATATATAAATGTATAGTAAACATATATATCCTCGGCATAATGGATACCTGAATTTCTTTTTTCTTAGACTCTCGGTGTTCTCAGCCAAGATGGCTTGATGCGTTTCATTAATATTAACTCCTGCAAGCTGCTTTTCCACCTCGGTTCCCCCGATTTGGCCATCATTTCTGTGGCTGTCAGCCCGAATGGTCGCCATGTTGCTGCTGTTCTGGATAATGGCAGCATCAGTGTCTACAGCATCCATGATCTGACACAAGAATCAATCAAGGTATGTAACAAGTCCACGTTGTTTCTGACAAATTCATTGGTTTTGGTTACTTTTTTTTCACCCTCATTTCCTCCAGGTGGCAGTAGGCACAGAAGCTCAGGAATTGTCAAAGCTGCATGCCAAAGATAAACCAGAGGTCAGGCAGAGGTCAACCAAGCCCTGGGGAACCACATCACTGATGAAGAGAACTAATCCTTCTGCTGAGGATAAAGAGGTTACCAATGTAAAACAAAATAGATATATTTTTACTAACATTTTTTTACTCACTGGTGTCTTTATTTTGAAAAGAATGTGTTCCCTACTGGCTTGGACAAGGAACGACTGGACGCTTTGCTCAATGAGTTTGGAGAATATCCTGCTAAATATAGGTAAGAATTAATTTAGCAATCTGACAATTACAATGAAAAAAAACAATGTATTATTATTATTTTATTTTTTGCATGTTGCAGGATGTTTTTGTGGCGCTCTTTGCTGTGCCTGCCAGAGAACTATGTAGCATACAGCACTCTCATTGACAGAGGGCTCCACCCAGCCTTTGTATCGCTGCAACACAAGTACCCCATAAAAAGCCAGAAGCTCCAGCGAGGTCTTCTCAGGTACGTTCTCTTGTGGTTTGCTCAGCACCTGAAATGTCAGCAAATCTCTGAAATGATTCTATCTTTTCTGTTTGAAGAGTTTTGTCTGCACTCGCTCACTGGGCTGCTATCTTCGGTGAGGTAGAATATCTTCCACTGGTTTCCTTCCCTTTTGTCAAGCTCTTTCCGAACAATCCTCTGCTTTGCTTTGAGGTGGTGGCAACTGTTATCGGTATGTAATAATAATAATAATAATAATAAACTTCAAACCTCCTGACTTTGTCTTGTGTTTCTGGATAGCTTGTATTGGCATTGACATGAGCTTTTATTTTGCTCAGTGAATTGGTGTCAGCATTGGTTCGAGTACTTTCCCAACCCACCTCTGAACATCCTGAGCATGACGGAGAACGTTCTGGCTTATCATGACCCTGGTCTTCTGCGCCACCTGCTCAAATACGGCATCTCCTCGCAAGTCAGTTCACGTTTTTTCTTTGCATTTATATTGTATTGTAAAGTGGACAGTTGCGTGCATAAAGAAATTAGGTCATGCAAACAGATGCTTCAGTACAGTGGGTCTGAAACAAAAAGGTGATTGAAGCATTCAAATGCATGTGCACTATGAAGGGGACTAATAAAATGTGTTGTGGTGGTTACTGTTGGGAAAAGCAGTTCAAACCTGGTGATAATAGTCAGATTGAACTAAAGACTTTTGATATTTGATGGACAGAAGTATAAATATTTTTAAACATATCTGAAGTGGATGTCACTGATATTGTGCACTGAATTAAATAAATGTTACAGCTAACAAATCTTCAATGTGTTTCAAAAAATGCACTCCTCACTCGACCTTCTGGTTGTTTTGCAGCTGTACGTGTGGCCCCTGTTGGAGACGTTGTTCTCTGAAGTTTTGACTCGTGACGAGTGGCTTCGACTCTTCGACAACGTCTTCTCAAACCATCCTTCCTTCCTGCTGATGGCTTGTGTAGCCTACATTACCTGCTGTCGCAGGCCTCTCCTTCTTTGCTTCCAGAAGCAGGACTTTGAGGTATCAACCCGGCTCCTCCTCCTCCTCCTGTTGTTGTTTGTTCCCACTCCACAGTCATTGGTGCGCCTCCTCTGTGTTGGCAGTATTTCTTTCACCATCGGAACAACTTGGATGTGGGCGCCATGATCAAAGAGGCCCACCGGTTGATGAACAACACACCAAGTGACATTCATCCCAAGATGATGCTGAATGACTTTACTCCTCTGGCACATGGGCAGTACCCCATATTCAACCAGTATCCAGAATTCATCGTGGAGTATCGAAGCCAGGAGAGGAACAAAATCCAACAGCAGGAGGCAGAGTGCTTCAGAGAGATGTAAGATTTTCAGCACTGTATTTCTACCCTTGAAGTGGAGTTGGGGTTTGGCCCCAGCAGCCTTAGGTCAAGTTTGAATGCTGTGCTTAAGGAGAAAGTTGTCTGTTTTCTATAGACAGGATGTGTCAGTGCTGCGGTCTAACTTTGTGCGGCGCCAAGCAGAACAGATGGCATTTTCCTCACACCAGGTAAACAATACCCTCTCTGAAACCCAAATGTTCCATCAGATCAACAAAATATTTGGTGTTTGGTGAAACAGGAGCTACTGCAAAAGGCAGAAGAGCAACGAAGGAACATCTTGGCACGAGAGGAAGAAAAGCTGTCTGAGCAGATGAAGAGGTAAAAACAGATGTATCACAGAGGCTTTAAATTATTGCATCGAAGTGGAACCTGATGGCTCTTTTACTTCATAGGTTGGCTGCCATGAAGAGAGAGCTGGAGGTGGAGGAGTTGGGGCTGCTGGATCCCACCAAAAGAAGCTTCCAACAGCATCAGGAACTCGGAGGCTCGCAGATGCAAAGAGTGCAACAGGAAAACAGAAGAAAGGTGCAGAAAGAATCTCTGTTTTTATATTTGCTTTTCATACTTAGTTGATGCAGCAGTCCTGCAGTACAATGCCAATGAGCAGGACTCTGAATGCAAGGCAATGTTTTTGTCTCACATGACACTCTCTTCTGTCGCCCCACATCTGTCCCTCCAACAACACTTCTAAAAGGTCTCAGTCTTCATTCTTGACCCTCATGTCTCTCACTCGCGCCAATACGCTCAGAACACAACAGTCCTTCGAAGGCTGTCAGCGCATCATGTACTGTACATTTATGATCTTTAAATAGCAAACAAAATATATGTACAAAGACATGTGTAGCATATAGCATATAACACAGCAGGGCATGGTAGCATGCATGTTTTCTACATAAGGTTATTAGTTTAAAGGTTATACTATCTTCAAGATAATATTGTCAGCAGAGCCCAGTCCGTCTGTTCACATTCGTCAGCCGTCATGTTTCCTACACACCTGGACAGACATCTTGCACTCGATCATCATTTGAAAAAGTGGGTGAATTCTTGTTCCTACAACGATAGTGAAGTTGCTGCACTTGTGTTTGCTTAAACTATGTTGCGTTAGAAATCAGAAAAAGCTTTATTTACAATGTTCCAAGGAAAGTGCTTCGGTACACTGTGTAATAATGAACAAAATAAACAAATAAAATCTGTATAAATTACAAATAAATGAATAAAAATAAACCATAGTAATAGAAGTAACTAATAAATAAACTACAAACAACAAAGACTGATCATGAATTCATCAATCTGACGGCTGAGGGGAAGATGATGTTCCTGTGACGGGAGGTTCTGGTCTGTGGATCGACCGTAGCCTCCTGCCAGAGGGAAGAAGGACACACAGTCCATGACCAGGGTGAGAAGGGTCGGCTCTGATCCCACCTGCACGTCTCTGGGTCCTGGAGACATACAGGTCCCGAAGAGGAGTTATACGTGATGTAATGATTGTGCTTTAACAGAAAGATGCTGATATAAACTACATATAAATACATATGAATATAGAGTTATCTGTCACACAACAGTCACTTGGCTCTTCTCCTTGCTGCCAAAGAGGGATCAGTGTGAGCGAGATGCCCTTGAGGCATTGAGGGATGAGCTAGTCAGGTTTGTTCATGTAAAACCTGCAAATGTGGCCAGGGCAGTGTTGAGTTCTATCAAATATATTTGAGTTACAGTGAGTAGTGAGAAGGAATTACTCACAGTTCCAGTATTTATGTGCGATGGTTATCCCTGAAATGCTTTGATTTGGTCAGCTGTTGCTTCCTGCTTCCACTTGTCCTCTTCTGATTATTGTCCCTCATTGTGGATCACTGCAGCGCCTGTCACAACAGCAGGATACTGAAGAGGACGAGGGGCTGAGGGTGAGGAAGGTTGATGCAGAGACGTCTGGCTCTAGAGTACCGATCCAGAGCTCAAACAAAAACATGCACGTGAGTCAAACCGACTGTAATTTCTGCGCGTCTCAGCATGACTAGTCAATAAGCAGTCCTTCCCTCGCAGGTTTCTGTGGTCCGCTCATGTGTCTTGTCTCACACAGGCCCGGGAGGAATGGCCACCCAACGCTTGCCAGCGGAGCTTGGAGTCAGAGCGGCGAGGGGCGATGGCACCGCGCCTGGAGCAGAGCGATGCCACTCGGGAGAGACAAGTGGGGGCACTGGCAGGGCTTCACAGGAAAACTCTGGCAGATCAGGAGAGGCTGGCGGGACAGAAGGTGCCAACAGCTGCAGTGTCAACACGATTCGCGCCGTCAGATTCATAATTTGCTAAATTGACAATCACAAGAACATGTTCAATTGTGTTGATGATGTGTCACAGAGGCAGGAAGTGGCGAGAGCCAGAGCCCCGGTACAAGAGCAAAGCCAGCCGCAGGCTCCGTCAGGCACAAGTACGGTATACAACACACACACAGTCGTTTCTGCGAACACATTTGCATCCCCAGTTTCCTTTTGTCAGAAGGCCTGACTCAGCAAAGTGAGGTGCCACTGCATTCACAACTGCCTGCTGCAGCTGGTGCAGGCAGCCCGACAGCTGGACCTTCAACTTCAGCGGGCGAGAGGACCAAGATGGTGTGTCTCAACAGTTCCACTTCAGAGGACAGCTCCTCCTCTTGCTGTGAGTCTGAAACCACCTTTTATTTTCACTCTGACGACAGACTTATTGACATTTGACAATTCTTAAGAGAAAGGCCATAAATGTTCGATACAACCGAACACTGACACCTCTCAAAACTCCATGTTACTAAGTGGATGCCCTAACTAGTGGAGTCTTGGTCAATTTCTAAAAACATTTCGACCTGACACTCCAACTCTCTTGCACACTGAGCTGTGCACTCGTCATATGCGCGCGCATGTCTCCTTCCGCTCAGAGCACAGCGTCAAATTGTTTATAAACCTGATGCAGCACTAACTTGACAACATACTTTCATGGCAGAATGATGGACAAACAGTCCACTGACGTTTCACTTCACGGTGCGTGTCGTTTCTTGATAGTGGCCTCAGAACTCAATGTAGCCCAAAAAAAGTGCTCCAAAATGCAAACACTTAAAAAATGATGTTACGAAGCGAACAGAGACAATGAAAGTTAAGGATTTGTCTTAAAACTGAAAATAAAGATGGGAAAATGACTACTTTTAGGACTGTTTTACATATGAAATTATTTGGTGGCACTGATCAGAAACTTGTATATTAGTCACAAAAAATACATGTTACATCTGTCTTTTTGAAGTAAATCATCTTAATCCATAAACATCTAATTCATTAAAGCAACATCATTCCAACAGACGTTTGCTAATCAGGGTTTTTGTAACAAAATAACATTTTTAATTTCACATTAAAACAACATGAAGGAAACACACTGCAGATACAGGCACACTAAGCTGTACAGTGCAGCTCGGCACCGGTTGCTTAACTCTGTCGCTAAAATAGGTTTATTGCTTCCTCATAAACATGTTTAACACTCACAAACAAACAAATTCTGGTAGCTAACATGAACAAAAAGTGTTAGTTCTGGCAGTGCGGTTCCATAAAACTAAATAGGAGCCGGACTCGGGCCTCCGGAATTCTGCTCATGGCTATTACATACTCTGCTGCTTTACTGACCCAATAAGCCTGCAGGGTTTACTCAGGGTCAACAATGGGAAAAGGGCTTAAAATAAACTGGTTTCTCTGGTAGTCTGAAGTTATTGTAGTTTTTTATTTACTGATCATATTTAACTGTTGAAGTACAACTGTGATGTGCAAATAAGTAGAAGGCTACATCTAAAAACATACCATTCGCTGAATCTTCTTCTGCTTCCTCTTCTCTCAAACCTACAAACCTCATGTGCTCCTTCACTACTTCCATAACTCTCCTCTTTGGCCTTCCTCTCCACCTTCTGCCTGGCAGTTCCAACCTCAACATCTTCCTACCAATGTACTGGCTATCACTCCTCTGTACAGGTCCAAACCATCTCTGTCTAACCTCTCTGACTTTGTCTCCTAAACACCTGACATGTGGTGTCCCTCTGATCTACTGCTTCCTGATCCTATCCATCCTGCTCCCTCCCATGTTAACATAAAATAAATATTCCCTTTGTGTATTACTGAGTATATATATCCAGATGGAATCACATGATAAAGTTCATATGATGACATGCTTCGATCCAAAATCTTACATTTAGACAAAGGTGTTTGCTTGTATTTGTATCCACATGTGACAGTGTTTGTGTGTCATCTGGTGTCGTAACCAAGAACAAGGAATTGATCAAACAGAACCAATATCACCCTGCAACTGTTACTGTTAAGATGATTGTGCTGCTGACAAGATATCTGATACTCAAGATGCCCGGTTAACCGTCTCCGGAAGATGAAGCCGATGAGACTCTTGGTCATGCTTGTTCTCTGGTCTACGTCAGTGTCTCTGGACCGAGGACGGACGCAGCTGGACACCAGTGAGAGACAACTGCTGAAGGAGATCCGAGAACTGAGACAGAAGCTGGCGGCCCGAGCCAGGGGTGACTCAACCTCCTCATCCTAGTCCGTCACCTCACCGTGAGCCGGCAAAGTTCCTGAAGATGAACTGTTCCTTTTATTGTGTTTACTGACGTAACGTTTCCAGGCTTTTACTGCTTTTATTATTTATGAATAGATTTGTATTAAAGACGTCCAATCAATTTCTTTTCTCCATTTTTTTATTGCTCAAGTGAATGTTTGCTACTTATTTTTTTATCGACTCACTACCTTAAATGCACAAATGATAAGAAGGCCACAATAATGGACTGACTGATCTGATCATTCAATGGTTAAAGGTCAGTGTGTGAAGAAAGCTGTCGAACAGCGATGCGTGTGAGAAGTGAACAAACATCACTTGCATGTGTGTGAACACAACAGCATGTTTAACATGAATAGAAATGACATCCATGATCATAGCTGTCACTCATTCGTTGTCTCCTCCCCGCCCTCTTCACGCTCACCTGCGGCCCGTGGAAAGAGTCCAATGAATCATTCTCTAATGTGAATATTTTGACAAATAAAGGTCACCTTGAAAGTGCAGGTAATGGTTCAGGTCACACCGCATTATGACCTCAGGGTCATTTTTGGAAAAACAGGATGTGTTCTTTCAACAACAGACTTGTTTTTTCACATAACTCAGTCCACTCACTTCATATCTGCGTGAAAACAGCAAAACATCTATTCACCTGCCACAGCACATTATCTCTGCAGTAACCATCTAGCCTTGAGCCTGGGAGGTTCTCTGCTCCGCTTGCTCCTCCTTCCTTATCAGTCACAGAGGTGTTTTACTGCTACCATGAGAGTCGGCGCCTCTCTCCTGTGTTGTGCATGCAAGTGCGATGGACAGCAGCAGCTTGTCTGTTCTGTGCTACATGAGGTCCAAACCAACAGGGAAGCTGAAGCGACGCATTCAGGACCTCCGCATCCCGTCCTTGTCCTGTCGTGAGTACCTGGCCAGCCGCCCCCCTCTGGACCTGAGCCACAATGAGAGCGCCCGGCTGGCTGTGGACTCCCTCCTCAGCTGCGGCATGGATGCATACCACGAGGTGCTGAACACGGAAGGAGAAGTAGACTTTCTCTCGCGGTCAGAGAAAGCTTTCATCCAGGAGAATGGACGGGATTCACACTTCGGTTTGACTTTCAACTTCAGCACCTTCATTCAAATTCACCGTGAATCTCAGAACTGTTGCTTTTACAGTTAATCCTGGCAGTGAGGATGAGGATGAGGATGAGGATGATCACGACGAAGTCAGCGAGTTGGAATCTGCTCTCTCCGAAACTACAATCCATGATCCACCAAGTCGCTGTGAAGCTGACCAGACAGGTATTTCCATTTCAAGCATTGGTGATGTTCTTCAGATCCACTCATCTTTTCTGCCGCTCTCATTCGAAGCAGATGTTGCAACAGGTGATCCAGGTGTGGAGGTGTATCTGCAGTCTGATGGTAGAGCTGCCAGCATGAAGGACGTGGTGAGAGAGTTCATCAGGAAGGCCAAAAAGGTAAGACTCCCTTCTCTCCTGGGTTTTCAGTCGCCCCCTTGATAATGTAGCGACCGCATTTTTCCTGCATGTTTGTAGGACCTGGTCATAGCAACAGACTCCTTCAGTGATGTGGAGCTGCTGTGTGACCTCCTGGAAGCCAGTGGAAAGAGACACGTGCGTGTCCATCTGCTGCTGGATCACCTCAACCGGAGTCTGTTCACCAACATGTGGCAGGAGCTGCAACTCAAGAGCAGCAGCTTTCCGGCGAGTCCAGTTCAAAATCAAACATATGATCAAAGTGAAACTTGGGTGTCGAGTTCTAGTGTGTGTATGTGTGTGTGTGTTCGTCTCTTTCACGGTGTGTCTCACTATTTCTGTGGAGTGTTGTGGAAACAGGAAGTGTACTGTAAAGCTGAATGTTTGTGTGCATCGGTAGACCTTGTTTGTCCACAGCGTTGAGGGACAGACATACTGCTCACGCACTGGACGGAGACTTACCGGCCAAATCTCAGAGAGCTTCATCATCTCAGACTGGGAGGAAGTGCTGACTTGCTCGTGCAGGTAAACCCACAGCTTTGGTTAAAACTGTGTACATCTACACACTGAAGTGCCTTGGATCCGCAGCTTCTCCTGGCTGTCCTGGCAGCTCCACCGCGGCCTTGTTGTCATTCTCAGGGGCAACTCTGTCCCTCATTTCCGTCGGGAGTTCCTTCGTCTCTGCAGCAGCTCCTGTCCAATCCCTGGCTTTATCAGCGTTTCCGCTAACACTGCGCACGCTTCCACCACCTCACCGGCGCCTCAGGATCACAGCATTTGCAGCACCGGACCCAAATCTCCCCTCTGGAGAGAAACAGTGCAGCTCTGGATTGAAAGAATGGACATGGAAAGCTCTTTCGATAAAGCTGCTAGGACCCAGATGCGAAGTCATTCGAAGCATCCGGGCCACACTCAGCCACATTTTAACGGTCTCAGCAACTCGCACGAGCCGGGCCAGACTCTGAGGAGTCGTCCTCTCCCCGTGAGCTCACCTCCTCATCCTCACACTTCTAAAGCAGGTTTCACTCATCCCAGACGGGCGAACACCACCAATGCTCACTGGCTGGACGCACAGAGAGGACAATGGAAGTGCTCTGCCAAACTCCATGAACACTCTGATAGCAGGTTTCCTCTTCCACATTCTTATGCCACACAAAGCAAGGCTGCACACCAGGCTCCCCACAACAACACGTCCAGGTTAGACAACATAGCAGTGACTCTGAGATCCAGGACTCAGACTCAGCCGCACCTTTCTTCAGTTCTGATGATGAGACCGGATCATAAGCATCTCCAGCCGGGCTACAAGAGGAAGCCCAATCCTGGGGTTCCACTGCAGGCCACACCACCTGCAACTAAAGACTGGAGTCACACGCGACGAGGCGCTCACACTCAACACTTGTTTTACAGCACCTACAGGGCGGGGCGGAAGGAAGACGCCCAGGTGGTCCTGAGGGGTGAGATCCACAAGCAGCCAGGAGGGGTTTACACCACCTGACACAAAACACCGACGACACCAGCAGAGAACAAATAACGTCTGCCCCGCAGGAATGGCACTCCTCACAATACTCGTGATTTAAATCAGAGAACTTAGCTTTGGTTTTGATTCACAAGTCAAGTCACCTGATTCAAATTCTCCGTATGGATGATGACTGAGAATGTGCACAACATTTTGTAATTAAAACTCCTTTTTCACCAGCTGAAATGGCTCCTAATTTTGTTTCCAAAACACAAGAAAATGGCCGCTGACACACTTTCAATTTTGTTTGAGAACCACGAGAAACTTTCACTAAACAATAATGCAATGAGTGCAACTCGTGAATAGAATATGCACAGTTATCTATATTATTATTAGTAGTAGTAGTAGTAGTGTATTTGGAGTGATCTTTGATTTGGCACTTTATTCTTTCCAACCAATACAAATTTGTTTGGAAATAATTGGACAGAAAAGTTTTATCCTAAAATGACCTTTTCCCATAGACAGCACCATCTAGTGGTCCGTTTGACGTACAACGCCTACAGCTATTTAAATAAACCATTTAAGTCAGGAATTGATCAATGCATTGTTATTGAAATACACTTTAAATACGGTTCAAACGCTTTAATATTATTATATTAAGGAATTAAAACTTGAAAAGCTCAGTGAAATAATTTGAAAAATATGCGCAATTTTTATTCGTTCGCATCACCGCCGCCGGCTACATTTTAAACAAGCAACATTGAAAGATAAACAATGTTCGCTAAAGTCCCGAAAAAATCCACAAATATCCGCCATTCCCCTTCCTGTGACGTCACGCGCGTCAGAGTCAAAAGCCCGACAACGTCCTCCGCTCCTCGCCGGGCGCGGTGGCGCGCGCCTGTAATCCAAGTCACTGGGAGGCTGAGGCTGGTGGATCGTTTGAGCTCAGGAGATCTGAGCTGCAGCGGACTATGTCGATCGGGTGTCCGCACTAAGCTCGGTATCGATATGGTGCTTCCGGGGGAGCTCGGAACCACCAGGTCGCCTAAGGAGGGGTGCACCGGCCCAGGTCGGAAACGGAGCAGGTCAAAGCCCCCGTGCCGCTCAGTAGTGGGATCGCGCCTGTGAATAGACGCTGTAGTGCAGCCTGAGTAATACAGCGAGACCCAGTCTTTTTCTTGCCTTCTGCCGCCGCGACACATGCGACATACAACTCACGCGTCATGTCCAACACGTGCAACTCTTTCATTTTGTGTTTGTGGGTCTCACTCGTCTCCCCACGTCACTCACTCGCTAATGTGTTTCTCCATTGGCTGCACTGCCTCCTCCTGGACAAGACCAGAACTCCACTCACACGCTGCCGAGGCTTACCTGGGCTCAGCCAATCACAGCCACGCATACTGCCTTGAGCGAACGACGGTTCGTCCAACCAGTGCTTTCGTTTCTGCTATGTCTGTCCCGTATTTAAATAAATGTCCTTTCAGCTATATATATATATATATATATATATATATATATATATATATATATATATATATATATATATATATATATATAATATTTTATTTTAGATATTTTAATTGTTCTAAGGTTTTTGAACAGAGCGAAAAGGAAAAGATGAAGAGTGGTGAGGCATCTGTTGAACTCTGGAAATCTTTGCCAAAACAAACATTTTGAATACTTTAACCCGCCACGTTCAAGTATTATCTGTATTTACTGCGTACGCACTGCAGATTTTTAACTAACAACGAATACGCCTCTCGAAAGTACAACTTATGATCAATATTCTCTTAAAGTATATTTACCGACATAAAAATAGTCATTCTTCATGAATTGCCTCACACTGTGACATCGTTCCGTTTATTGGCAGTGTAAGAAGTTATATTAGTTATTTGTCTCTATCACTGCACGTGGTTCCGTTTTATTTTGAAGGTGTAACGGAAATGGGGCGGCTGTTGATGGGGTTGTCAATAAAGCGAGCGGCAGTATTCTATGCCGGTGTTCAGCGAAACTATCTCGTTCTTGAGTACTTCTAAATTCCGCTTCTTCAGAACAGCTCGGCTACAGTAGGTACCTGTAACACGCATAACCTGCCACCAGCAAATACTGCCGGAATCTACTCTATCAACTATCAGAATCAGAATCAGAATAGAATTTATTGCCATGGTCAGTGGGGAGCCCACCAACTAGGAAAGTGCTCCGAAATAAAGTGATGTTAATAAAATAAAATAAAATAACACGAATTCAACAGTCTGACGGCTGAGGTGAAGAAGCTGTTCCTGTGGGAACAGGAACTAGTGGGGCTCCTTAATTTATTTTTATTTAATAAATTAATTTAATTGAAAAAAAAATAATAAAAACGATTAAACGTGTTAAACGCTAAAACGCACATTTTAAAACACCGTTATCCATGACGAACACATATTCACGTTTCATTATGTTAATTTTTAAATGTCAATAAATATTTTCTCGCTAAATATTGGTGGTGTCCGACTCAATAAAAACGAAGGCACTGGTTGGACGAACCGTCGTTCGCTCAAGGCAGTATGCGTGGCTGTGATTGGCTGAGCCCACGTAAGCCTCGGCAGCGTGTGAGTGGAGTTCTGGTCTTGTCCAGGAGGAGGCAGTGCAGCCAATGGAGAAACACATTAGCGAGTGAGTGACGTGGGGAGACGAGTGAGACCCACAAACACAAAATGAAAGAGTTGCACGTGTTGGACATGACGCGTGAGTTGAATGTCGCATGTGTCGCGGCGGCAGAAGGCAAGAAAAAGACTGGGTCTCGCTGTATTACTCAGGCTGCACTACAGCGTCTATTCACAGGCGCGATCCCACTACTGAGCGGCACGGGGGCTTTGACCTGCTCCGTTTCCGACCTGGGCCGGTGCACCCCTCCTTAGGCGACCTGGTGGTTCCGAGCTCCCCCGGAAGCACCATATCGATACCGAGCTTAGTGCGGACACCCGATCGACATAGTCCGCTGCAGCTCAGATCTCCTGAGCTCAAACGATCCACCAGCCTCAGCCTCCCAGTGACTTGGATTACAGGCGCGCGCCACCGCGCCCGGCGAGGAGAGGAGGACGTTGTCGGGCTTTTGACTCTGACGCGCGTGACGTCACAGGAAATGGCGCAGACGAAACGAATTGTAAGGCGCTGCAGACTGTCTGGATTTGGTCACGTGCCATACATACGCAACTACAATTTCGTTAAATTGAATTTTCAGTAAATGCGGGAAAAAATGAACAGGTGATGCCTATGATGCTGTATGTACAAAGGACCATTCTGCAACTTGCGTTTGAAAAAAGATTTCAATGACGTTTATTGGCCACTAGATGGTGATGTTTAGACAAAACTGACGAGCGACTTAAACAGACAAGAGGTGCCAATTTGAACTCGGTGAGTTCAGATTATGACTGTATTTTTTATTTTTATTTTTTGAGAGGGGGGAAGTATGTAAAGCAACAAAGATCATATAAAAAAAATACATCCAAAAAATTCAAAATGATGGAAAGAGTAGATGAGATGGGAGGAGTTCATCTCTCTTTCCCCCACATTTAACACTGTTGATGTGTTCAGCAGCAGAAAATAAATGAAGGCACATTCTCACTCATTCCATTCATATTTATTGATCTCACTGTAACTCAGAATTTCAGACAGAATATTTTAATAATTGTTTCATTAAAACCGATGACAGATAGGGTTTACTACAGTTAATATCTATACTGGTGTATAAATAAATTGATAGATCCGACTTCATAGACATCATTCATTAATAGAAAAAAAAGATAGAAAATGGGTTTAGTTTCTGGACAGTCTATGGTTACAAATCCATTTCTCCGTCTCTCAATAAACACAGTTAAGATGAGAAGAATACTTCCTCCAGAGACTCCAGTCGTTTTTGGTCCATCACATCTGCCAGGGAAACCAAACCAGAACATCCACAGAACGCATTTCTTCTGTTCATGTTTTAAAGCTGCCCAGATTCTCCCTCAAAAACAACAAGGACCTGAGGTGTGGATCGGCTCGCCGTGTAATGACTTGGTGTGACTTAGTTGCTGTGGACCAGCGTGACGAAGAGGAAGAGTGAGCACAGGGAGATGGCACCAGTCAGCACGGCCTTCACCAGCAACACCGTCCAGCTGCCCAAGACGAAGGCGTGGATGAACAACCTGGACACAGGTGAGCATTCAAAATGAGAGGTTCACGTGCAGCTGAGACACAACATATAAACCAGAGGAAGATTCTTAAAATCAATTAGAAAAAAAGGTCACGGAGGCTTTTGTTTGGTGACTCATCAGACCCAAAGTCAGACAGGAAACTCTTACTCACTCTTATTTTCAAGCCGTAAAATCCTCACACTTTCTGCGTGTGTTTACTTACTCCATTAAGAAGGACTTGTAGACACAGAGCGCCAACAGCACAGTGACAGGAAGACGGAAGCTTTTGGGTAGATCATAGCGAGTGAACATCCACACGACTGCAGCCATCGCGATGTAGTGAACCTTTAAACACAAGCACACATTGGAATACAGTGCTGAATGACAAAGGCTCGACATATACAACTGCTAAACTCACATGAAAAGAAAAAACTAAATAAATAAGTAAAACACTTACTAAACTGATGTTGGAGTCAAAGCTCATCTGGATATATTTCCAGTCGAACTCAATGCCTCTGGCTCCCACCCACAGGGGGAGACACCTAGGATGAACACACCGAGGATGAGGTTCAGAGTTGAGGTTTGCAGACACATGTGAGTGTTTTCTCACGTGTCCCTCAGACTGCATACCTGGACATGACAAGCTCGGCTGTGGCCCAGCCCATTGCCGCCACCATGATCTTGTATTCACCCTTGCCAGCATTGCGCGACATCACCAGGTGGAGGCCCAGCAGGTCAGCCAAGTCCACAGTCGCCTTCATGAACTCCTGTGAGACAGAAACGCAAGCTGAGCAGATCGTCCATGTGACCGACGGTCACTCTGGTAAAGCTGCAACACTCACCCCAACAAAATCATAAACTCCAGCTCCGCCCTCCCAGGTTGGGAAAAATGTGGCAAGAAACAGCATCTGGGACACAACACAGAGATGTGGTTTAATCTGAAGTGAACCACTGTTTGTAAGTTCCACAGCTTCTGTCCACCCAGTTAAGAGAGGATCTTGGTGGAGGGGGCACCATGTCCTGTTTCACGACCAAAATAAATTCCTAGTATTTGTAACTCTTTTCATTCTTATGACTAATATGTTGAGTTTCTACGGCAAAACAGCAATAAGACAGGGGGACTTGTGTATTACCCTTCTTCACATCATCAAATGCCAGTCCTTTCAGTTCTAAACAAACAATACAACTTCCGCTGCCATTGCAAAAAACGTCAAATAAAACATCTCACAGAAAAACGATCCTCACCTTGCACAGCTGAACAAACAGGTATGTAGCTCCGGCCTGGACACATCTCCAGAACGCATTGTATTCTGAACTGTAATAAAAAAATATTACAAATTGTTTTTACCTGTACTTTATAAAACATCATCAACTCAATAACACATTTTTGTATGATAAAGGTTTGACAGAATACTCAGGCATAATTCCTATTGACCATGTTTTAAGTTATGTATCAGGTCTATCGAAGGCTCAAAACTCAACAGACAAAACAAGCAGCTGCAACCAGCACAGTAGCTATTGGCAGGATTATTTCCCCCACACTACACAAGGACTAATCTGATTAGACTTTTTGGCTTTGTGGGGACCTGCTACATTACACTGACAACGACCACACGGGAAAATCTTGTTCGGCAATTCAAGCGACAACAATACTTACAGGCCACTGCACTTGTATGTGATGAAGTAGGGGAAATACGCCAAAGCAAAGCAGTTTCCAAAGTGGAATAGAGTCATGATGTCGGGCCTCTTGACAGCACGTCCTGCAGAGGCATGAAACCAACAAACGTGTGTGAACAATACAGTGACATAGTATGTATATATATGAGCTCGAGCGTGTGTGTTTTAAAAGTCAGAAGTTGATTGCAAATGTACGTATCACGACGTTTTCCATCGAAAATTCTTACATACAAAGTAACCTTTCCGACCCATTTAAAAGGGTGCCGAAAACGAGTTCACTCTTACGGTTTGTTGAAGGACACATTATATCCTCGATAGCTACAGCTTTATTTGTTACTTCATTTAAACGGTTGTAACCGAAAAAGATCTTATCCGACAGCGATCTACAGCCTCCATAAACAGACACGCAACAACATCGACCACTGTTAGTTCACGGTACCCTTCCCTGTGAGGAATACAAAGCAATCATCATTTATTCGGAAGATGAACAAGAGATTTTTTAAAACCACTTACCGAACTGAAAAGCCACGACAGTCGGCGAATGACAACCGGAAGAGAGCAGTAGTTCATCACCCAAATTCTTCCGCCGCACGGAAGGCGTTTGACTATGTAAAACGTTCCGCTGCTGTAAGTTTTTTTTTTTTTTTTTAAACAGAAACGACTCGCAAAATCAATACAAACCACAAACACATTTCTGATAAGACGATGGTGGAATGCCTTTAACGGAATTGGGACCGTTAGCGTTTGTATTTTTATTTTTATTTTTTAAGCAAAATAATGTTAAACAAATAAATAAAAGAAAGACAAGGATGTGGTGAGCATCATTTTCACATGATCATAACCAAAATGGATAAAAAGAATTATGTACATGAGGAGTAATCATCATATTGTTTCTTTTGTGTCTTACATTTTAGTGGTAATATATTCCAAAGAGGCTTTAGCTTTATAAATCCACTTATTTTGCATTCTGAAGTTCGTACTGGAAAAACCTTTGTATCTCATTTTTATTGTATTTATTTTGTATCTAAACATCTAAGTACAGCAAAATTAACTTCCTCCATCTGGGTCTTCTCTGCAGCCGCCACTGGGTTGTCCCATAATATACCTTATTTACATCCACCAAGCATCTAACCAAACGAATTATTGTACGACTTTGTGATGCCATTTTCACATTTCCTTTTTATATCTCAATGTAACTTCTCTCTGCACAATGGTGGACAACAATTATTATTGGTTCATAGGTAATCCTACAGTACTGTGCATTTATATATGTATTTTCGTTTCCCTGTCTTTTCATTGCTTTCTCTTCAGTTGCCTGTATTGATGAGTGACACTGAAATGAAATGCTTTGTGTTCTGTTTTTTTCTGTAGGTATATATATTCGGTATAAGTACTAGTGTAACCGACTTACAGCCATTTGAATTGGCATTTATACAAAGACGTCATTTCCATTTCCATTTCTCACGACACTGCAAGTTTATGATGTGGCAGCATTTTATTCCCCACCCCAGAAATAGACAGAAAAGGACGCTAAAACTAGAAGCATGTTTTTGAAATGAAGACTTCATAGACATTATACTTCATAAACAAATATTTCCAAGTTGTTTTTCAACAAAAGGACTTTAGGCTGAGGAACATTAAAAAATACCCCAGATAACTAATCATCTTCTTCAACAGCCACCGTTCTTTTGAGGCAAACAAAGTTTCTTTTCTGCATGCAGCTGCCTGTCAGCCAGTTGTCCGTGCTGTTCTTTGATATGATGCCGCAGTCCCACCCCTTGGTCGGGCATTCAGGAAGGTTCTCTGAGTCCGCCGCATCTCCGTTCATCCACCACCAGGTCCCGGCCAGAAAGCGCAGACCTACAAAGACCTGTCCGGCAAACATTTTTTTAGGAAAGGTTACAACTGTGGCGCCAAAACATTCAAAGTGTGTTGATATGTATTGGTTTTTCTTGCCAGTAGTTTGAGTTGCCTTTGACCTGAGAATGGTGCTGGCTAATCTGATGTCTTTGGGTGAAAACTTACTTCACTTGTCCCGGCAGTCTGAATCCTGTGTCTGACCACGTCGAAGTCTGCCTCAGATGTCAGGCTCAGTAGCTTATAGCGATACATGCAGGGCTCCTGCTCGTCCATGCATGGCATGGTCAGGTTCTCACAGTAATCCAGGGCTTCCTCCCATGTCATTCTCTTCTTCACCAGCAGCAGGCCGTCGTCAACACAGAAGAACGGCAGCTTCTCCGAGCACTGGCGACTGTATGACTTCTTTTTCGTTGGATCATAAGAGGCACAGTCTTTGACAAGAGGCTCATTTTTATTCCAGTTGATGTCTTCAGAATGTCCCTGGCTCCAGTTCCAGTGATCCCCACCCACTCTGTAGAGTCCAATCCAGCCCGGGACTTTATACATGTGCTGTGGGTTGTAGGTCGCCAGGTCTAGAGACCTCTGCTGACAGTACTGCCGAGCTTCATGCCAGCTTAGACGTGAATCATTAAATGTAGGTTCACCTGTGTTTTTTGAACAGTAGAAAGTCAGTGAAGTTGAACAGGGTAGACTGGAGAACTGTCTGTTGTCCACTACAGCACAGTGACTGGTCTGTTCGTTTGTAGCCCATTTGCTGCTGTGTGAGAAGTCCTCTCCAGTGAGTCCCACACCCGTCCTGCAACAAAAACAGAATCAAACCACATGTTCTGTTTGGAAAGTACCACACGCTCACCTTAGATTTATCCACCTCCAGGCGGTGTCCTGATCAGGATCCCGGCGCAGGCCGATCCAGTACTTGGATGTGTCGCTATGAAGTGACCACCTGGTTGACATGAAGGAATCCCAATACCTCAAGTGCAACAAGTCAAAGTGATATTCTTGACAGTAGTGTCTTGCATCGCTCCAACTTAAAGTCTCGTGTACCATGTAAAATGTTATCGCGTCGTCTAACAATCCAGAGCAAAGAGTAGCAGCCAGCAGAAGGTGGGTGACCTGTGTGCCAGTGGGCCGCATCGCTTTTGGAGCAAGAAAGTATGTTTAGAAGCAGACAAGTTTCTGAGCTCCTCTGTGATCCCTGACTGTGACTCCAGGGCTATATAGCACTGAGGCCACTTCCAGCTCAGATCAAGATGATTTACATGTTAAATAAAGTAGACAAATACGCCGACTCCATGTCCATTTCTGCTGTTTTGCATGACCTTTTTGTGCTGGAACGCGATGCAGGAAGAAATAATGGTTGACTAAGGCTTGGAAAGAATGTGAAATGATGAGCGTCTGGTGCATGACTCCATCCACTGCCCTTACTGCTCCGATATCAGTCCTCTTCCCAACATTGCTCCACGGACAATCTGTGTTTCACCTGCAGCTTTTCACATGTAGCAGAAAAGATCCATCATCTTGCCTCAGTGAAAAGACAGATCTGTTTTCAATTTGTGCTCATTCAAATGATGAACATTCAAAACTGGCTTCATGCTCGGGGGAATCTGGCAGCAGGGAAATGAGTGGATTTGAATGAAGATGTTTCGCATCGCAATGTTGTGCATTCAAGTCTCCTTTGTACATTCCACTGTGCTATTTTCGTATTCATTTGCTGTGTTTTCTTAATCAAATGTGAACATAGAATTACAGACGACATGCAGTTAACCAGAACCTTCAAATAAAGCTTTAATTTAGCACCTTAATCAATAATAATAATAACAATAATAATAACAATAACAATAACAATAACAATAACAATAATAATAATAATAATAAAACAACAGCCCGGATTCGAACAAAATGTTTGAGTACAGCGCCATCATGTGTGCTGTGATTGCAAGTGTGCGGCTTAAAAATGGTCATGAATGGTCATAAATCCGGCTGTGAGGTGTTTGTGCTTATCCTGTGTCCTTTATTTAGGCACAAAATATTTGACCGCTGTATCGAAATTATTCATACATTACTATGGTCCTGCAATTGTATTTGTCTTCGGACGCTACCGTCAATAATGCATCAGCAAAACAAAAAAAAACAAACCTTTGACTCAAAAATACTTTTAGACTGTGTTGTATCGACACATCTTCACTCTTTTAAACATCTTGTAATGTTGAATTACATCTTGAATTACTACAAGGACAGCAGTGAAACATGCAGCAGGTGGCGCTGCGAGCTAAGCACTGCTGCCTTACTTGTGCACTTGACAGTAGGATATGTTCTATATCAGTGAGATAAATCTTTTGTCACTGTACAAGTTCTACTGCAAGTCAGACTGCAGTTTCTTCTGTCCAATGTATGTTTTAATGCTTTGTTTACACAATGATTTAGCCAACCAAATCAGTATAGTAGCACTGGGCTGTGCGGTTGCGAGTTTCTCCAAACATAACCATGGAGTACTGTCTTGATGAAGACAAACACATGAGTTTCTTGTAACTTTTATTTCTGACTCATGAAGCAGAGTTACAGTTGCCTCTTACTTCCACCTTCCACTGATGGGTCAACCTTGAAAACACACCAACATGGAGATGGATACAGCAGTTATTATCGTGCTGAGCCATAACAACACATCTAAAGTGGCGGCGGGAGGTGAGAGAGTCAGGGGGGCACACAGACACGAATACTATCACCGACCGAACGTCTCGACTTAAAGGAAAGACAGATAAGCTCAGAACACTCCCAACACTTTTTCGTTGCTGCCTACTGAAGACTGTAGTAGAGCTAAGGAATGTGATGCTTCAACAGAGAGAGGGACTCGAGTGTAAAAGAGAACAGTGGGGGGTACTTTGGGTGGTCCCTTTTCTAACATCCTCTCCGGACAGGAAGCCTCTACTCCCTGGAGTGCATGTACAGCAGGAGGTCAGCAACACGGTGGCTGTAGCCGAACTCATTGTCATACCTGGAGGTAGAAAAACAGAGCAGGGGTTGAATGGATAAGACCATGCTGCGATTGATACATAGAAACATGTTCCGATAACTGACCAGGAAATAAGCTTGACAAAGTTGTCGCTGAGGGAAATGCCAGCCCCGGCATCAAAGATGGAGGAGTGGGTGTCGCTAATGAAGTCAGAGGACACCAACTGAGCAGCAACAAAACAAGTTCATTATTAGACACGTAAAAAGTTGATCGTCAGCTCTGGAGCTGGAGTATTCAAACATGAATGTGTGTGCATCACCTGTTCCTCGGTGTAACCCAAAATGCCCTTCATGGGTCCCTCTGCAGCCTGTTTCACGGCGGCCTTGATATCAGCGTAGGGAGCAGGCTTCGACAGACGGCAGGTCAGATCCACGACGGAAACATCAGCCACTGGCACTCTGAAGGCCATGCCAGTCAGCTTCCTAGAAACAGGTCACATGTCATGGTCCAGCAAGCCGCCTCCTCATCTGGTCTGTAGACCGATGTGACCCACCCGTTGAGTTCAGGGATGACTTTGCCCACTGCCTTGGCTGCGCCAGTGGAGGCTGGAATGATGTTGGCGTGGGCGCCACGGCCATCACGCCAGGCCTTGCCACTCGGCCCATCCACTGTCTTCTGGGTGGCTGTGTAGGCGTGGACTGTTGTCTGCACACAAGAGCAAGGTGTAAAGATAAGACTTAACAGAGTCAACACTTAAAAGACATGACAGTGACCAATCATCATGATATTATTATGATTATTATTTTGTCTTTACTCACCATGAGTGCCTCCTCAATTCCAAAGTTATCATGGATGACTTTGGCCAGTGGGGCCAGGCAGTTGGTGGTGCAAGAGGCGTTGCTAGGAACAGAAAGATTGCCATGATCATTCATGAGGACCATAAAATCACCCGTCTGGCGGAGAAGTCTAACCTGACAATCGTCATGAAGCTGGGATCGTATTTATCCTCGTTCACTCCCATGACGAACATCGGTGCATCGGGGGACGGTGCAGACACCACCACGCGCCTGGCTCCGCCTTCAATGTGGGCCTAATGATGTGGACCACACAGAAAGATGAGCAGCGAGCTTGGCTGAATTTAGATTTAATTCATTATTTTTTTTTTTTTATGGGAGACATACGCTGGCCTTTTCCTTGGACAGGAAAACACCGGTGGACTCAACAACATACATGGCCCCACAGGCGTTCCAGGGGATCTCAGCAGGCTTCATGCTGGGGACAGAGTAGGAGGAGAATTATTTCTGGATTCATTATTCCCTTATTAAAAACGACCATTTTTAATAAGGTGAATGTCATGTTCTTCTTGTCAAAAAGATTTTAAAAAGTGTATGTCTAAAAAATGACATACCATTTGTATGTGGCGATTTCCTGGCCATCAACAATAAGCGTAGTGCCCTTATGCGAGACCTCTCCTTTGTAGCGCCCGTGTGTGCTGTCATACTTGAACATGTAGACCTAACATAGAGGAAAAAAGTGAGAGAAGTCTGGACATGACTGAAAAAGAGCGACAGCTCATGACAAGTTCTGAAGATTAGCAAATGTTTTGCCAGTTCCATACACCCAAAGCACTTCAAAATGGCATGCACTTAAAATGCTTTATTTTCTGTGTGAAATCAAACTGACCATGTAATCTGGATCGATGAAGGGGTCATTGATTCCCACGACTTTTATGCCTTTTTGAAGGCAAGCCCTCAACACCAGCCGGCCGATACGACCGAAACTGTAAAGCGAGAGATGTTATTCACTACCATCAGAAGACACACATTTTAGTACGTGCACTTAAACATGTAAAGTAAACATATTGAAATTAACACACTTGATTCTGTGATCAGGAAATATTTTTTTGTATCTCGACCAAGAGAAGGGAAAAAAAAGCAGTTTGAGTCTGTAACTCACCCATTGATTCCAACGCAGAGGTCTGACATGGTGATAGCTTCTACAGTGGATTGGATTACCTGCTACATACACACAAGAAACAACAGACATTACCACAGTGATCCTCTTTCATGTGCCATAAAAGAACTTATTCCACTTGCAGGGCAAAACAAAGGCAATATTGTCAGTCTGTCCAGATGAAAGTGACTTATTCAGTTTGTCGGTAATGGTGGAAAAAACGAAGTACTTGGTGGGAGCACGTGTGCTAACTTGTTCCGCAAACTATAGCATGGCATTTTATGAGAGAGAAACAGGTATATAGATCATCCACCAACTTGTCAGAGGAGTCAGGCATTTCCTTCTGCCCTCCTCACACAAACTTCCTCTCTCGTCTCCGCCCACTTTTCCTGTCTCACCCAGTCATTCTGTCAGCAAGTCCTTCATCTTTAAGCTCCTCCTTGCCACCAGTCAAGAGTTTTCTGTGCATGTCACAACTGGGAAATATGACTCACTATGTTCTTTATTTCAGCACAATAACATATGTCACATCTTTAAAATGCAACTGCTTTAGCAAATTGGAAGCCAACGCAGTTTGTGTTTTGTGTCTATAATGCTGACTTGCTGTTTCTTTTGACCTTGCCATCAGTCCATAATCTGTTAAGCTTCCCTTACAACCACTGTATTGTCTCAAAACAGTGTCTCACCCTTGTGGTCCCTCCATGCTGCTTTGTTTTTCCTTTTTCCACCACCATCATCTGACTTTGTTTTGCCTTGTGTTTCATGTACAATCAGTGCAGTCTTTATGGGTTACCACAGTTTTCACGGCCGATACTGACTACCATTATTCTCATATTGTAACAACTTACAGGGCTTATCGGCATTAAAACAGCCAACAAGAAAAATGCATTTCACTTTGCAACCTGATTTAATCAGTGGGAGCGGTGCTGTACGTGGGGGTGTGTCGCTCACAGGTAGAGGCAGGCATTCTAAATCACCCTTCACAGTGGTTGCCAGTAATTTTAGACGAAGGTAATCTCCTTATCTGCTCTGTATGTGTGCATCAGGGTGCGCTCACTACAAGTCACTTTCAAACTGCTTAAAGGGAGTAGCCAGATCATTTCAGTGTTTTGACACTACATGCTTTTAACAGTGCTTCAAATGATTCTGATCCACTTGAGCACCCAGTTCGTTGACAAGTACACAATATCACAGCTATGAGGCAGCAGTGTTTGGAGCTAAGCAATTTTGTTAGCATCAGCCTTCAGTCTGCGGCGACAAAAAAAAAGAAGGGTTGCTGAACATGAATGGTTTTGCAAGATTTTTGCTTGTGGTTTCACTTGTGATTTACTTTTGCACACCTTCCGTGCCACACTCTAGTTTGTCTGTCTGGTCTCTTACTGATCCCCCAAGTTGACAGACTTCACCTTCAAATCAACTCATTGTATTAATAGCTATCGTTGATCCAGATATCGCCTGATCTGGTGCACACCTCAATGACGCACATGTCCCAGTTCCTAAAAATGACAACGCAAAAGATCTGATAGCTGCAGGCATCAGAGATCTAAAAACCTGACTGAGGCGGTGATTATTGTTAGTCTAGCAATTTTCTGACGTTCCTCAATTTAAATATTTAATGTGGCTCCTGAAGATGCATATGTCTTTTTAGTTTTTTAAGGGGATAACAATTGTATAAACAGTACAACTGTATAACAATGTTGTACTGTAAAAATTATTCTAAGCTAATTCTGTGCCTGTAGAATCTAAATTAAAGCTCCAAAACCGATTAAGAAAATTTAAACCGATCATTTAAATCTATCTATCTATAAAGGCTCACAATTTAATTTACACTGAAACCTATAACTCAAGCATTATATTCACTTTTGGCATGTTACTCCTGAAACATCCTTTGTACAAGAACCTATGTCTGCCAGAGTGTTGTCGAAATATACAGTATAAGGGATTTATTTTGTAGCTCAAACACGGTTGGGTTTATACTACTTCTTTACACTTTCATCTGTTTAGTCAAAGATGGTAATTTGACTCCTTCCTAAGCCTGTTTTTGAGCCTTGGATCAAACTTTTTTTTCATTTTACAACTGAAAACGGATCATTAAAATTCAGCGGCTGTCCCGCTTCTGTTCTTTCCCTTCCATTGTCTGGTCCGACTCATTAAACACGCGGTGCCTCCCCTCTGAGCTGCGACCCAGTTTGCACAAGCCGGCATCAGTGGGGGCACAGCAACAGGGCATGTGTGTCCTCTGTGTCGAGGAGCGAGAGAAAGAGCATGACATAACATGCCTCTTCTGGCAACATCTTGCTGGCCTCCCCTCTACGGAATAATAGTAATTTGAAAAGTTTGCCAAATATGGGTCCGTTTAATGGCAGGCATTCATTTATCTACTCGACAATTTAAAAGTGGTCAAATCTAAGCAGTCAAAACGCAGCATTTTAACACTGCTAGCATTAATATTCCCCGTCTTCAGCCATTTTAAAATGAACTTGTTTGCACTCTTCAAACTTTTCCTCTCCGCTCTGTGCTTCCTCCTCGCTGTCTCTCCTTCAGACACTCCCACTTTTCTAAACAGTGTTTTTCCATTGCAAAGGGCTCATTGGAAAGATGCCAGAGTATCCAACTGAGTCACGGTTCCTGATGTGGCGTCCTCTTGAGGAAATCAGAAAGTCTATCACGGGAAGGATTTAGTTATACTGGACACATATATCCAGCAGACACATATGACATATGTAAAATAAAACTACTGCCAATATGAAAAAAATAAAAGCATCAAAATGCAGTAGTGTTACATCACTACAAACTGGGACATCTCTCAGCAGACTGCTAGTTCACAACAAGGTTACCTTTCACTTATCAGGTATCAGTCACAATGGGAGTTGGCAGTCACAAGGCCCGTTAAATGTTTTTTTTATGAGCAGGATGTTTATCCACTATAGAGGGTTTGAGATGGTGATGCTTTTGCATGGTTTCAGAACATATATTCGACATACATTCTGGCGATATGGAGTCAGTTCACAAGTGTCACTAATACTAATAATCACCCTTTTGTAGCACTCAGCTATTTGACTCCAGTAGAAAGAAGCAAGCCCTTGACAATGAACTAACAAACAATTTATACCCCGGGGCAGTTACATCTTCTTTTAGAAGTCTTGCTGAGTCATTCATTGTCTCTGACACAGCTCAGTGCAGTCACGTATTATACGTGGCATCTGCAGGAAAAAAGCGGACTAGAATTTAGTCAGTAAACTTGTGAATAGCCGTCTGCAGTAAGAGGACCTTGTTGAGCTTCAGTTTCTGCCTCATGACAATAATTAGAAAGTCACGAGACCATGCAGGAGCGCTTCATGTTATTCACCAGTAATTATACTCTACTGCTCTGAATACCGAGAGCTGTGTATATTGTACCTGAACAATATTGTAGATTGAGATTGATATAAGATGTTTTAGAATCGTCTTTATATACATTGCTGAGTCATACAACACATCTGTGTTTCATGTACTAAAGTTGCACCTCTGCTTTAAATGACAGTAATATTTAATTAAAATTAAATATTAAATAGTGTTTAAACTGCGATCAACAGCGCGAATGTTGTTAGCATCAGTGCAGCAGCTCCAGGCCTTGGCTGGAGTGATGACCTTCAACAGTCACACTACATCTGTGGGAACCACACCTTGCTGGCGTGAATAACGCATAATACAGAGGTTGAAGACTTCACCCAGTGACCGTAGGGTGCAGCAATTGACACGGTTGATACACCTACACCGTGGAAATGGTCTTTACAAAGACCATCAACAGGTTCGTCGAGTTCAACTGCAGCAGGATACTGCGACACTGCGCCGCCTCTCTGCCCTTCACAATCACGACACCCCCAGTTTCTTTTTCGACATGAAATACCTCTGATGTAAGAGCTAGATGTATCGCTTCGGTACATCTACTTCTCGCATCGAATATTTCAAAAGCAGGTTACGATGTCATTGCGTAACCGTCTTCATCGTGGAGACACTTAGCTTCACCTCCATTCACTAACATCCTTTCATTGCGGCTTTGCTGCACGATAACGCGCTGCAGAAACCCCGGACACGCAGTCCTAACTATCCTACACTGCTTTTTAGCGCATATAAAGTCAGTTTTCACAAAGGGAGGCAGATTTGTACTCGTTGTAATTTCGGCGAGGTTACGTAACAAGCAGCCTAATCCACTTCCGCAAAGATGCTTCAATGGGAGCTGCCAATGTCACGTTACCCGCTCATACAATCCAGACTAAAGTTGAATGAAATACCCCCCGAGAATTACACAGAACTATTTCAAACTCAAGTACTTCAGCATAGGAAGTCTTTTTCAGCCGTTAACGTTCCCGATTGTGGTTGAATTTCGACATTCGATAAATGATGCAACAACGTGCAGGTTATAAAACGAGGAGGTTCGCACAGCGAGGCCATGTCCGCATCCATTCTCATCCGGTCTCTTTTATAACCCACAATTTCTGAATTTTTATAGCTCATATCTAGCCATTTTGTCGCCGCACTACTCGCAGAGGAACTATATCTTGTACCTGCATTCCTCCCTCTGCACCAGTGTGTGTCACTCCGCCGCAGAAAAGAGCATCTTAAATAACCGTGCTCCTTACACTCCTAACTATACTCAACAATATACAGTCAAATAAGCTTGGGTTATAGTCGCATTATATAGAAACGTTGGCTCCATGTGTTAAGTGCATATTTGGTTGAATGGCGAGCCATTTGAATAGACTATTAATATCAATCTAGTTGGTACAAAAAGTTGTCGCCGTAGCCGTTAACAAGGTGTAATTCGGCGTGAGTTGGCCGCTTACCTCTCAGCGGATGCTTCTGTCGTCTGTGTGCGCAGTTCCCTGCACCGCCTTCCGCTTATATAGCAGTCACGTGCCTCGGGGAGCCTGGTCACTATGGTGACGTGACGTGGCGCCATCCTCTGCTGCGGGAGTCCATTCTGGACGAGGGTCTAGTCACGGCTGCAATGGACGGCAGTGGAGCTGAACTTCACTGTTTCCATACATATTTCTCAGGTTCACATGTGTTTCTTTTGACGTAATCTATGCTGTCGGCGTGGAGACGAGACATTTTAAAGAGCTTTTATGATGCCCAAATAAATGTTTGGCATCGCTGGTCTTCGCATGTCAGCGTTGTGTAACTTTTCCAGGGTGAATTCAAGCGCCTATAGACACACCATGCGTGATGCTGTTCGGTTAGATGCAGCAGGATTATGTAATAGGTCATGACATCACAGAGAATCGCACAGAACTTTCTCCGTCTATGGACCTCCGCTTAAAGCATCGTCTCTTCGCACGTGCCTGATGAGAGCAGGTTCCGTGAGGCAGGATGTCACGTACACGACCGCCACGAGACAGTCCAGCGTCCCTCGCCTTCATTCACTCCTGGCGTTCATTTACTTTGTTTTAAAAAGAAAAGAAAGTCGATTTTCGATTAAATTGCACAGCTGCTGTGCAGGAAATTTAAATGCACTGACAGCTATCAACCCTATTTGAAAGACAAGTTCATTTCCTTGTATCAACTTAGTGGCATCCATTCAGCCGCCCATCGCTACGCCGCCATTAATCGGAATTTGTACGGTGCTGCCACCTAGTGGACATATGACTTTCCTACAAATGTTTTGTGTCAAAACATGACAATACTTTGCATAGGCGTTTTGTTTGGATTAAAAAACGAGTATACCGTGTATTTTATCTGTTTTGAAAAAAAAAAAAAAAAAAAAAAAAAAACTATTCTAACTGAAGCATCGCATTCAAGAACTTTTTTTTTTTTTACCAGATGCCTACCCATCTGGAACCATTGGTGTATGGTGTATTTTGGTTGTTCTTTAAAATAACAATTAATGAATTCCATATTATCTGGTAGGTGGTATGTCAGGTGCAATACAGACTTGCAGGCAGTCTCTATTTGTCTAGCGAGGAATGACTCAGCATGTCCTCTGGAACAGGATGACTCCAGTGTCTATTGTTTATTTATTCATGGACAGGTCGATGCTTCTGCAGCATTTACAGTTGTTTTTTTCAAGTAGAATCATTTTCAACATGCTGCAAAAAAGGATTGTAACATCTTCAACATATTAGTCGTGGAAAGGGTTTTTCCTACTTGGCTGGTGAACAGACGATGCCAAACGATCCCGTGTCATCAGCATTTCATCTTCCTGAGAACAATTATCTAGGGTTGATCAGGTTTCACCTATCAGTGTACTAACTTTTAGTGGCCACTAGATGGCACTGTCTGCTGTTTAATATTTGACTTTGAACAACTATTTCAATGAAACCTCGCGTCATTTTTAAACCAAGAGCGCTACCTACCATCTTCTATTAAACCTCGCCAACCCAGTCCCTAGTACAGACCTGGGCAAAGTGCGGCCCTTTGACTGTATTTATGTGGCCCTCCTGGAGTCAGATTGAAACTATAAAATTGACATTGTTGTTGTCCCTGACATTTTTGTGTGTGCATTGTTTTTATTCATTATGATGCAACTGAAATATAACTTTCTTGACGGCCCCGCTCAACGGTCACAATATATAACCTGGCCCCTGAGGAAATTTAATTTCCAACTTCTGACCTACAGTCTTCCACTGAGAATAAAGATTTTTCTTCAGAGATTCCCAACTGGTGTTTACTTACGAGCTTTCCCTTGGGAAAATAAATAAATAAATAAAATCAACATTTATCTGATTACATTTTTACTTGAAACAGTCATATTGTGTTATTTTCATTTTATTTTCCAATATGTATATTTAACTGAATAAAGTTTGGGTTATGGCAAGTCATAATGAGGTGATGACGGATCCCAAATCATATCCAGTTGAGAACCATAGGTTCTCACATGACTTCAAGTTTGACCTTCAATCTGGAACTGGAACCTCGCAACCTCCCTTCACTCTTGAACAAGACTTCAAAATGTACCTTCCGTCCCAACATCGAGATATACTGCCTGACGTTTTGAGCAAGTTCTTCAGTGTCCACCAGAGGGCGAAGTTGTCCATATTACATGATGGGGATGTGGAGGGTCGAAATTGCTTTGCACTCCGTAGAATCCCCAGAATATTAATTAAAGGGAATATTTTAGTAAAATTGGATAAACATGTTTTATTTAACTAAACCTGTCTAATTATTAATCATTTTTATTCTTGAACAAATGAGATTATTTAAGTTTATATGTCCTTATAAACATTATATGTCCACATAATTTTCCTGAAATACATAAGAATAAAGGATGATTATTTATGAAGAGGTGAAATTTCTTGCAAACACTCGGCTTAACGCAATGACCGGCTACACGACCAGTCACTCATGTCTCGCACCTAACAGGAAATGAAGGTATGACTGGAGGTGTGTGGGCGTGTAGACGTGGATACACTTCAACTCAAGCTTCCCTTTATGCAGAATATAGAGAAAACAAATCATTTGTCATTATAAGTCAAACGTCTGCAATAATTTCCACATGTTCCACTTATGTAAAAGATGTAATAGCTGCAACATCATTCCGTAATTTTCACGTTGACATGACTCCATAGACCCGTGATTAGATTTCAGCTCGTTTTTCTTCACTTGCTCTGCTCGCAGAAAGTGATTTAAGTCGGAGCGAATGCTGTGAGCTCGAACAGTTCAACACACCAGGCCTGTGGTGCCATTAAAACAACCTCCTGACCCCCTCAGGCAGCGAGTCGGCCCTCTCCGATAATATTTTCATAAGCTGTGAATTATAAGTGTTTAAAGGGGCACTAATCACAAACCCACTCTGGTGCCAAAAGCTGCTTTGGATCAGCCAACCACAGAGTCTGGATGGAAGAGCGGTGAGTCCGATTTTAGCCAAAATTCATTACGTCAATTATTTTTTTATTGCATATCTGCCTTTCAAGGAAGCGCTCAGTGGAAAACAGAATGGTTCATATGAATGATTCAACAGTTTTCTATGTAGCAGCTTTAAAACTCCAGACAACACTCTAGAATGGTAACAAACCAGAAGTTTACTAAAGTCTTGGCTCAACAGCTGGTGGTTGAAGACTAGCAGTTGCCAAAATGTTAGGAAGCTCTGGCTTGACTTCCTGGGCCGTCTGGGTGAGTTGATCCAGGGAAAGTGAATTATTTCTGTGTTGTGAACATTAAGATCCTCGACAGGATGCTACGTTTCCTCCAGGGGTGTAGCTCAAGGGCCAACTCTTAAGTCTGTGGTTGGATAATAAAGTTAAGAATGTATGGCTGCACTGATAGGTTTACCTCGGCTCAGGACGTAAAGGAAACACTGATTGCAAGTCCATGCTGCTTGTCTGCCCTCCACCTCCAGTTAGGAAGCAATTTCTTCGTATTGACATGGAGTTGTAATACATATGTTGATTTAAGAGTTCACTTTTTTGTCCTGTAAGTCAGAAGCTATTTTTGAAGGCAAAACTGTCCTGAACAGACCACAGCAGCCTGTGGGCCACATGACTTGTCCCTTTGACTATATTTATGTGGCTCTCCTGAGGTCAGAGTAAAAAGTATGGGGAGAAATTGTAAAAGTGGTCTGCTTTTCTTTTTCTTTTTTCTTTTAATACTAATCATTAGTTCAGTCTTTTTGTCTTTTCTTTTCTCTTATTCTTGAAAATATAATAATAATAATAATAATCTTCTAATGTGTGCAGTCATAAGACTGACTCCCATTTGTATTTTTTAGGGGTGGGATTCGATTAAAAAAAATATATTAAAAAAAATAAATATATATATATATATATATATATATATATATATATATATATATATATATATATATATATATATATATATATATATATATACATATATATATATACTTAATTAGAGAATTTCTGATTAACTAATCTCAACTAATCGCAGTTTAATGGTATAAGAATATTTGCCACATTAAGCCACATTTTTCAGTTTGAATGAATTTGGTATATTACTGAATGAAATGATGGACCAATACATACAGTTAAACAACAAAACAGCACAATAGCAAAATAAATCTCGATGGTGGCTATATTCAAGTTTTTATATCACCTTATTTAAACTAAAGCTCTTTTAATGTCTTGAAAATATTCTTATAAGAATTTCAATGTTATAAGAATTTCAGGTACTTTCAGAGTAGTGGAAACTCTGGCCATTGTGTAGTGAAAAACATCCCTGAACAAAAGCAAACAGAAGCTTTTGTTTGCTTTTGTTCAGGGATTCCTCCATGTTTGTTGTTGTTGTTGTTGTCATCCGAGTTGCGACGTGTCTTGTGCAGCAGTGTGATCAGTGGACCAGGAACTCCTGCACTTACTAAGGTTCTTTGTTGTCTGGAGAGCAAACTGTTAAATAAAATAAAATAAAATGGTTTTTTGTTGTAATTAATTAATCGTAATTAACTCGTTCACCACAATTTTTTTTTATTTAGTAATTTTATGTAAATTAAAATACCATTAAATTGATATATTCATCATATTTGACTGCTTCATGGTGCTTAAATAGCAGGAGTGCTATAATTCAGAAATCAATCTGGGAATAAATTAGGAAGAAATAAATATAGAGATCACAACATATATAAGTAAATACATTTTAAATTGAAAATGATTATGTTAACTTATATTTCCATTGATTTGTCCTTTTATATTGCCACATTTTTGTTCAAACTTTGGCACTCCTGGTATCGCTATTGTGCTGTGCATCCACTCCTGTCCGAGGCTCAAGGCAGACTCACACACTTCTCTCAGGAGTCATCATTCACCAAGTAAAACATAATGTGG
The DNA here is from genome assembly GCF_027744825.2 of Synchiropus splendidus. NCBI lineage: Eukaryota > Metazoa > Chordata > Actinopteri > Syngnathiformes > Callionymidae > Synchiropus > Synchiropus splendidus. The sequence continues at coordinate 15,034,934 of NC_071345.1, read as the reverse complement.
CAGCAAAGTGAAACAATTATGTGAACAATAGTTTGTGATCTTAGATAACAGAGTATTTTTTAATTTTGTTTGGTTTTGGGTGTTGCAGTCAGTGGCCCTGTCGTGAATTCAGAATGCTCTTGAAAGATTAGAACATCTTACTTCATGTTAAATTCCGCTCTTCTCCCGGTGGATCTCCTGTGAGCACTGTATGTCTTATGTCTACTGCATCTTTCACTTGGTGTTTACCTTGGCTGGGCAAGGAGGAAGTGGAAGTGTCACCTCATCACAACGGAGTCTTGTTGTCCTCGGAGGGTCAGAAGGATGTCTGTTAATCTGATCTGAAATCCTCCACCTGGATCTGGCAGGTTTTTACAAACACCGCTGGCTCTGCCTTGACTCCAACAGCTCGGCCTGAAAGTTCACAGTGACTGATAGACGGCTTGTATAAATGATCCGGGCAGCCTGGCCCTTATTGTGGAACGGCCCCTGCAAATACTCGCCCATAAATCTTTTACTCAAATTCCACTGTGCTGCCACGGTGATGGATTTGTATTCTGGTAATTGGATTCAAGCACATTGACTCGATAAACGAACTGCGCAGTTATGAATATCAATCTTTAAAATATCAAATTAAAGAACAAAATGGAATGAAGGGCAAAAAGAAGAAAAAATAATTTTGAAGTATTAGATAGAAGAGTATTTCTTTTGTGAAAACCCAACAAACAAGCTTTTGGGTTCAAGCATGGATCAGCAAAATAGTTGGCCTTTTTGAATGTGGGTGAAGTCATGCTGCACTGATGCTCATCTCTGTGTTCTCGTGTGAGAAGAGCACAGAGGTGATTTATTACGAGTATAGTGTGACATCATCACACATCGCTCTCCGACTGTAGAACAAAGAGAACTTGTTTTTTTTTAAGGGGTGGGGTTATCTTTATTTTTCAGTCTCTGGTTGCACATGTGCTGAAGTGGGTTGGAGGAAGGTAAGGTAAGGTGAGGTCCAAAAGTGAAGGTCATTTCATCTTCATGAAACATCAAAAAGATTAAGTTAATTTATTGGCTCACATTGACCTAAAAATGCATAGCCCCCCTTCACTGTTTTTATTGTATTTATTACAAATTGTGTAAGACATTTATTTTTAATAAAGCCACTGAACTTGAAATGCTGTAGACCTTTTACTTACAAGATATTCCAGATTTCATAGTAGTCCTTTAGTGTGTGATCAGACGCAAAGCTGTCACTTGCTGCATTTACATGGACTACTGTGAACCTGATCTGGATGAAAATATTGCACATAAACACGTCTTTCTGAATGAAATGAGTTTCGTTGATCTGGTTAGTGCCCTGGTGCAATTTGATCGTCTCTTCCTCCCTGTGATGCCCACTGAATTTGTCCTCCGTCACAGCGATCCCAGCAGTACGACCCTCTCCAGATCTGCCCGCCTTAAAAGCGAATGCACCACAAACAAAACATCTGGTGAACATTCATTTCAAAATAATGCAAAAAAAACAAATTTATTAAACAAACTACAGATACCAATAACTTGTAATGTAACATTCTTGGTGTGGCTAAGTTATGGATAGTGGTTTGTTATAAATGGATTGAGAAAGTGGTGTGGAAGAAGCTATCATTCATGTTTCATTCTGATTTAGTTGGATGCAGTATTGAGCCCACACCTCTGAATATGAATCAGAATACTTTACGATACTATCACCCATTTTGTGTCTGTTCTAAATGAAGCTTAAAGGAAGTGGTTATCAACACCAGAGTGGTGGTTTCCTCATGCAAACAGTTGTTTACTAGTACTGATAAAATCTTTAAGTTGCATTCAAAACCGATACGAAATGTGTGATTAATTTGCCATTGATCACAAGTGAACTCTTTAGTGCGACAAATTGAGATTAAAAAATCTATCAACAGGCCTCACAAAAATTATTTGGTTATGTATTATATTATTTCCTCCAGAGCACAGGTTCGTACAGAAAAGATGAATATTGACTTTTTGAAATTTAATCAGTATCATCACAGCTCTAAAGAAAAACATACATTTTATAACAGAAAACAATTAGAAAAATAATTGGGGTTAAGGGTGGGAAGCTTCTTAAGTACGTGTCCAATAGCTTTGTGTCATTTTTGGTCATGTAAAAAAAAAATAAAAAAATTTGAACCATTTGTTTTGCTCCTAGTTATATCTTGGAAACATTCAATCTGATTTTGAATCAGAGGATGCATGTCGAGTTTCGGTTTTCACCGTTTGACTGTGACTTGTCATTGCACTTTATTACTTCCTTCTCCTTCAGCTTGCCTCCTCAGTCACTCCTTTAATTCTTTATCCTCTCCTTTTACTTGATTTCCTGACAATCTTAAGGCAAGAAGGGTCAACGAGAGGTCACCCACAGTCTCCAGTCTCATTTGTGTCCGCACCATATATCTGTATGTGCTCCTGTCAAGCTTCCTGCTCTGTAGTTTACTGATCGTACCAGTTATATTTATTGTTTGTCTTTTTTGTCTAGGTTTTGTTAAGATGTAAAGCAAGGATACATACATCACACAGCGGTGGGGTGAAAGGTCAAGGCTCAGCCTTGTAGAAGGATGTAAATCAGTGGACACGCGTGTGTATGCGTGCGTGTTCACTCTGTCAAAAACATCAGGTGGCTCCCTGAAGAGATGAGCAATCCTTTGGATATAGTGAGCTGGAGGAGGAGGAGAGCGAAGGAGGAAGATGACCAAACTCTTACCAGAATAGATAATCATGACTGACTGTGTTTGTGTTTCAGATCATTTAAGCGTCAAGGTAGCATAATGTTTTCATTTTTCATGCCTCAGTCCTGGTAGTAAATAACACCGTCCGCACTTCTGGTTGCTCAAACTCAGATCCCACATCAGAAGAAATTCATCACTGAATTATTTGTGTTTTAATTATCCGATGACATGATTCCTGAATGTTGTCTGAGTCAGGGACGATCTGTTTTCCCAAAAATGCCAGACGTTTCCACTTAAATCACAAAATACTTAAGTGCTTGTGTTTCTTTCATTTAACCTTGAAAAACGGTGTCCAGCTTCAATGTAGCAGAAAGAATTGCAACCTTGTCGGAGTTGGGACTAAAGAAAAATGTATTTTCCATGAAAGGAGCCACCGCAGGAAGGAAATGCTTTCTCCCCCTTTTTCAAATTACACTGTACATGTGAGGAAAGCGCTTATTCTACCACTTTATTGTACTTTAAAAAATGGCTTTATAAATTATTGTCCCTTGTAAAAGATAAACTGGAGCATTAAATATAAAAACAAATTACATGTTAATGACTGAGTGTATGGGATACAGCTCCCAGAAGAGCTGCAATTGACGATAATGATGACTTAAACACACTTTGGTTCGATGGTGGTGGCTTTTCCTACAAATCCAGGCCATTTCTTGATGATTCCGATTGTGACTTAAGAAACTCTTGGTTTATTTATAACTTAAAATCTGTCAAACTTACCAGTAGTATAAGTTCCAAGAAGCTAATATCCCTGAAATGTTTTGGCTATATAATAAGTTAAGTTAGCATCATCGATTCAATTCAAATGACCTGCTTTGGTCAGAAGGTGGCAGTAGAGTCGCGGAACTTGCTCACACACAGTACGAAAAGATGGGTACAGCAAGTGTTAGGTGGTTCTTTGTTAACAACTTTCACACAAATACAAATAGAGCCATTTACAGTCGATGTCATAAAAAGATATACAGCGGCTAACGCAGAGCATTATTAATTTAGCTTGAGTTAAGCAATTGAAGTAGTTTCATTTAATTGAATGCTATTTTTATGAAGACGCATATAAAGGTTGGAGGTTTGCGCTGTCCTTGTGCCTTTGTGGTTGAATTATTGTGGCATTTTTGGTTTACTCTTACAGCTATTTTTGCTTTAGTTTGTAGCAATTTAGCAATCAGACTGATTTCTTTTTTAACTATTTCATTTATGTAATTTTATTTCATCATCCTTTTTAATAACAGCAGACGTTCACACCTCCCACTCATTCTTTCTTTCATTTCATCCATGCTCAGGCCGGCTTGAACCCCTTTTCATCGTTCCTCTCCTCATCCTTCCTTCTCTCTCGTCGCTATCACATTTGCCAGTAAGCAAACTCCAGGATTTGTCTGGAAACATGCCACGCAAGAGACGCACTCCTCCTCTGAAGGCTTTTATTATTTCTGTTCCATGACACATTTCCCACCTTTTCATCCTCTTTCACTTAATTTTTTTCACGGTTATTGTAAATGTCAGACACTCTGTCTCTCTCTCACTGACGTGTCTCTCTTTTTTCGACATGCAGATGTCATATGTTTGTGTTGGACCTCTTTGGGCTCCTTGACATGTATATGGGGCAAAACATATGATAATGTTTGGCCAGACTTCCTGCTTGCTTATATGTCCAACTGCAATATTTCACTCTTTGAGTTGCAGAGAGCCTATTGGCTTTACATGGGAGACAGAGTGAGTGTTTTAGATCCTGTCGGTGCTCATACCTGCCAAAGCAAAAGCCTTCACACTCAAAAATATATTACAGGTTTGATATTTCCACAGGTTTCTTACCATTATTTCAGACAGAACACTGAAGAGGTTTTGTGAAAAGTAAAAGGTAAATATGATGCAATAGATGTCGAGCTAAAGGCCAGCGGGCAACATCTCACCATGACGTAATGGAAAAGGCACTGTAAGACCCATAATGCACAGTAACATTTGAGGTTATTTAAATAGGTGTGAATCATGATTCTTGTCGTGAGTGAATATGAAAATTTAACTAGAAAAGCACTCAGAGAGCGCAACCTCCACAGATAAAAAAATCCTTTATCAAATTCCTGCATCCAGACGGTGATCCATTACTCCTAAAAAGAGAACATAACCTTCATAGCGGAAGTAATAAATGTTTGGCTTGAGTTGTGGTCACAGTTACAAGCCAATAGTGATCGTTCAGTAACACCCTCTGTGACTTATTTAGAAGTCCATTATGGTCCACTATGTTGACTAAACGTAGATCGCCTAACTTTAAAACGGCTGACCGCCTGCTCGGTGTTTTGTTTACTGTGGAACTAACATCAAAATTTGCACAAGAACTCGCACGAGATGGTACGCGTTCTTCAAAAAGACGACAGTAAACCTGACCATAAGTATGAAAATAATGTTCAAAATAGCACCTATGATCTGCTCGAGGGTCTAAGACTCATTGGTGGTCAGCATAGGATGTAGCCGGGAGCTAGACCATAACATGCTTTAAAAGCTTTTAGTAGAAAGTTACAATAAATCCAAAAACACACAGGAATCCAGCGCTGAGAGGCTAAATGGGGAGGAGGCCCCGGAGCGGACCCAAGACACACTGTGGCTTGAGTGAGATCACTGCCCTTGGTTGTCCCTGAAGTTGCCCATGTTTCTCAGGCAGTAGGAGTCTGACCCATGACCATAAGCTGAATGGCAGGAGTGTAGAAGGCAAATGTTAACATATAAGCTGAAAACACTAATTGTAGTAGTGCATCATTTAAATGTCAATGACCTTTTGCTTTCCTCCAGAAAGGGATGAATCTGGCTCCTGGTAAAGAGACGTCATGGGCTCTGTAGTCTGCTTTGTGTCATTGAAGGACCCACATGTCCCTGCAATCAGCAGTCAATCTATCTGACCGTTTAAACACGTCAGACTTGTCCTTGAATCGCTCCACATAGTGTAGTATTCGAGCGCCAAACCACCAAAAACAACAAATTACGTTCATTAACTCAGAGAGATGATTAAAATTGCATGTAGAACTGACCAGAAGCCACATGATACGCTTAATTCTAGCAGCTCCAATTATGTCTGGGCTCATGATAACGCTACACAACTTTGCTATCTGGCGAGAAGATTGTGGTTTATTTTAGATTCTGTCACCGTGATGCTGTGGTTTTGTCCATAAACTCAGTGTTCATCATCTGTCAGCACAGATGATGAACACTTAGTGTCGACCAACAACTTCCTCTTGCTGCGCCGCACATCACCTTGTTAGTCTTGATTCTAAACACTAAACCAAACCTGGAAGTTCCATCTGTGTGATTCACTCCAAGGTTGACTGCTGGATCAGGTTGCTCCTGTGGCTTCCTCAAGCATATATGTTTATGCATGTGTGTATTTCGTTGCTTGCACGCTACATGCATGGATGTGTCTACACACGTGCACGCTGTGTTGTGTACGCACACGTGTGTGGCTATGAACTGTTGAGTCTGCGTGGGTTTGCGGGTGTCTGCTTTGCTGAACGAAGGCCAGGTATGGGTTGAGAAGAAGGATTGATGGTCCAGCAGGGACTCGGCAGCTGGAACAGAGAACACCAGACAGACGGACGGATGAAGAGAAACGGGGGAATAAATCACACGCAGCAGGAGAAAGGAAAGGTGACTGGAAGTGTGGAGAATGGGGTGAAGAGAAGAGACGCTGGGGTCGAGGTAGAAGAGCCACGGGATACAGGAAAGGAGGCCAAAGCAGCCAGGAAGGTGAGGGTAAAAAAAAAAAAAAAAAGATTTGGTCAGCTAAACAATTCTTTAGAAATGATGTGATGTAAGATTTAAATAATAGCACAGTAGGCTGAAACGTGTGCTGTCATTCAGAGATGCCAGCAAACCATAGGAAATATCATATAATACTAATGTACCTGACCACAACCGTTCCTGACTCCTGACTCTGCTGAGACACACACAAAACCACCTAAAGTTCCTCTTCTGTTCCTTACTGCCACATCCCTTATTTTCTCTATCACACACACCCGCACACGCGCACACACACACACACACGCACACACTGCTGACCACATCCCCTCCTCACTCCTCTCCTCCCAACCTCAGGTCGTGTGGTAATGAGTGTGTGATGGAGCCTCGTGGCCAGCAGACTGGCAGAGGTATTTTTAGCACTTCTGGTGGTTTCCATCACTAAATACGCTCCGACTTCATATTTCAAGATTGAAACCAAACCTCAAAGACGACCTCAAAAAGAGCGGATCGTCGGTCGCAGTTGGTTTAAGCCATTATCCATCGCTCTTAAATGTAGCAGGGACTCGTGGATTGACGGGGGAGGAAGGTAATTGGTGATAACTGGAACGAAAACAACATGGTTTGGATGAAGGTGACCAGACATTAAAGTAGCAACATGACCTCAATGTCACAGCTGTGCATCAACAGAGAAAGTAGCGAGTGGAAACATCACCACATCCAGTCGGGTCAAAGCAAATAAAATTCTGTTTTTGTGACAACTGCCTGTATTCCGAGCAATTTAACACGCTGGAACAGAAAAAGGAACTCAATTCAACCTGACAATTGTATTTGAACTGCCAAGGCTGTTAAAATCAAAATGGCTGGTTGCATCAGACATTGAGTTTTACGGCACAAGACTCAAAAACCTGTTTCTTGCCAAGCTTCAATTGCCAGTCACGGTTGCTGCCTTCAATTAGGCTCAGGTGATTATTTTACTACCACATTAAATGCGTGAATCATTGCATTTTTTTTCCATCTTGTCGGGGGAAAACAGCACTTCTTTTTTACTAGTATACAAGTATCAATTTTGTAAATATACTTTATTTATTTATAGCTTTTTTTGTTGCAATAATTGTTTTATTAGTGAAGTGAAATAGAACCTCTTTATGTCACTAAACTAAAGCATGAACAGTGAAGTCATTCAATTATTTGTTTGGCATTTAGTTGTCTTTAAAGTTACCCTTTGTATTGTACTCTTACTTGTGGCTTTTTAATTGATACTAATGCAGGGTTTATCTGCTTTTATTTTGAAGTTTCCGTTTATTGCCCACCGTTTCCTGTAATAGGTAAGCGCGCAATTAACAGGTAACAGACGCTAAAAGCAGGAAGAACATGCTCGTGAGTAATGGTTGTTGTGCTATTTTTGCTCAATAGCGCTTGTTTTACCGGATTGGCGAACGTTATGTTCGTTATGTAAATTATTCCGCTAATTTGTAGATAGCTTCCAGACATGTTGGGTTATTCACTAACAATTTTAACTCTGTATTCATTGAAAACGTCTCTTAAATTATCACTAGTATGACATCCATGACCTTATTCTCAATGACTGAATATAAGTATTTAAAAAAATATATGTCATTAATGTAGCGTCACAAATATAATGGGTGTCTGTAAAGTCTCTTGGCAGGTTTGGCAGTTTACAATGAAAAGATAACTTTAGTTCTAGTGTATTCAGCGTTTATCAAAGTTTGGAATCACATGTGCTAAAATTTGTCCATTTTCCTTCCACATGGGATCAATTACTGCAAATGTTTACTTCGACCTTTTGACTGAAAATGTAGCAACATGACCTTCAACCAACCATCATTTTCATCATCTTGGTGACTGCATATTTGTCAGTTCCATTGATCAAACATTTCCCGACGGGTGGATGTTATGTTTCTCTCTAAAATACAGGAACAGTCGAATTGAACTTCCAGAGAATCTTTTGCATCTGTTTCATTCAGTTGAACGAGGGTAACACAACACAACAACACAAATTAATGCGCGGTTGAATCACACATACGTATGATGCTGTATTAATGCATAACAAAAAGTAGTGCTTTTTAATGAACTAAAAATAATATGGCATTTTTATGAATACATAATAGTGGATTTGAAGGAATGGGACGATTCCTTGGTCACCACGTCCGCCGGATATCCCTCCTTTGTATTTCTTTCTATGGGGTTATGTTAAAGATTTCATGCATGGAACAGATGCAGGACACCACTTACTTGTAGCAAAGTATTTCGGATACCAGAACAGATGTCTGCTACAGCAAACATGGCAAGAAATCCAATACTGTCTTGATGCGTAACTAATTGTGGTAACCAAATAGGTAAATAAAGAAATGTAAAACAATAAAAGACAATTTAAGTCATCATGTCAATGTATTCCAACTGTCAGTGAGTACATCTCTTTCTGTCACTGCAGGTGAGTCACCCTCTGCTGAGCCACTCAAACCTACCAAGCAAACGTTTTGACATTAGTTTGCTGAGCCAACTTCCTGTCAGCTGTTGTTATTGTGCTGCTGCACCAGCCCACGATGAACATGTCAGATCAGACCTCAGCCATGAAAGGTGAGTTTCTTAACCCCCTGATGCATTGTTCTTGGTTGTTGACTTGTCCAACTATTTATGTATTGAAAAAGCAGGTCTCACTCACACAACTTAGACACAATTTCCCTCTAGTTTTGTTATTTTAAGTGATTTTTCATCCTAGGAATTTGAATCCTCATCACCAATGTGGCCCAGATCATTTCCGTTGGAGGAAAATATTGAAAATAAATCTGATCATCGGTGCGCAATGTCCAACAGAGCGCTGCCGTACTTGTATTGCGTTTCATCATCTTGTGTGGATAGTCACAGCAATCTGTGCGCCAGAACAAACAAAACTGTCCGTACTTTCTCTGAGGTTATTACAGCTCTGCCGTGGTCACTTGCACTGATTCCGCGATTAAAAAAAGAAGAAGTCCAGCCTTAACCACATTTGGTGCTGATAACAAAGCTCGTCATGCATTGCTCACTCAGTTTCCATAATCATCCGTCAGCTGCAGCCACTAAACAGTATATTTAACTCGCACGTGCCGAACAGAAAATCCCAAAACACAGCCAATGCTATCCCGAGAAGAATAGTGATAGAGATTTTCCGAACATTTGTTTTTCCACTTTAATGCAGATTATTGTCTTCAACTATTCGAGCTGACTTGTTAGATCTGAGTGGCAACTCGGAAAACCCCAAAATTTAGGCACTGACAGACAAAAGTTGTACAAAACTAACTTTAAATTGCCCATGACGAAGAGGTGACAGTTTAAAATCCATACGTGTTTCTAGTATGAGCACCCTGACTTTGTTGACCCGTACTTCAAACCAAATTTAATGACTGAGAGAGCTGATTTAATTTCCTTTTATTGAAGGATGAGGCATAAATTTCACTTAAATGCTTGAAGCAACATTATCAATACACTATGTACTTATTATGAAATGTTCCATAAACACTACAGTACCTGCAAGCCAGATGCTTGTTTTTTAAAAAAATCTTCAAGAGTAACACCACCAATAAATTTGAAATCTTAGCATGGTACCATGCTTCCTGATCTGCTGCATATATCCAGCATGGATTATTAATACCAAAAAAAGAGGTTTTGGGACTGCATTATATACCAGAGCCAAGATCTAACTCTTTTATTTTCGAACTTCCACATTTTTCCTGCGTGTTCCATCTTCTTCTTTTCTATTGCTCCTGGCAGGTCGGCATTTTTCTCCCGGAACATCTTTCGTCTCTCACAATGGGCCTCATTGTCTACAGAGGAGACGTTTGCTTGATGATGCGTTCACTGACAAGTGGCACAGGCAAGTACAGAATGTTTTATTGTTTCACAAGTGTAACCAGAAGCTGCGTTTTGAAAATGTACAGTGATCTCATACAAAAAGTGGTGGAAAGTACATGTCAACAGCTTGAGTTCTGTGGGATGCACAAAGGTTGCTGTGACTTTAAAAAATCCAGACAAAATAAGTATTTTATTAAGACTTTTATTCTTCAGTTTTCAACATCTTGACTGACATGGAATAGAGATCTGGCTGCATGCGGATTTATTTTGGGGTGCACAAGTAGGTGCACAAACATACTAGGGATGTAATGGCTAACAGTTAAAGATGGTTTACCGCAGTAAAATCCCAGACGGTTAGTGTTACCAGATGTGAGTCTACTGTTTTTTGTTCAAACATATCAAAATATATCAGAACTGTGAGTCAGTTGGAATCCAAAATACATGTGAATTTAGTGTTTTCTCAAGTCTCTGTGCTCCACTGATCTTCCGCACCCAGTGGTCTCTCCTGCAGGGGTCCAGCCTAACATTACAGCTGCCAGTTTAGCTCCTCAAACACAACATTTAGGTATTAAATCAGTCAACTATATACTGTTGAAACTACAAAAATCTCAAGTAAATTTGGGTGTTGTTGAACACAGCTTGCATGATAAAAAAAAAATCTACTGCTGTTTTTGGGCTGTTTACTGAACTTACACGAATCTGTCTGCAGTTGAGAGAGCAAAGAGCAAGAAAAGAAAGCTTCAACATGCAAACTATATTTTCTATTCATTAAGTGAAAACTTGTAGTCAACCATTTACAAACTCTTAGACTGGTACGGCTGCAGTTCTAACTAAACATCATCAATGTCAAGATTGTGATACTTGATTCATTACTGAAACACATAAACAGCAAATCGCCTCCAATAAACGTGTATAAACCTCATTAATCTTCGTCCAAATAAACAGAGTTTGTGGAGTCCGTGTAAGTCACAATGAGACCTCACTTATCATGCCTGAGTTGTCAAACAGCAGGCTGAAGCAGCTTTCATGTTGAATATACATAATGTCGCTGACAATCTTCTTGTCAAAGGGCTTTTGTTAATGTGTCATTTCACAATGGTGGGTATCTGTTCTATCCCTAAAAGACAACAGGCAAGCTGACAGTGAATGAGTCTGAGTTCATATGTGACAACATGAAGGCTTGTTTGTAATGCCACCGTTCTAATAAGGCAATTCTGGTAAACGAGAAGAGCATTTTTGGGGCGAATATAGGACCCTCCTCTTCGATGACTTCTGCCTCAGAGTAGATTTGTCTCTTCAGTTAGCTGGTTTTTGCGTTGAGTTTCTTTTGTACTGGGAGCAGATGGATATATTATCAGTTTTTTCTCCATTGTACCTACAATCTATATTGTTTAAGTGGTGAAACAGAGTATTTGTCCGATCATCTCTTGTCTTTCTTTCTGGATGAACACGGACCTCTGCACAAACCGTGGTAGGGCTATAATTGCCCTCTAAATTAAAAGGAGGTGGTTACGAAGCAGCACCCAAGCTCCACAGGGTGTGTCCAGTTGTTCTGGTCAGCTGCGGCCAGAATGGTATATTATTTTTCTCACACACACACAACATGGGGGAATTGTAGAGCAACGACTGCAGAATAATTGACAGAATTTTGGCTCTTTCCCCGTAAGATTGCAGCAAACAATTGCCGATCGTCTTGAATTTCACATCTCCGTGTGGAATATACGCTCGCTGTCTACTTAGGTGGGCTACTGACACGGATCTCACTCTATAGGTCCTGAATTATGGGTTATGTAAGAGGACTCCCAAAGTTTCTATTTCATTTCTTGTCTTTTTAGATTTCAGTTTGAATTGTTTATGGAGTGGTCTATTTGGTTCCAAAACAATTGGTGATACAGCTGGAAATGTTTGAGAGAAAAACACCACACAGCTGCATATACATTTTCTACCTTTAACTACCAACTTGTAAATCAAAACCTATAATACTTTTGGTCCTCATGTTTGCTGTGCAATGATGCTAGCAACTTCTTGTGACATTCACTCTGCCTCATAATGGTCATCTACCCTAGCTTTGCCACTATACCACCACGTCTTTGATTCGTGTGAAGGCTAGGAGGGGGAATATCTCAATTCCTCTCTGCACTTATGAAGTGCAGACAGTCCTGTATGCTAAATTTCCAGCCTCATTCCTCAGACTGATGCCCCTTTTTCCACATGAACGTCAGCCAGAGCACAATCCTGCTCATATTGGGGGGGGAAATGGGCCAAGATGCCCATAGTAATTCACTTCTATATTTTAAAATGGAAGATTATTATTCACCACCGCGAGGCCTTGGATTTTCCTCAAATAAACTTTGGAGCCCAGACTTCATGCTTTTAGGCTTCTAGATATGGTGTAAATATTTAAAAGATTTCAATCAATCTTTGCTCTGTTAACATTTTCTCATTTATTGATTGGAATATACACCGTACATGTTTGTTTTCTGTAGATGGGATGAAGATACACATGACACACTCGAGGGAACTTTTGCCAATCATGACCATTCACTTAGAAGTCAATTATGATTCACTAATTCCCCATGTCGTGTGTGTGTGTGTGTTTGTTTGTAATGCCTCGTGGAGACCAATCCTTGAAACAACACTATCCTCGTGGGGACCTTATGTCTTTGTGGGGACCTTTTACCGGTCCCCACAGGTCTAAACCTCAATTTGAGGATGAAGACTTCAAAACAATGATGTGATGGTCTCAGTTTGGTTCAGAGTCCTGGTTAAGGTTAAGCCATGTGTTTTGGAGGGTTAAGTTAAGGGTGAGAGACTGGGGAAAGCATTATGGCAATGAGAAACCTCACAATGTCCCCAATAGCAATACAAGCATATGTGTTTGTGTGGCAATATCACTTCACTCAGCCAGATTTTGAAGAATAAAATGTGTAAAAATAATAATGTTCTCTGTGTGCTGCAGCAACTTCACACAGACATGTTCGCTTTATTTTTTATCATAGTTTAATCCCATAGCTTCGTACTAAAAATATTGCTTAGAATCTCTCCCACCTCAAGCCACCCCCCCCAAAAAAATACAAAAAAGAAAAAAAGATATATTTTTTAATTGTACATGTACATGATTTTCAACTTATGCTTGCTCTCATGAGTCAAGAAAAAGCTTGCGGGTTCTAGACACATTTGGATCTCAGCATGATGCCTTGGATTTGAGGCTTCACTTTGGCCCTATTGTAGTAGCCTCTCGATTGAGAACAGGTGAGACGGTAGTCAGGAAAGTGAGAGTAATTGAACTCGGGTGTGATAAACCACAGATAAGTTTCTCACACCTGAAGACTCTAAATAGAAGCCGAGCGCTCGATTGGTCTCTCCTAACTTGCCGTGCTGCACACCCTGAAGCATGTGATCTGTGTTTTTAACAAGTGTGTCTTCGACACTTGGCACCTGTTTTAAATTCGACTCATAATCCCAGGCCACTAACACATTACTTTCACCCCCTACGGTGCCACTTCACGCCTCAGCCCTCGCTGCTCCTTGGGCTGTCCCATTGTTTACTCACTCTGCACAGCTGGCAGCACCATTGTTTGTCTTGAGGAGTTTTCAAACGTGAACATTTTCCGTACGGTGCAGACATCTAACACCAGTAGTGTCACTGAGAGATCGTCATAAGAAATTCTGAGTGGAGGTCTGCCATGGCTTTTACAGAATGATAAGAATTTTAAGACCGATTTGGGTGAAAGTGGGTGTGTCAGTGGTGTCAAACCGGTCCTCAAAGGGCAGCAGTGGGTGCAGGCTTTTGTTCCAACCAACCAAGGTTACACCATCTCACCCATCAGGTGTCTTGTAATCCGGTGCTGTTTCAGCTGACCCCTCATTGGTTCACCTATATGTGCTTGCAAGGTTGGAACAAAAATCTGTACCCGCTGCGGCCCCTCTGTGGATCAATTTGACACCTGGCCAATGTCTGTTTTACCCCCTGCTGTGCCTTATCACACCTCTGTTTTCACAGCTGTCTCATTTTTCCAGTACTCTCTCCCACCAGCAGGGGATGGTATACCTAGAAATATGTTTGAGAGATGAAAGATGAGTAGTCACCTGTGACAACTGGCTCTGTCGTTTGTTGAGTTCCATCGTCCGAGACAGTGTCTTCTATCCTGAACAGCAATGGACAGGTTAAACAGACTGTTTCCCCTGACCACAAGCCTGGTTCCTTTGTGTTCAGATCTTGGATTACAGAACCAAACAGGACTTGAATCCATAATGTCAAAGTGAAAGTAAACATTCCCATCTTTGCCATTGATTGTTTCTGCCGGTCATTTCTTGTGCTTTGCGAGTCACTGTCTTAGGCGAATCAGTTCTGAGCCAAAGCCTGGTCCATTTGTTTTCTTGTCAAAATGTTAGACCAAGCGTGCTCTGTAGCACTCGAAGAATGAAGATCTTTGTAAACGAATTGCAATGTGATGTAATATACTGAATGAAATACCACCACCAATGAGGTTAGTCATTTAACTATGTTTAATCATTGACATTGACTTGAAAGCACATGGATGCACCTGGACCTGGCCATAATTTGTGGCTTAATAATTGTTGACACATGGTAGGGGGTGTAGGACTTGGTGTTCCAAAGATGACATCATCACAAAAGCGATCAAAAGTCGACTTGTGGGCGGCCGCATAAAGCGTGCTTGAGAATTGAAGGGTGTTTGAAAGTGCACAGTGCTCTAGCAGTGACCACAGACTTCCATCATTAAACTGAGAAAACGTCTGAGAGCATGACCAGCGATGGCTGAAGTGGAAGCAACTGGGTGATCATGACGTTTTGCAAAACTGGAGGACCTCCAGTACATCACTCTGGTCAGGCTTAACCTCAAAGCAAGTCAGGAGGAGCTGGAAGGGAATCCGAGCTGAAAGGTTTGATTGATTAGACTGGATCAGGTGAAGACACTGAAATGCTGGTGGCACGCTGAACTGCTCAGACTTTACAGTGAACTAAGGAAGGAGCACCTGGTGCTCGAAAGGGTGTTATGCAGTGCAGGTGTAGGCTTCGTGCCTTCAGTGAGCAACTGTGGAGTCATTCCAGCTGCCTATACAGCATCAGATCGAATGGTCGAAACCACATTATTGCTCCACTTTACTGCTGGACCGAATCTCACTCCAATATTTCCATGGTGACTGGTGTGTACGTGTGCAGACACATACACACTCGCATTTTACAAAAGACAAATCATGCATAAACAATTAGATGTGCAGGAGGACTTCCAGCAGGCGCACACGCTCGTGAATCACACGCGTGCAGTTTTCGCTCTGATATAAATCGTCTGCCCATTCTTTGTTGGAGAGTGGAGCAATCTTCCAAATTTTCTGAAAATAATCTGCCGCAATTTATAGTTTGTTTTCCACCGGGGGCCATGATACTGAGTCCTGGATGGAAGGCGTTGCACAGCCAGGGTTATTTTGTCTCGCTTCCACTCACACTATCGGGTGATTTAAGGAGACACAGAGTAAATTTGGGATTCATTCAAATGGTGTGAACGTGTGTGTTCCTATTACTCACATGTCTGAGAGGTTGTATTCTGTGTTTTTATTTGATCCTCTCTCACAAGTTGTTGCTTTTGTTGATTAAACCAGGCTGCTTCTGGTCTCTAGGGTCTGTTCGAAAACAAAACAAAAATATATGGCCTGTAATTAAAAAGCATATCTGTTGTGATCGCGGCTTCATATTTTACTTTTCCTGCTTTGGTGAGTGCCCCTTGCTAGTCACAAAAGAAACTCATTGGCATGGACGCATTAAATGTATAGACTTGTGGGACGTAGCCAAGCGATGACGTCATGGCAGTCGCAATATGATTTAAAAAAAAACCTTTTTATGGATTAAGAGAACTTCAAATGAAGGATTCAATGGCTTTCCACCACAGTCAAGACAACTGCATTAGCAAAAGACTATGTATGTCAAGAAGATCAAATGTTGAATGTTGGAAATATATGAACTCTACTGACCAGTCCCGGCATGTAAACCTATTAGAATCCAGGTTTGATCGTAACGTATGCAGAGGAATAGTGTATCACCAAAACTTTGATGTGAGATTGAAGAGGTACGTCATCATAGCTGTTAAGAATTCAGGACCCTCCCAAGATCTGATGGACCTAGAGATGGCAGTATCCAAATCTTTTCTCGCTTTCAATACACTTGCATAGTGGAGGAGGGCTACAATTCTGTCTCATTGATCTCCTATGTTTAGGTTCCATTGTCACAGGATACACGCACAACAATAGTCAGGCTGTTTATGTCCAGAATTTGCTCCTACCTGACAAAGGATGGGAAGCGTCAAATTATTTTATCATAAATATATTCAATATTTACACTTACAAACTTTGCTAGAGCTGACTGCTCCCAACTTGGACATTGAGGTGGAACAGAATATAACAACAATAAAACAGTGTCAAATGCAGTTCTGTCCTCGTCTGTTCTTCTGGTTGTCTGGTCAGCACTTTTCTTCACACATACAAAAAGACTTGATCCTTTCGTCTTCCTTAGCATATACAAATTCCAGATCCACTGTTGTAGCAAATTCTTCTCTGTCAAATCGTGTTGCTTTTGTGATGTTCTAGTGGGCCCAGATTGCTAAGGAGGCTCGTTGATGAGGCCAAAGTTCAGAAGGGTGGACACAAAGCAATTGAATCCATCCTCAGAAGTAGAACACTTTGTCATTAATGATAACTACGCCCAACATGTGCTGCAGGAAGGATACCAAAGATATTTCCTTCCTGCAGCTGTGTGACTTAATTACCATTATTGTTAACAGTAGCCACTCACAGCAAAGAGACAGTTTGTTACGACCGGTAACAAGTCAGTTCCCATACTTTGTAATAGTGTCTCTGTCACGCATGCCACGCCATCTTAAATTCATAACAACACATCTACTTTCAAAGCCTTTTTAAAGCCTTGCACCCTCTGCTATGGCACTTTGAATTTTGACAGCCATCTGGGAGACAGATGTGGCACAAAAGCTGTGAACAATATACTTAAGAAGATAGCTGACAATATTATATAAATATTGAACAGCTCTATTAGTAGGGGAAATACCCTATGATGTTCACAGCACTCATATTCTTGTATCCCGTGAAATCAAGTCCGTCACGTTTTAACAACATTTTAACTACTTAAAAACCGGTGACGCCATGTCTGAAGTCATAAATATCTATCCAGACTTAAAGGGGCCGTGTTTTAATAATGAAACATAATCTTAACCTATTATTGGAATTTATCAATAACTTGAGCCAATTCACTTGGTTTTGCCCAAATTGATCGGACTACAACATTCCAGAATTGATGGAGAATGTAACCCAGTCCAAGGATTACTTAAAACTCGACAGAAATTGTCTCTGCTTCTGTATTTTTCAGAATTTTGAGACTGTTTTTCATTGCAATGGCTTGGTGGACTCAGCAGTCGGCAGGTTTGACTGAATGTGAGGTAATCCCTCTAGCCGTGTACGAGACTACAGTTAACTTAAATTATTTTTGTTCAGTCGTCGGTAAGTGTAAGCTGAGTCTTTTCCCGTACAGTGACAGCTGCCACTCAGTGGGTGTTAAAGTGTTGCTAGTCAGTCAGCCACTCCATCGCTCATTCTGTCAGCTGTGTTTGCCAGCTTGTCAACAGTCCAGTGAGCTTGTCAGTTAACCAGCCAGTTGAAAATCACCACAGTGGTGAGTCGGTGAAATCATTTTCACCTCCTGCAGGTTGGGACACTTTTCCTGAAGGAAATCTGATTAAGCATGAAATAGAGAACGAGGAAAGTGGAGGGCTGCATGAACCAGGTTTATACAAATCTGTGCATGAGTGAATAAACATAGATATGTGTCCGTGTGTTTTGTGTGTGCACGCAGGCAGATCCTGGTGTTTTTCTCTGTAATACCCCCAGTTTCATTTCAGGATTGGTTGGAGTCCAGGTGGTTGGCTCTAATGTAGTCCAGATGGAAGACGCGGTGCGCAGAATGGCCCGATTTTTCCAGAGTTTTTAGTTGAACCAGGGCTTTGCTAATAAAAGCATAAGAGATTTTCACAGTTCCGCAGACAAAACCTTGCATTTTAATTCTCGAGAGGAAACAGAGACCAAGCAGGACCGCAGTGTTGTACTTTGTTTTTATTAAAGGGTGTGATTGACAACTTGGAGGGAATTTTCCAGCATTGAAGCAGTGGTCTGATTGGGCCGGACAGAGCTCAGAGTGCGTGGACCCGGTGTGAAGCAAAGCAGCACCCTGGCATAATCCAATGGACTTCTAAACTAACCAAAATTTTGAGATTATTTTCCCAGATCATATTTTTGTTCTATGTACTTTCCATACTTGCATTTCTATCTTCGCGCAGATATTAATAAAAGGTTTGAGAATATTTGATCTATTATGAGTTATAAATAAAGCTACACTTATAAAGACCAACCACAGCGAAACCTTACGTTTGTCATTGCTGCAAGCCTGATGTGGAAGTTGGATTTTAGGGCACAATCACCTGCAGAAGAGTCACCAGATATGTGGTTTTCTTTTGGTTGGCTAGTGGGTTAATGTCTCGCTCTGTTTTGTATCCCAAACTGCATTGAGCCGTTATGTCAAATAGAAATCTCTTTAGCACCCCAGGGACGTAAAACTATTAATTCATTTCTCTCAACATTCTAAAGAACTTTCTGGCGTTCTGCTTTTGGCTGTTGACGGTGTGTGAGAAGTGCAGCAGACAGTGTATATCTGGCCCATGTTTGTTGCTGGAGAAAAAAACAAGTCTATTTGGTATTTTTAGCTGAACTTAACAACACACAAACTCCAGTCATGACAGCTGTGTCTGGCTGACTTCCAGAAATCTGATGGCATTTGGATAAGTCTGTAAATGTGGAAAACATAATCAAGGATAGTTGCTTCTGCTCACAATGTTCTCATCTGACAGTTCAAGAAAAACAGCTTTTGTCGATCCCGCTGTTTTTCTCCTTTAAACCCTTTTTGATATATGAGACAATGACGGTAGTTTGAGGTTTAAATGAGCTCTTGTATATCCATTGCTGTATTGTTGGGCAGTTGTTCAAATAAGACCCTGGGCACACAGAGACAAAGTCAGTTGTAATCTCACAAGGCCTTTCATCCACATGAACATGGCTTTTTCTGTCACTCCATCCGATTGAAACCAGGCACCAGAATGTAAAACTATGTCACCTTCTGTACAGCTTTTTCTGCAACTTTCTGAAAAAATATGTGAATTTACCGTCCCAATATCAACAGACTATTCGTAGTGCTGCTTTTGTCAACAGAATAGTCATCATCGTACCTCTATCATGTGAAGGACGAACGGACACTAAATACTGTATATGATGCACTGATGTTGTTTAGAAAATAACTAATACCGGTAACTAATGTTTTGTTGACATTGACCTTGTTACTTTATTTTAAAACCAACAGCAGAAGATGCATACATTGCAATTGATTATTTGCATTTTATGGAAAAACAAAATCTCATCTGACAAAAAAAAAGGCATCCGCTTATTTTTTAAGATGCAAAGTCACTATATTATAAAACAATTTATATTTCATCCTCACACGTTATCAAACAAGGTCTGCCATTTATTGGAATCACAATCACAGCTTAGCATGTGAGTCGCCATCATTCTCAATAGTGAACTCACTTAGGGGACTCAATGAACCCTGATGCTGTGCAATCCGGTCAACTGATCACAGTGGTTGAGCTCTACAGTATTTTTACAGGCAAAAGAGCTTTATACCACCAAGATATTGTGCCTTATCACATCAGATCAATGAAATTACAGCTTCTCGGGTGTTGTAGCTCTGCCTCTACAAAGCTCTGGGAACAACAAAGAAGTGGCAGAGGAACCATGAGGTTCAAAACAGCGGGCTGAGAGCTTCAGTGTAAATAAAAGTGGCGATGACCACTGAACTAAAAACACTCACATAAACATGAGGACACGCATCCCAGGCAGTGACTTGTGAAAACAGCACAACCCCGACATCATTCTCTACTAGCACCTGTTTCCATGTTCTGGTTTTTATGCTAGCTTGTTAGGCGAGCGCTCAAGTCTCTTCGGTGGAAACGTATGCGTCTATATGTGGACCTAGCCGAACTACAAGCTAACACACGCAACAATTGCCTCTCACAGAGAGGATGTGGTGTAGATACTAAGTTAGCCACTCAAGAATCCTCTTCCTAAAGACTGCTAATAAGCGATCTACCCGTGGATCAAAGTGGTCCTTATGCTGGTCTTATTCACATCTTCCAGGTTTTTAAAACTGACTAGCAACAAAGTGCTGTTATTCAGATGTCATGGTACTAAGGTGCTGCAGTATTTACAGTAGGTCCCTGACCTGAAAAGAGTCATCATCCATAAAAGGAAACACAATGCTGTGCTCCAGTGAGACTCATGCCTGGGAGTCCAAAGCTGTCCATGCAAAACATGTACTTGAACCCTTTTGCAATGGCTAATTCTTTAGAGAAACAATTCAACTTCCTATGGAGAACCTGGCCATAACTCCTCTTGTTTGTTGTGCATAGAATAGATGGGCCTTAAAAAAGACACCCCACCCCCCTACTTCCACAGCACTTCCTGCTATGTCTCCTTGGGAATGTGGGGAACCGTCAAACGCATGACTTGATGGTCAAACTCCCATGACCCTTCCTGAGTTAGCCCTGAGAGTAAAACGTTTTGCGATGTCCATGAAATTAGACAACAACTTCTTTGTTCTTTTAAATCACGCAGTTTACCAATTAGGAAGAAAAAAACAATTCAAGCAAGCAATTGTGGGAGTAAATAATAGAAGACAGTTCATCTAAGCAGTCAACATGAAAGATTACTGGTCACACACTTGTGGTTTATACTATCATTATATTGGTCTTTTGGTCACTTTGTAATTACTCATAAGTGCATATTTTCCAGGCATGTATTAATACTGAGTCTAGACAGCAATTAAGGGAAAAGTCTCACAGAACAGAACTTGTTGTGTGTCATGCTGAAACCCTCTCACCAGAATCACTTTTGCTGCACGTTGCCACCTCACAAAAAAGGTTATATGTAATCCCTATAACAGAACAGGATGCTGTTGGCTGCAAACCAGGACATGCTGAAGTCATACTCAGAAAGAGAATAAAAAAGTTTGCTTGTTTGTTTTCAGCGGAGGCTTTTTCTTTGATTTACTCGACTTGAAATGTATAAGTTCCTTCAATATGTCTGACCTGCCAGTAGAAAAGTATAAAAACTCAAGAAGTATTTAGCTTGACAGTTAAGAATGTCATGGATTATGGATTGAACAACCAAAATAATGGGTTCCTGCATTAGTTGATTGTCAAAGGTGCTGCCTCAAGATCTGAATAGAAGAACTTACCTTCCAACTACAAGGTTATTTCGGCTAACAGCTACAAAATTGAACCTCTGGACTAGGTTTTGTGTTACAATGTCACACGCCCCAAAACACATACACACTCACACACACAACAGCAGCTCCCACGGTGGTATCCTCTTCAGGAGGAAATGTCTTTTTAACAACCAATTAAAGGTGATCCCGGCTGCAAGCTAACAAGACAGGAATGTTTTCGGAGGAGCTGTCTAGGGGGAAAGGTAGCGAAAGATTCATTGCCAAGGGACAGAGATGAGATTGAACACGGGAGATGTGGATGCAGAGCTCAAGTTAAGAATTTGGCACTTTCACAGGTGTGCTCAACAGGGGGTTTGAAGAGGAAGGAGCTTGTGTACATGCACATGTGTATGTGTCTGGTCCGCGCAAGAGTGTTTGGAGCTGCCAAACTGGCCACCTGTCTTTCCCTCGTTGTAGTTTTAGTGTTTCCTTTCATCCGGCCCTCGGCAGCACAGCTCCCACTTGGAGCAGTTAGCCTCCCGCCGTGTGTGTATGTGTGTTGGTATCGGGGAGAAAGCGAGTGTGTGCTTCCACAGATCAGGTCCCAGATGGCTCAGAA
This sequence comes from Synchiropus splendidus, assembly GCF_027744825.2. NCBI lineage: Eukaryota > Metazoa > Chordata > Actinopteri > Syngnathiformes > Callionymidae > Synchiropus > Synchiropus splendidus. The sequence goes on along the minus strand of NC_071345.1, from coordinate 15,012,667 downwards.
AGACGAATGTTCCTTAAGGTGCGTTCCGCTCTTTCCTGTTCATTTTATATCTTTGTTCTTTTTTGTTTTATTGAGACAGTTGAGTGGAGGCAGGAAGTTGGCCAACCGGCCGAGAGCAGGAGAGCTCACCAGAGGAAACTCCTGCTCCAGTGTCAACAGGAGGTCGCAGTTCAGGAAAAGCTCGGCTACTATCCATCTTTAATTAATGGACCTTGGTTGCCTGGGTACCATCTGACCTGAAAGCGTAGATAAGCTGACAGGACAGGAACAGAACAGGACAGCGCAGGAAGAGCTTCTGTTCTTTCTGATTTACAACTACTATTATTGATTCACAACAAATCCACACTCGCGACTAGCTAACTCGTGAGCTGAATGGTGTTCATTTGTAATTGAGGTCACTGAGGGCTGTGGCCCATCCCAGCCACTTTGGGGTGAGATGTAGGGGACATCCTGAACGGGGTCGCCAGCCTGTCGCAGGGAACACATAGAGACATTCAGACTCAGTCACACCTATGGGCAATTTAAACTCTCCATTTGTGTACGTATGTTGTTGCACTGTGGGAGGAAATCGGAATGCCCGGAGGAAACTCACACAAGCAGGGGAGGGACATGCACAATCCGCAGAGAAAGGATACAGGTTCGGTCCAAGAGCTGCCTGGAGGTGGAAGTGGACACCCTCGCTGTGAGGCTGCGGTGCTAACCACCAGGCTTCTTGCTGTTTCCCCTCTACCCTATTTGAAAAGAGTACCGAGTCTGGTTCACTTATCACTTATTGACTTATATATATCATGAATGACATTTAGTAACTTAAATACAGTATACCTTTATACAATAATGACTTTGATCACACATGCTAAGCATAGCATTGCACCACAGCAAAGAGAACAAATGGAACAGTGGAGCAGGGATGCGCCACTAGTAATGCTTTTATCAGCTTATCTTTTTTTGATTCATATTCTCTCATGCCACTGTGGACAACAGTGGAGGAAAAATAGGGCGCCCTCAAAGCATCTTGCCTAAATCTAGGGCCTCCCATCTTCAGTGCAAGGCATCCCGGGGGACGCCCGACTAGCCACTACACAACCTCACACCTCCAGTAAACAGTTCAGTTCAGAATTTCACTGCTAAGTCATCTCAACCCATAGTGCCTAGTGTCCTGTTGGCATGAAGTTGTTTCCGTTATCAGCCAAGAGAGCGAGCATATTCCCTCAAGACCTGCATGAGCATATTCATTATGCTCTAAGAATCTTTGGCAAAGTTATTTCCAGTCAGATCCCTTATAATGGGATGAAAGCGGAAGTGCATGGCTACCAAAAAGAAAGTTCAGATGTCAAGGGGTTAAGCATGTCATTTAGGATGCCCTTTGAATTGCAACCTGAAAATAGGCAAACCTCCCACAGGCACATCGTGGGGTGCTGAACCATTTATTTTGATGAAGCAGTGAAAAATATTTGTTAAAATCAGCTATCAAAGTAGTCTATTTGTGTGCTCCTTGTGCCATGGTACTTCACCACAGGTGATCCACCAATCTCGTGTAACATTGTTCAGCATAGAAATAATGATAAGAATATAAGAAATTAACCCTTTTTGTGGTAAAACATCACTAGCACATAGTAGAATGTTCCCCGGATTCCGAATATTTGGAGAGATTGTATTTCCACATTGACCACAGTCAACATTCCATTTTTTTCGGATTGACCGCTCAGTCATGAAAAGTCTCTTGTTAAATGTGGTGACATTTCCTCGCAGGTTTTCACCAGCTGTTAATGTTTAATCTTGTTTTTTTAAATGATTATTCACTCCACCGTCACTTTCATCCATTATGTGGATAGTCAATGTGTTTAAAACTGAAGTGTGACTTCTGCATTTGCTTTGTTACATGGATGAAGGTTTCAGTTTGCAAACAAACTGTGCCTAATTACAAGTGCTCTTTCTATGAACTTTAAGTGGGGGGGGCTTCCGACATTCTCAGCTGCTTCAATCTATCACTTTGTGACAATAAAACAACTTCCCGCTGACCGAGTCGCGAGTGCATCCCAGTTACATGTCTACAAGAATTTGAGGGACCTCATAAAATAATGTGAACGGAAGGAGCCGGGGCGTGTCCAGTATAAAGGAGAGGATCAAACGTGTATTTTTATGAACCCTGCGATGGGTCAACTCAGGTCCAGCTTCAAGAACAGCTGGAGACGCTGAACGAAGAAAGACATGACCTGAACTTCTGCCATGAAGCAGGTGTGAACAACGGGAGGTTGTTGGTACGATGAAGAGATGTTTAATATTTGATGGCATCCCATCATTTCTGATGGAACACTGCCTGAACGTGGAGCAGCTATTGTGCTCCTTTAAAGCCAGATTTCCATGGAGGCATCCTCATCAGAGACCGTTTTATTGATAATAAGTCTGCTGATGGTCCAACCTCCGGTTCACCTAGGTCCAAACCGCCCACTTAAATATGCAAGAGCAGTCTACCCCTCAGCTGATCTGTTTTCATCGATGTAAAAGACAGAGCTCATTAGACAGCTAAACTATAACACAGATCCTGCGCACATGTGAGTGCACGACCGCACATGTCTGTCTATCCGTGCATATGGAAGTTCATCACTGCAGGAGTGTGTAAATGGTCATCTGTGTGTGTATTAAATTGTGTGTGTGCGGAGGCGTAGGGGAACCTGATCTGGACTGTGTGGGAGGAATGGTTCCTTTTTCCCCGAGCCGAAGCTCAGACAGACGGCCTGCTAGAAAGATCAGACTTTCAGACTAACCGGACTGAAGTCATTAGGACACACTAGACACACACACTTATTTGAAGGCACTAGCTTCCTTTTTAAAACCTCTCAACAGTAAGATTATCTATGTCTCATCGGCTTGCAATAGAATTAAGATCTGTGAAACAAGACGCACGGCGCTTTTTAATCCTCTGTGTCAGGAACTGGGAAGCAACTGGGACCATTATGCCGGTTCTGTGCTGCAGACTCAGTCTTTGATTTTCTTCTGATTCTTCTCTGGGGGAAAATGCTGATTTTCAGGTTTAATATGCCACAACTGTGCAGACTTAAAGAGGGAAAATGGAAAACCGCAAGTGCTTCGACTGAGTCTAATATGAAGCCTTTGGTATCCCTAGATCACACACCCCCGACTTCATTAGACAATTTCATGTTTTGAGGAGACGGATGGAAGTATAAGAAACGGCCTATAATCTGACCTTAAAACATCCGGAGCAAGTGGGACATTTGTTAATGAAGATGTCTTTAGAGTGCAGAAGTGGTGGTTTGCTATCCTGTCATTAGTCTGCGTCAAAGGGAAGGAAGCGCTTAAATTCCACATCTGAACTGTGTGAAAGAATATGTCCGAATTCGACCGCCGATTGGATCTGCCAAACAAAACAAACACTACCTAGATGAATGTGACGCTCACTGGGAGGATAATTGTTGAATAAATGAAGCTTGAATGCACAAAAACAGTGTGTGCTTCTTTAAAGTGATCATTTGACTCGCAGCCCCTAATTTAATGTAATTCCATTGGACAATTGCATGAAGCTGAAGCAGCCTCACTGCAATTGCAATGACAATTAAATCCTCGTCTCACAGTGTTGCAACCCAACTGGCCTGTCATCATTCAGTCATTGTCTACTGCCTCAGGAATGTCACTGGGAGCTACTATTGGTGGGACACACAGGTCACACAAACACTGTCAGACAAACAAGAGGCATCAACTAGTTACTGTGGGACTGCTTCCACTAGCCGCTGCTTCACCGTGATGTGACGCCTCCAATTCATATTTGTGCTTAACAAAGTGGTAGACTCATATTTCACATGATATGAGAGTTGAAGTATGATGTGTCACATCATATCTGTAACCGTTTCTTTAAGAATATTTTGTTTTGCTTCAACTCAACCATCTTCCATCCACTTTACTACTTACTTGTATAGTAGTAACAAGATAACACCATCCTAGCCTTCAGATGTTGGATGACACATGTCAAACATTGGAGGTTATTGGTCTACAGTGCCAACAAGACAAGAATACAATGCTTAAAAATGACTTGGATTTATTCCTATGGTACTGGGACATGGAACTGCAGCCAATGTGGCAGTCCTTTCTTGGTAAATATGACCCATTCATATGGACCAGAATATATGTGATCGACAAATGTTCATATTTACCGCCATCCTTGAAACTTTTTTTGAAGTCACATTAGCCAGCAGAAATGTTTTCCATGGTCACTGGTATGAGCTGACCAAGTTATGTAAGCCAGGGTAAGGTTGGGTAGGGGTGTCTGGCCTGCAGAACGTTGCGCTCACTGCCTGCTGTACCATGGCATCATATTAGGTGGGTTCTAAGTGGAGGCTGACAGAGTATGTTCTCTATAAAGATGAACGAATGTCAGTGAATACAGCAGACTTGGCAGTGCTTTGAAAATCCTCTTGAAGCAGGCTACACACGCTGGTGTTTTAGAAAATCTCCAGAGATGGTTTTTTTTCATATCTGTCTGAGACGGATTGATAGTAATGTGGTGCTGATAATCTCAGCACACCACACACACCAAGATCTCGTCCCAGCACTGATCAAGAACCTCATTCTCAAAGCCAGAAATCATGCTTCATCATGCAGGAAAATGGGGGGCACACATCGCAACACAGAACAACAGCAAGTAGAGGGGATGATGGTGGTCAAGGGTGTTTTAGCAGAAAAGTCATAAAAACCAAAGTGAACATAGGTGTTGCCTTGATATTCACTTCTCAGGATTAAATGGGAGTGTTTTTATTCTCATCAAATCAAAACTCACCCCTTTGCTTCCTTGTTTCTCAGTCGACTCACTCCTTGATTGAATCCACTCCGTTCCACATCACAGTTTAGATCAGACGGCCACACCGACAACACTTTTAATAGCAAATATTGACTGTTTACTGGGTTCTGACCATTTTCGGATTCCGATGTCTGCATCACAAACAATCTTGGATTTATTTTGGTGCTTGTTGCATTGAATCAGCACGTCAGTCTCTTGATTTAAGTATAAGAAAACTGCTGGTGTGAGTAACACCACATCAGGCTCGATATTTGCTTTAACAGCAACCCTTTTGATGACTTCACGACAAGGACAAGCCAGACATACTAAGCGACAGAAAGTGTCGCTGGCTGTTTATGAGCTCTGGTGTTTGTGAAAACACACACACAATAAATCAGCTGTACTTTTCTGTCTCCTGTTTCCACTCAAACCTGGCAGGGGTACGGTGATATATAAACTTTTAGCGGCTTGATTCACTTCAACAGGCGCATTAATGGAAAAATATCCCAAATTGGCAAAGCTGTAGCAAAAAACAGCTTGGTTGCATTGTTGAAAAAAAAAACACCATTTGGAAACATCAAACCAGTGCAGAACGGGTCATTTACTTTTTATTCTACGTTGGAAAATAGTCGAGATTTGAATAGGAACACTGCTGTTTTTGTGGTTTTAAATCACGGATTCAGGAGCGTACTGACTTCACCAGTTGAAGATGAAGTCTTTGAAAGAAGACCACCATTCCAACATTTTGGTTAGACTTTAGAATGGGCAACACATATTTCCACAAATAAACTGCTTATTCCTATCTGTATTTGCAACATATTCACCTCTGCTTAATCATTCTAAAATACAGATTAGTGTTTTATTAAGCCTGACCATATTTTACCCAGGAATGGTTTCTGATCATTCACTCTGGACAGCACCATTATTAACTGATTATTAACAGTCAGTTAGCATGTAATTAGCTTTTTAATAGTTAATACGTAACAAGTGTTACCAACAAATTGTGGAGTTACAGGGGGCCAAACAAATTATATTTATTTGAAATTCAAATTTAAATTAATAACACTTTATTTTATGATATTAATTTCTACTACAGTAAAAGGAGAGCAGTGAAAAGCCTAAGCCTCAAATAATATTACGACCAGAGTGTATTTTCCTGTTTCTGCACGGACTGAAAGTCAAGATCTGTTCTTTTTTCTGCAAAAAACAGGTCATATTTTGCTTTACTTATTTGTAGATTTTTTTAATTTTTTTTTTTTTATAATCTTTGCAACATCAAATGCCCCTTTGTCAACAGACACAGCTCTGATTGACGGGACGGAGAGAGGGGTCTCCAGCAAACACCCTGGAAACTCATCACCATCCCAGACCAGGCAAGTGGCACTCGGGGGAAAAGAGAGGAAAAGCCGAGCACATGAGAAGAGAGAAAGAAACGAGTGTGTGGAAAGGTAAGAAAGAGGACAGCGAGGGGACACAGGCAGATGTTCAACAATTCATACCTGCAGATTCACTTCACCAGCGCATCCTCTCCTCAAACCCCTGGAGTCGCTCATCTTCTACTCTAATCTTTCCAAGACTTAAAGAAAGAATGCAGAGATGAAGCATGGGTGATGGAGAAGAGACTTAAAAGAAGTCTGTGTCGTTTCAGAGCGTGAAGCTAATGAACTCAAAAACACTCCAAAACATATGAAATAATTTTATTCTCAGATATACAAACAATTCACTTAACCATTTTGGCATATTGTCCAGCATAAAACATCAGAAAATAAACACTCCAGCATTTAGGTCTTTGCTTGTCCCAAGTGTGACAAATCCCTCTGTGTGTGAGTCGGTACCAAAATAACACAAGGTCAGGAATGTAATGTTAAATAACATATTTTCATTATATAAAGTTATGTCACATAAATACACATTTATATTACAGTTAACACATTAATAACAACAACAGAGCTCTTGATGAGTACAAATGTGCCATAATCCTTTTTTTCTTTTTTTTTGTTACAATGGTTTCAGCTTCACGGATGCTTTACTGAATGTTGGAGTTGAAGGTGAAAAAAAAAAAAATTCATGTATAGTGCTTGTGTAGAAAGATATTTTTGATAGTCCTGGAAATACTGTTGAATAAAAAAAAAAGAGGCTGAAAAGTCCAATGAAAAGTCTTCAAGTTTAAATGTAAAAATATGAAACATCACAGCAACAGCAGTCCCCTTGGTGTTAACTCCTGATGGCTGTTTTCCGGTCTCTGTCTTTGTTCTGCAGAAGAAGGAAATGTCCTGTTAATGTTTTGCCCAAAGTCATTTTCATTGTCTTTTTCACTCAAGCACAAACCGAGCAGTTATAGATACCTGATTTTGTTTTCAATTTTAAAACTCAAATTTGACTGCTGCCCTTCTTTGTTTTGCGGAGGAGTTCTTGGTCCCGATCTGCACCAGTGTTGTTGTCGGTGAGCGATCCTCACTGTGTGTTTGTGGTTGATTTTAGCCCTCTATGTGGGTGGAAGCCCTTTTTGTCAGGCCGTCTGAAGGCCAGCTTTTACCTGTCAGCCTTCTCAATGTTGACATATGTTGGGCAAATGAATGAACTCAGCGAATGAATGGACACCGTCCATTCATGTAATTAGAATTACAGGCAAAAGTGCATATGTTTTGGTACCTTTTAAACAACGCTCCAATCTGTCCAATCTTTTTCCTCCTGTTGTGGGCGTAAAGTTTCCCCAGAAGTTGTTTGTGCTGCCAAGTTTGTGATTCAGGAATGAATATAATAGACCAATCAGCAGCCTTCAATTTCTCTTCGGAGCAACTCTTCGCCAGCTATTTTTTCTTGCTTCCTATTTTCATTTCGTATTCACTCTGTTTTTTAAACCCCCCAAAAACAGGAATCCATGAGCTACATTGTTTCACTGTCTGGCCCAGGGTGGATGGTTCATCATAAATCTGTGCCAGATGTGAAGCACCAAGAAGCTTTAGTCCACATTGAATCCATCAGTGTCTGTTTCCAAATTATTAAATAAAATAAGTGTTATTTTTATTTATATTATTTGGTTGATTTAAAGCCAATCTGACTTTTAAAGAAGTATATTGAAGTCTCTTATCAAAACTGTGATAGTCCGCTGCACCCCGATCCGCTCTCTGAAGGCCCCGCTGTGAGTCGCCCCAAATCACCTCTTGCTGCGTTCAAATGTGTCAGGAATCCTCCTGTTAAGTCATTCATTCTCACTGTGAGATTACCCAACGCTTCTTTCATTTCAGGGCATAGTGACATCATAGGCTGATGCATGCGACATCAGTGCTTCCCATTTATCTGTGGTATCAGAGCAGCCGTGATTTTCTGGCTGGTGGAGAAACGCTCTGTATCTGGCCAGGAAAATAACATCACATTTTCCCTCCTCACCTAACCTCCGCTACCATTCGCTGTTCAGGGATCAGATTGGGATTTATGGAGCAGACCACTGAGTGATATGCAACACATGTCATCTTCCCACTGCGAGGTTTCAGGAGGATGTCGATTCGCTCAGTCATCCTGACATATGAGCTTTTTTAATCTCATTTGTTGTCACCTGCCTGCCAACGAACACAGACAAATATGACTTCATTTGTCTGTAACCAAAGTCGCAAGTTAGGTCATAGAAGTAAGAGAAACCGATCAGTGCCCTCTCCTGAGTTCTCCCTCATATCCCCCCTCTCGCCCACGCCCTCCTCACCTTCCTCTCATCAGCCCAACACCTGTTCCACATTTCCTCTCAGACGCAGCTCAAGGTGTAGGTGTAGGAAAATCTTTGACTGACATCGATAAAGGTGGGCTGATATTTGGAGAGGTATCCAGAGGTAATGAGAGCGTGAGATCATAGGATTTGGACTGAGTATGGTCCTCCCACAGAACAGACCCAGAAGAAACACAAACTACTATTGCCGATCTTTACTCCAGCTGGAAGGAGAAGCACCGCTCATTATTAGTTTGCAATTATCTCGACATGCCTTTGCACTTAAAACAAAAAATTGTTTTGCTTCTTCTGCCAAGAGGGTTATGTTTTCAATGCTGTTTGTTTGTCAAACATAACCACATTTGGGAGCCATGGTGTTTAATTCTGTTTTAATGGAACAGACAAAAGAATTCTTTGTTTATTTCCACTGTTTATTTCTGGTAATTTACACTGGCAAGGAGCAGAAATAATTTAAATATTTGTACTGAGTCTTTCCCTTCACTTCAACTGTGCAGTTACCTCATTCTCGATTTAAGGTGCAAGTTACAGTTGCTAGCATTGGATTGTGGAAATTCTACTTCCTGAGTTGAATAGAATAATGTAAAGTCTCTCTTTGTTACAATTCGGAGCTCCAGAGTCAAAGTGAGCGGAGCTACATGTTTATGTGTATAGGAAGACGAGAGGAGTGAATCTAACCTGGAAGACAGATGGATAAAAACACGGAGACGGCTTTTGTTTTGCTATATATAAAGGTGTTCTGCAGGATATAAATGCAGGACAAAATAGCCATATTGGTCTCCTCGTGTCATCGATTAAAAATGAAGCTAAGAAACAATAACTGTATTGTATGCCATATTTTTTTGTTTCATTTTGGAGGGGTCAGGGGGTGATAATAGATGTTTAATCTCAATTAATCGCTCTTAATCTGAGTTAACTTGCGATTAATTGTAAATTATTATTAATTTGTATTTGTTGTAAATGGAACTTATTGGTAACAGAGTGGTAATGCTTCCCTCGTGCAAACATTTGTTCACTACAACGACTCAACATAACAGATACTTTCAAGGACATTCTTGAGAATAACCTCAGAAGCATTGAAGAGGCTCCACAACATGCTAAAAGCATAGCATTGTAAGGACTATCGGCCACTCTTGTGTTGATTACATTTTTAAGTTACAAATTAATTTGCATTAATCGCGAGTTAACTCATCGTCAGTACGATTAATTTAGATTAAAGTTATTAATTTATTGACAGACCATATTTTTTTATGGTGACTTCTTCCTGATAAAAAACTGTAGCCCCGCCCACATCTGCCTCTGTACCTGCAGCACTGCAACAGACGCTCGGAAAACATGGTTCTATGGTCCTGCAGCCGTAAAGTTAAGAGGATATTAAGTATAATGAGCTATTATAGAACAATACATGATGTACATGTACGTATTTGAAATGGTATCCTTGAATCCAACATTTTAAATGTCACAGATAAAGGAATAAATGTATGAATATATAACATGACTAGCATTACTGACAAGAACAAGTGCTTAAAAAGTTTCTCTGTGCACTTAAAGCATCGTTGGAGCACTTCCACCCTGATGCTTAAGCTGGTGTGCACAAATACAACTTTCATTTGATCATCCTGGTGTCAAATATTGAAATGTTATGAATTGCCATTAATTTTAATACATTATCATTATTGTTATTTTTATTATTATTACTTTTTAAGGAAATTTCCTCTTAGTATTATAGAGACAGAATTTATATTGTAAAAATCAAAGGCTGAAAGGCAAAAAATGTTCAGCTCAGTAAATCATGGTTCACAATTGTCTATGGGACACCCCTGTTTCCTGCTATAGTACAAGCGATTGGTGCATTTAGGTTCAGTGGACATTACAAGACTGCTCTGCTAAAGATGATAAACTATCATCCAGTAAAGGTTTTTACTCGGTCACTCATCTGCAGCAGTGATACATGAATCACCACAAATGTCTGCTTATTTCTGAATCAAAACCCAAGTCACAAAAATAACTTCCTGCCAGTGTAACAACTTTTCTATACACAGCAGTCTTGGCTGTCTGTGGTGTTCTCAGAATGAATGCCAGAGTAAATTATTACGCGTAGTCTGGGCTGACGTAAGTGTCGCCCCGCTGCTGAAAAGGAATTAAGAAGCCATGATGAAAAGGAAGGTGTCAGACGGTTTGATCGTTTTGCGACGAGTAGAGAAACCTGAGTGAATCATGTGGCGGCGCTTCAGCTGAGTGGCTCAGTCAAAACAGAGGAGGGGGTCTTCGGGCAGTCATAACAACGGCTGCACGACTAATATGATGGAGTCGGGTTTAAAGACACGTACACCCCGCGGCCTCCCTTTGGGCTGATTTGTCCGTCACTAATAAGATTACCTCAAGACGTTTATTTTAGATTCCGTGGGACGATATTACCACGCTGGAGAAATATTATTGTTTTCCGACAGTGACAGAAGCCTTGAAGGTTTGTATAAAGGTAGCCGAGCCTTCCAGGGACATCTTTTCATCTCAATCTTTGATGCGACTTTCCTCAAACTCACTACACTAATAACTTTATTTTCCAAGCTCTCCCTGTCTTTCTTCGAGTGTTAATCTGGTCTGTCAAGTATGAACATCTAATTTGGTTTCAAGCGGGAGAGAAATGACTCGCTGGAAAAAAAAAAATTCCACTTGTGTAATGGTCCACAGACCGTTGAAGCAGATCGGCGTCCAAGCATTAAATGAAATTGAGTATGTATATTTCATCCATCGGCCAAGAATGTGGCGTCAGCATCTAATGCAAGTTGTAATTACCATCATAAATAATTATTGTCTGCGCATACATTGAAATGGTGCAATGAATATCACATCAAGTGGCATCCAGACTTTTAAATGAAGCTCACTTGCACACTGAACACGCCTCAGTCTGCCATTATGTGGCTTGGACACGCCAGACGTGTACTTTTTGTTCATTGTGGTTTCATCACGGTGACTGCCTAAAAAACACTTGATTTTGCTTAGACTCACACGAGCCGACCACACTCAATAATGGCCCGCACGTTTTATAACCTGTTATAATGATGTTGAACAAGACGCGTGTCATTTTTTACTGATCTCAGATGACTCAACTCTGCCGTGTTGCTCCTTTAATAGCTGCACCTTGCACCAGAAAGCTTGTCGCCAGCTACGCCAGGTCGTCTTTTGAGCTGGCAAAACTTTAGTGTAGGAAAATACAGACGTCTAGCCCCTTGTGATATCTGAATACTGCGACTAATGATGGTGTTGGTCCAATATAATGAGAAGTCAGGCAAGATCTACTGTATTTGTTTTATCACTAGGTCAAAAACAATTACATCTACATTCGAATTAACTTCATTAAATAAGGTCGTGCTTAACTTGGAACAATAAGCTTTTGATGTTTTTTGACGTTATCAATTCTAACATCATGCCCCTCTATAACATGCTAAAAAAAGAACCCCTTTTAAATGGCATGAAGATTTGAGTTTCCAGACATTAAATTTGTTTTTTTTTTCTATTTATGCATTGAGGAAAAGATGCAGGAATGTGAGGCTATAAAATATCCATTGTCCATACAGAACGTGAACAGGCAATGCTGTCCTTAAACACCTCTGCTTTAGTGACTTAGAAAAAAGAAACTCATGTCAGTTAGTCGCTGTTGTGTTTGTAGAAACAAGTTAACAGTAGCATCATCATTGTCTTTATTGTTGTGCATTTTCGTGATTTGACAATGAATCACTTCATAATATTTATTATGACTGACTGTGTTCGTCAAAATAACTTTCTTTTCTACCATGTCATAATTTATTTAGGTAGAAAATTTTGACCAGCTGTTTTGTTGCTAGCGGGAATGATACGTTTCAGCAATGAAACGTCCCAAAACATGGAAAGTCCATGTAATTTGCGTGTCAAGAAGTGAGCCCAACTATTTCTCGTGTTATACCAAGTGGAGTCACCGGGTTTAGCATTTTGGCCCCATATGTAATCGAGTTTGCCACACCTGCTTCATGTGATGTCAGAGTTGGAAAAGCTATTCACCCATAAGCTACTCATTTTAACATGTATACAGCATCCAATACCCAGATGTTTGTGCTCACTATGTTTTTCTATTGGACTTTTGGTTTTGTTGTTACTTTAGAAGGATCATTGGAAACGTACATTTTGATAGGAGTTCTGGGTTTGGGTACTACTATCTTAAATATTTGTCGATTTTTTTTTCACGTTTTGTCAACAGTAATATCATTATTAATGGTTGTTGTTTTATGGTTCTGAAACAGTTTCAGTCAGCTGAATTGAAAGCGAAAAGGTATATGGCAAAGCTGTGATACTAATATCTTTGAAACCACTGTAGGAGTCAAGGGGACGCTAACCTTTACCAGAGGTTTGCAAGCTAAAAACCGTGTCTTGTGGACGTAGCCTGAGCTCAATATGCTTTTGTTTTAAATTGCTGCGCGAACTGAGTTTTCCCTGAAGAGTGAATGACAACAGAATGATGGCTTTGCTAATAGATTTTGTTAGTTATCTGACCCGACTCCTTCTGCTGGTGTTAAATTAGGCTTTAACTGCTTCCATCTGTGCTGAAAATATACAGACAGATCCATGCATGACGGCACACACAAATACACAAATCCGAGTTAACACAGACGTGGGCAAGAATATATTGCCTGAATTATATTAGGTATCTTCGATTCCCTTCATTAGCATACCTCAACATGAGAGGGAATGTGGCCCGCTCCCTGGCTCACCAGCCATGTAACATTAACTCCAAGTCAACACCAGCATTATCAATGATTTGGAGTCATCTGGTTGTCGTCCATGACCTTAAATCTTCAGGCACAAGTGATGTCATGGACTTTTCCACCAAGATCGCACTCATAACCTGAAGCCTGAGCAAACCACAGTTGGTCATTAGTGTGCCTGCACATGTCCCATCCAGCGTTTAAGCCTTCAGAGGTGCACGCTTCACTTGGTCTCTATAAAGAGGCAAAGTGAAATTTCGGCACAGTTGAAAACCAAATGTCCAAACTGGAGGATAAATAGCAGCACTGATTAGTAGCCGGCAATTTTCTCTCCCTCTTTCTTTCAGTTTCCACGACTTCCTCCCCGCCATTATTTCACCGAGTGTTGAAAGCCCGGTCCAGGACTCCCTCGCTGACGACTGAAACGTGTTTTTGTTTTTTTTCTCAAGGGGTTAGAAATTGTCTGGCTGAGAGGAAAGTTCTAAAATGACATGGTTTTGATAAAAGTCTGTGACTGCGGTGGCCTACACGCCCTGCTGTGCATCTATGGCCGTGCGTGCGTGCGTGCGTGTGTCATCTGTGTGGGTGTGAGTGTGTGAGAGAGCCGGGAGGGCGTTTCACTGCCAGTGGTTTCCAGGCTTCTTTAAAATCTCCATCAAAGCTGAAAGCCAATGTGTTTCTAATAGTGGCACTCGAATTAAACACTGGCTGCTCAGGCCTCAGCAGAGGATAAATCATTTACAGAACAATTAGCTCATTTGTTGCTTTGTGCAGTGCTGCCAATGACTTCCAGACTCTCACACACACACTCGCTGTGTAGCTGTGTGTGAACTCAATTTGCATGGTCAGATTGGAAATATTGCGCGTTTTATTTCAAAGAAAAACAATATTAAACGTATTGGATTCCACCTCCCCCACCCTTTCTCTTGTATCCCCTCTTCCACGTGCACAAACACACATTTTCGTTCGTGCAGAGAGAGATAAATCCTTTCCACTTGCACGTTGCAGTTTTACTTCAACTGTTTTTCCACTGCTTCCCCCCATCTAGTTTGTTTTCTACTGCACAGATATTGAAGTAGAGTTTGTCATGTCTATGACCTTCAGTTACATTTGTGTTATATTTAGCCAAAAGCCCTGACCCTCATCTCAGTCTTTTCCTGAATCCGATCTGGTCATTGCCGCTCTCTGAATGTCCCTGATGTTCGAGTCAGAAAAAATGTGCTTTTCGTTTTTCTGGAGCAAATACTTTTTTAAAAATATATATATATAATTTAAAATAGTTTTCAGAGGACTGCAGTTTATATAGATCTTGTATAGATCCCTCAACTGACAGTAGCTGCTTGAAGGCAACAACGCCGCCCTACTGTCACCCCATCTCATTTACAGGAACCACATGGGCGGTTTTATCTTGCAGAAATAAAATTTTCAAATAAGCTTCATCAGGATTCCAATATTGGAAACTCTTTGGCTTAAGGAACTTGTCAAACGCAGGTCTTCAAAATAAAAAAAAGTTTCAGCTGAGTGCTTTTATTGGCAAATCACCCACCGTATCTGTTTATGCCAATGAACGCACTTGACACCCGTCCATATCTCCTGGCCAAAGGAAATAAACGGAGGAAGCCATAAAAATCCGCCGAGTGATCCTGGGGTTCGACTGAGGCCCCCACATACGAAGCAGACGTACACATGTGTTTCAAGCGAGTGCAACAGCAGATGGCTGTTGACTTGTGACGTGGAGATAATTTAAGGTTCTGCAGGTTGAGTAAAGACACCTGACGGTACAGAAGCAGGATGTGCGCGTCAATCTTTCCGACAGTGAGGGGATTTGAGAAACCCACCGCTCACCCTGATCCTCCACCTCATCGTCTGCTCATCCCATTCCCAGATGGAGCTATCGTGGGACATGTCAATGAGACTGTCATTCGTGGGTCTCTGCATAGGTCTCAGTCGCCCCTTCGATCCTTTCTATTGATAGTTCAAGGTTTCACAGGTGATCACCTAATGCAACATTAAAATTATTTTGAAAATACAACCCAAATATACTTCACACCATCACTTGAATAATCATTAAGAATAGAAATTGTTTAAGTGGAACTAGAGACCAATTTGAACAATATATATGAGAAAAATACTTTTCAATTATTCAACATAACACCCGTGATGTGTGGACGAATTAGACTTCAAAGTCCAGCACCATTGTTAGTCCGCTCTGCTTTTGACTTGTGAAGTAAGACTCCGTTTCCCTCTGTCATTAAATCAAGAATAAAGCCGCAGTGGTGCAAAAAGTGAAATGTGAACCTCCTGCATCAGAGGTGGGACATCATGATGATGCTTAGCAGCGCGTGAGGTTTAAAAACCTACTGCATGTGAGTGTCCTAGGTAAATGACAGTTTAAGCATGCTGTAAAATCCCGTTTATTTTTGTTATTGCAGACATAAATTCTTCAATATTTTCTTGTCAGTGGTTTAATGTGAACAGTATTTCAATTAGTATGTGTTTATTACATCATGAGCGGTGGCTGTTTATAGAAGACGGCGTTATTAAGTGTAAGGTTTTCGCTGCGTAATCTCACTGCACCAAAGGCCAAACCAAGCCAAAGTAAATGCTGTGTCTTATTCCATGGCTCCTTCAAATATAGGAAAGAACGCTATAATGACCCTATTTCCAATCCCACTGAATATTTAATATGATATGGATTAGCACGCTGAGCTGTGGTCATTACCACTAACAGGAGTGTTTATTTTGAAACTGCTATACCGTGTATGCACATAATAGGAGGAAATGAGGGTATATTTTTCTCACTTTTCCACCTTACCACATTGGAAATAGCATAATTGGAGCAGTTGCTCTGGCTTCACCTGACAGCTGTGATGATCCTCTGTGACCAAGCAAACACAGGAGGAGAGCTCTCAGGACACCAGGGCTCACTTCACCTTCACCATCGTTTCCTTTGGATAATAACTGTCCATCTGTCCCACTCTGAAACGCCACTTTCACGCGGAAAAAAGAAGCGAGGCTCGGGTTGTAACAATCAAGGATGAGCTTATTTTTCACTTCCCTGTATGACTTTTAAATCGCCTGCATTTAATTAAAGTTACCCTGCAGTTACAGAAGTCAATTGTTGATTTAAAAATCTATGGTGTCACCTGTATTAATAGGGTGGGTTTGTAGGCTCATAAACTTTTTATTATATTAGTTGTTAATAGTTCGATTTTCACAGGTACATGTGTTTCAAGAGTGCACACCACAGCAGGTTTTTTAAACTTACATCCTTCATCATGGATGTTTTTGGTTCGGAAATCATATTGTACCAAGTGGTGCACCTGGAATTGACACTTGGAATGTTCACTGTGAAATAAATGTTAATTAATGACTATTTTCTGTTAGCAATTTATCAAAATCATCCCCGAGAAATCTGTTC